>NC_088333.1:3702500-4350000 GCF_036884655.1 Musa acuminata AAA Group
TATGTTCGTCCTATAATATTATTGGCCACAATGTCTCACTTAGATCTTTTGAAGTCGTTGATTTCTGTACAAGGTGATATTATTAGTTAAATTAGGAGCAACTAAATCTCTATTTATAGCTTCTAGCAAAGTATTCTTAAGTCTCTCTCTACCTTTTCTCACTATTAATAATAATTTTCTCACCAAGTCTAAGTCCAACTACAGGTTTCCTTTGTAAATGTTCATACCATGTTAAATGATCCCCTTGTTTTATCTCTGTCTGTATTATGCCTAATTGTTCATGAACGAAAAAAAAAAAGATTGAATTTCTCCTTAGTAACTCACACATTCACCTAGAGTAGGACACATTAGTGGAATTATATTAAATTGCTTATCATTTCAATTTATTGGATCAAGCTGAAATTGGATGTTGCAAGTAAAAAACAGATTATTCTCCCACAGAATCACAAGATATTGCAATGGTTGATCTAGTTTAGGACAGGTTTTCTTTTTTCTTTTGCCTTCCTTTTTCATGAGCAAGGGAGTATATGTGCATGATTATGTGGACATATCATCTGTTTCAAGTGAACTGTTTTCTCCTTTTCCCTTTCTGTATTCTTTTCTCCTTCATAAGCCTTGCTTTGCACTTTCTTCGAGATGCTTGTGGTGCCAGTTCATATTCATGCTTCCAATCAACCAAGTTTATCTCAACTACATGGTTGAGTATGTGTTAGATTTCATGCTAATATGTGACTGGGTTCCCCATTATATTGTGCACTTAGTCTGCCTATTCATAGTGGCCTCTAGCACAAGAACAACCAAAGGAAAATATGACCTCAATTGTTTTTCCCTTCGGCAATAGCCTATCTTGCGTCTGTAACAAGCATGAAGTGAAGCATCAAGAGTTTGTGGTCGTGTGAAAGTAAAATCCACCATTCTAGCTTTGCTAGGAGTAGTTGACTAATGTGTATAGAATTTAGTCTTTTTGCCTTACTTTGAGTAGATGATTAGACTTGGTCATCTTTTACCATGCACCATAGAAGTTTATGCTGACGTTAGATGACTTATATCTACTATTTTCTGAAATATAGCTGCTCTTTGTAATTTTCCTTAGGGTCTTCTGAGGGCACCAGCATGAAGCCTAAGGTGAAGTTTCATTTGAAGAAGGGTTCCAAGTTAAAACTCAAACGATCAAGAGGCAAAGGCAAGTCCTTTAACTGAACCTAATTTACGCTGAGTCATCCAAAATTGTAGATTTTGAAATTATGGTGATACATAAGAGATTTTAGTGTACATGATTTTGCAATTGTACTCTTCTGATGTCACTCAGAAATTTTATTGCAGGCTAATTTTCTTACCTAAAACAATATTGGATATACTTGTGTTATATTTGTATCAAGTATCAAGACTGTCTTTCTTTGGCAAGCACTTGCTCATTTTGTCATCAAATATTTGCTGGTTGCTTGACATATCAAACAACAAATGGATTTAGTTCTAAGGTTACTGATGTCATTGTCTCTGCTCAAATGAAACCAGTAATTAGCTCCATGCTAAGGTTTGTTGTTCCTTTTTTTTGCAAAAGTTCCATATTGTCCCTGACAACAAGAAAGCCATTTCTCCCATCATCTAGAGAAGATTAAAAACAGTGGATACCTAAGCATGCAACTCACCTGGATGAAAAAGTTACTAATGAAGTACATTGTACATTTTCTAAATATAGATGAAGACAGACTTGTATGATCAAAGAATGCTTGGAATTTTGGTTTTTAATGTTAGTTATATTGTCTTTGCTGGTCTCCTTTCTCTAGTTGGCCATCCCTTTTTAACACATGTGCTTATAGGAGCTAAAAGAATAAGAGATATTAATGAGGAAATTTTAGATTATTAATTATCCTACACATGAGGACCAGGGATATTGTGAAGGATGATTTTATTCTCAATTAGTATTTAGTTGATAGATATATTTACCACATATGGCTGCACATCATTTGTTTCTCTTTTTAAGTGGTACATAAATCGAGTGCTATTAGGCCAACAAACAAGTTGCATACCCAATGCAGGATGATCTTTAGTTACCTACCAAGCACCTCCCATGCCATGCTTCCTGAAACCAAGCCCCAGATCGGATTTGGCAGTACCTGCTGCCACTAACCTGGTGTTGACTCCAATACCATATCTAGCTGAGCAAGTGAAACCTGGATTTAATTTTGTTTTAGACTAACAAAGACAGGGTGCAACACTCTTAACACTGTATCTTGTTGCTGGGACATTCAATTCCACCGCTGAGACATGGATGAGATGTTGCACTAATCTAAATGTGGAGGAGCTTTTCTGGCTGGATAAAATGAAGTTTTTTGTGACGATTTTTGTTGAAATATTTTCTTTTAAGTAGCTCACTTTTGCTTTCTATAATTGTTGGTGTGTTTGTTTTTATTCTGATATTGGTGGATGTACAGGTTATTGTTCTTAAACTAGAAAGCCGGAAAGATATTTTATCTTCTCAATGTGTTCGTTTAGCATATCCAAGTTGTTTGCCTCGAGAAAAAATCATTTTCCAAGTCATTTCTGATAAAAAAAATGATTTTGAACTTCAGGAAGTGTGCTTATAAAACAGTTAATTTATGATATCTGTTTTGTAGGTAAAAGCAAACGAAAATCTCTCAAATCCCCGTCTGCACCGGTGGATTCTATGGTTGAATGATTGCCAAGGAAAAATGCTTCTAGATCCCCTCTTATTGACTCAGTAATCAAGCTTGGGTACCAGCATATAGACAAGTTATATGTCCGTCTGAAGTTCTCGGTCTTTGGGTGCCCACGACAACATGAATGATGTGCTTCCTTATTTGTTTATAACGATAGTTGAAACAATGTTACATGCCTCAGTTCCTCCTAAGATTTCTGTTTTAATGTGCCAAGTACTCTCCTCTTTAATTTCTCAAGTAGTGTTTGCTCACTGCTGCTGCCGCAGTTCGGTTCCAATTTATGAGGGTGAAAGAAGCCCTGAAAACTTGGGTTTGCAAGTATTGTAGAACCTTAGAATCAACATATATTTGTCTTAATGAAACTTTGCTACTCTTAAGAATCCAACAACTTCACACAATTCTTGTCTTCTTTAGGAGTTGCGTCAAGGCAAGCTGATATCTGTATGTAATTACTATCATGGACAATTATGGTCATTAAAATTACCGCAATATGTTGTAAGAATGACTCCACACAATTTTGCTTGCCAAAGATTCTTGTTTTTTTCTTCTTTGACTCTCTGGTTGTTAAAGTTGGTTCAGAAGGCAACTCGTCAGGTGAAGCATGCTTGCCGTGGAAGACATCTCGGCGGCCTGCACGCGGTTCGCATGTAGAGTTGACCAAAAAGGTTTACCAAACTGTGTTAGATACACTTGTTTGTCGTCGTCTCTCACACCGTGTGCTGGTTTGGTTTCTCAAACTATATTACTAAGCACATGTACTCAGGGCAATTAAGGGGTGATCATGAATCGCATCATATTTAGTCTAATATTTGATGTATATTTAATCTGATTTATTAATTAAAATAATCGATGTACATAAAAGATGGAAATGATAAACTCTCATGATTAAATAATTTAAATAATGATTATTCAGGATTAAACTATAAAGACTGATTTAAAATAATTTTCCCCAAATCACTTTTCTATGGTTGATTTATAGAGATTTTTTATTTAGTTGATGTTGTTGTTGTTGCAATCACACCGGCCGGTGGGTGGACTTAAAAGCAGTGTTTGGTTCATTTAGGAGACCGTTGACGTCCCTTACATCGTTAGTGGATGACCATTTCCTAAACACCCGGCCGAAATCGAGAGCCCACTGGAAGCTGGCTTTCTCTGCCCTTGAGTTGACGTCTCCCCATGCAGCTTTGAGTAGAAATTAATGCAAAGGCTCGGATCCAAATGCCCACCACCGCTACTCGCGCTGGGGCCCCGAGTTTCCTCCCACAAGGCCCGACCTTTTGCTCGATGATTTTGCCCTTTCCCATGGATCCACCAAACTCATCAAATCAGTTGTTGAATCCTAGTCTGGGTTGGTAAGAACCAGTCTTTCCTTGATCACGAAAGGTCTCATCTTGCATAAATTTTCGGAGCAAGAGGAGAGGTCGGAAATCATTGGTGGTTTAGGGTGGAAAAGGTTGGATCTTTTTCGTTGGGGTTTTGTCTACTAGGGCTTTGGATTTGCAGAAGAGTTTCTAGGTTCGTTAATGGACACGATGAGGGCAGCGTTCTTGTGTGTTTTGATGCTGGCTCCTGGATTTAGGGTTGGAGCTGATGGGCGGGATCATAGATACAAGGAGGGGGATCGTGTTCCTCTTTATGCTAACAAGGTCGGACCTTTCCACAATCCGAGGTAATGTGACCTTTCTTTGCCTCTGTTGATCTTTGAATGCTGTTCTTCTTCTTTTTTTTGGGGCGGTCTCGTTGATGGGATCTTGTTTATCAGTTTGCTGCATCACTGGTTCTAAATTAGATCTTCCATCTACTCTTTTGCTTTCCGTATATTTATTTAATCTATTGGTTGCTCGATTTCTATTGTCTGGATATTGGGATGTTTATCACGTTTGGTTTTTGTTAGTTTTACTTTTAAGATATCTGCTTTTTATAGTATGTCTCCAGTTCTTTATATCAACATGACCATTAAGGTGTAGATGCATTGCAGCGATCCTATCATGTTTAACCCTTAATTTTCCTTCTCCTACATCTTATGGGATTTACTATTTAGATTTTCTTTAAATTGTTCGAGTGACTTTTGAATCTGACTGTCTCCTTTGGGACTTGCAGTGAGACCTATAGGTTCTATGATTTGCCATTCTGCTCACCAGGTATGGAAGTTCTGTCAACCAGCAAATTATTTTGCAATAGTAGTTCTTGCTTTGTTGTTGTGTTGATTCTCCTTCGTCAATTGTGATTCGATCTCAGATCATGTGACTGAGAAAAAGGAAGCTCTAGGAGAAGTTCTAAATGGTGATCGTTTGGTTGATGCACCATATGAGTTGAATTTCCGTGAGGAGAAACGATCCAAGTCTCTTTGTAAGAAAGCTTTGTCAAAAAAAGATGTTGGAAAACTCAGAGATGCTGTCTCAAAGGATTACTACTTTCAGATGTACTATGATGATCTGCCTTTATGGGGATTCTTGGGCAGGATCAAGAAGGATAAGACTGACTCGAGCAAGTCCAAATACTTGCTCTTTAAACACATTCACTTTGAAATCCTTTATAATGGTGATCATGTGATAGAAATTAATGTCCAAGCAGACCCAAATTTGTCTGTGGACATCACGGATGATAAGGAAATCAACGTGGAGTTCTCTTATTCTGTATCATGGAAAAAAACTGAGGTTCCTTTTGAGAAAAGGATGGAGAAGTATTCAAAATCTTCATTCTTGCCTCATCACTTGGAGATCCACTGGTTCTCTATCGTTAACTCATGCGTAACAGTCCTCCTCCTGACTGGGTTCCTCGCCACTATTCTCATGCGCGTGCTCAAAAACGATTTCAACAAGTGAGAATCAAACACTTGCTATTTTGTATTTTTTGAGTGACACCTTTTTGACCTTTTCTTTTCTGCCTCTCTCGATGATTGATTTGCACCTTTGTCAAAGATATTCTCATGACGAAGAAAGCATTGAAGATCAAGAGGAGACTGGATGGAAGTATCTTAATGGAGATGTTTTCCGGTTTCCAAAGAACAAATCTTTGTTTTCATCCATTATTGGATCTGGAACTCAGCTCCTTGCTCTGTAAGAATTCATACTGTACTTTTGCGATTATTTTGGCTTTTCTGATATCATCTAACACTTTATGTTGTATAACTAGTACGATATTCATCTTCCTCCTTGCACTTGTTGGAGTATTCTACCCGTACAATCGGGGAGCTCTATTCACTGCACTTGTTGTAATCTATGCTCTTACTTCTGGCATTGCTGGTTACACAGCAACATCCTTCTATATGCAGCTTGAAGGGACTAACTGGGTATGATATTTTTCAAAGGAAAATTAGTCTAATTTTCACTACACTTCCTGTTTGTGTGAATTCAATATTTTTCCTTCTTAAATTGCAGGTGAGGAATTTATTGTTGACTGGTTGCTTATTTTGTGGACCTCTGTTTTTGACCTTCTGCTTCCTAAACACTGTTGCTATAGTGTATAGTGCCACGGCAGCCTTGCCATTTGGTACTATTCTTGTGATTCTTCTTATATGGGCACTTGTGACCTCTCCTTTGCTAGTGTTGGGTGGTATTGCTGGTAAAAACAGCCAAACAGAGTTCCATGCTCCATGTCGCACCACAAAGTATCCAAGAGAAATACCTCAACTTCCATGGTATCGAAGCGCCATACCTCAGATGATGATGGCAGGGTTTCTTCCATTTAGTGCTATTTACATTGAACTTTACTATATATTCGCCAGCGTGTGGGGTCACAAAATTTATACAATATATAGCATCCTTTTCATCGTTTTTATCATCCTTATCATTGTCACAGCATTTATCACAGTGGCATTGACATACTTTCAGCTTGCTGCGGAGGATCATGAGTGGTGGTGGAGGTAAAGCTATTGAACTTTTCTTCTCTTCTGACTACTGTATACTACGGATTTAATAAAATAACACATTTTATGATAGGCTTCTTTTTGTTTTAAAGTCGGAAATTATTCTATACTGCAATTTGACCATTCTTATATTTTAGGTAAAGATCTAGTGATCAATGTGGTTTCTGCAAGATGTATCATCCGTTTGTCATATGACCATTTAGAGTCATTATAAGTATTTGAATCTGTGTAGGCTAGATGTTGCATCGAAGTATTTTTGAAAGTACTACTTCATCTTATTTCCATTCGGTTAAACAGCTAAGAGCTTCGGTGATAGTTCATAATATATCTCTATGTAGGAGTAAAACATAAAATTTCCTTCCTCTTTCATTTGTCCTTCCTGTTTGTCATTGGAAAATCATCTTATGGTTACTCTAAGAAATTTTGATCAATCACGAGGACACAATCTCCATTAATTTCTCGGTGAATGATAAATGTTTCTGGTTGTATTTTACTACCGAATGAGTACATATACAATTTTGCTTCTTATGTGCTTTCATCTGGACAAGTTTAAGCCAAATTGTGAACTTGAAAGTTGAAACTAACTAATAGCTCGTGTTTTGTGTATGTGCAGATCTGTTCTTTGCGGAGGCTCCACTGGTATATTCATTTTTTTCTACTGCGTATACTACTATCAAGCAAGATCAGATATGTCGGGCTTCATGCAAACATCGTTTTTCTTTGGTTACATGACTTGCATCTGCTATGGATTCTTCCTCATGTTAGGAACTGTCGGCTTCCGTGCATCTTTACTCTTTGTGCGGCACATATATCAGTCGATCAAGTGTGAGTAGATTATCTTTACCCATGTATGTGAATGCTTCTGAATGTTGCTTCTGAATGTTGTATTTGTCTCCAGAACTCCTGTCTCAAAAGCAGACTGCAACGTGTAAGCATCATTTTGTTTTACGTATTATGAAATTTTAAGAGAGGATGGGTCTTGTCGATCCTTTGCGATCTAAATGATGGTTCAAGGCAAGGGAACAATTGCTTTGGTAGATCAGTAAAAATTGTGCTTTGAAACATCCTTTTCAACTTGCCAGTTTGTACTAAAATGACTATCCTCAAAGTATTGTGTTTGTAATTCTTAAAAGCATTCAATAATTTGAGCTTTGGCACCAATGTTTCACTGTGATCACTAATGTTTGGTCCCTGGGAACATATGATGATATTTCACCAATAATTCTGAGCTGAGTGGGGTTTTTTCTCTGAGCTATCGATAAATTTTCACTGATGGACAAATTATAATTAAGTACTAACCAATGATAAGTCAGTTAACCTAAATAAATCACCACCAATTGCTTACACAGCCCAACAAATCTGAGATAGGCAAATACCAACAAAGGAGCCCTTGACTACAAAAGAAACCACTGTCAGAATTGTTGAACAATTACACCATGGTGAAGAATGAAGCAACAGTCAAGTCTGAGATAGCAACAGATTCCTAAAAAGAATGATAAAGATCCACCATTAAATGTTTCAAACATCTTCAAATGAATTTGCGACTGTACTCATTGTTCGGTATGAAGCACAGGAAACTGTATGCAAATGAATTATCGGCATGGGCAAAAGACAGTGCCCTCATTAAATTGGTCTCTTCTCAGACGCTAAAGAAAACAATTAAACAACTTTTTAAAAGTTCTATCCTCTCTTTTTCTTTCTTTTGTTTGGCCAGTCATCTCCAAAGGGCTTCTTAGGGCTTACGATCAGATTCAATCGCCACATAACCTGCACGATCTTTCTAGGCTTCTTTCTGTGATTGCATGTCTCAGGCTGGAAAACCCCTGTGAAGTAGAAGAAAATTAAGAACGGTTATCAAGTTGAGCTTGGTAGGAAGCATCTGATACCTTTGCTTTCTCCAAATGGATAGATGACACAAGGTATTTTCGACAACGGATGCAAGCCACTAATAGCCAGGAGAATGAGCTACTTCCTGAATAGTCCTGAACCCTGAAGTGTCCTGCAATAATCAGCAATTGTTGGGGATTTCTTTACTAATTCCCATATTTTAGCCGAGTTACGCAACCATTCTCGCTCAGTGATGTTCCTTGCAAATGGATGACCATTCATCGACAATATCTGAAGCAAAAAAATAATGAGATTTAGAGTACCACACAAAAATCAAGGGACAAGTTCAAAGACTCTAAAAGGTAGGATAGATCAAGCCATCTACACTATTTTGCACTCTGGGGACAGTATTACCAAGAAGTACATTTAATTTTAGCACATTATAGTGACTTCCTTGATGAAAAGATTCTCATGCCTGATGGAAAGTATCAGATCTGATATCTGCATCAGATCAAAAATACTAGGTGGAAAGAACATGGATATTCAGGAAAGTTATTGATTAATCTTTGGCATTACAATAAAAAAAGCACATAGGTTGAGTGATGTAGTCAGGTAAATTTCTTTAATTCTTAAGTAATCCTAAATACAAAAAGTGCAAAAAGAAAACAAGCACCTTGAAATTTCCTCTTAAAACTAACTCCTGATAAAATGTAATGATAGTTAAAAATTTTCAAACATCACATGTAAACTTCACATAACTTAAGGAACAATGAATTAAAGGGATAAAGAATATTACTTCATCTCGTAGCTTCCCTATCATTGAAAGATAGCTTTCAAACTGAGGTTTTCGTAAGTTGTGTTGAACTTTCATAGGGAGCAAAAACAAGTATGGTTGTTCAGAATCTAAATCCTCTGCCGTTTTGTTCAGGGAACTAGTTCTGCTGTTGTTGACTTTGAAAGAGGAGGAACCAAAGAATTTCAGCAAAGCCTTCCTCACCAGCAAAGTCTTGGAAGGTGCTAAATCCTTATTTTGTAGTCTGCCAAAATCATATACATGTCCTGAGTTACCAGTTAAATCATATGATATCGGAATCTATCAGCGACACAAGGGAAGTAAAGATTGCAGATTTGTAGGATATGTTATACATGCAGAGTAGAGAACATTGTTTAAAGTTTAAACCATGGCTAACAAACAAATAACAGCTTGTGAAGTGGGTTAAATCAGTTAACCAAATTTGAAAAGCCTTGGAAAACTATCATCACCATCAACACTAGAGACGAGGAAAATAAGTTAAAGGTTAAAAGAAAAGTGTTACTTATAACAGAAACCATGTATCAATATTTTTCTTAATTTTCGAAACTTCCCACATATCAGGCTGCCCCCTCATCTAAGTGAAATCTAAGAAAAATGGGCAGCTCATAATTCGTTGCTTAATATCATCATCCTTGGTAAGAAAGATCTGTCTAGCAAGGTCTGCAATTTCGTACCGTACCAGAGTTTCAACATTCGCTCGGTACGGTACGAAATTGTATACCGAACGGTATACCGTTCGGTATATATATATATATAACTCGGCAAAGTCGCCGAAGCGACGTCGCCTCTCTCTTCTCCCAATATTTCTGGAATCTGATTGACATCTATTTAAGATTAGGTAAATAACCTTTAAACACTAGACATGTTCAAGTTTCAATGAACAAGATGCAGCAAGTTGAAATCAGCAAAATCATAAAACAAGCAATTCCTTCCCATTAAGGATAAGGATAGGCCCTTTAGCATATAGAAAAAGCTAAAGAACCAAGGTTTGCCGTACCGACTGTACCGCCCGGTACGGGCGGTACGTACCGGTCCGACAGGCCAGCGGTACGCGGACCGCTCCGTACCGTACCGACTATAGCAGTGTACAGTAGTAGTGTACCGTACCGTACCGACACTGTAGCAGTGTACCGACATTGTGAGTGTACCGCTCGGTACACCTGGGTGTACCGAGCGGTATACCGTACCGTACCGGTACCGAGCTCGGGTCGAAACGCCGGTACGGTACGGTACGGCGAACCTTGTAAAGAACAGCTAGGAATATAATTCTTACTTAGAATGAACAAATACAGGGGCAGCCAAGAATTCTTCGCTTGTAGCCTGATCATTTCCTTTGTTTTCTTATCTAATCCAGAATTAGAACGTTGAGTATAAGCAGATGTCAGTAAAGATGGGTCCGGTATCCCATGCTTTAATAAATCAACCTGTGAATACATGGGAGAATATATATATATATATATATATAATTTTATTATTATTTTTCGTTCCGTCCGATAGCGAGCGGTCCGCGTACCGGTATGCCATCGGACCGGTACGTACCACCCATACCGGACTGTAACGGACAAACTTCTAGAACAAGATGTTGGATGTAATGCTTATGTCTGTCCGTTGTCTTTTGGCATGTTCATGCCTTGTACAGCAGGTAGAGGGGCGGCCGAAGGCTAAATAGTCCCATGTTAGTTGGGTTGGTGGCCTCTTTAGGCTTGTAAATAAAGTTGTGTCATGTGGGCACGTGCGAGAGCTTTTCGGTCTGTAATGGATCATTTTACCCTTTGTTGTGCCACTGTTCAGAGCTTGTAAAGTCTGTTTGTAATTTGCATTGTCTATGAAGTGTTTTTCGGACATGTTTGCTTGTGGATCCCGATTGAGGCGTTCTCTTTAACCCGTTCTCTCTTTTGTTGGTCCTAAGGGACAATGGGAGGCTTCGGGGAGGCTGACCTTTGCGGACGGACGCGCAAGGGTGTCGCACGACTTAGGCAAAACCAGCTAAGGTCGTGACAATATGGTATCAGAGCGGGACAAGCACTCGTAGAAACACTTGACATGCAAACATGGGGGACCTAGTGGGGCTGCGTTGAGGGCAGTCAGCAACGCGCGACCGTTTGAGGGAAAACGGGCATGGAGATGTAGGGAAAAGAGTCGCTCAGAGGAGCGGGCATCTAACATTGGCATTCAGTGGAACGGCCAACCCTTCGCGCAAGAGGCACCACGAGAACAGGCAAGCTTGGAAGAATTCGGAGCGCACAAAGGTTGGGATGGCTGAGTTTGAGCTACGACTCAACGTTGACAACTATACTTGATGGTGCTCTAGGCAAGCGAGGCGCTTGGCAAGAATGAGACCATCCAAGGTGGAATGAGTTGCTCAACAACCAAAAGAGTTATGCAAAGCTCACAGAGGTGAGGGGAATTGCTAACTCGAAGAATTTGGTACTCATGCATGGGCTTGTATGCGGACGATGGAATGTTCATGGCCATCCCAAGGCGACCGAGACTCGGCGCCATGGAGCATTGAAACTTTCTCTTCGGCATGTGAAGGATACGTCCGTAGGAGGCTGAAGTGTGCAATGAGTTCATCATGTTGCTAGGCCTTGAGGGGTGCAGCGCGGGCTGTATGGACGTGGAGTCGCAATCTAACAAGTGCATTTACAGGAGGCAGAACAATGCACAGTTTGTTCAGCAGATCGGAGTAGTCCAAGGGGATGGTGGTCTCCGAAACGAAGAGAGATGTTGCTCCAACGGGGTAGTTATCCAGGAGGGATAAGTCCCGGCTCTCCAGAGGGAGAATCATGTGAGACGGACCTCACATGTTGAGGAGGAGTACCTCAACAAACAACAACTCCACGAAGCTCGGTGGACTGAGCAAGCGACGAGGAGTTGTCGCATGATCTCGTCGAGAGAATGCATTGGTGGATGCATTGCGAGATCAAGTGGGGGAGCGACCTAAAACAACTTAAATGAAGGCACACTTGGAGTCGATGTGGAGATCGAACTCAAGGGAGGGTGAAACCGTGGAATGGTGGGCGCGAGGGCCACCATCGACTCAATGCAAAAACGAGGAGCGGAGCAACTTGGGTGTAACTTGGCGAAGTACCCAAGCCGCATGAAGGGAGCCAGCATAGAAGTTGGAACATGGAGCAGAGGCACAGTGCTTTCCTTAGACAGAGGTCAAGGACATGAACTCTTGCAGAGGCAAGAGTAGGATCATGTTGTTCCATGGGTCCTTCCTTCTGACGGAGCGGACTCATCTTGCATGGTGCCAAAGACGAAGGGAGCTTCGCGGCACATGCACCTTAACTCGGAGAAGCATTTGATGGAGGAACTAAGGCGACTCAATTTGCGGAGGCGAAGTTGGGTTCAGAAGGGCCTTAGCACGGGGCAAGAGGACGCAGAGGCGGGTACTCTTGAAGAATATGCCATAGTGTTGCCATTTGAGTTGCTATGAAGGAAGCAGTCCGCAGCGGAGATTGTGCTGGTAGGGGCAGAGGCCCAGGATCCAGACAATGGTGCACAGATTACAGTGAAGTCGGTGGACTTCGAGAGCTACTAGGCGACGGACTGTCCTAGAGCGGTGCTTCATCTAGGTGTGACCCAGGAGTGGGTGGATGAAAGTCGATTGCCAGAGGAGCGAACAAAATCGAAGGTGGAAGGGACCCTGCGATGTATTGGCAGAGGCCACACATGGAGGGTTCACAATTCGAGTTTATTCCACAAGGATCATAATGCAATGGAGATGTCACCAGGAGGCGACATGGTGCAGCGGATCGTGGTGGAACAGTTCGTGGCAATGCGATACACACAATCTGTCCCGTGAGGGATGAGATCATATGGAGGTATGATCGGGAGCTACTGGGAGCTCCGCTTTGGTGAACAACACGACGACAGGAAGGGCTATGGATTCAAGGAGTGAAGGCCATGGTACCGCAGAGGCGGGTCTTCCGGGAATGCACCGAATTTTGCATCGGATGAAAACCTTGGTCATCAGCATATGGGGGCTGGGTTCCACCAAGGGAAAAGTTCGAATGCAAGTACCAATGAGTTCCATGGGAGGGACTTGATCATGCAGAGGTATGATCGAAGCAACTGGAGAGTTGGACTGCTCCAAAGCTCATATTCGCTTAAGGGAGCCCGACAAGTCAGAGGACAAGGTCGAGTAAGCGAACGTTGCTACCAAGGAAGCTAAGGAGAACAGAATCAATGCAAACTCTACAACATGATGGCAGAGGCCATGCATGGGAGTTGCAGTCTGTCTTTCCATCGACCAAACGGACTGCTTGGAGAACACAGAGGTGTTGAAGCAGGGGGTCGAAAGGGGCGAGGAAGCGACGACGGGTCCAGAGGTACTTAGCTACCCAAAATCAAGCATCAGTCGGAATGGAGGTGGACTCAGAGGAGTGCCACAGAGACATTTCTACTGATCATGCAGAAAAGGGATACAGATGCGAGGCGATGGATAGTAGGGTCATGGGCATGGCAGCGCCATGGTACCGCAGAGGCGGGACTTCCGTGCAAGTCATTGATCCCTTGCTCTCACAGAGGGAGAGCGCTTGGTCGTGAAAGGGGCCGAGGAGGTGGAGCATGCAGAGGCAATCTCCAAGTACCGAGACAAGGCTGAAGGGCAGAGGCCAAGAAACTTCGTAAGACCGGTGTCAACAAGTTTCTCATCAAGATAGCCGTAAGTGAAGGACTTCGGGTCATGCAAGAGTGCACGACCAAGGAACGAAGCAGGCAGTACGCGGTGCTGTACCTTTGCTACTCAGGGGAGTAGGCGGCAGGGTTGATGGAGAAGACGGTACAATCCCAGAGGCGACCTCATCTATCAGAGAATTACTCCAAGTTGGGGTGAAAACTTCCCGCATTCCAGAAGTTCGATGGCATTGAGAAGGTGAATCACAGTAGCTAACTCAACGCAAGGAGTGCAAACACTTCAAGTGCTTCAGAAGTGTGAGCAAAGAGCAGGCGAAGACCAGTAACCAGCTCGATGCATGAAGTACAACCTCGAGGAGGCGGGCGAAGTCAAAGTAACCTTTGCCTTCTCAACTCTTAAGAGAATGGGCGAAATCGAGTACCCCAGTTCTCTTATCTATCCAGCAGAGGAGCTCTGCATAAGTTCAAAGACCCTTCGAAGATAATGGAAGACAATAGTTGTCAAATCCTCACCAACGGTGATCAGTGCTACTGAGAGTAGATTGTCCGCTTCATTTCCCAACGAAATGCCAATCGAAAGCGGAAGTGATGCGAACCTACTTGGATGTGACAACTAACTGAAAGAAGAGTCAATGAGCAGATTTTGTGGAGGAAGGACCCAAAACTTCAGAAGTTTGCGAGGCGATGCTCGTTAAAGCTCCAACAAGCATCCACCCAGTTCAAGCAGCATGTGGAAATTTTGAGAGACTAGCGCAGTAAAGATGGTCTTTTCCTTCATTTGGTGGATCCGCAAGAATCGACAAGGATCAACACAACTCAGCCAACCCCACACCAGAGTTAGAGTCATTGGTGAGTTGAAGCAGCATGACAGATCAAATATTCGACTACTCAAAAAAAAAAAAAAAAAAAAAAAAGCAGCGGAGAGCAGTTGGGAGCCAGGAGGCGCATTGCAGCTGGAGCGGAAGATTGAAGACTCAGCAAAGGCGAAGAGTTGCAGTGTTCACAAAGGCTTCGACGAGGACGTCGAAGGGATAAGTAGGGGAGAATGTAACGGACAAACTTCTAGAACAAGATGTTGGATGTAATGCTTATGTCTGTCCGTTGTCTTTTGGCATGTTCATGCCTTGTACAGCAGGTAGAGGAGGCGCATTGCAGCTGGAGCAGAAGATTGAAGACTCAGCAAAGGCGAAGAGTTGCAGTGTTCACAAAGGCTTCGACGAGGACGTCGAAGGGATAAGTGGGGGAGAATGTAACGGACAAACTTCTAGAACAAGATGTTGGATGTAATGCTTATGTCTGTCCGTTGTCTTTTGGCATGTTCATGCCTTGTACAGCAGGTAGAGGGGCGGCCGAAGGCTAAATAGTCTCATGTTAGTTGGGTTGGTGGCCTCTTTAGGCTTGTAAATAAAGTTGTGTCATGTGGGCACGTGCGAGAGCTTTTCGGTCTATAATGGACCATTTTACCCTTTGTTGTGCCACTGTTCAGAGCTTGTAAAGTCTGTTTGTAATTTGCATTGTCTATGAAGTGTTTTTCGGACATGTTTGCTTGTAGATCCCGATTGAGGCGTTCTCTTTAACCCGTTCTCTCTTTTGTTGGTCCTAAGGGACAATGGGAGGCTTCGGGGAGGCTGACCTTTGCGGACGGACGCGCAAGGGTGCCGTACGACTTAGGCAAAACCAGCTAAGTCCGTGTCAGGACGGTATCATTCGGTATTACCTACCTTACTGTCTAGTTTAATTTATTTATGCTTACCCTCATATATATACATATTTGTGCCAACAAAGACAACATCAGTCTTCTCCGCTGCTCATTCAATTGCTTGGACATCAGTATATCAACTCAGAGAATTAGAGGTCCCTAATTATGGCTATAAAATTACACTCAGAATATATATTAAACAACATTAGAAACCAGCTCTGGCCGTATAAGTTATGGTTTCATCTTGATGTTTATCCATGTTACAGCTCTTCAATCTCTGGACCATCATTTACTATGAAGAAATCTAGCATCATATATTTAATGGATATGCCTACACATAAAGTTTCTATAGGTATTACTTTAAGTGATCATACAATATTTCTGGAATCTGATTGACATCTATTTAAGATTAGGTAAATAACCTTTAAACACAAGACATGTTCAAGTTTCAATGAACAAGATGCAGCAAGTTGAAATCAGCAAAATCATAAAACAAGCAATTCCTTCCCATTAAGGATAAGGATAGGTCCTTTAGCATATAGAAAAAGCTAAAGAACAGCTAGGAATATAATTCTTACTTAGAATGAACAAAAACAGGGGCAGCCAAGAATTCTTCACTTGTAGCCTGATCATTTCCTTTGTTTTCCTTATCTAGTCCAGAATTAGAACGTTGAGTATAAGCAGATGTCAGTAAAGATGGGTCCGGTATCCCATGCTTTAATAAATCAACCTGTGAATACATGGGAGAAAATAGACATTGTGGCTAAATAAGAACTCTCTAGATAAAACAGTCTGAAGAAAGAAAGTAGAAGATATAAACTAAGTTACTAAGCTATTTAAACATGTTTGCCATGACAGAATAACATAAGAAGTCAGAAGTTTTGCTGACTGGAAAAAACCATTACACATAGTAAACAAGCAGAAAAGCGATTGGTCCACCTGACTAACATAAGTCATCAACGAGATGAAGTTTGTTAGCATTAGGGTACACAGCACGCTTATCAAAATATTGAAAATTGAGAAAAGGACAGAGGGTGCCTAACAAACAAGGTCATGTCACTTTACCATATATAAGACAAACTAAGAATGACAACACGGCGGAAAGGCATAAAACATTTCTTTCTAATTACCTAATCTTGGAGAGAGTATTTGTGAAGAACAGCCCTCATGTCAATGAGTTTGGAGTTCCAAATGTAGATTTAGATCAACAGTGTATAATGGAGCATGCATTATCTTCATTTTCAAAGTAGCAATTATGCCACTGGATCCTGCCATCAACCCCTTTATATCCAAGTGAAGTTTTCTTTTTCTTGTATTGGTGCTCTATGAGGAGCTTAAAAGAAAGGGAAGCAAAATGATATCCCTCCTGAACCAGTATTGATCTAATGAAATTTTGTTGCAACAACATAATTCTCAAGAAAACAACCAAAAAAATTAAGCAACCATTTATCACTACAATTATCTCTGAGGTGGATATTTATGTTTTTCCAAGCTCATTTGTAGCAATCAGAAGGGCATAAATCATTGTCACTTTTTAGTAGATCTAATTATGCTCTTTAATTGTTAAGAAAAGCATGATCAGCATCAAGCATTTAGTTTATAAATGCTTACATAACTCAAAATAAGTCATACTGAGATATGATTTTTTAGTTGCTCACAACTAAATTCACGTATCAGGTAAGCATATGAAGCGCTTCATAAAAAATCACCATAGTACTTTAAAGATAAGAGTGTATACCATACCGTAAGCATAAGCTGCCACATGTTGAATTCATGAATTCCTTCTGAGACAACCAACAAAACATTACAAACAGATGCTAGAAACACGCCAAGCTAAAATAATTGCTTGCAGCACCAGAAAATATAACTGCTGGTCAGGTACCATCAAAGAAATAAAGATGTATAAACTTTTAAATAAATGAAATGGATTTTTTTCTAAAGCACCTGAACCCCAAGTAATTCATGGGCTAAATCTGCTGATAATGCCTCTCCATTTAAAACAGAAATGGCCGATGAACCATCAGGCCTCATCATATCAACTAATATAGAAGGGCTGAATATTGGCTGCATATGAAGTAAAAATGTGCAATGACAAGAATAAGTACGTGTAGGTAAAGCATATAAGTTAATGATCAACATCAGTAGTATACTACGTGTTATTAGTTTCCCAAGGGAAAATTAGGTGAGAAATGTGCTTGTCAAAAAAATTCTAAAAGGCTAATAAGGAGCAAAATATCTACTTCTAGAACAAAACTCATGCAACCACAGAACAAGCCTTTAAAATTCTACTGGATTTTATGAAACTTTACATAATGAACCCACTTTAAAGAACCCTGACGTACCACTTCAAGAGGTTGAAGCAGTAAATATCACTAAATGGCAGCAAGGAAGAAAAAAATGGAAGGAATAAGAATAAAACAATTGTTTACAAATTCAGCTTAAGGCCACCCTGGCATCAATTGGATCTTGTAAGGAATTACAATGGCCAAAAATACATAACAAATGGAAAAATATTACTTATTGAAGCATCTTAATAATTAAAAGTTTTAACTTAGTAACCTGGGCATCAAGAAGTATAAGTCGTTCAGCTGAAACCCTTAATTCAATTGCCGTGGTACAGTGCTTCGCCATTGCCCTAGTTTCATCAGAGTGTGTAGCAAAAGGTGGTAGCATTCCTGCAATTTAGTGTTTTTGGCTCTTAGTAAACAATCTGTGCTATGCACAGATGAACATACAAGATAAAACACATACACATGCATACTAGCAAAAATAAAATAAGTTCCACCGAGTAAAATATTGCTCATGCTTGTTAAACAAAAAGTAGTTTTATCACAAAAGCAGCTCTAGATTGAAGAATGAAACCAATAGTTGACCATATAAGATGGCTGACACTGTTAAAGATACAATAAGCTGTACATTTTCATGTTCAGCCATACAGGCCTGCCTATTTCAGGATTTGGAAAACCATTTCATGTTCAGCCAAAAAGGCCTCACAATTACTTATTTAACTGTAGCAGAAGCCACTCTTTTCACATGCTAGAGTGGTTCTCTATTCATCACAGGAGACCCCATTTTATATGTGGGGAAAAGCTAAAATTTATAGCCAATGCAATGAATAAATCTTGACAAACAGTACTCTCCGTTAGCTGGTGTACTGTTTTGATTTCTACAGGTGTTGTGCAAAAGGTTCCTAAATGTAGAACTACAAGGATTAACAACCATTATCTTGGTATTTAAAATGAAGTGTTTTCTTGGACAGTACCTGGCGAGCTTCCGTCAAAGCCATAAAGTTCATTCATGATAGTTGATTTGCCAACTCCAGGTGGACCAATGATTCCAATCACAGTGAAATCGGAATTCTCGGTCAAAAACTGCGTGGAACAGAAAGAAAGCGATTACAGGCTTGCAAAACAGACTTTTCTCAGTATTTCTTATGCTCCTAACAAAAATCCTCGAAGGCACACAAAAAAGAACAAAAAGTTGTCCAAGGAAAAAGCATCATATTTGAAACTTCATCGCATTATGCTAGAGTTCCTCTCTAATGACCACGTTTGAGACAAAACCTCATCTTTGTTCTAGGGCTAAAAAGGAAGAGTAGGAGGAACGGCAATGGGAAAAAGCGAACCGGGAGGATCCGATCAGTGTGGAACTCCCAGGATTCGGAGAATAGGTTGAGGGAGCCGGGCTGGGCGGCGTTACGGGACCGGTGAACGACGGCGGAGGGGTCGTCCTCGCGGCCCAACCTTTGAGCAGCCGCGGGACCGGCTGGCTTGGCGAGGAGGATCTTGGGAGGAGGCGGAGGAGGAGGAAGGCCCGAAGAAGACGAGGAGGAGGAAGAGGAAACTGTAGGACCCCCGGAGGAATGCGGCGCTCCGCCCGCCATCGGTGAGCGACCAAATCCGAGTCCAGACTCGGAAACTTCCACGATGGAAACTGGTCATACGCAGCGTTTGTTATCGGATCGAATCGAGACTGGGTGGGTTGGTATTCGGATCCGAATCACAACCCGGCCCGTTATAAAATTAAGATTATACTGGGCCCCATCACTTGTATGACAGGGAAAGTACTCTTCCTGCCGTCTTCCTGCCTCGGCGGCGACAGGCGAACTCCACCGGTTCCGTCACGGACCTTTTCCCTCTCCACGAGAAAATGTTTTTATTTTGTTGTGTGCGCGTGAACGCAGAGGGAGGAAGTGTTTTATTTACGTCATACGTAAGACCCCCCATACCTTTCCCATCTGCTCCCCTCCCCTCCACGAGAAAGTGTTTTCCTTTCTAACGTATAAGACGAGAAAGTGTTTTCTTTCTTGAACAGCCCAGGCCAGCTCACAAGGGAGGACGCGTTCCCCGCGGTCCGACCAACGAAGCTGACGCACACAAAAACTTCCATCGGAAGCATATGCGAACGCTTCTACGCATGATAGCCATCGGATACGAATCTACGATCCACTGACGCGCGTAAGAGCCGTTCGATTAGCAAGGGGGCTCATGCAGCGCGCATGCGTTCGCATGTACTTCCTATATGAAGAATTCTAAGACTCCGGTCATAGCTTGCTTCCTCCGCAATCAATAAAAATAACGAAGAAAAAAGAAAACTTGGGTTCCAACAGCTTCTTCTTCCTCGCCATTCCTCGCCATTCCATTCCCGATCGAGCCGTTCAGGCTTCTCAGCTACAAAACCTCGGAGAGAGAGAGAGAGAGAGAGAGAGAGAGAGAAACGATCCTGTGACATGGGACAAGCCTTCCGTAAGCTCTTCGACCGATTCTTCGGCCCCGTGGAAATGAGGGTATTCCTCTCTCTATGTTTTCGATATGACACTTCCACCGTTTCCGAATCGATTATTTCTTGTCCTGTTCAATAAATCCTCAAGATTTTTCTTTTTATCACCGGCTTCAATTTTCCTTTTATTCTTGGACATAAGGGCACACGAATTTTCACAATTTTGTTTTAGATTGTTTTCTCTCTTTTCCTTCTTTTCAATTTAATTGAATGCTTGTGCGCGTCTACATGTATCCGAGGATCAAAACCTAGGAATTTGCAATTAGTACCTGTGCTTTGAAGGATTTTGCTCTGTTTTGACCTTCGAAACTTCGTTCGTCTAATGATTGAACATCCTCCATTTAATCTAATTTTGCGCTTTGTTTTTTAGTCCATTATAAGGATGGTAAGTAATTATTGTCTACCTGTCTTGGACGGATCGAATATGTGCATGAACCTTGTCCTTGAAATCCTCAGCCCTTATCATGCTTGGGGAGGGTCATTGAATGAAAGCTTAGGGTTTAGGTAAGCAATTAACCTTTTCAACATTTTGATCTAGAGCTAGTTGGTTCTTCCTCCCGCATGCATATACATGCTGTAATCGGCTGAACGTCTAAGAGTTTGCTAACTGGATTATAATTATGAAATAAAACGAACAATGACGAACACCTTTGTGTAAGCTAAGTTTGGATGCGTAGGTCCTTTCACTTCTTCTCAATGGTGAAATAAGACCAGGCTCATACGTTTTATCACTCCATATAGGAATACAGTAGTTCAGAGATGAATCACTTCTATGACAACTTTACTAAGGACTGTCATCCAACGGCACTTTTTTTGTGATAGTTGTTGGATGAATTATTTTTATGATAACTTCACTGATGACTATCATCTAACTACAGTTATTTTGCATTAGATGAGACAAGAATCTTTAACAGAAGGGTGGCCTAGTGCATGAGGCTCCTACCAATCTATGGTATAGGGAGGGTCAATTTTGAGCAGCCTTGCACTTCTTGCATGCTCAAAAGCTATTTTCACAGTTCAGAACTTTGACACTCAAGTCACACCAAAGTCGTGTTATCACGGTGCTTGCTTTGAATCCTCACTTTCAGAAGAGATGATGGTATTGATATTGAAATTTGGTTTTACTGAAGGTTAGCAATCTCGATTACTGAACCCATGTCCATCCATGGCTGGACTGGTATGGGTTTGATCAGTTCTGGTGTACAATGTGTTAGTACGTCGAAATGTACCATGGTACTGTTAGGGGAGAGAGAGGAGGATAGGAAGGAAAAACAAAAAGAGCAAGAAGAAGGAATAAGAAGATGAGAGAAGGAAGAAAAAGGAGGAAGAAGAGGAAGAAGAAAGATGGGTAGGAGCAAGAGGAGGCAGATGAGGAGGCAGAGGGGGAGGTGTGCTGGAGCCAGCGGCAGGTGGTGGCTATGGGAGTGATGA
Organism: Musa acuminata AAA Group; assembly: GCF_036884655.1. NCBI lineage: Eukaryota > Viridiplantae > Streptophyta > Magnoliopsida > Zingiberales > Musaceae > Musa > Musa acuminata. The sequence goes on from NC_088333.1 coordinate 3,724,244, forward strand.
CGGGTTATGTTGAGGAGCTATGTTTCCGCTAGCCGAACCCTTGCACAGGGTTAAAAGAAAAAATATATATATCTACTGAACCAGACTGGACCACCTGGTTTGGTTTGGTCCAGCATACTGGTTGACTATGAAATCAGTAAATACCGATCGAACCTTTCTCAACAGGTGGGTTTTGCATTCCATGGTTTTATCAAAAGGAATAAAAATAATTATTTTGTTTGTGAAAAGTTATAGAATGTTAACTTTGGATTATTATATGAGGTGAAAACATTTGAAATTAGTTTGACATGTAGTCATGTACTAAGAGTATATATAAAATCATTGATAGTACAGAATCTTCAGACTACAGGTCCATAGGAGGTAGGCATAGACAAAAGACAACTTGTTAGGAACATTAACTGGGATACTAGTACTTGAACCGTGCAGAGACATTGTCCATAATAGAACTTTCTCATCAGAAAGGGCCCAACAAGAATAGTTCCTAACACTGGTTTGTTGTGTTATTGTTGAGTTGTATCTGTGCATCTGAAATATTAGGATATAACGGGACTTCCTAAACTAGATAAATTATCATATGCTTTGTTTTTCTTCTGAATTCAAGTAATATGTGTCAATGCTGGTTCCATTTGCATTTGGAATCTAGAACCACAGTCTTCAGTTTTTGTGTGAACTTATATTTATTATGATTAATAGATGTTGGTGGTTAATTATGCCAAATTTTGTACTTTTTTTAGGTTGTGATGTTAGGATTGGATGCAGCTGGTAAGACGACTATCCTGTACAAATTGCACATTGGAGAAGTTTTATCAACAGTTCCAACTATCGGTAAGTGTCCCATGCTTTGCCTCCAAGTAGAAGAGTTATTCTCTAGGAATTGCCTAGCACCATCTTTGTTTGTTGAATTGACTAGGAAGTGATGTATGGAAAGATTATATTGCAGTCACCTCTAGGCATTGCAGAAAATGTAAAAACACTGAACATACAAATGGTTTCTAGATCAATCAGTTTCAGAAGTTTGTAACTCTCATCCTCAAAATGTCGTTCTCCTGTCAAGGTAGAATTCTCATGAAACATGATTAGTGATTTGGTCTCCAGGGACAAGCATAACTACAAAGTAGAACATCTGTTTTCCCTGCATTTCAGCATTTGTAATGTCAGTGTACCAATAGGTTCACTCGTCCTAAATGTAATTTAAAGCAGTACTTTTGGGAACCGATGAATTGCTGTTAAGCATCTTACATAACACTAATAGTTGATGTTATTGGAATAAAGAGGATAAGAAAAGAACTCCCCTGAAGCTTTTTAATAGTTTTTTCTCTATAATTTTTGCCTCGCTTTATCAGAACACTGATATATTACATAGTCATCTTTCATTCAATTGACTATATCTTTTCTGGTCTCAAATTTTGTCCTGAACATTCTAAATACAATAAATGCAACTGTAACCAAAGCTCTACCTCTACCAACCTGAGACTGGTTGTGACATCTTTTCTAAGGTTAAGTTTCATAAGCAATTGGTTATTAGAACAGGCCAAGAAAACATGGAATTGTAAGAATATAGTATCTGTGGTTCTGTTATATTTAACACTAACATAGCCATATGTTAGTCCTTTTATGTTTTTCTGCAGTTGGTTCATGAATTATTTACTACTCTTTGTTTATGAATTGCCTATTTGGAAACTATGTTTTGAGTCTTTTGACAACCATGATTCTCTGATCCTTGACCTCCATGTTTGATCTTGTTTTTTCTTGTATTTTGTTTTGTTTTAGGTTTCAATGTCGAGAAGGTTCAGTACAAAAATGTGGTATTTACAGTTTGGGATGTTGGTGGACAAGAAAAATTAAGACCCTTATGGAGGCATTACTTCAGCAATACTGATGCACTGGTAAGATTTAATAATTTCTATGTTTTGGTTCTTTTTTTTCTGTATTTGGTCTATTGGTTCGATACTGCTCAATTACATCATGATTTCTTTCAAGTGTTGTAAGGGATTGTGTCTATTTTAGCTTTATGAATTGAGGTCTGGCCGATTGTTTTCTTGTGGTAAATCTCATGTTTCTGGCTGGCATTTTTACATGCATCTCTTGTAATTTTAGTCTTGTGGATGCATGTTTGTCAGTTTCATTCTGATGTATTCAGTCAGTTCTCAAATTGTTTGTGCTCTAGCTTCTGGATCCCTTTGTTCCTACATCAACAAAATGCTAAAAAATATGCTTATTGTTAATCATATGTGCATTTGGGTCCATACCTCACAATGTTACCCTTATGAGCTCATACAGTTTTTATTTATTTATTCCTGGTGTCTAATTGCTAAATAATATTTATATGTATAGTCAGACTAGGGTGAATAATTGAGAATGCCTAGTTTGACAAACTTGCCTATAGTCTTTAGTTTAGTTTAGTTTATTATGATGTATCTGTTTAGTTTATGACTATGTATGGGATGTCTCAATATTCTTTTGGAAAGGACTTTTTGGAAATCTCATTTTGGTAGCATCATGAAAATTATTAGTCCCAATTTACATCATTTTGACTGATCTCTTGAGTCATAGATTCACTTTATATGAATGGTGTTACATCTAAGAGCTTAGAGTTCTGAATTTGTTAATCGATATTTTGCTTGCAGATCTATGTTGTGGATTCCCTAGACAGAGAAAGGATTGGAAAGGCCAAAGAAGAATTTCAGGTCTGGAGTATGATTATTATTCCACAAGTCATTGCAGTTTAGCTCTCTTCTTCTGAAAATTCTAACCGATGATTTTAAGGTGATACTGTATGGCTTTTCTTTCAGGCTATTATCAGGGATCCTTTCATGCTGAGTAGTGTCATATTGGTATTTGCCAATAAACAGGACTTGGTAAGTTGACCACCTACATTTCCATTAATAGAACATAGTATCTGTTAATATCATCAGAAGCTTACCATGTCATTGTTATTCAAAATCACTTGTTGATGGTCCTCCCTTTCATTTTGGAACAAAAAGGTCAGATCTTCACCTGTTCCTTTTTACAAAATGTGTAAATTATGTAAATAAGAAAAGAGGGACTTCGCACAAACGGTTTTATAGTCTCAAGATATATCTTAGCCAAAGGAAAACATCTTATCAAATAACCAAGACAATATCTACTCACCAGATGAATCCTTGCAACGAAAACCACTATTCGTCTATGTCATCCTGCTTGTCTGAACTTCTTCCACCTGCATCACATCTTCAGTACTGCTGCTGCAACGATCCAAGCATATTTTTTCTTTTATTTTACTATTTCTGCATGCACAAAAATATTTTTTTTTCATATCAAACTCCTAGCATGCTGTACTATGTTACTAGTCAATTTCAGCAATATAAGTCTTGAAATGGACTTCTTATGCTAAGGATGCCAATGAGACCTTGTCCTGACCTTTTAACGACATGACAAGTACATGGCATGTTGAAATTTTTGAAAATGCTTGTAACCACTTTATTGCTTCTTTTGTGATTTAGGATTGTTCAAGTTTACCATCCTGTCGACTGTAAAGCAGTTCACGTTCTAGATTTTGGTTATTGTCTAAGTTGAAATCCTCCTTTGAGTCTTCCCCTTGTTGTTTGAACTATACTTTAGACCGAAGTTGTCTCTGTCAGATTCTGATTTGCTGAAGCATCTTGGGCCTTTCTTATTCATGGCTATCACCTAAATTGATGTTAATTTTAAAATGTACAACCCTTTGAACTTGCTCTTCTAATTCTACCATATGTCCCTACCGCATTTGGTTCTACTTTCACCTGGATGCTGGCAACTTCCCAATAGTCAGCACTGTAACAATTGACTGCTGGCAGATGATGTTCTTTGGTCTCTTCAAGCTGCAAATCTAGGACTGTTCTGCAAACCAGGATTTTGTGGATGCATAACATAATGCCATCCATTTTTGTAGTGATCATTGTGGTGTCCTTTACATTGATACTTCTGAAGAGAACAAAGATTTAAAAGGATTGTCATGGTTAAGCCTGATTATTTGTTTACCATCATTTTTCCTTTGTCTCGTATAAGGAAAAACAGAAAAGACATACAGGAGCTGTACACGAGAAATGTGTATAAAATTAATATTAGAACCTTGTTAAAAATTATCACAAACAAAAGCCAACACATGTTTCACTGTTACAACTTACTACCTGTTGCTTTTTCTGTCTTTCCATGTGCCATTAAAGTTTAAACTTAGTGAGAGCTTCTTATTATTTTTGCCCAGTTGGTCATGAGTTTTCAATGTTATATTCTGATCTGGTGTTCAAATCTATCTGGGCAGTGACAACTTTCATCTGAAAATATGTTTGTTGCAGTAATATTATATTTTAGTTAGTTCCGTTCTGAAGAATAATTATTCTTTCTCTTTCAGAAAGGGGCAATGACTCCAATGGAGGTATCTGAAGGGCTGGGTCTGTATGATCTGAGAAACCGAACTTGGCATGTCCAGGAGACCTGTGCCCTTTCTGGCGATGGACTCTACGAGGGACTGGATTGGCTGGTCACGGCTTTGAAGGAGCTGCAAGTCTCTGGACGACATATTACTTGAATCGGCAGCTCCAAGTTGTGTCGACAAACTTGATACTGAAGAATAAACTGTATGGTTTCTTGTTTCTTCAGTATCTTTGGTTTTGTAATTATAGGTGATGTCCTCTTGACTAGTATTCTGACAAATGAGTAATCCAGACTCATTGTCAATACATAATGACTGTCTGTTCTACTGATTTATTCCGACTCGTAGATGACTTGATTTTGTTCAGAAAAAAGGGTAGGTGTCTGTGCAAAGGGCAAACGAAAACAATACATCCAGAAAAAACAACCCTTGAGCTGTGCATTTTTTTTCTCCTCTTATTTCAGATTGTTCTCTGTTTGTAAAACTCTTCATAATTTGTTTGGTGCTTATATATACACATTAGAAACAGTGTTGGAGGTCTGTAAATTACATAATTGTGGTGTGCCTAAATCTAGTTTCCCCATAACCTGGCTGACAAACAGACAGGGAGTAGTTGCAAATCTTAGAAATGCTTTCCTTAAATGATATTAAATATCTTTTGATGCTTTGATGACTTGGTTCTTGGACTTTTTGGCAGGCAAGAAAAGTTTTCTGTAGCAGATTACCAGAGCACTTTGGACCCATCCTATGTTCATCTTAACTATGCTGGTGTAAAGGGAGAACAGTGCACTTGTGAATTGTTCTGGCATTCCTACATTTAAGTGATGCAGGAATGCAATATGAACATAGGTGGTGTGTCCTTGTCCTTCAGCCTAAAGAATTATTTCTTTTTCAATTATATATATATATATATATATATATATATATATATATATATATATATATATATATATATATATATATATATGTTATATGCAACATTGTAGTTTTCTCTGTGGTACTTTTTTCCTTTCATTGATAAAAAATTGTCACCCTCATTATGATTCTAAAGTTACAAGCTATTGCCACACAATTCACCTTCAAGATGGAAAACTGCTACCTGTTATCATTTTATCACTAATATATATAATGCATATGTTGAAAGTAGTGATTGATCCATAGAGTTAAGAAGGATGATGAAAAATTAAGATGATTATATTAAACATGTTTAACTCACATAATTTGGATCAAATTGTAAACCTATTTTATTATATCAGCTAACCAAATACTAAAGAGGAGGTAAAAGCGCAGCCTAATTGACTCTGGTTGATTCGGTTTGGTTTGGTTTGGGTTGGGTTGGGTTGGGTTGCAGATCGCAATCTGATCGGGCTAAGATTGGTCCGGCCCATCTTCTCAATCTATAAATAAACGAGCGCGTCCGCGATCCGATCTGATTTCTTGCTTGACGAGGGTTGTTTCCTCCGTTACGTCAACAGAGCAACCCAAGTAGAGAGGTGAGATCCTTTGGCTCTCGAGTTGTCTTCTATCGATGAGATACTTTTTAATGCGCTGATTGCTTCTTGGCTTTCTGATTTCCCTTTCGATGGTCTGGAGAGATAGGGGCTTTCATTCGTTCCTGGTTATTGAACTGCTCTAAGATTTCATGTTTGGTTTGTCTCTTGAATCGTATTCTGTGGGTGAGATACATTTTGATGACACATTGTTTCTTGGCTTTCTAATTTCCTCTTTTGATGGTGTGGAAGATTAGGGTTATGATTCTACCCTGGCTGTTCTCGCTGCTTGCGTTGTCGCTTGAATAGTCTTCTGTTGATGGGATGCTTTTGATCGTTTGATTGATTCTTGGCTTTCTTGTTTTCTTTTTGACGGTGTGGGTGCCAGGGTTTTGATTCTTTCATGGTTATTCTTGTGCTGTTCCCAAGTTTCCACCTTTGCATTGTCTCCTAAATCGTCTTCTGCTGATGAGATATCGGCTTTCTAATTTCTTTTTTGATGGTCTGGGGTACCAAGGTTATGATTCTTTCTTGGTTCCCAAGATTCAATGCTCGCATCGTCTCCTGAATTGTCTTCTGCTGATGAGATGTTTTCTGATCGCCCTATCGCCTCTTGACTATATGATTTGTCTGAAGAGTCAGGGTTTTGATTCTTTCCTGATTTCTCTCTAGCTATTCCAATATTCCATGCTTGCATCTTTGATTTGATTTCTTTTTTTCTTTTTCTTTTTTCTGCATCATCTGGTGTTTGGGCTGAAATATCGCCTCAACTGCAGCTTTGTACTATAGTTTCTGTCAATTCTTTGACTTAAAATAGAAAAAGGCTCAAACTGGAAATATGTTAATCGGGTCAAATCTTATTGCCCTGGAGGAATATTATTCTCGCTGTTCTTGAGGTTATTGAAACAAACTACCCATAGTATAAGTGGGATCGAAGGTGAGGATGGCATCTTGATATAGCTTTCTGAACAACTACTTCGAAGGAAGTACTTTTTTCCTAAGATCCTGTTTGAAATTCTAGATTGTATTGTCACCTGTTATCCAACCTATCTTTGATATTCACTTTTACAGAGATTTTCCGGTGAAGAAAAAGGTTTATCTTGTCTATATGTTAGCAGATTGTCATATTAAGGTGACATGGCTGCAACTCAGGTGAAAATTGGATGGGGTTTGATAGAGTTTAACCTGGTGTTTAGTCCGACGTGTGTTGATGCTGTCTTTAAACTGACACAACCATATGCTTGACCTGAGTACAGTTTGCGTTTTTTTTGTTGGATAGAACCCTGGGGGACTGGCATAAGAGGTGTTATTGCCTAAGAATCTGGGACGTACATGTTGTCTCGAAGGAAAGGTGACAAGAAGATTAAAAGGTAGGCTGGGGAGGAGAGGAAGGTAGAATGTGGTAAAGAAGCATTGGTGATGGGGTAGGGAAAGATTGTGTTTGAAACGGGGTTTGTGCACTTACATTGTAGGTCAGGTTGGATCCATTAACACTTGTATCCAGGCTTTGTCTGCAGGCTGGTTGTGTTGGGGTTTTTCTAAGCCATAAGTGACCCAATTCAACAAAAATCTAAACCCAAGCCTGCTGAATATAACGTTTGGTTGGGTTGTTTCCAGGTTAGTCTGCCTGTGTTGCATCCCTGTCATCTAAATTTCCTAACTTTTGCAGACTGCAAAAATTTTCTTTTTTTTCTTTTTCTTTTTTTCTTTTGCGCAACTTTTCATTCTTATAATTACCAAGAACTTGGAGTCTTTGGAACTTGGTGCTGCAGTTCAAACATGGCAACAGGCAAAATTATCGGAGCTATTGTTGCATCCTTTGCAGTCTCATATGCATGTGATACGCTGATCTCTGATGGAAAGATATTTGGCGGTGAGTTAAATCATACCATAAATAGAGCTTTAAATAAAATTTGGCAAAACTAAACTTACCCCTGCATTTTTTTTAAAACCAGGTACAACTCCGAAAACTGTCTCAGACAAGGAATGGTGGGAAGCAACTGATAAGAAGTTCCAGGCCTGGCCTCGCACCGCTGGACCACCAGTTGTGATGAACCCCATTAGCCGGCAGAATTTTATCGTCAAGTCATCTGAATCCTAAAGTGAATAACACAATGCGGGTTTTATGGTCTAAAATGATTAGGTCATTACTTGCGGGTGATGCGCTGTTTTGAGAAAGTATTTTATGTTTCCATGGATTGATGGAGATGTTATGAGCAGCCTTTTACGATATTTCCATAAGCTGTAATAATTTTCATGAGACCGCCATCTGGGACATGTATGCAACTATATTTCTTGTGGGTTTTCAATTGAGAAATAAGGACACTGATCCATTCTTGAAGTCAGTATAATTTCAGGTCCGGTCATCCGAGATGACCCATTAGAACTACATTGCAGGGTGACATGAATTCTGTGGAAATTACTTACATTTCATTGATCAAGGAGTGCTTGTGGAATCTGTTAGTCTTGCAATCTGCTTGACTCGAGTTCTACATGTGATTGAGATTTATACTTATTTTGAAGAAATGATTAAGATATTGTAGTTGGCTTTGATGTGAACCTGGACGAAAGTTGTTACTATGTAGTACCTCAAACCTTGAGTCTCTCGACTCTAATGCAAAATTGCAGTAACATGGCTGTTCTTAATCAAATGTGATTAAAGATGTTAATTTTTTCTCATAGGATGAACATGGTTGATCAATCATCATTCGATATGTCAATTTATCTCCACATTATCATTTATGTAGATAAAAGGTCAAATTAAGATCGTTAAAGATTATTCCTTCCAAAAATATCTCAAAAGGTCAATTAATATATTACTGTTGAGGTAATAGTCTTCGGATAAGTATGAGGTAATATTACTGTTTGGGTGGTTCATTCAAAAGCATTAGAAATTCTTATCCCGATGGGCCGATCAAAAAGATAAATTGATATTATCATTAATAGATCTGCCTCTAAGGGAGATAGTTCCTCAGCTTGTAAGGCTTAAGGTAAAATGTTCCAGGTGAGTGAGTTAAAAGAACTGGACTCACATGATAAGAAGCTTGTTATTGTGGGAGGCACAAAGCAAAATATGTTTGAGATAAGATAGAAAAAAAATTCGATCCACGTGAGAAGAAACACATTATAACAAAAGGCACATGGCTAAACATTCCAAGGTATATAAATCGAGAAAACCCCTCTTGTGAGAAGAAGCCCACCATGACGAGCGATGCAAAAGAAGAGGTGTCCTAGGTATGTTGGTCGGGAATACTCGACCTACTTAAAGAGAACAATCAAGTTATAAGTCAAGTTAGGTTGGAAAAGTCTGACTCACCTAAAGCGAGGCTTGCCCAAGGTTGAAAAAACCTAACCCTCACAAGGCTAACTTGAGGTGGAGAAGTTGGGCACCAACCCCCTCTATGCCCGAGGTGGATAGGTCAAACGCCAACCTCTCCTATTACCCAAGGTGGAGAGGTCGGACACTGATTCCCTCCATGCCCAAGGTTAGTAAGTCAAGCGCTGACTTCCCTCTTTACTCAAGATGGAGAGGTCGAATGCCTTGACTCTCACGTTGTTCAAGGTAGAGAGGACGTGCTCCTCGACCCCTTTCTTTTTTGGATGTATCTAAAGTACGTTGGTTAGGCACCTCTATTTTTCTCTAGAGAAACGATCAAAGGAGAATAAGATTAATGTGTTAAATGAGCCAAGCATTGTGTTTGAAGGGCCTCGTCAAAGAGCTCCAAAGACACGTCTTTAGGAGAGAATAAATGATAGAGAAGATATCATCGATTAATCACTATTCAACACATGTCCTTCACATGATATTCAAGCTAAAAGAAAGAGATACATCGAGAAGACTCGAAAAATCTATTCTGATCTCAGTTTTTTCTATATGTACTATATCGAGAGAGATATCATTTTTCACCTTGAAAAGACATCGAATAATCTTATATACATGAGGTCAGAACTCTATTAGATTGAACTATATTTCAGAGAACTACCCGCATTGTTATAATAGGCAATTGCATTTTGTCCCGACTAAAGGTTGAGTTTTGCTCAAGCATGCGGTTTTTCTGGTCGGTTAAATGCTGACGCGTTCAGTCAAAATGGTCGGCTCCGCATGATGTCAGTCCGCGGTGAGGGGGAAAACTAGTAATTAAACCAATAACAGAGTAATTAAACCAAGAAATAAACGTCGGTAATAACGTCAAATGATAGGGGCTTTTTCAAAAAAGTATATGACTCTATATATAAGCCTCGTTCCCTTTCCAAAGAATTCGAACTGGAAAGTGGCGCCGTTTTAGGGTTTCCCGAAGGAAGATGGAAGAGAGGGGTCCGTCGGTGGACTCTGTCTACCTCCCGATCAGGGACGCCAGGACGTGCATCCACGAGAGGGTGAATATCTTCGCTGCGGTCTCCTCGATCGGGGCCGAGAAGAAGAGCAGGGGAACCGGTGCGTTTTGCTTGCTCGTCTCCGCATCAATCTTTCCAATTCTTTTCTCTAGCCGTTCTTTCTCGAGTTATTGGGGTTTTTGATTCGCTTTGCTCGATTGTCTCCGCATGAAAGCTATGGCTCTTTCCATTTCTTATCTCCGCATGTACTTTCATGAGTTCTTGGGGTTTTTGATTCGTTTTGCTCGGTTGTCTCTGCATGAAAACTATGGCTCTTTCCATTTCTTATCTCCCCCCTGGACTTTCATGAGTTCTTGGGGTTCTAAATCAAGATTTTCGCTGGCAATGATGACAAAAAGGCCGGACTCACAGCTGCCCTGGACATTCTTGTTTCAGTTGGTAGTAGAATGATGTGACTTGTCGTGAAGGTGTTAGCTGAGCCAGCTGGTTGTTCCATACGAGTAAAGTTCTTGTTCGAAGGTATCTTGTGTTTTGAGCGAATAATTTTGTTAAGACCTTATTACTTGGAGTATTGAATAAAGTTATTTACTGAAAATTGAACCTAACCTAATGTTCCCTTATGGAACTAGGGTTCGTAGTATGTTTACAAGTAAGTTTCTAGTGTTCAAGATTGCACCATGATTAATCTACAAATGAGGTTTCTTAAATGTCATTACTCAGTGACACTATCACTTAAGTTTATGGACTAGTAATGGAATGAAGTATATCTGTCTCACTGGCTTATCTAATTGTGCCCTTTTTTCTCCGGAGCAGGTATGTAAGAAATAGGTGAGAACCAAGGCATGAACCTTGGGTTTCCTGCAAGATGCAATTCGAGTTTGCTGTTTTGATCTTTTTGTCTATTATCTACAGTGGAAAGTTGATCTAATCTTTTTTCCCAAAATGGGTAAATAAGATTCAGTAATAATCAAGGCTCGGACCTTGATTTTCCTGCAAGATGCAACACGTGTTTACTGTTTTAATCTTTTTCTTCATGATCTACAATGTAACATTCAGAAATCAAGCAGGAGATGAGTTTTGGACTACTCCTCAAGTGGAATCTAAGTAGGAAGTTTCTGCTACTAAGTTTCTGACTACTGTTCCATCAAATATCGTTGGTCCTTTTTCTTTAACGTGTCTGTTTCATTTTCGTACGATGCTATTTTATTTTGATAATGCAGTTCCTGATCCCAATGTTGAAAGTTGGGTGCTGATATATTCGTTTGTGAATTCTTATATTATAGTCTTTCTTGAACTTCTTTAGACAACTACTTTTTTTTTTTTTGGAGAACCATAGGACAGCGTCAAGTTACTTAGCCTTGATTTAGACAATTAATCATTTTTATTGTTTTGTTGGTCATAAGTGATTTTAAGATGTACTGTAATCCGAAAACATTTGCTAATCAGATTTTTTACCTAAAAATTTTCAGATACTAAATGTATGTCAACTACTATTGGTATTTTCTTTGCAGACTATGTTGTGTCACTAAAGATAATGGATCAGTCTTATATGGAACCTGGGATTTCAGTGAATTTTTTTGCTGAAGATATGACAAAGCTACCACATGTCAGGGCAATTGGTGATATTATTAGTCTTCAGAATGTTGAGGTAGCTGCTAACATCAGCAAAATTATCATTGGTGCATATTACATTACTGCATTCTTTAGTTTTAGCTGTATGTGGGTTGTGATCCTTCTTGACTAAAACATCTTTAGCTTCTATTGTGTGTTATATAGAAATACATTCCTCTGGTTCTTTTTATTTATTCAAAGTATTGTTTCCTTAAGCTTACAAGTTCAGACTTTGGTGAGCTTTGAAATTAGGCCACTGTAGTCTCTTCCCTCGGATACTTTTTCCATTGCTGAAAGATGTGAATGTTGAAAGTTCAGTTAGGTAAATTTAATATGTGATATTTACACAGTTTTATTGTGTTTTTCCACATTATTTTCCTTAATCAGGTACATCCATACACCCACATCAAGATTTCAGTTTCAATTGTATAAGTCCAACAGGTGTCTGTTTATCACATCAGTACCCAGGAGTGCCTCTGTAGTTTACTCAAATTGTTTATGACATATGTTTAACAGCTCTTTTTATATATATGGCTAGAATGAAAATTTTAAAACTCAAATTGTTTATGACATATGTTTAACAGCCCTTTTTATATATATGGCCAGAATAAAAATTTTATATCTCACATTGTTGCACATTATCCAGGTGAGAATTCACAGAGGAGATGTTTATTGTGTTCACAATAAGAAGTTTTCTGCCTTCGCTCTGTTTCAAGGGAAAACAACATCTGGCTTGATTCATTATCAGAAATCAGCGAAGTATCATGCTACCAATCATGATGATGAATTTTTGTCACAAATAAGGACATGGTTGCTTGATAATCCACCTAAAGCAGGTTTTTGTTTTTAACAAACAATTTTCTATATTTCCCATACATCCTCTTTCTGCTAATGTATGTGATATTCTTCCTTATTCTTTATTGTGTTATTTGATTACTCTCCTTTTTCCTCTAGTTGGGAAAGATGTGCCATTGTTGCTGCGTAGGATTAAGTTAGATCTTGCTTTTGATTTAGTTTGCAAGGTAAGCCATTTCTTCCAAGCATTGCTTGTTTAACTGAAAATTTTATGCATATATGTATGACTTCTTGCTTCCAAAAGGTTCTTCATGTTTCTGAAACTTCTAAAGGGGATTGGATGCTCTTTGTGTGGGATGGAACTGATACTCCTCCAGCAAAATTACAGTTTGAGTATGTCTTTTATTCTAATTCATTGGTTTGCTTAATCGTACCGCATTGTTTAAATTTGAACTGTCAATGCCAAAATTCTGCTGCTGCAAACTAATTAATTTTCTGATGACTGATGTAAGTTATTAATTTGCATAAACTCATGATGGTTGGTTGTCGCTGTCAAGCAAGGAAATGGTGTTGCATTGAACTATCTTATGGCTCATCTAGTTCTGTAGTTTATCTGGACTTGTTGGAATGTATGAATCAGCCTGAAATTGTGTCTACCATTTGGGATTTTATAATTTTTCTATAATGATGCAACTGAGAATTTAATGATTAGTTCCTAACCTATGTTTATGTAGTAGTTAAAAAAGGAATATGTAAGATTCAAGTGAAAATAATTGTCAATTACTATAGTCTCAATGGGACTAAATGGTAAAGATGACGATCAAGCTAACCTGATGGTTAGTATATCTCATGTTTTTCTTGCCTATGTTTTTGCTTGTCTCACAATATTAGATGTCTGATAATTGCTGATGACGGATTGAAATTTTGTTTCTTGTCATGGGATAACAGTCTTGAGCTTCAAGGGGAAAGGCCATGTTCTTTACATGTTGAAGAGTTGCCTCTTACAATAGAGGTTTTATGCACATTTCCTCGTGTTGGTTCAGTCTTAAGAGTATTTGCTAGCAAGTCTTTTAAAGTGATAACACATCTACATGGTGGTAATCAGTGGGTCAAGTTATGTAATATGATCTGTGGGTTGTATGATGGTATGTGGAATGGCATGCTGCAACCTTCTAGTGAAGTCCTTCTTTTGTCTGATGAAGACTCGATTGCAAGGGAACATTTAAAGTAATTACTTTTCTTTTTCCATACACTTAGATCCATTCTTTTCTTATTAAGTTTAGTTGAGTGGATTCTTTTTGTCAAATAGGACATATGATCGCCGCCTTGCAACTGCATTGGAAAATTATCCTATGACAAGCTTTCCTGCACCTTCTCATATTACAGGTTATCAGAATTTTTGTTGGAAAATTGAATATGAAGTTCTCTGATATCTTTTTGTTGTTTAATTTTCCTTGTGCAGATGTACTAACTTCCTTTTGGTTTTATATACATTTAATTTTAACCAATTATTTGGTTGTGATAGTAAGTAAAGAATGGCAACTACTTTAGGAGTTTTTGCCCATCTTGAGATCAGAATTTTCTAGATTTCTCATAATTGATGTGAAACGATAATTTAGTTGAAGATGTGAAGCATTTTTTATGATATGATTAGGAAACAATAAGAATATTATGTTTTGTTATAAACTATCCTTGCCCTCTTTCTCCCTAAAACAAATCATTACCTGGTGTGGTAATTTATCTGAACCTTTTTATTTTGACATCATTCTACTCACCTTTTACATCATTTTGTAACATATTATTATTCTACTTGCAACTTTTTACTTTATTTTGGATCATATTATCTAACCTTTTGTTTTCTTTGATTTCTCCTCAGTGCTGGATTATGATTACAAGCCATATACAACTTTGATAGAATCCCTCAGTCATCCAGAGGTCTCCTTATTTGTTGCAATGAAAACTTTATTTGTGTTGACTAGCATTATGTATCTTTTGCTATGCACAAGGAAATTTGTAAATTCGTAAAAGAAATGTTAATGAGTATTGAGCAACAAAAATAAGAAATTACCTCAAGGTTAATCTGGAAAGGTTCTAGTGCTTGAGACTCTTGCCAACTTCGATAGTCTTTCAACTTATCCAGGGGTCTCCTTATCTGTTGCATTGAAAATTATGTTTGTGTTGCCTGGCATGCTGTTTCTCTTTCTATGCACAAGTAAATTTGTAAATTCTTGAAAGAAATGTTGGTGTGTTTTGAGCAATAAAAATAAGAAATTATTTCAAGTCTAATCTAGAAAAGACTCCCGCCAATGTGGAGTTGTTTGAAAAGGATAAGGTACACATTTTTTATTTGCATAGAGAGGGTTTTTTCATGAACCAGTTCTTGAAACATCAAGCTTCAAAGGAGTCTTACAATGCCAAGGTCTTTCATGTTTGAATGTATCTCATTCAAGCAATTATATGTTGTGATGATCGACATAGTTGACATAAATTTTGTCGAAAATCAAGGGAGTGAAAACTTAACATTGATATAGTTGATTTTATAAAGATACATAAGAAATTGTATGAATTAAATTAGAAACTTTGGCTTAGTTGTTAGAACTAAAACCTGAAATCGTATAGAAGTATCTCTATATTAGCATCATAGTCTTGCTTGACATACATGACAATTACACTAATTTTTAGGCCTTTCTGTTTTCATTCTACATTGAAGGGGTCACTTTAATTAGTGTAAGCCTAAGTGTGATTATGTCATAACTGGTAACAAAGTTAATTATCTTGAAATTCAATTTGTCCTCTTGTTCATAGTGTTTCTACTTTTTAAATTCTTTCTTTGGGTGATGATGGTAGATGTCATAATTCAACTAGAACACTAAATACATAAGGGGAACTGGGATAGGTTAGATCGAGTGTTATTATTTTTTTAATGTCAAAAACATCCTGTTAGATTCTGTCGTTGAGATAGAAAATAGATGTCCAATTACTCCAGAGTCCATTAGTTGTATTTTTTTAATCTAGTTTTAGGAGTTCTAGAAGGACATGAAAATCTGAAAGAAAGCTCAACTAGAAATTAGGAGAAGCCTTTTATATGATTCCGCTCTAAGAATATGTATTAGTTAAACATATAAAACGGAGGGGACTGCCAATTGGGATATTTGCTTGTATGAAGCACTACTAATAAGAGAGTGAACATTTTAATGCCTGAAGGGACTTTCCTGTCTGTCTTCTCTACTTTTGTCCTGCCTCTGACCTTACTTATTCCCACCTCTTTTACCTATATACTATCTTAAAACTTCTTTCAGAAGATTTGTTGTGTTTATTTGTGTTTTGCATCAAACAGTCCTCCAAAGATACTGTGTAAAGATCAAATGAGAGCTTTAAGTTTTGGACCACCAGATCGTTCCACTTCCTGTTTATGTCACTCTGAGAAATAAATACAAAATTTCGGAGTGTTGATCAAATGATTCTGTTGAATGTTCCAGACTACATATTTCATGCATTATTTGTTCAATGGAAATATCTGTTGAATGTTTGTGTACCCTTTAGTTTGTTTATATGAACCGAGATAAGGATTTTAAGGAAAATGAATAATCACCTGACTGCTTCTGTTCATATTCTGGGAAATTATTATTTTTTCTACTGGATTTAACCTTTCTAGCAGTCTCTGTTCTGCCTGTGCTACGTTGAAGTAGAAAGATGCTCATACGTGTTGGATGCTTTATGGTGCAGGTGACACATAAGTGCATGTGCATTGTAAGAGTGGTGGCAGCATATCCTTGGCAAGCTAAGGACCTTCGTTCCCCAGTTACAGGGCACTACCGTGTTAGATTTACCGTAGAAGATCCAACAGCAAGAATTCATGCATACATTTGTGGAGAAGATGGGGTACTTTTCTTTCACTCTCAGCATAAAGCAAATATTGTATCATGAGTAAATGTAGCCAATTAGTAGTTTGATTTAAAAATCACCTTGAAATAGGGGGAAAATCTGCTGGTTTATGTAAGGTAACCATTATAGGTTAGGAAGCACCGACATGACAGTATGGATGCCACATATGTTGAGAGTGAAAGAAAAGTACTCAGTTAGGAAGCAAGTATTCAGTGTGTTTCCTTTTCTTTACATGAAATGAACATATGTTGACTGTAAGCTCTGGTGTTTTGTCTCATACGGATCAGGTAAAATTTTTCCAAGGATACCCAACCACGGAAGTGTTAACCAGCAAGATGGACAAGCTACTCGGTATAACTGATACTGATGGACAAGCAGGAAGTGATGATGGTGTTAGAAATCCACCATGGGTGTGGTGCTGTTTAAAATCTTATTATTTGGATGAAAACAATCCTCGAGGAAGCCGGAGATATCGGATATTTAGCACGACACTAGTTGGGTGAAAACATGTTTATTACCTACCCCATCTCAAAAAAGAATTGTGTTATAATAGCATTTTAGACGTATCATGTAAATGTTGCAACTCCCTTCACCTGGGCACGGATGCCAATGCCATGTTTTGTTTGCAGTGTGGCTCCATCACGACGTCCTTGTATATTTCTTGTTAGATATTTGTTCAAAACTCTCGAGCTTCGTGTGAATGAATGAATCATCTTCTCCCCGTGCGTACGTTGAAGAGTTGTTGATGGTTTTTTTTTTATTCCCTGCAAACATAACTGAAGAAGATGGAATTCAAGTGTGAACTCATGGATTGAATGTCTGATTAGCAAATACTTTCAATTGTGGACTCTTACACAACATTTCATGTGTGTGAAGAGGTAGGTTGTTTTCAATATTGAGCAAACCTGTGGTTGACTGGAGACTTTGATTTCTGAAGGAGTCGGTGGACAAGATTTATTTCAAGGGGACCACGCGTGATCGAGTTTGGTAAATATCATGGTGAGCTTTGCAGCTGCTGTGGTGTTTTGTCGTTAAATGGGATCTTCCTCGTCTGTGATCTTTAACAAAAAAAGTTACACAAACCTCAAAGAAAGAAATATTAAGTTTAGCTCCGGCATCATAGTACACAAACAAACCTCAAAGAAATGCAGCCAATACCAGACAGACCACGAGCAAGCAACGTAGTTTCAAAGAAATGTAAAGAGTTTACCTCTGGCAAAGTACAAAATCCTCGACGATATCCTTTCATTATGGACATAGGTATCCGGTGTTACATCTAATACCTGGCTCAGCATAAGATACAATAAGACAGCCCGAGCAGAGAATCCCAGGGAACAGCGGACCAAGTTTGAGAGAGCAGCTAGTGTGTGTTGTCCAACATCAGGGGAACTGCTGCCGGTTATACGTATCCTCGTGCACGAAGACGGGATTTGCCTGAGCTGGTGGGACCTGAGGATGTGCCATCGCAATGCCCCCTTGGTTTTGGTCCACACCCCAACTTTGTGCATTCTTGGATGACAAGGCAACGTAGTAAACAATGGCAAGGGCGACGCTGGCAAGGGACAGCACCGCCCCACCCGAGAACACTCCGGACTTCACCACGTAGCAGTAGTCTCCAAAATACATCCTTTCTTGACCCCGCTGGTCGTTCAAGGCAGCACCCGTCAACAACAGAAGGAACGCTATTATGAATGAAACCCTGCATTATTATGAGCGTTAAACTTGTTCACTATTTGCATAATCTCATCTTCTATATATGATCTATGTGAAGACTTTGGAACGGCTAATCTCTGCCATATTTGACAGACACCGATAATTAAGTTTCGGTTCAGAAACTTACCAAGAAGCAACGAAAGAGATCAACCCTAGGGTCCAGTTGGTGCCCGATGGATGAGGATGCTTCTTGCAACATATGCACCCGGCTACAGTGTTTATTATCGCCTGCGCCATCATAAGAGCCAATGCTGATATCAGACCCAGCGCTAATGCTGGGCTCTTTGGATACACACATTCATCTCCTGTTGTTGTTTGGACATCAGAAGCCTGCACGGTTGAGAATGAAGTGAATTAACATGTGCACACTATGTTTGCCGCATGAACTTACTACTGCTGGCATCTTATAACAAGTTATGTTGATTGGAAGTTTGAGCACTTTTTATTTGGGCAGTACCAGAGAAATAAGAGAACAATTTAATGGCTCTAGAAAAGTTTACCATAAAAATTGCATCATGGGATATCTAAAAACCGGTAGCTATTACCCTCTTTTCCTTTAACCTCAACCAGTGAGTCTCACAATTTTACTTTGGTTGGCCCTATGGATCATGGTGTGGCTCATCAAACTGGTAATAAGTCATGATATGGTCTCAGCTTGAAATATTGGCAGCATAATGACCTAGCAGGCAATTGGTAGTAGGTAAACATATCGAATTCACCCGTCAAACAGTCTATGCATGATGAGGGTGACCAACCAACTGAAACAGACTAGAAAACAAGAAGAGGGGAGAGATCAAGAACGGAATTATATGCATATCTAATGAAATCATGCATAAAGTACACAGAACATCTCCAATAGTAGGCTGTTCTTTTTCTTCTTTTTTTTCGTAAAATGCTTCTCTCTGGTTCATGATGAGTATCTTTCCAGAGCCATCTGATCAAAAGCTCCGTCTATGAATGATAGCCATAAGACAGCCAAGATCACTATTCCAACTTTAATGCTCCAAATCATTCATCAGCTTTTAGAACAGACAAAAACAACGCTTCCATAGATTACAAGCTATGTAATCGCCATTTAAGTAGCTACATGTTGTTCAATCAAAGTCCAGGGAATATATTACCTGCAATTCCATGATCCTAATGTCGCAATTAACTCATTCTTAATAACAAAGCAACCATTACAATACTAAATCCCTCATCTACTTTCAAGAAGATTAAACTAAAATTAGACTTAAAACGGGGAACAATGTTTTGTGATGGAAGGGTAAATGGCTGTGGATAAAAATAAAACAAAAAATGGTCGAAGAATATTAATAAAAAAAAGAAAGTTTTACATTCGTTAAAAGGAAGTAAAGTAAAAGATATGCCTAACATCGATCCCAACCTCAAAATTTTGACTTCATCATCATCCTACATCATCAGTTTCTTGATCCTCCCAAGCATTCTGAGGAACATTTTCTACAAATCAGCAATACTCTTTTTCCTCCTTACACGTTCAAGAGAATCAAGACTGTTTTGAATCATTTCCTGACCATGCATCCCTTCCAAATTCCGTAGCCACAAGCTTTAAAAACTCTGAACGGTTCCCTCACCCTTAAATTCTTCCAAGAAACTTAGTTTCTTTGAGTACGATACAGAAAATGGTAGCTAAATTGCATTAGTAAAAATGAACAATTCAAACAAAGGCTGTTTTCGACCAAGATTCCTTGATTGATCCTCATCGAGTAGCATTTCTCGAGATCTCTGAACTATAATTGGGTCCAACAAGAAGATGGACTTCGGATATATAATTTGGACAGCTTCCGACATTGGTGAAATCATCACATCACCTTACTTAAATATAGACAAACCATTTGAAAACTACCAAGCATCAAGATCCCGTTCTTAACCACTAAACCCCTTTCAGGAATGCACAATAAGGAAGGGAAAAAACAAGAAAAACACAATAGCCCTTTATCGATTGCACGATCCTAGTCAAACACCCAACTCTGCACCAAAGCAACGACTTCCTGGTCCATTTAGAAGCTAACATGAGACCCAAGTAAGAACAGAACCCCAAGATGAATAATTTACTTGAAGCCATTTTTGACCCCCATCATGTAGCATTGTTTTGAGATCTTCGAACTATAATTGGGTCCAACAAGAAGATGGACTTCAGATATCTAACTTGGACAGCTTCCAACATTGGCGAAATCATCACATCAACTTACTTAAAAATAGGCAAGCATTTGAGAAATTAACCTCCAAATAGACTACTTAACCACTATTACACCACTAACAGGCAGTACATGTTAAAGAGAAGGAAACATCAGGAGAAGTAACAAGATAAAAGACAAAGAAAACACCATCAAGCATCAAGATCACAACTCCTTCCAACAATACACACAAAATGGAGTGAAAAAACAAGTAGCCCTTTGCCTGATTGCACTATCGTAGTCAAAGCCCCAACTCCTACCGAAAATAACAACTTCCCGGTCCATTTATAAGCTAATATCAGATCCAAGAAAGAACAGAAACCAAAATGAATAATTGACCCCCATCAAGTTGCATTGTTTGAGATCTTTGAATTATTATTGGGTGCAACAAGAAGAGGGACTTCAGGAATAGGACATGGACAGCTTCCAACATTTGAGAATCTCTGGGGCATAAGAAATACGTTACCAATCCTACACCACTAATAGAGAACATGTTGAAGAAAGAAGGAAACATCAGGAGAGAAGAAGCATCAAGATCCCATTTCCTCCCATGATACACAAAACCTATAGCTATTTGCCGATTGCACGATCCTAGTCAAAGATCCAACTCAAATAAACATCAGATCCAAGAGGTAACAGAAAGCATGCAGTCGCCGCCAACGAACTCCCTATTCAATAACACCAACGCAAAGAACAAGAAACCGAATCTTGAAGGGAAAACCGAAGGGAGGGGAAAGGTGAGGACCTTAGTCCTGGTGGCCTCGGCTGCAAAGGCGAGCGCCGCGGAGAGGAGCCCCAGGAAGCCCACGGCCACGCAGACCACCATCACTTTCCTCTCCATCGCCCTCGCCCTACCAAAAACCCTCTCTCTCTTTTCCTCCACCTCCTCCTCCTCTTGATCTCCTCTGCACTATGACCAGAGAAAGAAACAGACGGGAGATTCTCCTCTCTCTCTCTCTCTCTCTCTCTCTCTCTCTCTCTCTCTCTCTCTCTCTCTCACATACAGAAATAGACGGTAGCTTCTCCCTTTCTATTGGAGAAAGAAATTGGCGGGAGCTGCTCCTTGTTCTTGAAAGCTCGCTTCGGCTCCTCGCCGTCGACCTCCTCTGCACTACGGCCAGAGCAAGAAATTGAACGAGGGAGCTCCTTCTTGTGCTTGGAAAGGTTCCTTCCCCTCCCTCCCTCCCTCTCTCTCTCTCTCTCTCTCTCTCTCTCTCTCAGGCACACACCGGTGGTTGGGGAGTGTGCAACGATAAAGTAAAAGGGAGTCCAATGTGAACAGAAACAGAACCGTCTCTTCCTTTGTGTCACTATATGACACGCTCGCCTTTTTATTTCGGGTTCCCCCTTGATCGCACGAAAAATAAAGCGGATGATAGCATGATTTCTGATTTTTAACCTTGAGATTCGTGCTACATTTAATAAATAGTTTTTTGTTATTTTATATTTTTTTTAAAAATAATATCTCTAATTTAAAAATATTATAATATTTCGGTCATCATAATAAAGATATTATGAAATAATATAAGTATTCTATATAGACTCTTAATCTTAATTAAATTAATTATAAGTCTAAAAATATGTTATCATATTTCGATCATCATAATAAAAATATAATAAATAAATAAATAAATAAATAAAAAATAGAAGATGTGAAATGATTTTACTTCGAATCTCACGTTGTCCTTTTACGATATGTTATTGGGCTAAAAGTGATCACAAGCAAGTGTGTTCATGTGACACCATATGACCCTTTTCTCTTTGGGAACCTACAAACACCAACTTGTCATTACAAAGTGCATGAACTCACGGCGAGGCTAATCCAACCCCAAACATGACTTTGGAATATTAGGCAATAGTTTATGCCTAATGTGACCTTGCCACATAAAGATTGATTATTATGTGTTGGATTCTGCCTTATTACATATTATATTTTACGTTTGCACCCTATTAGCATCATAATTTATGTACTTAATGTAAGGAACGAAATCGGCACTAAGAGGAGATGAATTAGTACAGCGATAAAAATTATATCGGTTATGAAAATTTCTTGGTACGTTGAAAATCGATTTCGGAAACTTAACTTGAAACACATTCGTAAATGTATTTAAAAGCAATTTCATCAAGATTCGATACTTAAAAATTTTAAGTTACGATCATAATAATTCTAGAAGTGAAACAAAAAATCTTATTTGTCATAATATCGTCATGTACATTGATGAAAAATACAACATGTGATATCACGTATTGGATCGATATAAAAATAATAAGTAAAAAAATAATTTTTAATATCCTTTTTTACCGTGGAATATTAAATTTATTTTTTTTATCGATAAAATTATTAAAAACTAAATAGATGTTAAAATTATTATTTTTTCTATTACTTTCGATCTAACATATGATGTCAAATGTGATTATTTATTTTATTTTTAAATTTATAGAGATCTTATTATAAAATTTTAAATATAAAGCTCGTGATATTAATATAATTACAAGAGTTAATGTATAATTAACCCTTTCTGCAAACCATTTAGTTCCGATGCAACTTGGGGTTGGAATGTTAAAGCAAAGAATTATTATTTAAGTCTGAATGGTCAACTAAAAATTCTTGGTGCAACAAGAAAGTCAAACCCAAAAGGTCAAACTAAAAATCTCACATTTACTTTCTAGAAAGTGAAACCAAAACCTTTTTTTTTATATCAAGTTAAAATGATTTGATAAAATGCATATACATACATACATATATTATAGTTGAATAAGCTTCATTTTGATATGGTTCAGGTTGACCAAGTATTTCTAATAAAATTGACCAAGTCAAAGATAACAAAAATTATTAATATTCAAACTGAAAAAATCGATCTTATTCAATTAGATCGATCTGAATTGTTATTTCGACTACTTACATCACAAAAGTCAAATAAATTGTGAGATTATTTTTTGAGAGTTGATTTATGAGACCCATACATACATACATACACATATTGACAATAGAATGCAAAATGAATATAGAGAATAATTTAATGCATTCATTTCATAGTCAATGCTGATACAATCATTAACTAATAATTGAAGGCTTTCTGGTAATCTGATTTCATCCAAAGAGATTCCTTCCTTTAATTTCATGCAGCAAGTCATCACTCTAACCTAAAAACCCACTAAGCTAAGCTCCAAGTTGATAAGAAGATTCTTTGTTAGGTCATTGTTTTTAAAGGTAATCAAGGATTTTAGGAAGACTAAAATAGATAAGAAGATGACCAATAAGTACTTTGCTCATCAAGATACTTCCTCTCTCTCTCTCTCTCTCAAACTTATGCAAAATTTGTCATAGAAGCTATTCCTCCTTATAAATTTCATATCATTAACCTCAATATAAATCTTCTATATTCCTTCCAACTGAGCTGCTTTGATTCCTTGGAGGATTACTGTAACTCCACTGTATAGAGAGATAGAGAGAGAGAGACAGACATGTAAACCTAATTTTGCCTGAGATACACTAGAGGACAGGAGAAAGAACAAGGGGGAAGGTTGGTGATCTCAATCCCCAACTAGTAAATATCGACAATATTTATCATCGAATTAAGATGTGACGGGTTTTGATAGGACCATTTGTCTTTGATTAAGCTCAGTCCCACTGCAACAATAATGATCGTTCTTTTACGCTAATAATTGAGTTCTAAATGATTCCATATCCGCGGCTGCGGTATTATACTATTCCCACGGTGTAAGTTATACTTCAACTCATGCTGAAAAGAAATGCGGGTTTCGTACGCGAAACTTACACGCGTTGTGACTGGGCAGATTTAGTGAGCCCCACCTGAAACACCGCAGGTGGGTGCCGGATAAGTGTCGCTCGTATTGCTGCGGGTACCATTTATGTAAACTACTTCGGCGGAGCAAGGTATCCACGGCGCCTGGGTATAAACTGCTCGACCGCGCCCCCCTCTCCCCATACCTCTTCGTTCGGCCTCCGTATTGTATTGGTATTGCTTCGCTCTTTTGGTCTTCGGTCACGGCGGGAGGGGAGGATTGGTCTGCTGGAAGACCGCAAGGTGTCGATCTGATTCCGATTAGTGATTTCTCGATGTTGATTTTGCTTCTTCCCATTGCATCTCGGTGTCCTCTTCTCGATCGGCGGCGGCGGTGGTGGCAGTGGTGGTGGATCGAACCCTACGGTCTCGATGGCCCGATTAGGATTAGGAACCTCCAACTGTGTTTTGTGGAGTTTCGGGACTGTGATTTGAAGGGTAATCTAGTGGATCTAAGGAATTTTCGTGATCGAAAGGGGTTTGGTCTCTATGGTTTCATTGCTTCTTGATCCTTCGATGATATCTATGCTGGAGGTGTGGCTATGTTTGTTGATGCCGTTGGTCATCAAGAAAGAGATATAGTTTAATATAAGCATATGTTGATGACTTCATACATGGTTTGTATGCTAAAAAAAACCCATGATCTATATATTACATGATCTGCTTGCTTATACTGATAATTTGTTAGGTGAATATCGTATTCTTTTAAGCATAACGTATGTCCTTGATTTATGGATGCTTTTTGAAGTATGTAATTACCTTGTTACTTTTTAGGTTCAAACTAATGTATGTAAGGTCGAGATTGTTTGTATCTAATCAAGAATAACCACTGTGGTGCATACTGAAATCTCTGTCAATTTAGTCGCTTAATTATTGAGGAAAATTGAATTTTGAGGTTTGCATATCCCTGAAATGGTTTTCAAATGTTTAGCCATACTCCATGAAATAGAAACAGTCAGTTAATGAACATTGTTCTATTCTGGACTTGCGAGCACATCTTTAATCAATATTGAGACAAGCTTTCTCTTAATTTGTATTGGTAAAACTTTTGGTCCCTTTGTTTTGTCAGGTCACCTGATACATGGAGCAAGTGTGTTTTTTGTTACATTCTATTAAGTGCCGAGTTTTATCTCTTGATGGAGTTATTGACTGGAGGCTTTCTGTGCATGGAGCCTTCCTTCTCATCTTTTTCATCAACTGCACATAGAAGCTTGCTACTGTTCTACGACCTTCAAAGGCGGCCATGCAGCTTTTTTTTCTGATGTCGGGGTAGTGTTAATAGTGCAGCCTTGTAAGCTGACTTTGCTGCACGCAAGTTCTTCATGCTATCAACAGCTTTTGGCGTATCCATCTTTCTTTAAGTTGTCAATGCAGCTTAAGTTATCATGATCCTATTGCACAAGGATAACAGTGCTGGTATGATTTAGGAGATGGCTTTCTTATATTTCAGACCTTTTATTTCATACTTTAACCAATGAATTTTGGGCTTTTTTTTTTTAATCTCAGGTGTCATTTCCACCATATCTGATCCTACTTCGTCACCGTTCCATCCATTGGATCTTGTTTTTTGAGTTCCATTGGAGGTCATGTATGCCTTTAATCGAGCATGAATCAACAATGGGTCCTAAATCGGTTAGGTATCTACATAAGTCATGCTTGACTCTTGCACTTATCAAGTGATGACTGATACCATTAATATACTACAGGAAAGATTTTGTTGCTCACACCTTTTGCCTAGTGCAAAGGGATGTAAATGTTTGTCCAGGAACTATACCGACAAGCATTGACAAAATAGTGTTTCTGAGTTAGTCCATCAGGATGATTCTATGCTCCCCCATCGTCTTTGAAGTTTTGCCTAGTGTTTCCTTGTCCTCAGAAGTTCATTTCAATCATAAGTGTTTCATCAGGTGTGAAATATACATTGTGCATAGGCACCCTTCTCTTGAATAAGACAGACTGTAGTGATTATATATTCAGCAAAAGATGGAAAGGTGAGTTTTCTTTTTATATCTGGTGGGATTTTACTGCTAATGTCAGTAAGTTATATTCAATAGGGATTTTTACCTTGGCTGCAGGTACAGGGTAGCCAAGGAAGTCGGAGATGGAACCTTTGGGACTGTTTGGCAAGCAATAAACAAACAAAGTGGTGAAGTGGTATGTATTTTTTGAGAAACTAACATGCCACTACGTTAACCATCTATAACCTTGCTTTGCCTAAGTATCATGGATATGAACAGTACTTTTTGATTATATTTGATTCTCCTTAAATGCATATATTCTTCCACTAGCGGATTTAAAAAAACAGAGCCAAATGCTACAGACTATATCCTTCTTTTGGGGTTGCTGGGGTGTGTGTGTGTGTGGTCGGTTGGTGAGGTTGAGTATGTGGGGAGACTGTTTGTCAGAACTTATTCATTTTGGAATGAAGTTTCTATATTTCATACTGTTAATGCAACTATGGTCACCACCACTAGATTGTTACAGGATGAATGACTTTTGGTATTGACAGGTTGCTATTAAGAAAATGAAAATAAAGTACTACTCCTGGGAAGAATGCTTAAATCTCCGGGAAGTTAAGGTAACTTAAGAACTTAATGTGTGAATGATGCTTTTTCCTCTTTTATAATCTCATGACACACAAAGGATTTAAATATTTTCCAGTCTCTGCGAAGGCTGAACCATCCGAATATCATCAAGCTCAAGGAAGTCATTAGAGAGAATGATACGTTGTACCTAGTGTTCGAGTACATGGTATGTCTCTGTGCTAGCTTTCTTTTTGCTCTCTGAATCTTTTTTGACAGCTGATTTTAATAAACTTTTTTTCTGTCAGGAGTGCAATCTTTATCAACTTATGAAAAAAAGGGGCAAGCCCTTCACAGAGGTTGAAATCCGGAATTGGTGCTTTCAGATATTTCAAGCTCTGGCTTATATGCACCAACGTGGTTATTTCCATCGTGATCTGAAGCCTGGTACTGCACTCATTTTTGGAGATTCTTTCTGATATATGTGTGCTTATTGTTATCTCACTGTTTTTGTCACAGATAGCATACTTTAAATGGAGTCTAACAAGCATGAGTTGTATTTGATTATTTAGCTCAGACTGAAACAGCTTATGTACTTTGGCCATTTATATGAATGTCCTAAGAAAACGGTAGCCTAGCACACAAGGCTCCCATTAATGTGGATTTTTATTAATGTTCTAGGTAGCCCAAATGTTCATACTAGTCTTCACTCCCAAACATTTTCTTTTGGTTTATTATGCTTTTGATTGGTGGACTAGACTTGGATCAGATACATCCTTGAGTAACTTCTTTCCTGGCTTTCCCAACTGCACAAGTCGATTAATTTCATTTGAGCTTTTTATTCCTCTGGCATCTGCTGACCAACAGAGCTATGTCACATTCTGATCGGGATGGCCTTCTGCTAAATAAGATTTGTGTCTTTCTCAGAGAACATACTGGTAACAAAGAACATTCTAAAGATAGCAGATTTTGGCCTTGCTCGTGAAGCCTCTTCAAAGCCACCATTCACAGAATATGTCTCCACACGCTGGTAAGCATGTTTGATTATTCACATATGCTGTCTTACCTTTTCTAAGTTAACTTGGTTCCTTATCATAATTGTGTTATTTGTTGATGATGTAGGTACCGAGCCCCAGAAGTTTTGCTTCAATCTTCTGTTTATGATTTTGCAGTTGGTTAGTGCACTAGAATTGTTTCCTGTTGAATATTAATAATTTTTTTCTGTTATATGCAATTGTGATCAACTTTCATTTCAACTTTAGATATGTGGGCAATGGGAGCTATCATCGCTGAGCTTTTCACACTCTGTCCCCTTTTTCCTGGATCGAGGTACACCAAATGGAAGAAAAAACAATGTGTTGTATTATTTAACATATGAAGTGGTATTAAAGACCCCCTCTACTCATCTCACGATTTACATTTTGGTTATAATATGTATCATACCGAGTGAAAAGAGGTTTTTTCCCCTTAAACAAGTTCGATGTCAAACTTGCAAGCTATGCAGTCAATTCCTCACCACAACATCAGTGAATTTAAGGCCGGAGTTGTTGTTTGCATCCTTTTGAAGTCATCTAATTAACTTGGATTTTTTTTTTTTGTTAAGACCATCATCTGAAGTGTGATTAAGAGCCGTCTCGGTCTTGCTTTCTTTGTCTTGGTTATTGTCGTCTTTTACACTTTTGACAAGCATGGTACATGGGATGAATAATCAGAATTCTACTGCAACTTCATCTTTTTAATATAATGCTTATGTAGCTTATTTGGCTTATCATTCAGTGAGGCAGATGAGATCTACAAAATTTGCAGCGTCATTGGACCTCCTAATAGGAACTCCTGGGCTAAAGGATTGCAACTTGCAGATGCTATTAAATTTCAGTTCCCACAGGTTGTATGTTGCTTCATTACATGTTCCAATCTGTATATGCCTTTTGTTATTTTCAGTGTTATTGGTAAAAATCAGTGATCAGCATGCTCAGAAATATTTCCTTTTGATTTTGATGTCATAAAAATAATTGAAGCTCATTTTCTCTCCCTCTATGTCAGTTAGCGAGTGTTCCTCTTTCTCTGCTAATTCCTTCAGCCAGCCAGGATGCAGTAAACCTCATCTCGGTAAGCCTGATCTCAGATAAGTCTGCATTTAAGAGTGAATGTAGGCATGAGATATGAGTTCCTTCAAAGATGTTCAGTTAGGGTTATAATTTGTTTACTTTTATTTGACAGTCTCTTTGTTCTTGGGATCCCAGTAGAAGGCCCACATCTGTAGAGGTCCTTCAACATTCTTTCTTCCAGGTTATATGTTGTAAATTGCTCATCTTGAACATGATTCATTCAGACGGGTACAAGTACAAAAGTAGGTTCTGACACATTTGTCACAATATGACAGCCGTGCTTCTACATCCCACCATCCCCTCGTGTTAGGTTATCAGTGGGAGCACCAAAAACATCTCCATCTGGTTTTCTCTTCTTCTTTCTCTACCTTTTTCACTTTTGTTGTCACTATTACGACAATGCAACTCTCTTGAACTAATTCGTACTCTGTACTACTAGTTATCATGAAAGGAGTTTTAGAATCAGAGGCTGCTAGAAGATATTCTCTGGAAGTTTTGTCCAATGTAAGAATGTCGAGCAATTTATCATTTGCAAATGTAAATGAGTCCTCAAGGACAGGTGATTTTTTTTCTTTGTTCTTTTTCTTTTTTGTTCAGGGTTAATCCATCCGATCATGTTACTCAATGGATTTGCCCTTCCAAAATATTTCCGTTAACCATGTTTGTCATGTGGCAGGTGTTCAAAGGAATATCAAGATGAGTCACCAGGTAGAGAGTATTTTAATTGCCACCTTATATAAGAATATATTTTTTAAGTTTAGTCTCTGATCCCTTCTAATTGTAATTACAGGAAAACAAGAATGAAAGATTTGATACAAATGATATTAAACCATATAGACATCAACCAGCTGCAAGAAACACTCCTGGTATGTTTTCATGGTTTTAATTTCCGACATTTCTTTTCCTATTATCTTTGTGCTCGACTTGGATGAGTTGGTAAAGCATTATATTAATTGTTTATTACCCAGAGAATAATTTTTTTTCTGTTTTTATTAAAAATTCTATTTTTATGCCAGGATATTCCCGAATGACTTGTAATGTGGTTGAGAAACTGGCTCACTTGACGGTGAGTCCAAACAGAGATTCACATATTGCTGGGAAAGCACCAAATCTGAACCTGCGTCCAGCGAGGGAGCCATCTCAGCTAGTGACACAGCCTCCTGCCTTGAAATCTGGTATATGGCACGGGCGCACTGCTTTACTTGGCCGACCTAATGATATTCCAGCAGCTGGATGCTACCATGCAAGAAAAGTTGCAGGCTAAGGACTTGTACTGCCCTACAATAAAAGTCAAAGCTAAGAACTTGTTTGGTTTATTACACAAAAATTTCTTCGTGTTGTTGGTCGACGACGTTTGACTACGGTTGCTTATTACGACATATGATATTTTTTATATGTGATATTTCTTAGCTATTCAAGGCTCAAATCTATAAAACATTGCTGTTCTACCAATGATACTGTAGAATATTTCTCTTTATTATTGGATAATCTCAGAAAATCCTTTTGCCCTTTCTATTTTAACTATCCAATTTTTAGATCTTTCCATCTGATTGATCGCTATTTGTCAAATAATCTTCATATTTCATAACAGCTTTTTAATGTTTTATTTTTAGTCATTTTTAATTATCTTTAATCTACCTTTTTACTATTAACATGTGTTTTCTATTTCAACTGTCGCTAAGATCTTATAATTTTAGATGTTCTTTAATTTTTATTCTATAATTAAGTTTTTTATATTTGACATTTTATTTTTATTTTTTATTTCTATCGTTGTCCCTTTTTTTTTAACCTTTGTTTGCTTTCTACGTCCTATTTTTTAAAGTTTAGTTTTTTGTTTTCCATGAATAGGATCAAAGTGAGATGAGAAGGGAAGGAGTTAATTTCAATATTATTTAGTGGATATTAATTTTCTAGGACAGTACAAACGATTTGTTTTTCTCTTTTTAAAACTTTGGTAAAAAAATATTTAGCCTTTGAAGCAGAGAGATTTTCAGATAATTTTCATTTAAAATTATTTTTAAATTAACTAATTGATTATCGTTTTTTAAAAAAGACTTATTTGTAGAATAAATTTTGATAATAAAATGATATTTTTGGGTGAATTTTTGATAAAAATCTCGAAGTTTGAAAATTTGTTACAGCAGCTTAACTTGTGTTTGAATATTTAGCCTTTGTTTGCTTGTTACAGCAGTTCGAAAAATCGCTTTTTGAACATTCCATGATTCTCCCTTAGTAGTTTGAACCTTCATGCATATGTTGGTCCTGTTGGTTGCTCTCTCTATTCTCTCCCGATTGCTTTTACCTTTATGCACAAAGCTAACCTCATCGATCGTCCCTCTTTATACGCGAGCTAATCCTATCAATCACTTCCCTTCGCATGTGTGATGCCCTTAAGATTCGACTAGGACTAGTGTACGTGTCCATGCTCATGCCCACGATACCTCCGAAGATAAAGGCAAAATAAATTTTTTACGTGGCCAAAGGTGTTTTGCGAAATTTTTTTAAAGTTGGGCGTTCTACTGAAAATTCTCAAACTTTGGTTTTTTTTTTCGAAAATTCGTTTTTTTAAAAATTAAATTTCTTAAGTGAATAATATTTGCAATTTTCGGGCATCACCGGTTGCCAACTCATGCACCACATGGTTCGTGGACCCGCAACCGTAGCCGTAACCGGACTTGTTTCGAGCAGGTGGGCGTGAGAGTCGCTGTGCTACTTATCTGTCTCCTCCAAACCAGCAAACACAATTTCTCACCACAGTATGCCCAAAAGACTCCATGACGGCATCTCAAGTGCTTCGTGTAGGCCGTACGGCGCCTCAATGTACACAGCGAATCACACCAAAACTTTCGGTACCCCTTTATATGTATATATATACGTTGTGGGTGGCTCCGAGACAAAAAGCTAGCGAGGAAGAAACGAAGAGTTCGATCGCGGGATCAGATCCGGTCCGATCCGCCATGAGCCTCTTCGGTCTCGGAAGGTACCTCTCGATCGCTCCACGCCTCGTCTGTCTCTTTGATTCGTTGTAGTTCGTGGGATTTATTGTTATATGTTCTTTCACTTCGATCGCTTTCCTTTTCAACTTTTTTTTTTCCCCCAATTCCCTCGTCGCATCTTATGCTGGGCAGTTAAAAGGGATTATATGTTCTTTCTTGGATGACCTCGTCATAATTTTTGGATCTTTGGTAATTGTTATTGATGGAGGTCCGGTATTGATGGCCTGGCCCCAAATTCGTGCGGCGAAAACGTGTTTAGATGCTCCGCTCGTTTGCTAATAATGTGGTTGATAAATTCACACTAGTTTTGAGTCGAAATTTAGTTATCAGGGTGAGGTCTTTCCATTTGGGGACTCTAAGAAGATCGTGGAAAGCTCCGTGCAAATCCCTTCGTCAAATTTATGGTATAACCGCTTGAACTTGGATGCTTGATCAGTAAAATAAGGAACAGCCTCTAGAAATTCATAAAAAAATCAGCGCGAATGTACTGGGAATGGGGTGATGGTGTGTTATGTTTTTTGGTCCTTAATTGAAAGGAATTTGATTGTTGGCATAATTCTTAGATGAAAATTCTGCAAATAACATGTTCTTGGTTGGCCATGTGATATGCTTTGGAATTGGATGCTCAACACTCAATAGTCAGCTAAACAACCAGTATCTTCTCTGTCGCAGATGTGATTATAATTGTTGCTATTTTTTATCTGAAACAAGAAGCTTGAATTATGTCCTCTGGCATGAAACATGACAAAATGATGGTTGGCTTAGGAAAAGATATCTTGGAGGAGTTCTTAACAAGATTGCTAACTTTTAACCTCAGCTGATATCAAGAAGTATATGAGTAGCTTTTAGCTGGATCATGCATTTCAGATAAGTGTGTGATGGCTAATAGCAAAATAGATGACAAGGATATGTGATTCTCATTTAATGCCTAAAGTATTACGGGATTGGATTTGAAGACTTAAATACACATTCTTGATGTCCTGTCACTGTTCAAAATAAATATTGACATGAAGTTTTATGGGAAGTTTGTTTGAACTTCATTTTTCAGATTTTTATTTTTCATCATTGAATATTTAGCAACTCTGGTAGTTTAAGCCTCACTGGGCCTAATTTTGCAATTAATTACTTGGTCAATGAAAATTCGTCTGCAACGAATCACTCGATCAAAATAATTTAAAATAATATCGGTGATCTGGGACTAGCAGGTCCCTCTACATCATCAAGGCCTCTTTAGTGAAGAAAGCTTCATCAATATGTAGTCACCTTTCTGAAGGATGGTTCATCTTTCCTATGCATTTAAGAATGATCTGCAGTGAACATGGTGCATAAGGATAAAATAGTCACAATAAAATGTGAAAGTGCGAGATGAAGACGTTGGTATAATATGTGCTAATGTCAGGTTTGAAATATTAATGAAGGAATTATTGTTGAATGGAATCAATGAGAAAATATACTGTTGTTACTTTTTAACGAAAAGCCCTCCAAACACTTGTTTTAACTAATAATGAATGTTGAGTTCCTAAACCTTGACAAATTAGCCCACAACGCAAATTTTTTTTATAATAATGACGGCGTACATGATTTTTGGTCAAGTTTGGTTGGCTTCTAGGAGAAAGCAGTTGTTTCTATTAAATCTCCCTGAAACTGGCCAAAACCAGCAAGAACAGCGGAAACCAACTGAAACGAGCTGTTTTACGGATACTGGAAAATGATGATTAAATCACAAAAGTAAGTTGAGTTGTTTTTGTGGCACTGGCGGCAACCACAATTTTTTAGGTACACTAGAAGTATTAGGATCCCTTGTGTGAGGGGTTCTGTTGAAAGCATATGGAACTGTGGTAACATATAATTATCTCATCAAATTCTTTCTGTCCCTTATATTAATTTGTTCTTTTTCAGGAACCAGAGGACATTTCGGCCTAAAAAGAGTGCACCATCTGGCAGTAAGGTAGTCTATCACTGTGTTATCTGTTTAATTCTTGAATTATACGAAGATGAACATTACCTTTTTGTAGGACTAAACAATATGTTAGAAGTCTCTCCTTTTTAAGTTAATTCCACTAAAATTCATTTTTTTTCCATTCTATCCAAGTATTCATTGTGTATCCTCAGACAATTTCAGACAGTTAATCTTTTGGCCTGTTAGGATGCTTCAACTCCCTATCCAAGTGCATCTCCCAGGGAAAGAAAATTTCAGTTGAAAGCGAGAAGGGAATGACTCAGAGAGGTGGAAGAACACACTAATCAGTAATTAAAACTTTTACTAGGCAAGAATTCCACATAAATGGTTTTGCTGTCCTTCTAGAAAACGATTCTTAAATGAAAATAACCTTTCTAAATGTAGGGCTAAGGTTTTGTGCGTGTGCATCCAGTTGTCCTTTCTTAGGCTCCTGTCTCTCCAGTACCTCTCTTTTGCTTATCTATATGCTCCAAACCATGGTTTTAGACAATGTGGTGTGCGGACCATTCCGGTTGAATATCATAATGGTATAATAAGGTATTGATTGTACCTACTTGTTAACTATTCCTTTAGTATTTCTTATTGATGCACCGAGGTGTATCAAGGAATACTATACCATACTGGTCCATGTCAATCAGTGGGTCTGACTAGATTCTAAGACAGAATGGTGCTGGTATGAAAACCTTGCTTCAGCAATGATAAGACATTAGACAACTTTCTAACTCAGTACAGGACCTTTGGTTTGTGATATCTGAAGGAATATTTTATTAAGATTCTGGGAGAACTATGGACAAAATAAGGAATGTTCCTCCATTAATGCTTGTCTTTTACATCTGCAGGGTGCCCAACTCCGGAAACACATTGATGCAACTCTGGGTAGTGGAAACCTAAGGGAAGCAGTAAGACTCCCACCTGGGGAGGATTTGAATGAGTGGCTTGCAGTCAATAGTAATGTTCTTTTTACTTAATGATGCTTCTAAGCATAGGTTCCATTTTTTGCTGTTCTTTTTAGTTTTTTGGATGTGTTGAAATTGACTAGTTGCTATTTCTGAAGTTAAGTTACTGTGTCAGAATATGATGGTGTGATACTGTAGATCTGTAATGTGTCAAAAGAAAGTTGCTTCCAGTCGAATTTAGGTCATGTTTCTTCAATTTGATGCAGGTGATGAGGCTAATACTTCGATTTTTATTTTCAGCTGTTGATTTCTTCAATCAGGTGAATCTGCTTTATGGCACACTAGCAGAATTCTGCACACCTGAGAATTGTCCTACAATGACCGCAGGTCCAAAGTATGCTATGTAACACATAAGATTGTGCTTAAGTTGTTGAAAATTCATGCAAACTCTATCAGTAAGTAATGTTGTAAAGTAGGCTTATGAGTATCCTGCACATTGTAGTTCGATATATTTGACTGAAAGCATTGAATACTTGACCAAATTATGTAGTTGCATATTCCATTAAAAACATCACAATACAGTTCTTTTAACTTTAGTATGGTTTACGGTAAGCTTAGAGAGTGAAAATGGGATATCTTATGAAAATATTGGTTATATAAGCTTCTTTTCTTTATTCATTTTGTATATTATGTGCCTGTTCTTGCAATATCTTGTCATCTTCTTGAATAAGTCTTCCAGTAAAAGGATACTTATCAACTAGTTTGTAAGATCTGGCTTCTTACACTGGCCTGCCTTACCATCTTTTTCTTTTCTTCACCTTGATGTACTTCTTTTCAACTAACATTAATAATTTTTTTGTGACAATTAACAGTTCTATACCATTTTGCAAAGTATTCACAAACATAACTGATGTTGTGGCAGTTTGGTTACAAACTTCTATCTGATAGCATTACAATCTTGTATCCCGATCTTAGGCATCTTGTCAAAGGTTACATATGGTGTTTCCTTTTCCCTTCAAAGGTTTTTCTCAGATACAAATAAGTAAAAATTTGCAATATCCAACTAATTTGGGAAGGAAATCTTACATTATTGATCATGCGTCATTTTAGGTAACATCTCCAGCAGTCAATGCAACCAAAATGGTGCATTGTTCATGTTGGATAAGAACTTATCCCTGTCCCTTTTCTTAACCTT
This sequence comes from Musa acuminata AAA Group, assembly GCF_036884655.1. Lineage (NCBI taxonomy): Eukaryota > Viridiplantae > Streptophyta > Magnoliopsida > Zingiberales > Musaceae > Musa > Musa acuminata. The sequence continues at coordinate 3,760,141 of NC_088333.1, forward strand.
GAATCTGTAGCTTTCTCCAACTCCATGGTTGATTTATGTCGTTTGAAAGAAATTTAAACATATTCTTGAATATTTTGCCACTACTGAATAATTGCTATTTATGCTTTCTTAGAATATGCTATACTTACTCCCGGCAAAGCCTCCTAGACAAGGCACTGCAAGCAAGCTGGTCAAGGCACCCTTAAATCTGCTCATGTTTCTCTATTAATAGATTGTGATTTTAAATATGAGTATCAATATTTTAGTTCACTATCATCAGATAAAAGCTTAATAAAACATTACATTTGTGCCCACTTTAGTGCTGCCTGGTTGTCTAGTTGCTTTAGCATATACCTGTCTCGTTATTTGAGTACACTTAAATACGTAGGTATGAGTATCGATGGGCAGACGGTGTACAAATAAAGAAGCCTATTGAAGTCTCAGCACCAAAGTACGTGGAGTACTTGATGGAATGGATTGAAGTTCAGCTTGATGATGAGTCTATATTTCCTCAAAAGCTAGGTAGGGGCTGTTGATATAAATGAATTGCATTCTTCTCTCCTACGTGCACCTACTTGTTTGCACATCTGGTCTCTGTCTTGCAGGTACACCTTTCCCTCCAAACTTTAAAGAAGTTGTAAAGACAATATTCAAGCGCTTGTTCCGCGTCTATGCCCACATATACCACTCACATTTTCAGAAGATTGTCAGCCTCAAGGAAGAGGCGCATCTTAATACGTGCTTCAAGCATTTCATTCTTTTCACTTATGTAAGCACTTTCTATTCTTGTAGCCATTTGTACTTGATGCATCTTTATGTTACCTTTTTGATATTCCCATTTTGCGTAAGAGCTTTTCAGTATTTTGTTCCTACCACTCTATTCGTTAGGGCAAACTCAAATAACTAAGTGATTTAGACATTCTGGATATTATCCGTTTTCTTCTGGAGATATTTATCAATAAACCAGTAAACCTCCATAATGAAACTAATAAGTGGCTGATTATCAGTCCTTATATGACAGTCCATCTTGTCCAAATCTCCTGTATATAAACATTTTAATCTTCCATGCTGTTATGAGCCTGATGGCAAAGAATCATGAGGGCATAACGTGATCTGTATTGGTTTTTATTTTTTTGAAAATTAGTTCCCTTTTTTCCATGAGATATAACATAGATCAACTGGTCTGGTTATCTTCATTCGTTCTTACTGGTTTTTAAGATGGATATGGACCTGTACCTAGGTTGATAGATATATTTTAGGATATTTTAACATTTCTCATTAATTTGCATGGTACCATTGGATTGGTAGAGAATTTGCCTTACTAATAGCTTCTAAATGTGTACCTTAAATGCCTCAAGATTCATTGGCCTCATGCAGAATGGTACAGAATTTGCTTAACATTTTTACGATAAGGGTCTCATCCCCTTTTCATGTCTGCCTTGTCTACAGTTCTCATCAAAGCAATACATTTGAACAACTTCTTGTGGGAATGTGTTGCTGACATCTTCATGTGATTGTGATGCAGGAGTTTGGCTTGATCGACAAGAAGGAACTTGCCCCACTTCAGGAGCTGATAGAATCCATCAATGTTCCATATTAAGCCTGTCTATTCAGAGACATCCGCAGTACTTCTGATCTTGAAAACTGTCATCGTCATCTTAAATCTTAGTTCGCTGCTTGGTTTCCTTCTATTTACTTGTATGCTGATACAGTGGGGTGTATTCGTGTATTAATGTATTGGTGAATAAATGCCAAGGATGATTACATAGCTTGTGTCTTCACAAGGCTGATGTATATTGTTTGTCGAATTGGTTCAGATGCTCTCGAAGCATCGGACTAATATCTTTGCTGGCCTAGAAGACAAGACTACTAGGTGATTAGAAGTTGCCTAAGGAGACACCACATGAAATGCCAGTTCTCATAATTTAGAGGACCATTTTGGCCTAATATCTATCGTTGATGGTTAATGTGAATTAGGATGTGACATTTGGGTTTTCTTTTTGATCCAATAATAATATGTAAATCTTGTGGTTGAAGCTGTAACCTCGTGGAGTTAAAGATGCATGCCACCTTTTTGATGCTTCGATGCAGTCGATTCGTATTCTGTTGGGAACTCTGTATACCATTTTTTGCTCTGTTTCGAACGCTTCCTCTCTCTTCCCTCTTTTTATTCTAATAAACCGAATAATTACGCGCGTTTCGTACCAACTGAAATCCACATGAGAAACATATACCGTAGCGACGAGTGGATCCCACCGAGGCCAGGTGGGCCCACCTAATCCGACGGTGCTGGAACGATCTCATTCCACTCGCTCTTCCCCATAACCGGAACCCGCCGTATAAATAACCACACTCGCGAGGGGTTCTGATCTCTACTCTTCCGCCCCTATACGGGCGATGGTCGATCGCAGCTGCTTTCCCTTTTCGCCGCGGCCTCCTCCGCGGTAACCTTTTGGCAATTGAGTGCCGATCGAGCGGTGGAGATGTCCTCGCTGTCTCCACTGCCCATGACTCTCGAGTAGGGGTTTCGTCTCGGCCGCCCATGTATGGGCGATGGTTGATCGCCGCCTCCCGATCTTGGTATCTACTCCGACGCTTCCTCTCTCGCTTGACTTTGCGACTTCTCAGTACCGATCGGGAGACGGAGATGCCTCTGTTGTATGCGACTGGGTTCCACTACGCAGCAGATGAGCGATCGATTCATCCTATTAATTCTTTGTCGAGGTGAGATTTAGGGTTACGTTAGCCCTGCATTTATTTTTTACTTATTTCTTTAATTCAGCATCTCGTTGAATATGTTGGTGGATTTCGACTTCAAACCATATCTACTTTGTTTGCTCACATACTGTTTACTACAATGTCCTTCTCGTTTCTCCTCTACAGGGACGGGCGCAAGGCCGGTTCGATGATTGCTACAGCAAATGAACTACAAGGTAATAATGTGACATTAACTAAATCGTTCTTCCTCTTCTATACTCGTTGCGTTCCATCAGCCCATTCTGCCGCTGTTATTACGTTTTCGTCATCCCATTTCGTTATGGTTAGCATCTAAGTCCATCTTGGCAAAGCGGAATAGCCTCAAGAGGCAGTGTCTTGCTTTGAATGCTAATGGACTGACATCAACCTTCTTCTTTTCGGTTCTGCACTCGACTCTGATCGCGATGCAGATCAGTAAAGATGATACATCAACTCTGTTCAGTACTAGCATTCTCTCAGTTTCTTCATTAGAATGCTAACGTCTTAGCAACGAAGAGACATCACCATCAAGAAGAGGCTTAAGTTCATCTCAAGAATATGTCTCGTACGAGAGATCGGGCGTGGGTATCAGTTAAAATTAGGATTCCCCTTCCCGGTTGGATGGTAAAAGTGGATCCCATTTTTTGAACCACAGTTCGGTGCCGCTTGGCTAACCGAGTGGGTCATTGGAACTGCTTCCCTGGAAGGAAATTGTTTTGTCGAGTGTGTACTTGGAGATTGAAGGTTGTGGAGATTCGTGCATGCCCATTGAATGGGCCACGTGTCTACAACGCGTTCAGCATCATGCGCATGATGATGTTGACGCGTGAGATGCACCCACTTTCGCCAAATGCGGACAATGTTCCCTGGCTCGACCAAGACAAGCGCAACCGCGCCGATCCGGGTTCGATGTCGTGGCAGGCCAATGTAGGCGACCCAAGTATTGAGACTTGTCGTCACGCCAAGTGAAATCGTTCGGGGCAACCACAATAACAAATAACAAATCTGCGTAAGCGTACGGTACCAATCAATTGATTGCGGAGGATATTCCAAATTTGGACAATTATTTTTTATTTAATTTGGTGATGACGTAACAATCGAGCTATAATGAACGACTTTAGGGGTCGATTGATCGGGGAAAATATACTTAATTTGGACAGTTTATTTTGATTTGATTTGGAAAAGACGTGACAACTGAACTATAATGAATGAGTGAATTCATTTTTTTATTATTTGCAGTTGTTACGTCTACCTATTTGCAGTTCTTTATGAATCCGATGATATCCGAGTCCACGTCTCAAGAAAAAAAGAGTTCCTGTCGAAAGCAAAACCAAACAAAGTGTTCACACAATAACACACGTATATGTATATTTTGGTAATAATAGTATAAGTTGTCTTGTGGGCGAAGGAAGGGAGTTGACGGGGATGCGGATGCGTGTTCACACCGGCAACCATCCGGTGGTTCCCACTTGGCGTGACGGACTCTTCCTCTCCTCTCCGTATGTGGTAAGGGGAGGACGAGCGAGGCGACAAATGAAGCGAAGCGATGATGTTCTTCAGACACGGCAAAACGAGGCGGACACGCGCGCCCAATCATCCCCACAAGGAAAAGGATGGGCGGGAAAAGTAATGGTGCGACGCGGTTTCCCTGAACCGGGCCCCTCCGAATCCCAACTTCCCCCACCATACGACCCTGACATGCCGTAACGTTTTCCGGGAAGCCACACTCTTGTTTGCTCTCAAACAGCTTTTGATGAACATATTATCCAAGCTCATTTAGTTCTTAGTTAAGAGATAGACATAAATAGTCATACAATTTATTCATTCTTTTTTGTCAATCCTTTGGATTTACTTTTCTGATTTGTATCCATTTCAAAAATGGTCAGCCGTATGCATGCATGGGCAGACAATTTGACCATAGTACCTCCTACATACAATACATATATGCATGAGATGACGATGGTATTCGGCTCGTGTTCGACAGCACTATTCTGTGCTCGATCAAGCGGCATTTTCCACCGACTTCCCTTGGAACATATTCCTCGCTTTCCGCAGTCTTTGTTTCAAACCTTGTGCTCTCTAATCGAAGCTTCTCTTCCTTTCCACACTATTGTAATCCGTGTGGTCTCCTAAAGTTATCCAACATCATTTGTTACGTGTTCTTCCACAGTAGAGTTGAGGGTCATGAATAAGACAGCTATCTAATATTCTGCTATTTATCTTTACAAGATCTTTCCTTTCAACTTCTCCACCTCTGATAGTTGATTGTTTCAAAATTTATTTATTTTTCTTTCTTTCTTTCTTTCTTTAGTTTGGGAGTTTGGATCCTGACGTGATTAATGCTTTAGGTGTGGTCAAATAATGTGGTAACAAGAAATGTTAGACTAGTCTTTTAAGTTGCACTCGACAATTCATGTTTATTCAAATTATAGGATTTGTGAGACTGTTTGAATGTTGACTTTGACCAAGGGGTCAATTGATTTTCAACTGCTACTTGTTACACGAGCATCTTAACTAATATAAAGTATATTAGTAGAAAATCGTTATTTAGGCGTACTGATCCGTATTAAGGAGATTTTTTTTAATGAATTATGTATTTAAAAAATTAAGTAGTGAGTGGGGGATTAAATTCCTCGATAAATTTAAGATATCAATAATACGAAATGGCATCAAAGTAATTATCTGACAGTCGGCAGCTTTATAGAGGCAATAAGCGCAAGAAGTAAAGGTAGGAGAGGAAAGAGCGATACGTCGTTAGAGAGAGAGAGAGAGAGAGAGAGAGAGAGAGAGAGAGAGGAAAAATAGTAAGGTTGGGGTTTTCGGAGGGGTGGGAGAAGATGATGCACGGAGGAGGAGGAGGTGGTGACGGTGGCTACGTCGGGCGGATGGCGATGGTGGCGGGAATCCCACTGCAGGTAAACCCGGCGCCGGCGGCGGAGATGTTGGACACGAGCGGCAGCGCAGGGGTACCGCAACCGCCTCAGCCGCGGCTGAGGGTGAAGGAGGAGAAGGTGCCGCAGTGGAGCCAGCAGGAGACGCGGGATCTCATCGCGATCAGGGCCGAGCTGGAGCGCGACCTCGCGGTGGCGCGGCGTAGCAGGACGCTGTGGGAGGCGGTGGCCGCCAGGATGCGGGAGCGCGGCCACCGCAGGACGTCGGACCAGTGCAAGTGCAAGTGGAAGAACCTCGTCAACCGCTACAAGGTCTCACCCTTTTCTCGTCGATCATTCTTTTCCCCCTTTTTCTTGGTTCCCCCAATCTTGCCTCGTTGATCTCGATCGGTATCTCCCAATTGATTCTTTGATTTGTTCTGTAGGCCGCTGATCCCGCGGACGGCCGGCAATGCCCCTTTTTCGAGGAGCTGAATGCGGTGTTCTTGGAACGGGCGAAGAACACGCAGCGGCTCCTCTTGGAATCGGAGTCCATCGCCTCCCCGTCGAAGAAGAAGCTGAAGAGGCTTAGCGGGGATCGATCCTCCTCGGATGAGTTCCCGGAGGACGACGAGGACGAGAACGGCAGCGACGAGGAGCGCCTCTCGAGGAGCAGAAAGAAAAAGGCCGACAGCAGCAGAGGGGGACAGAGGTCGGCCGGCATCCGGGAGCTGCTACAGGAGTTCCTGCAGCAGCAGCGGCGGATGGAGCTGCGGTGGCAGGACACGGTGGAGCGGCGGGCGCAGGAGCGGCGAGCTCTGGAGCATGAGTGGCGGCTGTCGATGGAGAAGCTGGAGAGGGACCGGCTGCTGCTGGAGCAGGCGTGGCGGGAGCGGGAGGAGCAGCGGAGGATGAGGGAGGAGAGCCGGGCGGAGAAGAGGGACGCCCTCCTCACCACTCTGCTCAATAAGCTCATCCAAGATGATGATCTCTGAGACGGCCTCCCTCTTGAATTCCATTGATGATCATTTCATGTCGAATTAATTTAACACAACGTATGAGATATTTTCCCATTTAACATAATTTATAGATCTCTATGGTTCAAATAATTCCTACTACGCACATTGGCATATCATTCTTCAATGGCGAGCAATCGATCCTGACATCGCAGCGGTTACGAGGAGACATGGCTTCTTTACATCACCAACACATGATCTATTTGCCACAAGAATGATGGATGTCATGCCATTCCTACATCACATCAGGAAGCTCACTGTTTATATTGATGTTAGTTTCTGCTGCAGCACCACACAAGACTTTGACCATAGCTGGTGTTTACTTACATGTGATCAAAGTGGGCTAATTACATTACCAGTTAAACCTGCCTAACATTCATATTCCTAGATTTAAAAACTTATATTAGAATCTTCAATATTATAAAAATAAAACATATGTCCATTTACATTCACGTCATCAATTTTATCAATAAAATTAATAAATAAAAATAATAATTTTAATATTTTAGTTGATAATAATGGATAACATCGATGGTGATGCATCGTTGGGGCCATGGTGGATGGTAAGGATAAAGAGAACAGTGACAAGAGTTGAGGGTCATTTTATATTTGCATCGGTACCGACATAGATACAAAATGATCCTTTTGCTGCTTGGTAGATGCAAAGCAACGAAAAGGTTGTTTGTTACGTTGGCATCGATATAATTGTCGAGCGGTAAAAGGGGGGGCACTCAGCATTTACATTGGCGCCGATGTAGATGCTAAGCAACCTTTTGTCGCTTTTCATTTGCATCGACGAGATATCGAGTAACCCTTTAGTCGCTTTTCATCTGCATTGATGAGATACCGAGCAACCCTTTTGCCACTCGACAATTGTGTCAACATCAATGCAATGAGCAACCCTTTCATGACTCTACATTTGCGTCGACATCGACACAGTTACCGAACGACGAAAGGATTGCTCAACATTTGCATCGACGGTCCTTTCAACGCTCGATAATTACACCAACATTGACGCAAATACAAAACGACCCTCACTTCTTATCATCGCTCTTCTTATCCACAGTAACCACCTGCGACCCTATATTATCATCCAACACCACCAACATCATATGTCATGTCACCACTAATTCAAATATTGAAATAATATTTTTACCTGCTGTTTTCATATTTACGTCGATAAAACTAATTACGTTAAGATAAATAAATCTAGATATCTCATTTTAATTATAAGGACTCCAACAAGCAAATGCCTTTGCTTACAAACCTGATCTGCTGCCTCTAATTGGCACTAATGTTTAGTGTTACTTCAAATAAGAAGGCATCGATGAGGAAGATAGAGCAGACATGCACTGTAGCAAACTGCCATACACCAGAAAAGATAAATCGATAATATGAATCAATCTAAGGGGGTAACTCCGACAATAAATTGATCAGTTGCCTTAGTAGGCACCTGTTAACCAAAGCATAATGGTTGATAATGTCAAAAGAAAGAAAACATCAACTCACTACAACCACATTAAGAGAACAACAGAGCCGAAAATTTTCCATGAAAGTGAAAGATCGTTTATTAACACCGATGTAATCATCGACCACATTGGTTGGGTAAAACCAAGCACCTTAAAACCAACAAACAGATGCAATCAATATAATTATATATTCTCTGAAACAATCAGATCACAAACTCAGCAACTGCTGAAGCAAACCATAGATCATAGATCATAGTGCAATGAACTTGGGCCTGCCGTTTGTCCATAAACCATTAGACTGGAGAAAAAGAACAACATTGAAGTTCACTACAGCCTCTATGATTATGCTGCAATGATTATGATCACAATGAGTAGGATAATCCCAAAAATCACCAAAAGCAAGCACATCTGCACATGAACCAAATGACTCGTTAACACACATTGGTAGCGAAAAAAAAAAAACCAGGAATAAGAGGCATAAAATTGATTTTACCAAGGATGAATTTGATTTTTGTGTTTTTGCTGCGTTTTTGAGTTGAGTTTTTCCTTGTGCAGTTGCTGCGTAAGAGTTCTCGATGTGGGAGTTAATGTCATCTGTAACAAAAGAACTATAAGTTAGTCAAAGAACAGAAAATAATAGACAACTGTCAATACGAAGCTAAAATCCCTCACCAATTACAGCTCCTTGATCATGAACCAACACCGCAAGGTCCTTAAATATTTCATTCACTTGGCCTATCTGCTGCTGAATCTCTTGAATGCCCTGTTCTCTCTCCTCGATAATTGCCTCATTGAAAACAATCTCATTATCCAACAACACCACCTCTTGCCTATACACCAAAAAGGCAGACGTCTCAGAATCATATCCAAAAAAGCACTCATAAAGGGCTGCACAACAAAATTTGAGCATTAAGAAACTATAGAGAAAATCCAATCAGTATCTTGTAGCCAAGTTATGGCCTCATGATCCAAATAATTGCAACCTAAGTAATCTACTGTCCCAATTATGTGTGTGGTATATAGTGCAGGCATTAGGCCTTTACCTTGTGGCCCAAAATAATATAATTCAAATTATTAGCAATAAAACAATTTAGTTATAAGAACGAGATTATATTCTTATCTCCACTCCACTTAAATATCTTGTATCCAAATGAGAGGACAGCATATAGCTCGGAATCCTCCTTTAAGGTTCACATGTTGGACTAATCTAAGTAACACTGGAGTACTGGACTGTGGCACTTGGTTTCCAAATGGAGTCAACTGCATTCCATTGACAAATGAAACAAACTGATAACCAGAATTATGCTTGGTTATATCTAAAGATATTTTTCCTGATGCAACAAAACCAAACTTTTCTGAAAAATGAGAATTATCAGTGTAAATGCTCTGCAAAGCGCACGGTGATATCTGCAAAACATTTACGAAATTGAATGAGACAGAACCACAATTCACCTTCTAGACTCCGCAAGTACAGCACGTTGCTCAAGCGCCTTGTTGGAATTGGAATCAGCTTCAGTAGCAGCATAACTACACAAAAATAACCAGGCAGTAATATGAGGTACCAATCGGTGTACATATTATAGGATTTACATGAACAAATAAATAAGAATATATAGTTGAAATCAATTATGCTCATTGCCAAAATTAAATCCACTAGTTCAAATATCGAACCAATCACTTTTTTTTTTTTTCTATCTCTATAGAAATCATTTAGTGGTAGCAATCTGCAATTACTTATCAAGAAGCATTCGGATCAAAAGGGTATTTGTTTGTTTTTTTCTTTCACTTCAGGTCAAAGGTTTTACGTTGATACTGAAGGTTTAAGGATGACTGGGGCATCAGAGCACTTGCTTCCATAGAACAAAAGTTCAAATCTTAGCACCAAAGAAATAACCCAGACTCCTTATTTCAAGACCAATCATAGAAGACTGAAATCTTCAAAAGCCATTCCACATGCAAAGCAGGTTACAAATAAAGAAATACCAACATATTGATACTTTGTCGGGGCTATTGAGCTGAAGAAAGAATGCAGCAGCTCCAAAATTCAATATCAAGAATAAAAAATAGCAGGTTACCTGGAAGGAAGAACTGTTTGGGGAACCAATGGGGCATATGCAGTTTCTCTCTCAGCTGAAAGCCTTTGAAGTTTCTGGAACTCTTTCAGAATATTTTGAAAATCCTTTGCAAGTTTTGCATCAGCTACTTTTTTGCTTGCCTGGAATTCAATGAAATGCTTAGGCACAAGAAATTTTTCTATACAGAAGTACAAAGTTATATGCACACACTAAATTCATGCTTTCTCCCGTGGTGTTTACCAATAATATAAGATCAGATGCAGAAAGTAAAGTTTGAAATTCTTGGGAAAAATTTAAGCTCAAGAACCTCCAACCCTTCCCAGCCTAGAAGAAATCTAGAAGATGCAGAATATGACAAGGCTTCATTGGAGCATGAGAGTTTGTCAAGACTTGTTACAGAAGATCAATTTGTTTGAAGCCCTCTTAAGTCAAAAGAGTCCCACTTGTAGTGTCACCATGATATCTTGTTTTTATCTGAATGAGTCTCAGTCTCAGTCTCAATTTGTACTTAAAAAATTTAATAAAAGAAGTGAGCAACAAGACAACTCATCAACAGAAACGTATATGACATGATTTCTTTTAGTTGATGTGGAAATCCAGGTAAAAGTAGTCCCACCATGATGCTGGAAAAATGAATAAGATCAAAAATGGATGAAAAAAAGACACTTACACTAACTTCAACACGATGATCTGTTTCACTAGCTTGTTTAAGTTTCGCAGAAGTATCTTTAACTAGCTGTCCAATTTGTAGCCTTGCATTGTGCCTGCCAGCAAAGCAGATTATATTAAGTAAGACTTCTTGGAAGGTGAAATTCCACAGAAGAAAAAAAACAATAAATATACAGTCACTGCTACCAAAGATTGTTGCCAGAAAAACCAAGGGAAAGCTGACTTAGCAGTAAATTTCAAACGTGTCAATTGGATAGGTAAATAGGACTAAGATAGTAATTGACCTCCACAACTGGATGGGTTCTGGAAAATTTGCTCAGGAAGTGTGAATCCATGGAAAAAATAAAAAAGAAACTTGAAGAATATCTAGAAATGTGCTAAAAGAACATTACTTTAACAAGCCTACCTTTCTTGAATCAAATAAAAAACTACTTCTTAAAACAACTTTATTCAGTTAAGCTTTAGTCACATTGAGACAAATTAAGAAAAAAACTAGAACTTTACAAATGTGAAGCATATGTTTTGCAAGAGAGCGAAAAAGACATACATAAGTGTGCAACTCACATGGAAGAAGCATACAAACTAACAATTACTACTAATCAGATACTAGAACATAAAGACTGACTTTAGCAGCAAAAAAAATCCTAAAATAAGAAAACATTGTATAAAAAATGAAAATTCTCCAACTGTATAAACCAAAAAGAGAAGCAGTAGCAAGTACTTTGTCCCTTATGTTATTGTACTGAAAGGGAAAAGTGTAAAAGATGTTTATTGCATAAGTTAAATAACTTGAAACAGCAACAAAATTTAATCCGGTTCTTCTAATACATGATTTGGGTCCTCTAATTTCTAAAACCTATAGGACATCATTAATCACACACCTCAACAGAGTCTTCGGCCAAACTATATCATGAGCCACAAGGGTTCGAGTTTCCACACTCTGTCTCTAGGGTTAAGGTTGCATAAATTAGTCCTCCCCAGACCCCAACATTTGGGGGGGGGGGGGGGTGTGGTGGTGGTGGGAGGGGGGAGAGATATCGTAAGCCATCAAGTCTATCGGAATCATCCACTTCATCTGGCTAAAAAGATAGAAGCAACCAGAAGTACAGTTTCTCATAGTAGATTAAAAATTCAAACATCCGACAGTCACCCATATTTCTGAGAGAAAATAGTTCACAAAATACAATGTATTGGGCCATATGAAACTTCAATAACAACAAAGCTAATAATTTACACCAAAGATCTAATTTTCATATGATTGAACGACAGATTAGTGCAGTAGGAAGCAAGGTCAACTAAAAATCACCAATACCTCAATCAAAACCATGAATTTTTTATTATTTTAGGTGTCGAACCAAATGGTAATAGAATTTGCTACAAATTCTAACTGATAGTTAAATTTAAATAACTGAATCACATCGATTTTCGACCAGCTCCACATAACAAGTCGTTCATCGCTTCTGGCATGCATGTTGTGAATACTCCATCAACATATGTTAACAGGAACTTGCGACCATCAACTCAATGTAGTAAAGATAAGATTTGAATACTGTGTCTGCAACTCTATTAGGATGAAACATATGAACATATCTCTGTTTTGGTTTAAATATTCATCAGATCTCCTACGAGCCTGTTATAATGCAACATAAAGAAAAACAAAATGATGTGAGAATAAAAGATTTATTCTTTCTAAGCTGTTCCATTAAGCTGCGGTCGGAGAGCACAGGTGATCACTGAGATGGCTCGACCAAGTTTTGTCAAAATTTTACAAATATCGACCAGTCCACTAAAGTTGACACCACATTCTTGGCCAATGGCAAGCAAAGGCAAGAAAGAGGATTTCCGGTGTCAGGTTATGGAAGCACTCCGTCGCTTTCTTATACATGGCGACGGTCTAGTAAAAAGCTGTATAACAAACATATTCATCTCAAAGGCGTAACCCCAAAAGAAACTATCATCAACCGTAGCGAACATTCCATCTTTCGAGAACTTCAAGCCAACGAAATCCGACCACCGACTCAGAACAGCAATCTATCAAAACTCAAAAAGAAGAAAGAGAGATGCTATGCGGCGCAGAGCCCTCACAGCTTCTCGCGGAGCTCCGGGGTGTCCTTGGGGGTGCCGATCGTATTGACGAGGCGCTCGAAGTTACGGACGGCCGTGGTGATCTGAAAGAGCCCAGCCGCTACGGCCTGCGTAGGATCTTGCCGCCCGTTCGCCAGATCCCTCCGCCCGATGAGCGGCCGCCCCGACTCCAGATCCTGGAAGCTCATCCTCTCCCTCTCAAATCCTAGCCGAGAAAGAGAGAGGAGGGGCGAGGCGAGGGACAAATCCCAATCCCAATCCCAATCCCAATCCCGAACCCGAACCCTAACCCGAGGCAATTTCGTGGGCGAAGGAAGAAATTAAGCGAGAAGAGGGATCGACAGATCGAAACCCTCGTTTAATTGGGAAGGAACAAAAGGAGGTGGCGATCGAGGAGAGATCGGACAGAAGGAAAGGTTGGGAGAGGAAGCCGAGAGATGCAACCCCAAATCGGCCACCACCAAAACAAGACCACGATTTAAACGGACGGCCACGAAACCAATTTGGCTTTTGCGTCGACTTGCACTCAAACCCTTCGCGTGAATTATATGTCACGGAAGAAAATAATATTCGCTCGCTTCCGTTATTAAATTCGAATTCGTGTGAGCATTATTATTATTATTATTATTATTATTATTATTATTATTATTATATAATTGATTTATGGAGGACTAATTTGTCTTCTGATTTATCCTTATTATTATTATTATTATTATTATTTATTTCTTCCAAGTTGATGTAGTGCAAGTTTGGTCTTAGCAATCAAAATCCGTTCCGTTTTAGTTGTGGCTTTCACGTGCTTTGAACTTCTCACTATATGTTCGTTTGACCCAATCATGATTGATTGAATTAAATATTTTTTATATTCTAAATCAATTAAATATATTTCTTATTTATACGTAACTCCGTTCATAACCTCCGCTAAATTGTACCGTATACATAGCGATGTCATCCCCGTCTGTCCCCCCCCCTCTTATAGCAGGGGATGGAAGACGTCGAGGGAGTGGAAGGATTTGATCCTTTTGTTCCTCTGCGGGATTTCGCAGTTGATCGAGTGGAAACGCTGGTTCTTTCTCGCGTTTTCTGCTCCGTTCTTCGTCCGGCCGAAGGAAACGTGGTTTGCGACACTCTCTCTGTCTGTCGCTTTTTCTTTTTGGGGACGTGAGCTGTCGCCGTCCGCGAAAGAAAGCGACGTGCTTGCGGTGGAAGGCAGATACAGGGAACAAAGGCTTCGAACACCGCGCTGTTCCTGACAAGAGAAGGAAGCCGATCGGATGAAGTAAAGACGCGAGAAAAAGAAAGAGTCTTTCTCAGATCAGTCTCGTAAGTCTCCAAAAGCACTTATTTTTATCGTTTTCTTAGCGTCGAAGACAGGTTGGAGTCATCGAGCCGCTTTGGAGGGGGCAACGGGCGCCCATTTCGGGAAGACGACGAGGTATTCCTCTTCGTTGTCGCCATCAAACTTCTAATCTCTCTCGATGAATGGAATTATCGGCGAACAAGACCCGGATGCATCTAAGACCATACAGATTCAGAAATCTAAAGGAAGTGTGATCTGAATGTCGAGTAAAGAGAAAGAAAAGAACTATTTTTGGTCAGATTTCGCCATGTACTCGATGGGGGGTCAGGGGGATTTCGAGCTGCAGTCCAAGTCGACGGCGCTCCCGTTCTGCCAGAAGAACCGGAGCTCGCACGAGAGGGACGTCCGGAACTTGACGGAGAGAAAGATCCCCACCCTCCACCGTGTCCTAGCATGCCCGCTGAGGTCGAACGACACGACGCCCCGCTTCAGCGCCACGTCCATGGTCTCCATGGCCGCCTGGTCCAGCGGGATCGGCGACGAAGGGAAGTGGTAATCGAGCTCCAACGAGCTGTTCTTGGCGACGTCGAACGGGTCGGCCCGCAGCGCCGCGACGTCGATCCTATGGAACTGGAGGAGGAAGCTCAGGTCGGAGAAGCTGGCGTGGGCCTTTTTGTTGTCGTTCTCTGCCACCAGATTCAGGACCATCTCGATCTCGAGAAGCCCCGATTGGTCGTAGACGAGCTTGCTGAGCTGTGCGTAGGCGACCTTGATGTATGGCATCTTGGGCTGGTAGATAATGTAGATGGCGAACACGACGATGCCGGCGATGATCACGGCTATTGCTAGGACGGCACACACGATCGCAGCTAGCCAGACTGCCCAACTGGTCTGCTGCGGCGTGGCAGGAACGAACGCTGGCATCACGATCTGCAATGAACAGCATCCGGGGATTGATTGGGAAGGAGATCAATTGGTGTCTCGGACATGGTGGCTTAAGGTTTGGTATCTCCTTTGCCCTGATAGAGAGCTACTGGTTTTCGCCTACAAAGTGTTTGTTAAGGGGCCTTTGTAGCTTTATGGTTAGCCAAAGTAAAATACCATGCTTGCCTTGCGTTTGCTGGTTCGCCCTTTACCCTTTTTGAGGTGCCACCGCGAGGCCATGATTGGATCTGCCAACCTCGCTGAGCATGCAGCCTTTTTGCTTTATGGTTTTAGGTTTTCCATTTTCTAAACCATTCGATCACTTATTGTAAAACTACAATTATCGAGGGAAGATCTTGTTGATATCCTGATCAGTGTCATATGATTTTTACTTGTGTTTACAAGATTGTTCGAGGTAGACTAAGGCTAAAAGAGATATTTTGATTTACTTCATACGATTTCCAAATTAGTAATATGAGAAAAGTAAATCTGATGATCAATAAAAAATGGTCTTTTCTATAATTATGGTAAAAATGAGTTTTTATATATTGTTGTAAAAGAACAGAATATTTTATGAAATATTATAGGGGGAGACAATCTGTAACTCCGACCTTATCCACATCAATAGACTAGTATGAGGCAACATTTGTTTCGTTCTTTCAGCCTGGATGTCCCATAAACGTCATGTGTTGGATAATGATTGGTCGACAATATTCTCTCCATTATTTATCTCCCCTCGCTCCTTCTTGAAGGTGAACTTCGAGAACTCTTTCGATGAGATCCCAAAGTACAATTATCAACTTATCTAACACGTGCGTCATATATAGACTATGACTATGGGGGAGTAATTGAGAAGCTTAATTATCCCAAAGTACAATTATCAACTCATCTTTTGATTTTTGGAGCTCTCCTTGTATCTCCTCCAAATGTCCATCTATTTGTCATAGTTGGATCCGTAGGGGGTCCTTCATTGAGTCTACTAATTGGGGCCCAAATTCAAGTGGGGTAGATTGAGAGTGGTGTGGTCTATTGAATTCCATGATCGGAAATCAAAGTGCTCCCTCAATCGATGATTCGACAAGCCTCGAGCGATATAGTGATGTCGACATCATGTCACATTGGGTAATCTCAATGGATGTTAATGGTGGCAGAGCTAGGGACTGCGACTGAGCTAGTGGCACTACTAATTGAGCTAATGGGGCAAAAGCAAAGTGACGACCCATATCATACTCGTTAACATCTACACATATTGAGTGAAGCTTAAGAACAACTCGACAAAAATAAGTGGATGGGTCGAGGCTATCCCTAAGGATAAGAGACCTAAGTCACTCAATAGGCGTTAATATTTCATTGGTATTTGCACCGAGGCTACTGTCCTTTTTAGGTGAAAGTATTGTGGGTTAAGACAAAACCTCTTCGCTCGAGTATTTATTGAGAGAATCGATATCCAAGTGTTCCTATGATATCGAATTCTCCTTCTATTACCAAAAATATTATGAGAAGATATCGTTAATATCTTAGTCAGCCCAATGTGGTTCTGATATATATGCACAGGGTTATTCGAGATGCATCCGATGTGATAATATCGAGTTTCTAACGTGTCACTTGCACGAAGACTAAGGTCGAAAAGATTTTTCAACTCGATTCTTTTGATGCATAAGTTAGTAACTTGAGAAAAATGAGTATGGTGATGAGCAGTAAAAAATGATCCCCTTGCAACTATACTAAAAATGAGTTTTTATACCCAATCATAAAATGATAGAATATTTTATGAAATATTATGCAAGGAGATAACCCTGAATGATTTCTAACCATGATCTTTTCTCGACGTGAGGATAGCTTATAACTATCAATCTTCTCTTATCAATGTAGAAATAGTAGAGGGTACTATTTTGGGCAATGATATTTTCCTATCAACTATCATTGATTCTTTTCCTCTTATCATCCACCTCTAAATTTCTAGACTAGTGTTTAGGCTCTTGATCCTGTCTCAGCTTACTAGGTGGAACGACTTGTCTCCATATTCTGAAGTGATCTCATTAATCTAGAATAACCATTACCTTGTTTTCTCCCTATTCTAAATTAGATCCTTGGTTCACCTTCAAATTAATTGAAATTCGATAGATATTATCTTGAGTTTAATATTGCACAAAACTATATCTTTGATCATTGCAAATATTGTGATGAACTGTAAGGTGCAGGGGAAGGGCAACGCAGCAAACCAGCGAGTCACCTTGTAATGCGACATGCAATTCGCGTGAAGGATGCTGCTATCTTCACGGCTATGGCAACTGCTGCTGACCTTAGCATATAAGCATGCAGGCCATTTCGAAGGAAGTCCAAGAAGAGGTTTTGCTGTTATTTCACGTTTTGTTTGTGATGCTGATGTAGAGGACTAGGGCCAAGTCACCTCCCACTCGACAGCAATGCGGCGGTAATAACGATCTATCGGTCATGTGGACAATAGTTCATGGGAGATCATTCGTGCTGATCTTGTTGATCGTTGTGAACAGTAATCCCCAAACAACCATTTAGACCTATTCCCTCTCACTCAATCTCCGTGGACGATAGCTTACAAGAGATCGTTTGAGCTTATCACACTCATGAATAAAACGTCAAAAGAAGACTGTTACAATGGTTATAGATGGTCCCCTCGATAGCCTAAGTATAAAAGTCGACCCCTAACACATGTCCAAGGGTTGGACCTTTTTCCAAAAATCCTTTATATTTTATACAACCTCCAAAAAGCTAACTTGAACATTAAACGAGTTGAGTTGAAAAGTTCTCCGAATATTGACATTTATATATGAACCCATCGAAGAGATTAAAATCCATCTTGAATCCTTGAAAGCCATCATGAAAACCACCTCGAATACCTTGATGTTGTGTCAATTATCACATGAGGCTACCACGAGGGTTTCTTCGATGATACCAAACCATAATAGTTTATTATTATTTTTTTCTCTTTTACCATGTTATTATCATATGTTTAGATTAAAGTTATCAGAGATTGTGATTATTATAGTTCTATTGGCATGATCACATGAGAGTCTAGCTATACATTATAGGCAGGCTATATTGAAGTTATATGAAGGCTTTCTTAGATGTGAACACAATATCGATGAAATCATTGATCTAATCGAAATGGACATATGATGATTTTTTTATTTTGATAAATTATTTAATAAAATCAGGAAACATCTAATGTTCACATTTATATGGTTATAATGGGGCTTCAATCATATTAATTTGACACTCTATTTGTATTTAATCATCAAAACATTAAAATATTTTTGTTTCGATTAATTAAAAGTGTTTAAAAAATCATTATTTCTCAAGCTCGGTAATGCATTGTTCTGGTGGCACAAATAGTGGCTCAAAGTATCTTATCATATTAACATCGTCATTTAGGCAAAATTAGTATCCATCTCATGAACGGCGCATATTATTTGGTGGAGAGGTTTATACTAGTGGGACGGCTATGATGTGGGAATTGGAGGATTCCAATGCAAGATCTAATTGGAGAGGATCCGCAACCTGTTGATTCGACCTCAAACCCGGAAGCTTATCCCCGCTTAGCTCATCGAGGCTATTCGACGTGTTAGCTGGGGTCCACAGGTGACCCCACAATTTGATTGGTGTTACGTAGGAAGAGAGGCAAAGTGTTGGATCACTATTTAAACCAACGGTTTAGATCGAATCGAATTTGGAGCCGCCGGAGTGGGCCGCAGGATCTTTGGGCGTGGCGACATGGCAGACGTGATCCCAACCCGCACAGGGGGCACGTGGGGTCCATGTGAGATGGGAGAGAGGCGCCTGGACTCGTGCGTGAAGAAGGTAAAATTAGCTAGTGTTGGTTTCGTCGGATCCGCGAATTCACAAGGGGACTTTTAGGGTTGCGCTGCGATGCGGTGAGAGTAGGGCATCACCGCACCTCCGCGAGTGAGAGATCCGAGCGCGATAGGGAGACGACAAGGCGCCGAGCTACGGCTGCAGCTGGCAGTGAGCGTGCCTTCCTTCGTCGGATGTCTCTGATCCTATTCGTTCAATCGAGTCTGTTTCCTCGCTTAGTTCGATTCGTTGCTCGTTAGGGTTCCTTCCCGTTTCTAATCGGCTCATTTCGGTCCCTAAGTTTCCCGTTCTTGTTGTGTAGGATTTTTGTGATCGTTGGAATTCCTTTTTCATATCGTTGGGTTTCTGAATCGCTTTTTGCGATCTTTTTGGGGTTCCTGGATCAGTTTCATGCCCATTTTTAGGTAGATTGTGGGAAAGATGGGTTGTTTGGTCCCTTGAAGTTCCAATTTTTATGTTGTGTTTGATTTGAGCTAATTGGAGTGGATTTATAGTCGTCATATCTTCCCTCTTATTATCTTGTAATATTTGTTTGAAATTTCTTCGTTTCTCTTTGTTGATTCTATGAAAAAAGTGATTTTTTTTCTTTAGTATTTTCTGTTGCGGTAATCTCCGAGTTCTATCATTTGATTGGTCACGTTTTTGAGCTGATTGATCTCTTTTGCAGGTTCTGATACTGGTTCTGAATGATGGATGGTAATTCCCACGGTGTCAATGGCTTGATAGAGCAGCATGTGGATCTCGAGGATGATAGCATAAACTTCTGGACAACATTGGGTGTCAGTCCTCATGTCCATGTTGTGGAACCTGAGCATCATCTTGTGCCTCAGCATCAACACCACCACATAGAGCAGCAGCAACAGCAACAACAACAGCAGCCTCTTGAACTGGTGGAGCAGTCAGTCCGAAGAGAGCTTTTTGCAGTGGAAGGGGATCCAAGGATAGAACCATTTGTTGGTATGGAGTTTGAATCTGGGGAGGCTGCAAAGACGTTCTATATAGCTTATGCTGGACGTGTGGGCTTCTCTGTTCGTATTGCCAGGTCACGACGGTCGAAATGCAATGAGTCCATCATCATGCTGCGATTTGTGTGCTCGAGAGAAGGTTTTAGCAGAGAGAAGCGCATCATTGCTGGCAAGAAGACAAGGAAGCGGGCTGCTTCCATCAGAGAAGGGTGTAAGGCTATGCTCGAGGTGATTCGAAGAGGCGATGAGAGGTGGGTCGTGACGAAGCTTGTGAAGGAGCATAATCACGAGGTCGGTATGCCAAGCAGGGTGCATTACATTGCCACGGAGGGAGATGCTGTGATGGATCCATATATTGGGATGGAGTTTGAATCTCTTGAAGTTGCCAAGACATTTTATTATGCGTATGCAAGCCGTGTGGGCTTTGAAGCTCGTGTTCGACAGTCACGCCGTTCTTTGCATGATGAATCACTTAAAATGTTGAAACTTGTTTGCTCAAAGCATCGCTACCATTCAGGAAGGGATAATGGTAGTGATGAAAACAAGAGGGTGCAGAATCAAGATCCATCCAAAGAAGGTTGTGATGCATTATTTGAGATAATTCGGAAAGATTCTGACATTTGGATCGTTTCCAAACTCGTGCTGGAGCATAATCATGAACTGAAACCTTCTCCGCCAAGCAAGGTTCGATGCATCCGCTCTCAAGGAGAGATACTAGTTATTGCGAAAAACTTTGCTGATACCCGCAATCTTCTATTAAATGGCCAAGGCTCACAGTATCCTAGAGAGATTCGATATAATGATTTTGGGCCAGATGATGCTCAAAGTCTGCTTGAATACTTTAAGAAAACACAAATAGAGAACCCTGCCTTTTATTATGCAGTGCATATTGAAAACAATAATTGCATGACCAACATCTTCTGGGCTGATTCTAAAGCTCGTATGGCTTACTACTACTTTGGTGATGCTGTTAGGTTTGAGACAAAATACAGAAATGACAAGGAGCTAATGCCTATTGTTATGTTCACAGGTGTTAACCATCATTTACAACCAGTAGTTTTTGGATGTGCTCTGCTTGTAGATGAGACAGAGGCATCATTTGCCTGGCTTTTCGAGAATTGGCTTGCAGCGATGCCTGCACTGCCTCCTGTATCATTGATTACTGAACTAAACAGGACGATTACATCAGCAGTTGCTAAGGCATTGCCACAAACTCGTCATTGTTTTTGCAAGGCACATATCTTAAGTACCATCCAAGATGAATTGCCTGATTTGTTTTCAGAACATGTTCCTTTTGAAGGAGAATTGAAAACATGCATTGATGAGTCTGAAACAACTGAATTATTTGAATCATGCTGGGTTGCATTGATAAATAAGTATGGTCTGAAGGAGAATGCTTATATGCAGTCATTATACAATATACGTCAGCAGTGGGTCCCTGTCTTTGTAAAGCAAACCTTCCTTGCAGAAGTCCCTGGATCACAAAGATGTGGAAACTTTGACAAAGTTATCGAAAAATATTTCACAACAAAGACCCTTCTACGGGTGGCTGTTAGGCAACTATCTCAGATGCTTGCAAGTCAGTATGAAAAAGAAGCGCAAGCAGAGTTTGTTACATTGTTTGAGAAGCCATTTTTGAGGACTGCTTCACCAATGGAAAAGCAGGCAGCTGGTATCTACACGAGATCAATTTTTGACAGGTTTCAAGAGGAATTTGTTGAATCTTTGGGTTATCATGTGGATAAAATAGAGGATGGGCCTATTAGCAAATATAGAGTGATGAGAAATGAGGAAGATGATGAAGCATACAGTGTTTATTTCAATGTCACTGAGAACAAAGCACACTGTGGTTGTTGTATGTTTGAGTTTTCTGGCATTCTGTGTAGACATGCGCTAAGAGTCTTTATAGTTAATGGTGTTCGCACACTCCCAAATGATTACATCTTAAAACGGTGGACAAAACATGCTAAGAGTGGCTCTGTCTTAGATGACTATGGTATTGAACTCAGAGGTTACTCTGATGACCCTTCAATAGCACGATATAATGATCTCTGTCGTGATGCCATACGATGTGCCAGAGAGGGGGCAACGTCCACTGAATTTTATACTGTTGCGAAGGACTCTCTCCAGAAGGCTGTAAATGAGATAGTGTCGACAAAGCAAAAGAGAGGGCAGCAAACTCTGCAGAGTTTTATTGCTTCACAGAAGAAGCAAACTAAAAAGGTTGCGAAGATCACTCCTAGTAAAGATGCTTCCAGCAAGAACTTGAGGAAGCTAACATCGATAAAACTGCTGTCTGAGAATGACATCAGATGATACAGTGTAAGATGAATCACTAAATAAATACTTTTCGTTGTTGCATGGGCATAGTTTAGATATACAGTTACCTAATTTCATTCATAATGCTGCAGAAGGTGAGCTCTTTGTCTATTAGTGAGGTATAGAGAGTACATACATAACTGTCCACAGAAATGTTGATTTAAGATAATGACTTGAATTCCACCAGCAGATCTTTGATACAAATTAGTGTTCTGTTTTCTTCAATGTTTCCATGTTTTTTTCCTAGTTAATTGGCTCAAAATACTCCTCTAAAGTTAACAGGTAACTTGCTCTTAATTTTGTGTTTTGCTTGATAGGTACTCATATTATGTTAATTTAACTAGTGAATTGGTTTTTAAGGTGACAACATGAGTTTATTTCTGTTTGTGTAAGTTGATCTTGAATATGACATTGAGTGTGTTGTTAAATTGATCATAGAATAAAATTTATCTTTTGGTCAGTCTCATTTAATAACTATTGGTTATAATTACTATAATTAATTTTTGCATTAATGAATTATAGGTGACACAGAGCGTTCTAAATTCTAATGATTGTCACGGTACAGGCCTCAAAAGTTGAATGAAGTGTTTGTTGCTTTCATGGGACGATTCAACTTTTCTTGCTTTCTTGGAATGCTGAGCCTCACTGGCAGTGGTCCAGTTTATTAAATTGCAATATATCTGTCAAGGTTGGAGTTCAGCTATCCTTTTTTCTACAGTAAAACTGATATGTCATGTAAATTCCTTATATAGCTCCTTTCACATGAATTATCATCTTGGTTTCTCACATATATGATGTTTCTGTATTAACGAAATCTTTGGAACACATGGCATGTGGCAGCGGCTAATGTGTTCATATGTAGATTCCCCTTTCTGATATGGTCTTCATAGTTGTGATGAGATAAATGGCTGGATAGTGCAACTACTTGTTTTATGAATTATACTCTACCTAAACTTTAACATGCACATTTGCAGGTGTCACCTTGTAGAAAACTATTACTCGTGAAGCGTGTCTATCGACATTGTGAAACTAGACTCCTCTCTGTTCTTACTAGAAGCTGCTATATATATATGTAGGTTTTGGCCGAAAGTGATCACTGTAGTTAGCCCTTAGAGTTACACGGTTGCTATTCTGATTCATTAATCTTGTACCAGAGTGTGTGATGTGTTTTGGTTGAATTAATTCTTTGCTCCTTGTGGCACATGGTGATAGTTTCTTCTCTGCATATTCATACTCAGCCAAGGTTCTGTTCTGAAAACCATTACTCATGCAACCAATGATAGATGGAGATGTTTTAATCAAGGATCATCGCCATTTTAAGCTCCTTATCTGTGAACTGTGTGTTGCTTCCACATGTATAAAGCTTCGGTTTCCTGTGTATTAGGTAGTTTTGGTTTGAAACTTTTGACACGTTGTGTTAATACTTAATACATTGGATCCAGATTTAGAGTTAGACCATCCTTATTGAACCATGATATTTCACCATAGTGATGTTCGATAGACACCCTTTTCTAGCAAATCTTTTTGACTTTTATAGTTGTCATTCGAATTAATGAAGTTTGCTTCTTTATGCAGTTTTTGAAGGGTTCTCTATCATTCTCACCTACTTCATATGAATTTTTAAGGTCTCATTGTTTCTTTTTTGTGTTACTTGCAGAAAATATGTTTAATTTATAATATTTTTTTAGTATTTGGATTCTTTTAATTGGTCACAACTTAATTCTTTGTCAGTATGGATACTCGGCACTTCTGAATGTGAGAATTCTTTTATTATACTCTTTAGACCTCAAATCAATAGTTTTAGTTAATTATGGTAGTTACAGAGCCAAGTCTTAGCCTCTCATCGTGGTGATGTCATGCTTGAAATTTTTTTACACGATGTGCATTATTCAAGTCTTTTATGTCCTTTCTTCCTTATAATTCTCGATTGGCTTCTGCTTTCCTTTTTCTCAAAACTTGAGGAATGCTTCAGATTGATGATGGGTACGAGACAACTTAACAAGCTGGTTAAGATTACATTAAGAATTGCACCTTAAGAATTCAACAATGTTCAGTTAAGGCAATGGCAAATGCAGATTCAGTAATCAGTAGATATTTTTTTGTGTGTAAAATTACAATACTAGGAACATTTGTTTAGGAAGACTTTTTCCAAGTAGGATCTGTCCGCTAGTCATATTAAACCATGTGATTCTTTATGGGCTTCTATATGACATTGTGATGTTTGGTTAAAATTCTACTTTAAATACTAATCATGTGGTTTGAAAATAAATTGGTTAGACAAAAAAAATACCACAGAAACATTTCATGATGGATAAAAAGATTAATTAGTGAAGGGAATGTCACATAAATGGAGGGAAAACACTGGTTAAAAGTAGATTTAAGAGGTTGTCATAGTTGTATGTGGAGTTAAACTTATGAGTCATAGCATACAACCTCAAAGAGTAAATTAGCAAAGATTAAGATTAAAAATGAGCATATTTAAACTTCTGTGTGTTTTATGCCAAGAAAGATCAAACTCAATGGATGGTATTTTACTTATTTCTATTGATCCAGGAGTAGCACATGCTGAGGTTTCCAGTAACTAAATTGCTGAGTATTAGAACATATTTTGCTGTACTAACCATGTAGCTGATCTTTGAGATTTACGATTTTGTTGTTGTTGTTGTTATGCTAACATCAATTATGAATTCTTATCAATTTGTACCAGTTAGGAATGATTTTACCAGGCATGTTTACAATGTAATTCACTATATGGTATCAGCTAATGTCCTTCAGATGAAGGAAATGGTTTGTGATAGGATGATCAAGAAATATGAAGAAGTTATCCTCTCTTTTTTTTAATATAATCTTTTATTGAACAAGAAGAGATTTGTAGATCATGGAGATGTGTGTTGGTGTGTCATGTGATTTGCCCTACACATAAGCATAATACTGCACAGGACAATGCCATTGCCCTACACAGGACCAATCATCTTTAATCTTAGATGATGACAATGCAATTGCATCAGCATAAGCTTAATACTGCAAGTGACCTTCTTTCTCTCTTTTTTTGTGATCTTATTGCATTCATTTTACAGGCACAAAATAACACATAAAATATCGATATGCTGATGATATATTAGACTCACTTATCAAGATTAATAGTTTAAGATCTCATTTCATATATTTTTGAAGGTGTTGGCTATCTTATTTGGTAAAGGTTTTATTAAAACATTAAAAGATTTTGGAATCATATTTCGTCTTAATTATTTATCCTCCACGTGGCTTGTGGTGTGTTGTTTGAGGTGCTTATGGCATAGGAAAAGCCATCTCCCACAAATTAGCAATATGATTTAAGGGCTTAATTAGACATCTGCGTAATGGTCCTGTCGTGATTTAGCTCCACAAGTGCACAGTAAAACTTGGCGTCAACTCGTGCATGTTTTGAACCAAATTATAATCCGCGACCCAGCTCAAGTTGGAAACCGGCCGGTTCATATGGGCCGGTCTAAATCAATTTAACCGTGCTATCGAACCGAGCCGCTTGATGTGGTCCGGTCTTATCCTGATGCCCCGCTCCATATCCAACCCCTTCCTCCCGTGTCCGACCCAGAGGCCATTCATCACCGGGGAGGTCCCCCCGCTTGGCTCCTCCCTCTCCCTGTTATCGGTTTGGTTCGTCCTCCGCCTGCGGTGGGCGTCGCGGCGGCAATGGCGTGCCTGGTGCCGCAGTTCAAGCCCCCGCCCACCTCCGACTCCCACTCCAGGCTCTCTCTCCCCTCGCTTCACCGTAAGCAAGCTCTAATCTTTTGATTTGGTTCGTCTTTGGTCTTTTGATGAATTACCCACGATTTCAAATTTGTGGAAAAAATCGAAACTCTGTAGAATCGTTTATTTACAGCGAATTGATGTTCAAATTCCCGTGGAAGGAACGTGCTCTACTCTGTTTTTTGCCCTTTGTCGCTTATTGGTTGCTGATCCTTGCGATCGGTTTTACGGTTGTCAGCTACTGTTGTTACCGAATCGTCTCATATAAGATGTGGTAGTAGTTCAAACTGTTGAATTTGACTCGTGTGCTATGCTGAGTCTCTTGCTGAAACATTACAAGGTTTAGAATATGCATAGAAACCCACAGTTCCTTCATGGTTGCTTGTAAGTAATTTATGTATTAGATGCATATTGAACAGTTATTGTAGAAATTTTTTGTTAGCATTGGTGATTTAGTGGGTTGCAAAGGCTGCCCAGCAGTATTGAACATAATGCAGAAATTGGAGTACTATCAACAGGAGCATTTGATCTTTAAGCCTTTAGGAAATATGGACCTAGAATCCTAAGTTTGGAACATTGTTTAACACTAACATGCTTCAGTCTTCTTCAATAAAATTTACACATTGATCTGCGAAAGTTAATCATGTAGTCCTTAGTGGACTCAAAATCTGTCGAACTGTTACTTCTGCAGTCATTGGATAGTTGTACTTCCTTGTGGTAGGGCATAATACCACAATATGATGTGTTTGATCACATAAAGGAAAGGTCTGATACATCCATCTGCCCTTTTGTAGCAGCTTACCATTTATCTATTTTGCCCTGGGACCTAACCAGCTTTAATCGCAAGTGACATACACTGATAAAGGCATTGATTTTCTAATGCAATACGCCATTGTTTATCGAACAATGCTATTCCATGGGACTTTGTGAATATTATTTCACCATTTTGAGTTGTTTGCCTGTTTGTTTATAACTTCTAAATATTGTTGTTGTTGTTGTTTCTAATCTTTGGCTGCAGCAAAGGCCAGAGAATCAGTTTGGTCCCAGGTTCGGTGTGTTTTATCCCCTAAAACAGCTCTGATTGATTTTGAGCAAATACCTACGTTGGAAGCACGTTCAACTTCCTTATCTACCTGTGCCATTAAACCGTTGACCTATACTGGAGCTGTTGGCCTACCGACCAAGGTCAGTAATTACTTTGCGAGGTATTGTAACAATTATTACACAATGAATCCTCATGTCCAAGGTTAGGAAAGGTCCGTTTCTGAAGTTTACAATAATGAATTTGTCTGGGGAACTTGTGAGACTGTAAGTTTTTGACCAGGGGAATTGGGAATTTATAAAGTGAAGATTTAGTTTGACAACATCTATTGTCTTGTGAAGAGGGAGAGTTTTTAATTACATTACATCATATTTATCTATTTAATAATTGCCAGATCTTATGTGAGAATAAGAATTTTAGGAAAACTAGCTGATGGGAAATTTTCCAGAATTTATATTTTTGAGTAATGAGAAGGACAGTGAAATTTCTCTAACTAGCTGATGGGGCCTCCATGACTGAATTTGCTACTGTGTAGAATTAAGAGGTCCAACCTCAAATTCTGGTAGTGGACTTAATATATTCCTTTGTGGAATCGCTCATGCTTCCTTGTTGCCAAATTCTATTTTTACAGAAATTTTATGCAGAATTTAACTTGGTGACTTGACAATTAAATGTAAAAGATACAACTGATGTTTTAAGCACTTCTTTTTTCTGGAGCATTTGTCACCCTATTACCTTCTTGAGTTCTTTAAGATTCTGCTATAATGAATGTTGCTATATCACATTTAGAGACATCCCTTCCATGTTGTGTCTAGACTAGCTTCGAAGCAACCTGGGCTTCGGAAGCACTTCTCACGAATGAGGAGGCAGTAATAGCAGCAGCAGCAGCTGAAGCAGTTGCTCTTGCTAGAGCAGCACTTGAACTTGCCAAAGATGCAGCTCAGATGATCAGGAAGAGTCCATCAGCAGAAGTTGAGAATGTTAACCTTTCCAAAACAGAATGGACTGGCATGACCAACCATTCTGTTGCCACTGAAACTGCATCCCATGAAGACAATGTTACCCTAGATGAATCTGTGCGTAAAGATATTTCCAGTTCAATGTACAATGAAACTGAAGTAGAAGAAACGGAATATTGTGAAAACATTGCTGTGAGATCTGGGCGTCAAACTGAAAGGAGAGCTAGAAGGGCAAGGGCAGCAGAAAAGGCTGCTGCTGGTGTTTTAAATTTGAAGTCCGGGTCATCTGGAAAGAAAAAACGTTCTACTCTTCAGGAGATTGATTATTCAGATCCCTTGCATTACTTAAGGGGAACAACAAGTACATCAAGGCTTCTCACAGCAGCTGAAGAGGTCGAATTATCAGAGGGAATTCAGGTACAATTTGATGCACCAGAAGCTTCAAACCATTTAACATAGATGCTTTTGAATGGCTTCAACAGCTTTCCTCCTTGGTTTGTCTGCTTGTAATGGTTATTAAGACTTATAGCAAGATTTTATTTAATGGAGTACTTGTGGTTAAGTAAAATGTGTGGATATACTTTTACACAAGCCGAGCTGAAAAGATAAATTTATATTGATTACAGTAGAACTTTCAGTTTTTTGGCTAGTTCTCATCACTTGCAAAATCAGAGTGGTTTTTCCACTTGCATTTATCTCAATTTTTTTTTTCTTCTACTGAATGCCATCAGGATCTACTAAAGATGGAAAGGTTACAACAGGAACTCACAGAGCGAAATGGTTGTCAACCAACCTTTGTCCAATGGGCTGCAGCTGCTGGAATTGACCAGAAGGCTCTTAGAAAACGCTTAAACTATGGCACCTTTTGCAAGGACAAAATGATTACAAGTAACATACGACTTGTTATATCAATAGCAAAAAACTATCAGCATGCAGGAATGAACCTTCAAGATCTTGTTCAGGTGCTTGCTTATGTAGCTCCTTGGGGGTTGATTGTAGTTTCTATGGTGTCCAATTTCGGAATGTTGATCTTAAATTCTTTGGCAGGAAGGATGCAGAGGCCTCATAAAGGGTGCTGAAAAATTTGATGCTTCTAAGGGGTTTAAGTTTTCAACATATGCACATTGGTGGATCAAACAGGCTGTTCGGAAATCTCTTTCAGAACAATCCAGGACTATTCGGTTGCCTGTAAGTTCTCTTTTAATATATTTATGTTGGTTTTTCAGCAGGCATTATAAGATGGAGATTAAATGCAGGAGAAAAGATGAACATAGTTGTAATATGAATGCTTTAGAAATGTACCGGCTCTTCAATATTAATTAGATATTTTTGCTTGAATTGTTTGCTAAAATGCAGATTGTAAAAACATGCATGATATCACCATGTTTGTTTGTTGCCCTGTAGATTTTTGTTTCAACTTTCGGTCCTCAAAGTGCAGTCAGAGATTATTATTCTCCTCCCTTTTTTTTCATTACTGTTTCTAGGTACCCACCATTTCATCGCATAAAGTTGAACATTCTTCATAAGGAGATAGACACTTCCAACCTTTAAAACGAAATGAATGATGGGAGCAAGCCGTAAAATCTGGAGCTCAACCTCTAAGCTAAACATTAAATATTTAACTTCTAAATCCCATTCACTCGGGAAACATCAGGATTCTATTTGCTTTTGATTCTCCAAAAGTTGAAAAATAATTGTGTTATGGGTCTTGCAGTTTCACATGGTTGAAGCCACATACCGAGTAAGAGAGGCCAAAAAGCAACTATACAGTGAGAACGGAAGGCATCCTGATCATGAAGAAGTCGCAGAAGCCTCTGGGTTGTCAATGAAGAGGTTTGCTGCAGTGATGCTGACCCCTAAAGCTCCGAGATCTCTGGATCAGAAGATTGGGATCAATCAGACCTTAAAACCTTCAGTTTGTTACATCCTATTTTAGAATCCCTGCATACATTATATCATCAACATATCCCACTTTTGGTGTCATGTCTTTGAGTTTGAACGATGTTTTCATGCTTCACAGGAAGTTATTGCTGATCCTGATGCTGAGACATCGGAAGACGTACTCATCAAGCAATTCATGAGAGAGGATCTGAACAAGGTGCTGGATACTTTAAATCCAAGAGAGAAGCGGGTCGTGAGATGGAGATTTGGATTAGAAGATGGAAGGATGAAGACACTGCAAGAGATAGGGGAGCTGATGGGAGTAAGCCGGGAGAGGATTCGGCAGATTGAGTTCTGCGCTTTTAGAAAACTGAAAAGCAAGAAGAGAACAAAGAATTTGCAGCAGTATATAATTTCGTAAGTCTATTTTCGCGCCATCGTCGTCGCTGCACATTCTTTTTCTCGCATCCAACCATCAGAATTTGTACTTCTCCACTTCACATTTTGCATAGGATGAGGAAACATGTAAAATTTATAGTAGAGAACGTGCAATTGTTTAATCAAAGCTTCCAAAATTAGCAGTGATCTATCTGTGTTTGCTGAATGTGCTGGATATGAATTCCAGGATACACTGATGTAAAAATCAACATTTGATTGGTAATTCTCCATAAATATTTCTAAAATCCATTTCTCAGTAGATTTGGCTAGTAAGCTACCATCAGAGCACAGAATGATAAGATCAAATGGTTATTTTTTTGCTGGCTTCCCAGCAAAATCCATGTAAATTTTCAAGTGGAAAAATGAAAATATTTCGTTCTCTGATTAATCTTCATGTTGATTTTTATGTCCAGGAGAAGAATTACTGATGGATGCCGTTGGTGTATAATTAGTGATCCCTTTGTGAAGAAGGCGTATCGAGAATTCGAGTCAACGCTGACGGCTTGCTCTTTTTCCACGTCGAAGCTGTCGATGGCTGTGCCTCCAACCCGAACTCGGTCCGACACACGAGTGGCATGTCAGCGCCGGACGGGAAGGCGTGCTGGGTTCGATTCGAAGTCAAAGGCTCGGGTTCACGATCGTTTCCGCCTCTAATACTGCTGCTCAAATCTTGCATCGATGTCAGGAATTGATTCTTCTCCTTTAAGACCATCAGCTTCCAACAATTACAGGAGATCGTTGCAACAGAAAGGCAAAGTTTGCTTCTGTACATTATGAAATATGCTTCCAAAGACGACACCTTGCAAGAAGACAACAGCACTAATGACTACACTTTGATTGCTGCGCCACCAACCTCTGGCATCAAAGATTGTTGAGTTCGGTAGCTCTCCCCAGCAGAATCTGGTGGTGGCAGCATCTGATGTTGCTCAAGATCCAAAAAGATGGTCACGGAATCTTGATCCAAGCAAAGGAAATCGGCGAAGGAAGATGTCTTTTTCAGAATAGATTGGTTTGGCGGCCGAGGCGGAGCGGCAGGCCAAAGTTCTGGTAGATCCTGATGTGGCCGCCCAGGCCGGCCGTGACGACGACGAGACCCCACGCGTTCGGGGGGTCGGTGCTGCTGGTCCTGGTGCTGCCGCCGCTGTACCACCCCCAGGACGAGAAGGACGAAGAGAGGGTCCCGGGATCGGAGACGACGGACGAGGCCGCCCCACCCGACGCGAACGAGTCGCTGCCGATCCCCCAGCGGGACACGCTCCTGAACTCCTCCCGGTGGGACGACGGTCCCCGCTCCGAGAAGCTCTTCTTGGAGAGAGCTGCCGCGGGTCTCCTGCCGCTGTGGAAGATGTCTTCCAGCGAGGCGGTGGAGCGTCGGGAGTCGGTGCAGCCAAGGGGTTCCTGCTGCGGCGGCCGCCGGTCGAAGCGCCCGGATGTGGGCGACGGCAGCGACAGCGGCGAGCACTGGCTTCCGGCGCTGGGCCACGGGATGGCGACGGACACGTCCTTGCAGTAGAAGTACTCGTGGGAGCGGGTGGTGGTCCAGCTTTTGCCTTTGCCCGCGGCGCCCACGACGCGCCCCGCCTCTCGCTTCCATACGTACACGTACGAGTCCTCGCTCGCGCTCACCACGTACTTCCCCTCCGATGCGTACGACGCCGAGATTTGACTGCTGGTGTTTCGGAATCCTGTCTCATTCAGAACTATCATCAAACACTTGACAGGGATGTCTCATTCTGCAGTCGATACTTCAACAGCAGAAAAGCTTAATTAAATGCATACAATACACAGAAATCCTCTTCTAATTCTAATGTTCATCGATCGCAAGAAAGATGGCACTTTGGTTGCAATAGGCATCTCTTACCTCTAAATTTGTGAACCATATTGGGGCCATCGAAGATCCGAACTCGCGAATCAGCAGAGGTGATCAACACTTGGGATGGATTGCCGGGAGCAAACTGTTTGAATACAAGTGAGTCAATCTAGTATGCCAATGCCCTGTTCATGCACAGATGGAGATTTTGATGCTAGCAGCGGAGCGGATCAAACACCTACCGCGTTCTCTTATTAGCCGATCAAAACCATGGTCATCGAAGTAGGAGTAAAAGAAGCTGCTGCATGTTACCTTGGAATCGAGGATGAACACAGTGGCGGATTTACCTGGAATCCGGTGATCTTTTTCGCATGGGATTTCTTTTTCTTGATCCGTATATCCATCTGGCCTTGTTGAGAAAGTTTACAGTCTGCAGGCATTAACCAAGAAGCAAGGAAACTGGAGATTCATGCAAGCAAAGAGCAACGCAAGTATAGGAACTTGAAAGAAGAAGAAGAAGAAGGGCCATACCGGAGGTCTTGTAGAACCGGCAGCTCCCCTTGTGTGAGCCAACCAAAGCACCCTATCAAAGATGGATTGCAACCAAATTACCAATCGGAAAAACACATGTATCCTCTGAGATCGAGCACAATAGCAATGTAGATGATGGTGGATTTGATTGCATTGCACCTGGCCATCAGGGGTGTAGCAGGCGGCGGTAACCATCTCGTGGAGATCATTCCAGTCTACGACTTGACGCTCTGGTACGCTCCATATCCGAACCTTGGAATCAAGAGAGCCACTGATGAAGTACCTGTCATCTATTGGATTGAACTGGATGCATGTCACTGCCCAATTCCATCACCGTGCAAAGACATCAGGATGAGAGCTTCGCCGGAAGAAATAAATCGTGGTGGCTGTAATGACCATAATCGTTGCCTTACCGTAGTCGTTGTGGGCGAATAGCTTCAGGCACTGCTTGCTTTCGATGTCCCATAATCGGACCGTCTTGTCCATCGACGACGATAGCAAATGCTGCAAAGTAATGAATTCCTCCTCAGGATTTTATCGACGATGAAGGAGAACACAAAACACAACGAGCAAATTGAGATGGGTCGATGAGTTGCGTGGGCGGTTCGATATCATTACGAAGGAGATGGTTCCTTGTTCTTCAGCAGAACAAGGTGAGTCCAACTCCGAATCATGCTGTCTGCATTACCTATCTTGCATCGAACGTAATTATCATGTGATTTAGAATATGGTGGCAGAGTGCAGGATGAACCTGAGATTTAGACCAGGAGAGGTCCAGGATATCATCCAGATGACCTTCCAAGGAGCAAACGGGCTTCTCTGAGAGTGAGAAGATGACCTCCGGCATCACGATGTAGTCAGGGACGGACCTCTTGCGGCTCTTGCTCTTCTTGGTGCTCTTCGAGGGCTGGGTTCCGAGGAGAGGGGAGCGCTCTGGGGATCCATCCGCCATGGACAGGCGAGAAGAGCGAGCCTCTTGGCGCCGTAGCGGGGAGGAGAGGATGTCGCATTCTTGGACTTGCCATACACGGACGACGCGGTCCTCTCCGGCGCTGGCCAGATGCCGGCCGTCCCAGCTGAACTTGATGCTCCATATGGAACCCTGGTGGGCGTGGATCTCCTGGGTCATGTAGAGGCCCGTGAGCTCCTTGTAGGACTTGCCGTGCTGGCGAACCTTCATCAGCTCCGACGAGCTGTCGGCCGACGACTTCCCTGCCGCCCTCCACCCGGCGTCCCCCTTCTCTTTCTCCGTTTTGAGCCCGGTCACGGAGCTCGCCACGAACTTGATGTTCTTGAGCCAGCCCCTTTTCTTCCTGTAGCCCGATTTGGAGCTCTTGGAGCCGTCGAGGGACGGGACGGGCTGGTCGTTGCTCTGCGGCTCGCGGCCGCTGCCGCGAAGATTCGCCCTGCGCATGAGCTCCTTGACGATAGGGGAGTTGCCGAGGAACTGCTCAAACTCCTCCATGGACATCTGCGACCCGGTCTGGACGTCGTTGAGCCGCCGCCATGTCCCGTCCTTGCCCAGCTCGCTGACCACGAATTCCCTCCCCGTATCGAGGTTCTTGACTCGGCACACCCCACCGTTGGCGGACACGAGGCTGCCGCCTTCCTTCGCTTCTTTGACACCGGCGGCGCCGCCGCCGGCTCCGGTCTTTTGCTGAGCGCTGTGGCCCCAGAGGGTTGGCGGGGCGGAGGCGGCGCGCGGCAGGGCGGGCTCGGCGGACGGGGGGGCACCCCGCGTCGTCACCAGTTCGTTGTCGGATCGGCATTTGACGATCGCCAGCTGGTTCTGCGACGGGGCCGGATAGGGAGGTGGCAACCCAGATTCCAGGGTGTGTTCGCCGCTGGCGGCGGGAGCGGTGCTGACGGCTTTCAGGTTGCTGCTGCGGTTCCGCAGGGCGGCGGCGAGGTCTTTGCTGCTGGCGAAGCCCATGCCCTGGAGGAGGCGGCTGCGGCGCTCCTTGATGGAGGTGGGCTCAGCCATCCAAACGTCGTAGTCGTAGCCGCCGAGGTCGGGGTTGTCATTGTGTTCGACGAGGAACTCTTCTCGAGAGAAGGTGACGCAGCGGAGGTCGGTGGGCGGGGCGATCGCGGAGGCAAAGGAAAAGCGGACGTCGTCGTCCTCGTCTTCGTCGGAGTCGGAGGGAAGGTCGACAAGGAAGGAGACGCTCGATGGGATTCGGTCAAGGGGCTCGAAGAAGCAGTCCTTCTCCCCCACCTCCTCCTCGCTTTCAGCCTCCTCGTCTTCTTCCTCCTCCTCCTCCTCCTCCTCGTCGTCGTGATGGTCTCGATGCGGCTGATGATGGTGGTGATGGTGATGATGATTGTGGTGATGGTGTTGGCGAGCATCCTGTGCTGACCCATGTCGGCGACTCCCGTTCGCTTGTTCTTGTTTCTTCGTCATCGTCGTTGCCGTCGTCGTCGTCGTCATCATGATGGAAGCGTCGATGGCGATGTTGGTGGCCCTTCGCGGAGGGACAACAGCATTGACCGCGCCATTTCAGGGAAGAATGCATAAGCGAAACAAGAGACGAAGACGTGAGGCGTCGTGGAGGGGCGCGAGCGGAGTTCGGACGTCTGTGCTTTCTCTTTCTTCTTCTTTTCTTTTTTTCATCCTTTTATTAAACAGTCCTCACTCCTCCAATTATTATTATTATTATTATTATTATTATTATTATTATTATTATACCCCTTTCGAAATCATAATGATGCCAAAGAAATTAAAAATTATATATATATATATATAAGAGAAGAAATTAATATACATATGCATGGTCTCCAAAAAATTCCTGCAGATATTAATTAAAGGAAATTAAACGGCAGCTAAAAAATGCTTAATTGTTTTCTCAATATAATTTTTAATTTAAAAATAAGAAATATTTTCATTACATTGAGACCTATCACTTAATGTACTAATCAACCCAGATATCTCAATAAAAAATAATTTTATAATATATTTGCGTTCTATGATTTCTCTATTATTCAAATTATAAAAATAAAAAATAAAAACTTATTGGTTTAATTTTCTTAAATAAAATATTCTACGTGAGAGCAAATAATACTGCCGAACCACTTCAATAATAATCTCTCTTCTATTATACTGCGAGAAGGAACGAAGTCTTCGTCTGCATCTTCTCGAGCTGGACATGAACGTCTCCGTCCCTCTTTGCCTAACCATCGAAGAGGTTGGAGTTCTGCGCGAGTCTCTCTTCGCCAAGAGAAATTTAGGAGACCCCGCCGCGTTCCTTCTGGCTAAATTGTTAAGGTGTTTCTTCTCTTCCCCTCCATGGCATGCAATCCAGCAGTCGCTCCAAAAATAGCGCCATGGCACGTCCCACGGGATCAGCCTGGTGCTATAACAAGTCCAAGCCCGGACCTCGACCACGTCGCAGCCTTGCTAGGCGAGAGGGGTGGCACTGCGGACGAAAGTAATGGCGTCGGCTTCTTCACGGACGGCTCTTCTGTGCTTCCTCCTCTTCTTCGGCAGCATCACCCTGATCCAGGTTATTCTCTTCTCCAGATATCGGTCCGTTAATTAACCATGAGATGTAATGGCTTCAAGTTCCTTTTCGTCGAACACCTTGTGTCGTTGGTTTCAGGCTGAAGAACTAAAGAAGGTCACCAGCAAGGTTTACTTCGACATTGAGATTGCTGGAAAACCTGTCGGTACGTATGCGTAGTTCGAAGTAAAACTACTGCTATCTCAGTCGGGTTTCCATTGAACACATTGATGAACGTGCAGGTCGAATAATTATGGGTCTATTTGGGAAAACTGTGCCGAAAACAGCAGGTATTCTTTCCTGATCATTCATCTTTGGATTCATCTTTCTCAGGTATTCCATAGTTACAACCATCATACAAGTAAAAACCAGCAAGCTAACTTTTCTTCTTCGACTCTCTCTGTTTCTGCTGCAGAAAACTTCCGAGCGATTTGCACAGGTAATGAATGCTAACCTTACTCTTCTAGCAGTGTGTGTTAGCTAAAAGAAGGTGCATTGAGATGCTCTTGTTCATAGGTGAGAAAGGTCGGGATAAATATGGGGTGCGTCTTTACTACAAGGGAAGCACATTCCACAGGATAATACCCCATTTTATGATCCAGGGAGGTGACATCGTGTTCGGCAATGGCAGGGGAATCGACAATATTTATGATGAGCCATTTGCTGATGAGAACTTCAAGCTCAATCACACTGGACCTGGTAAGCACCGCACCTGTCTAACTTGTCCTCTGTCCCGTTGCAGCAAGCATGACGTGCTAACCATCAAGCTTTGTTCTACTGGTTGGTGCAGGACTTCTGTCCATGGCAAATGCTGGCCCCGATACCAATGGATGCCAGTTCTTCATCACCACTGTAAAACTCACAAGGTACTCGACTTGGTTGAAACTGTTTACATATATATATATATATAGATTCTGCAAGAGTTGGATGATAGCTTTGTTCTCCAGGTTGGATGGAAAGCATGTTGTGTTCGGTGAGGTGTTGTCAGGAATGGACGTGGTGTACAAGATTGAAGCAGTAGGGCAAGCGAGTGGCGTCCCCAGAAGCAGAGTCGTGATTGCAGAGAGTGGAGAATTGTCTTTGTGATGTACACCATCTTGTTCTATCAGCTGTAAACTCGAAGAACATTTGCCGGATTGCTAATTGGATATGTTATGGCTCTTCTGCCCTGCATTCATCTTCTTGTGT
This sequence comes from Musa acuminata AAA Group, assembly GCF_036884655.1. Lineage (NCBI taxonomy): Eukaryota > Viridiplantae > Streptophyta > Magnoliopsida > Zingiberales > Musaceae > Musa > Musa acuminata. The sequence goes on from NC_088333.1 coordinate 3,797,496, forward strand.
TGATGTGATCTTTGATGCAAGTCAGAGGGATGACAGCTGATATATATATATGGAAAGAGCTTTACGTGAAACACAAACACACTGTTATTTGATGTTTTCTAAAGCATATAGAATTCGCACACGATCGAAAGCTTTCGCCACAGCAAACACGAGGAAGGCAGCATTGAGGACGTGCAGTGTCGCAGTTGGTTCATGGAAGATAGTAATCCGAGGTCAAGGTGCGGAACACCGGTGGCTGCTCCGCTTCCAGCACCTCGGCCACCTTCTTCAGGAGATAGACGTACACCACCCAGTCCCCATCCGCCGTCGCGCTCGGCATCGGCATCACGTAGCCGGTGCTTCCGCCCCATGGGAAGTGGTACGACCCGAACGCCGCCTTCCCCCACCCGAACTGCACCTCGGACACCGGGAACTCCCTCCCTGACGATACCACGCATGCCGGTCCCCCTTCCTTGGAGTAAATCCTCGCCACCGCCGGCTCTGGGCGGTGCACCTCCACCCAATCGACCAGCCCCCGGAAGTGTTCCTCGGTGGCTTCCTGCTGCAGCCACGAGTGGACCACCTCCGCCACCTCCGCCACCTCCATCCGCCGTAGCTCCTCCACGCGCAGAGTGCCGTAGGGGATCGACAGCACGTTGCCGAAGTAGCTGGACATGACAGTGTCGCGGAGGCGAGCCCGGCCGTCCACCACGATGCCCATGCGGCACCAGTTGTCCCCCGGCGCCGCCGTTATCGCCAGGGCGCGCCAGAGGTAGGCGGTGAACGCCTCGATTTTGGTTCTCCCCTTGGTGGACGACTGCATGCGGTCGATGTCGGCGGCGGCGATGTAGTAGATGCGGTTGATGGCTTCTTCGGAGTCATCAGGTTCGGGGGGCGGGAGGGAGGAGAAGGGGACGTAGAGGTGGTCGAAGGTGTGGACGACGCGGAGCGGGCTGCGAGGGAACAGGAGGGAGCGACGGAAGGCGGGAAGGCAAGACAGGGGCTTCGATGTGGAGAGCTCCGACCAGGCCACCAAGAACATGTTGGTGGAGCAGGCATCGGCGACGCGGTGGTCGAACGCGCAGGCCAAAACCAGGCTGCCGCACTTGAGCTCTGTCGCCTGTCGTGTCCACCAAAGCTCAATCAGATCATTCAATTACAGAGGATTGGCGTGATCGGTAGGTATACGACACCATCTGTTCGACAATATAGGCCACCATTGCCTGCGCCAGTAGAAGAAATAGGCCACGCATGTACCTGAACACATAGAACTCCTCCCTTCTTGGGCGGCACCAGCTTCCCCTCGACGCTCTCGCTGGGGTCGCATAGCCGCAGCGCCCTGAGCTCCACGTCCGCCTGGGCCACGACGAAGTCCACCCCGCGGTTGTTGCAGAGCAACTCCGGCTCGCCCGCCGAGTTCGCCACGACCTCGCCCGCGAAGGGGTAGTACGTCTCGAGCGTTTCCGCTAACGACGCCTTGAGCGAGCAGACCATGGAGGCCAGGGAGGGGTAGTGCTTCCCCCTCGGCTTCTTGTAGCAGAAGAAGACGCCGACGTCCAAGGCCGGTAAGAGCAGGTCCAGGTTCGACAGAGGTAGCCGGTGTTCACCCACCGGCGACGCCGCCGCCACTGTCTCCGTCTCCTTCACTGTTACCGTGTATCCTGTGCTTCTTACCATGTCTGCGTTGCTCTCGTCGTTCACAAAGAGAGTAAGCAGGAGGAAGCTACGTGGGAGTGCTCGAAGAAAAATATGGCGAAGAGGGATTCATTTATAGATCGAGAGGTAAGCTTGGCAAGAGTGTAGCTCCGGTATAGATGACCTGAGCACATCAGAAAGAAAGAAAGAGAAAGGGAAAGCATCTACTACGTTTGATTTCTTGGCCATGCACGCATGCATGATATGCACACATCTTTGGTTGATTAACCACAAGAGAACACAATTGTAGTAAGCATTCATATACTTAATATGCTTCATATTACAAGTTGGAATGTCCCTTTTGGTGGTATTTATACTTGTATCAGCAATTGTACTAAACATTCATGCACCTGTATGCTTAAAGAACGAAGACTGTAATTTTCATGTTACTTTTGGCTATTACACGCATAGATTAATGATCATCAACTGATGAAAAAGCAGAAACTGGACATGCTGACAGACAATGAAGATGAAAGTGAAAGTGAAAGATTAACCATATGTTTTGAGTGGATGATAAATTGATGGAAAAATGGTGGGTTTAGCATTATTGCAATTGGAATATCTTTGCCAGATATTAGCATATTTGTTGGTGCAACCTTTATCAACTCTAGAACAGATATAATGAGATCTGGGATGTTGTTGTGACAGATCTTTTGGAGAAGGGTGAAGGACCTAATAGATAGCTCTGAAGTCATGTATCCCCCAATCAATTCTTCTTAGAAGATCTCAGCATTGAAAAGAGAAATATCTCATTAATTCCAAGGAGTTCAGTTTCTCTAAGTGTCCTTCAAGAATGAAGAGAAGTAGAAGAGCAATTAATGTTGTCATCTATCTTCTACTTCATACATTTGTAAGAACTGACTGATGATGAGAGATCTGTTTATATACTTACTGATGGCTTAAAACAAAGCTAAAACAATCACAATTACGATTATAAAAACGATACATTCTTTGTCGATCAAAGTCGTTAATCTTTTTAACTACTTGTTGGTTGAATCACTAAATCATGCATGATGGATTGAGTGGATGTGAATGGGTAAACTTGAGAGATTATGATGAGCAATGGTCCTCCTTTCCTCCAGGAAAGAAACAGTCGTTCCATGCATGTCCAAACAAGCTGACAATGAGATTTCATCTAATATTATGAAAGCTTTTAACGCTGTAGAATCGAATGGAATGGCTTGCAGTCATTCTTGTTGCTGTCAATCGTTGTTAATGGACAGACTGCAGCAGTAAATTGAAGGATGACGACCTCTGGTTTGCTGTGGCAGTACATCACATTTGTGGAGATGAATCCAAAAGCAGTGTGATTTTTAGCACATTGTTTACACGCACTTCACCATCCTTAGGTCAGTTGTACATTTCTGAAAGATGAAATTGCTGCACATCAGATCAGGAAGAGGCAATTGCACGATCAATCTGTCATAGTGTCGTTGTTGGGCAATGTCGACGCTCAATTCTTTTCATTCATTCCTTGAGATGAACTCAATCCTCCTGCAGGGCAGTGCTTGTCAATGGTTTTAAAATGGTCATGATCATTTCGATCATAAAGTAAAAGAGAGTTCCTATCAGAATGTAGTGATAGGTCTCAATCATCTACCAACCACAAAAACACGACTTCTTGCTGATGATCGGCTCGAATCACTTCAAACTTACCCTATTAAACCTAATTATTGTGAAGAGATCAGCCGTCACATCATGGAAGAGAAAGAGAAAGAGAAAGATTGAACTTACGTGACATCAAACCCAGCAAGAGATACAACCTTACTCTCAAAACTGGCATGATGTCCATAAATCGATAGCTTGAGGAGATCGCGTTTGGTCACAAAGGAAACATGCTGTTAAAAATCAACATCACTTCTATTATGTTATGATGACACACGAGCAGCCTGCAGTAAGGACGATGCGTGCATTAGGACAAAGAAAGCTCTATGATATCGTCAGCCTCATCTCATATTTCATTCTTTAGGAGGAGAGAAATACTAAAGATTAAGGAAAAAAGATCTTTTTTACAATAAATCAGAAGCTTTTAATTCATAAAAAAGAATAGAAAAAACTGAAAAGTGGGTTGATCCCAGTCTAATAAAGTGAGTGAATTCTATGTCATTCATCACACCCTTCAAATGTCCCAAGTGGTCTGCTCAGATTATACTGTCTTTGAGATCTTGTGCCATGGCACTCTTGTGAAACTGTTGATACTGGATAGAAGTTTAGAAAACAAGCTGACAATTTTTTAGCTATATAAACAAAATACAAGACTGCATCTTGTAAAGAGACTCTTTGTTTCACATGGAAGCTATGGAACTTACACAACACAGCTGACAGCAAAAGAAAAAAATAGATTTACCAAAATGGTAAGCCTTTTCTTCAAAGGTAAGACAAATAAAATTCAAATACAGAACAATTTTTTTCTACTTCAACAACCAGTCCTGTAACATCATAAATTATACAATGGGTTGCCCTTTTTTTCTTCCAGTTTCAATCCGTGGCCATTGGTTCAGATATGCAACATCTAAAGCGAGCTTTGCGGACAGTGCATATGATCTCCATCTCTGCAATCTCCAGCATCCTGACCACCTCGGGGAAGGGAGGACGCACATCAGGGTTCGCGTCCCAGCAGCGAGTCATTATCTCGCCAAGGGCCAGAGGGCAATCGTGTGGTATGGTCGGCCGAACACCCTTATTTACAACAGCAAATGCAGCCTGGACGGCTGACATGTTCTGGAAGGGAAGCATGCCGGTTATAAGCTCCCACAATACGATGCCAAAGCTATAAACATCAACTTTCTGATCGTAGGGTCTATGTTGGATCATCTCCCTGCATACAAGACCTTACTCCAATTAAGCATCAAAATGGAAATCAGCAATGTAAAAGAAAAACAGTGACTAAACTTGGTATTAAAGAAGAAAACAGAGAATGAAGTTCAGATTCAGCCGTTGATAGGTCAGAGTTGCTTTCCAAAATCAGTTTGTGTACCTACATGTCAATGAACAGCAGGTGCAAGGCCTGCAAAACTCCTTAATATTGTATGTATAACAGACAGTAAGCTTACTGGAGCCTGTACTACAAAATATGTTTTAATTGAAATATGTTCCACCGACAAAAAATAAGCCTTTTCATAATTTATGATATACCAGTAAAGCCTCATTTTCTTAATAAACTGCTTTTGGGAAATCCAGCCGGAAGCTTCCACATATCCAGTGAAGCTTTAATGTCAAAAATCAGACAGACTAATAAATAACACTGCATTATCTGAACAAAATCCCATGATCAAAATGTCATGTCACTGCATTAGTATTTGCATCATAAAGAACTAAGATTTCTCAAACTGACAAGACAATGAGGCTGCAAAGGAATGAGATGGAATAGACTGCACTAGAAATGGCTACGCAATAAGCACTGATGCAGAAGACAACTACCAAGCATTAGCTGGATTGAATAATTGAGATGGAGAATTAAAACAACAAAACCAGAAAGGTTCCATAAGTATCTTTTTTAACTAGTAGTATACATAATAGAATAGTTTGGAGTTGAATTCTTTGCTCAGTTATCTTGTGGGAGACAGTTTTTCAGTAATAAATATTAGTGCTTATAACAAATATGTGCTTATAACAACAACAAAGCCATGATGTCCCAACTACATTAGTTGTGTATACAGTATAAAGGGGCTAGCGATTTGTAAATGCATTGTGTTTTCAGATGGCAAAATTAGATACTCTATTTTCATCTAATTATAAACACTACGATCATGTACACTAGAGTGCATGGATTTAGTTGCCCCTTGACACCCCATGTGTCAAACTATTCCTGGAATCTTTGCATGATAAGGACTGCATGCAGTGCAACATCATAGGCATATTCCAAGCACATGCCTAATTTTACCCAAGGACAAGATGCCAGAAACAGTGGCCCTGCTGCTTCCTCTATGGCACAATGTATACTGCATAATAAAAGGGATTCGATGGGACATCTAACTAGATTCAAAAGTGAAGACCAGTTGTTGATAAGATGAGAGAAATACGTGTAGCAAACACCAGCACAGTTTCACCATTGAGAAAGTTTTCTCAATGGTAAAGCCAAATTCTATGGAAAATCTAAACCTGCAGAAATCCACTAGACTCCTAATAACTATTTATGACCTTAAGTGGGAAAACCACAATTAGAAAAAAATCAACATGAAAAGCTCATGATACAGGAAAAGTAGCCGCAGAAATTTTCTTAAAGACCCTTTCCACCAAAAATACCATTTCCCATATACAGTAGTCTTTGGAAGCATATGCAGCTATATCTGAAATATTATGGGACTTCTTGGACCAACAAGATTCGAATAAGAATTAAGATGATGCCATATAGCTAAAGTATCATGAAATATTTGATAAACAAGTTCATTCATAACAAAACTTCTCCTATAGTCAAGATTTTGCCAAAAGAATCCAAGGTGATTTTTATTGCCAGATAGGGCTATTTAAATAAGCTTGCCCCAAAAGAGGCATGAAAACAATAACAGAACAAAATGCACTGATGCTGCTAGTCAATACCAAATTTCTGCTCAGTCATTCTCAAATAAGGAGCTTGATACCAAGTACATACACATGCATCAAATACTTGAACACCATTCACATAATGTTAGGACATGAAATCATGACCTGTACGCTTAAATTATTTCAAAATAAATGAATAAATTGGCTTTCTTTCTTGCATTTTCAGGAGGCAAAAAATTTCTTCCTAGCATTCTTCTCATTTGTTGATAAGATGCTCTAGAGAAGGAAGATATGAGTACAAAGAGCAAAACTTGACATCAATATTGAACAAATAAAAATAATTAATGATAAGAGACTTTTGGGTTGTCCTTAATCAAACATAATTGGAAACCTACTGTATGTTAGGTGCCATGATAAACTGGAACAGATATATCCTTTTTATCAACTTCTCCGAATTTTCTTGTCAGCTTTCTCAAAAGGTTATTACCAAAAACACCAAATGGCAGACTACCTCAATTGTCATCCTCAACATTTTGCAAAAAATGTCTAAGTTCCAACAATATAAAGGTAAAGATAAAAGCTTGCAAATATTTGTAGATCTTATTAGCAAGAATAACAATTATATAAAAGATATTGAAGGAACTACAAAATCTTAGCATTCCATGCAAATATCATAGAAGAAATTTTAATAAATCATATACCAAATCTATGGTGCAAGGTCAAGCAGAACTAGAACATAATTTGCAGCAAATACTTCTCAAGAAATTTTTGTAATGATACAAAAAGAAAGTAAAATTATTCACTTACGGAGCCATCCAACGGTATGTTCCAGTCTCGGGCGTCATCCCTTCAGTTTTCACCTCGATACGAGCCACTCCAAAATCAGCAATCTTTATTGATTTGTCTGTGAATATCAGAAGATTATCTGATTTTAGATCCCTGTGTATAAAACCTAGCCCATGCACATAGGCCATCCCTCTTGCAATGTCAAGAGCCTGTCTTACTGCCAGTCTTAGTGGTACTGACCTATTCTGCCTCTTCATCAAGAACTGCCTCACGGAACCACCCTTAGCATACTCAGTAACAATGCACCACACAACAGGCTTCCTACATGCTCCAATCAACCTCACAATATTTGGGTGCTTCAGAGTAGCTAACATCATAACCTCCTGCACAAACTGCTGCTCCATCAACTGTGTTCTCTCTGGGTCATTCTCAGGTCTCTCAAGCAGTTTAATAGCGACATCTTCTCCATTGTAGGTACCCTTGTAGAGCTTCCCGAAGGCCCCTTGAGCAAAGGGCAGACCCATATTGAGCTTGTTAAGATCGATGGTCCACTCCTCGTAACCTTGTAGAGTCTCCGTAGGGTGTCCAATATCCATCAGGGCATGCACCAATGCATCAGCAGCCAGCCCAGGGTTAACCCTGCCAGGTCGCAGGACACTGTGGTCGACCGAGTAATTCGGGATCGCAATCTGGCGGAGCCCAGGGTGGTTGAGGATGCCAGTACGTGAGTCACTCGACCCAACGCTACTGGCGTCCCTTGACATGGCAATGGACCCGCCATCGACGCTGGTCTGGATGCTGTTGATGCTATCAATCGACATGTTGGAGCCCTCCCCGAGCTTCCGGTAGTACGCCATATAATAGAAGCTGTTCCCGTTGTCGATCCCTACACCGCTACCCATGATTCCAGGAAATCTAGGTCCTTCCAACATCTCCAATCCAACAAAAACCCTCCGATGAGCCAAGCCCCAATTTTTACGCGAACCTCAGCATTCAAGCTTCAATGCAAATCCCAAGAACCTAAAATGAAACCAGTCCTTGTAAGAGGACGGTTTTCACCTTATTTCATATCCAAAATCTCGCAATCCAAACATATAGCACCGAAGAGAGATAAAATTCACAAGAATCAAACACTATTTCTCCATTCCTTTCGAGAATAACCGATCTGAACTAAGTTGATTACCTCTCGAAGTCACTATATCTTGACCAAACTCCAAGGAGAAACTCCACAAGGAAGATGGAAACAAAATCACAGAAAAGCAGCGAGCATTTAAAGGAGAAGTGAGCAGAGAATTCCACGACTCACAAAAACCAACTGATCTGGGTCGAGAGACCACTGATTTAGACGAGACTTACCTCGATCGAGAGGGTTTTCTCCCGAGAGAAGAAGAAGAAGAAGCAGAAAAAGCAACCAAGAGGAATCCAGGACAGGGATGTCGGAAGGGAGAAATCGGGGGAAGAAAAGAGGAGGAACGGCGAGGAGGCGAACACCTTTCACCCTCTTTTGGGATTACCGGAGAGGGACACAACGACGACCAGAAGCGGACAGAGGAAGTCGTTTGTTTCTCTCTCTCTCTCGATCACGACTTATTAATCTTTTTCCGAGGTGGCTTTTTTATAGTGCACGTTTAAGTATTGTTAAACGCGTGTTAAATGTGCCCTCGCGACACAACGAGATGATCAAAACGCCAGCCAGCCTGGTAAGAGATGCTTTCCTTAATCCATATTTCCTCATTATACAGAATTAGTCGCGATTATAAATACTTTAATACCTGTGCTTGCAGGTGGAAATTACAAGTTCAAAAAAAATAAAAACATATATATATATATATATATATATATATTGTACATTGCATGGACGCATCGTGGCTAAGATACTGTTACCTGTCAGCATTGTGGATTGCCCACGTCAGTTTAATTTATTAGCATCGCTTACTGCAGCCGATTTAGTCACGACTTAAGCCACGTAAATCTGATGTATGATGGAAGGGGAAGAGGAGGAGAGGAAACAGAAGAAGAAGGAAAAATTTTAGCATGTTTTCTTTGTATGTATCCCTAAAACTATTATAAGAAATATATTTAGGGTGATTTTGAAGTGGCTTCGAGATGACCTCCGGGTGATGTCGAGGTAATTTTGATGTGCTGTATATATTAAGACTTTTTCGATCTGTTTCTTCATGTTCAAATTAGTCACGAAAGACTTAACAAATATGTTTTTTTATTTTAAGAATCCTTTAACAAAGCATGAAGATTATATTTTATATCAAGTGAAGAGACAACTTGTAACTACTTCAGCATCTCATTCTTAATGATTTATCTTAGACTTTTATCCACCAGAGGGTGACCAAAATCCCTCTTATTCCATGTTAATTTTCATATGACACTTACATATCGGATGATAATTGATTGTTAATATATTTTTTTATCCCTAATTATTTTATTTTTTGATTAATTTTAAAAAAATATATATCTAGTAATTTTTTTGGGCAACATTCGATCTTATTTTTTTTCCTATGAATATATTTATTTTTTTGGTTTCTCCTAATATCGAAAGGCTCACTTATTTTCCATAGTTTCTAAGATGTTCAAGAAAATGAGCGTAATACTTGGTTACACCTTTAGACCATTGGATTTGGATTGATTATTACTGTGTTATAAATGGATTTAATTCCTCATAAATAAAATTTATATTATTTATTATAGTAATAGCTCTATCAAAACTAAGTCTATTAAACAATATTGCAACTACCATAAATTGATTTCTATGTCAGTTGTAGTCTTTTTGAAAAGACTTAATTGGGGTCAATATCATTAAGATAAATAATACACATTTCAAATTTGAGAGGGTAGAAACGTCAATACTCATAATATTGGAAATGTCCCAACACTAAAAACCACTGCCGAGGCGAACGGCTGTAGTCATAGCGAGGCCGGAGGCTCTCCGCCACTCTCGCGGCTCCGCTCCACCACCTCCAATGGCGATCCCCACCAGCACCAGCACCAGCACTACCTCCTCCTCATTCGACCCGCTCCTCGAGACCGTAATCATAGGAGGCGCGAATGTATCCCAGAGGAAGCCTCTCGCGGCATCGGCACCCTCGGCTCCCGTCCGCTCACCCCCTTCACTCCTCGTCTCCATGGAAGGATCGTCCAAGCCCTAGATCCGTGCCTTCCGAGATGGCTCGATATTTCCCACGAGTGCTGCCTCTCTTGCTGTTTCTGCGGCTCTCCGATCTTGTCCGCGGCAACACCGACCAGGCCGATGGTAACCGATATGTCGAGCTTTCCGTTTTCCGTTCTCTATTGATAGTGGCTAATCGATGTACTTTTTCCAACAAGGCTTTTGATGAAATGTTCGAGCGAGTCTGAAAGACTCGGAAAATTGTTTCGATGTGTCTCATTCAATATCCTTACATGGGATGGCTTCTTTAGAATATGTCGATCGTAGAACTATCCGATTTTAGGGTGTCTTTTCTTTTCATCTCTTTTGCAGTAATGTTTTTATATGTTTATTGCAGTCTCTGCCTTAAATGTTATGTATAGCAGCTTAAATTCCCCCTCTCAGCTGACTGGTTGGAGTTCCAGCGGTGGTGACCCCTGTGGCAACAATTGGAAAGGCATCAAGTGCTCTGGCTCATCCGTAACAAAAATGTAGGACTGTTTTGTTTTCTTGGATTCCTACCTTCGGTCGGTGTAATTCAGTCATCATCATCATCGTACCATCCAGCATTATTCTAAATTGCATTTGATGTGGCCGTAGATGCTGATACGGCTATGTGAACCACTGCAGATGAGGCCTATGAGTAAGCTATATGTGGTATTATGCATCTAGGTTTGCAGTCTACATGGAGTATGTTTTTGCATATGCAGATTATGTTTCCATATAGACCAATTTTTTCCTTCAGCATCTGCCATATAATTGATATGCCATGTTAAATATTATACCAATTACTTAAACTTAATTAACTTCTTGATACTTTCACTGATGTAAGTCATCAAATGATCACATTTGTAGGATAAATATCTAGTTTGACTGCAACTACCGGCATGAATCCAAGCAGAGTTGTGGTCATGGCGGAGCAGGATGTGGATGTATAAATTGTATAAAGTTTAGTTGCAAGAATACATACATCACTTGGTCATGATGAACATATGATATAAGCTGCATAAGCATATCTGTGGTTTTGTTGACTGCTTGTTTGGTGTTGCAGCTTTTAGAGCATTGCTAGAAAATGTAAAACACCATCAATGTTAGACTTTTCCAGGCAGCTACTTTCAGTGTTAAGAATTAATAACTTATACTGTGTAGAAAGGAAGGTTTCTGGATTATGCCTTTTACTTATGTAGCTTAACATTTAAGAACAAACTCACTTGGAAAGTTCTTAAGGAGGAAGGTAGTGATTTGAAACAGATACAAATACTGTTTATTCAATACTAAAAGTATATATGTTTTAATATTATATTATATCAACCATTCAGGTTCATTTCACAAGTGTGCCTATCATGCTTTTATTTTCTAATAATATTTAATTGGAAACTTATGAAAGATATTTTATATTTTGTCATTATTTTCAGAAGTCACATAATTGTGTGTTTTCTTCTTTTTGTCAACCAGCACACTCTCAGGTCTTCAATTGACTGGTACAATGGGTTACCAACTCTCTAGCTTGATTTCAGTAACTTATTTGTAAGAACCAATTTCTTATTTGTTTAGGCATATTGATGTTGCAACTTAGTACCCTTTTTTTTCCTTGTCTTTGTACAGTGACTTGAGCAAGAACAATCTTAATGGTGATTTACCTTACCAACTTCCTCCTAACACCACTCATTTGTAAGTCACACCTCAAAACATTGCATGTTGATCAAATTATTTTTCTAGCCAGTGATTACTGTAATCTCCAATGCATTTTACAGGAACATAAAAGGTTTAGTGAAACGCGAAGTTATCTACAATAAATCAGTTTGGAATACCCATGTAGTTGTAATTATATTTAATTATTCTTTTGAACATTATAAGAAGGCTAATGTATAAATGAGATTTCAATGCTTTGTATGGTTACATTTCTTACATATTAGTTGGATATAAATTATTTATTCATCTTGGCATCTTTTTATGTATGCAGAAATCTTGCTGGAAATGCACTTACTGGAGGGATTCCTTATTCAGTTTCTCAAATGAATCATCTTAAGTATTTGTAAGAAAATTTGAATTTCATTGCATATGCTCCCATTTGACTCGATGGGCTTTACTGATTAGTTCATTTGATGGGGAGGTGCAGGAATCTTGCCAGTAATCAGCTCAGTGGACAGTTGACTGATATGTTTGGAGAGCTTTCTAGTCTCTCACTGCTGTAAGACATTTACTGCTTGATTAGTACATAGTAGCACAATCTATCCTATTTCTGTGATACAAAGAAGTTAGTTTGCTACTATGTTGCCAATGACTTACTACCTGACAAGATTCTTTTCCTGAAACAAGACATTTGTTTTAGTGATCTTCATTAGTATATTTTATCACGTTGAAGAAGTTATATTGTTGAGGCATCAAGTGATTGACTTATCTATTGACAGTATTAATCAACTTGTGTTCTAGTGTATAATTACACTAGAACACAAGTGTTGATGGATACTTACAAAACTGGATCTGAGTCGTGTGTTCTAGTGTTGATGGATGCAGATTGAATACTTTGCCATACCTAACCACCCGTGCTTTACTTACAGTCCATCCTTACCACTTACCACTACTTTATGGCCAACCACCAATGCCTCCTTCATTATTGCTGCTACCAATTTTGCTATTGGTGTCGCTGCTTTCACCAAAATTACCACCATTGTTGCCGCCACCATCACCACCACACCTTCGTTATCATTACAACACTACCTCTACAAATAGCCTCACTCTCCACCTTCAATAGCTCTGCTCCTACCACCACCATCATCATCCCTGCTACCATTGACACCACCACCACTACAAATTGCAGAAGAGACAAAAAAGAAAGAAGAAAGAAATATTTTGATTTATAATATATAAATATGTTTTGCCATAAATGAATTGAAAAATAAAGATAAAGATGGGATGAAAGGCAGAAAACTATTTTTTTGAAATTAAACAGACCCTTTCTAGCATTTGTCTCCAATACTTAAGTTCAGAATTAATCTCAACTAATTTCATTAATCAAAATAATATCATTAACAAATAACATTCACTAGGGAAGTTTATCCTGAATAGGCAAGTAAGCTCCTTCATTGACCCAAGAAATTATATTAGACATGTTTGGACCATTTGAGCCAGAATGCTTAACTGAGATTTACTAATAGTATGCTCATCTAGTCAAATATACTATTATTTGGAACTATTAGGGCTCCATAGATGTCTAAACAATTATAGATTTTGCGTTTGTTGGGGTGCCATAGAAACGTAGAACAATTATTCCAGCACTAGAAAGTATCTACAATGATGATGCCAGTCATGCATATCTCTAAGGTGGATTCCAGTGATGCAGCCATTATGGATCAGATGAACCTCGCAAGTGAACCTTATTCAAGTTCCTTCTAACATTGTCCAGTTTTATGTATTATAGATATCATGTTTGACTACCATGAAGATCAGTATAATGGTGCATGATCACAATGTTAGATTGGTGGTAGATGATTCATAAAAAATGACTTGGTAGCCCTATCTGAAAACTTATGAACATTATAATATATATTTTATGATGCTTAAAGATAGCGCTGGATTTTATTCTGCTGCAATAATATCAATATCTTGATTAGATGTAGTGGTTTATCTGCTTGTTGTTGTTTGAATGATTAAAAACAAGTATACACCTGTTATGTACTGTTCAATAGATGATGTCAGAATGGAATTACAAGTACCATTCATCGTTGGATTCACTATACATTAGAATATATTTTTCCTCTGTATTTATGTGATAATCTACTTGAGCTAGTTGGGTGATCTTTCAAATAAACCATGGTGATCTTGCAGGTGTTGTCATAGCTTGGTTTTCACTTATCTGATAGCATTTTCTGTTCTAGCATCATTGGTCACAGATGTTGTTTGTATTTAGGACTTAACAATTATGTTTCTGTGTAATACTCTTGTTCTCATGTATGAGCTTTGTGCATATGGCCATATTTTATTATTACTAAGTTCGAGTTATGACATCAGGGATCTCTCATTCAACCGCTTCTCAGGTAACCTGCCTAATAGCTTTGGATCTCTCTCGAGTCTCAAAACTTTGTAAGCAACTCAATTGTTCCTTCAATCTATCTTTGTGAGTTCGTTCTAAACTAATAAGCATTTGAATTACAGGAATTTGCAGAACAATCAGTTAAGTGGTTCAGTTGATGTTCTTGCCACTCTATCTTTAGAAAACCTGTATGTATTGCTTAATAATCAGGTTATGATGTATATGCCCCTTTCATCTGCTTGAAAATTGGATGTGAAGTTTGCAATACCATATGTAATTCAGTTTCGTTGGAAAAAGTTCTGCAGATGCTAATGGTGCTTACCTTTTTCAATTTGATATGTGATTGGTTGCCATGATAGCAAGTACTTATGTAAATTTTAGAGAATTTTAGTTCAAGTACATGGTGACATGCTTTTAGTTTCAATTTATCTTGTTATAACAATTCAGTAAAATCTTTTAGTTTCTTAAAATGGAAGGTTATATAAATTATGCTTAAAAATGTACTTAAGCAACAGAAAGTAAAAAAAGTGACATATTTTGACTATACAAGAATTATAAGGATTCCAGGATTATGCACTTGCAGAAATATTATGCACTTACATGGGAAGGGTCTCAGATAGAGAAGAGAAACTTAATTGCACAAGAGACATTCAACTCTTTACAGCTCAAAATAGAAGGCAAAATTGTTAAAATTGTTGTGTTTTTGCCGATATATGACATCCCATTTGTCAGTATCTGTTTTCATATTTTACTGCTGAATTAATTATGCTCAACACATTAAACAATTTAACAATTGCTTGCTTCTTGTAAGTCAGCTAACTTGCCAATTATTCAATCAATCTTTAATGAGGTTTTGTTGTTATGCCACTAGGAATGTTCAGAACAATCAGTTCACCGGATGGATTCCCAACAAATTGAAAAGTATAAATAATCTTAAGTGAGTAGGATTATGCTTCTTTTTTGGTTGCTTTTTTGGTTTTTGTGGATTTTCTGCTTTGTTGAGTATTTTCTGTTGGTTATTTTCTTAAGGGTTGGAGGAAATTCTTGGTCAACTGGAAAACCACCTCCAGGTATGGTTACAGCTAGAGATAATAATGGCAAAAGCCACAAAAGCTCAATTAAAGATGCCAAACATAACAAAGTTAAAAAAGGAAAACAACATTCAGACCTGAAAGGTGCAGTCATTGCTGTGATACTGATAGCTGTGTTAGTTGTGGCCCTTATTTTATTGGCTTTGGTTAAGCGAAGATCTTCAGGTTCATCTCATTATACTGACGAACGACTCAGCCATAACAGATCATTTAGTCCTCTAGCAGACAATAAGTTTACAGGTATTTTCTTTCATCATGTTAATCATTCAGAATCTTAACATAATTTTGTTGTGCAGTTGCTCTTATGAGTTCTGGTTGCAGTTGCAGAAATTATATACTTGTGTATCTGATTCTTAGCTTCATTTCACAAAATTCAGATCAAATGTGAATCTTATCTGATTTACGATCTGATTTGAGTCTGACAGCTGACTGATGTCGCTCTTGTGTACGAAGCCTCACATTCCTTTGTCTGATGACCTTATACTCTTGCATGGACTTGATTGATATTTGATATAAACCATTTCCACGTGGTGCAAATTCTAACTCATAATGTTTAATTTAAATAATTTATTTCTGAGATAAAAGTGGAAGTTGTTTTCAGTGGGTTATACATAATTATTTATTGCATGCATATCATTGATGGCACAGGAAGAATTGTTCTGGCACTAGTGGCAGTTATATGAATTCTGGCAACAGCTCCAATGAGAACCTTTTATTTGGGATCTAAGAAAATCAAGCATATAGTATTTGCTATTTATTAGGAGTTCCTAATGCATTAATGGCTGTATTTGGGATACGTGAACTTTTACAAGAGCAATACAATCATGATGTTTACAGTTCACTAGAGTTTAAAAGTGACACTTGCAGTTCAGGTTACATGAGGGTTAACCATAGGATATACAAGATCCACATAGTATGGAAGTCGACAGGGACTTGTTGAGTGTGGCATATGATAACTAGGATGATTAAAATCAAGAGGGGTCTCTGTAGTGGTATGGCCATCATGTGTCAATTTTATAAGACAGTAGTGAGATTATAGATGCTTTATGGACGAGAAAGTTAATATATAACATATAGAAGTTAGTTTCCTTGAGATGGATGTGAGGTTAGAAAAACTGTTTAACATTCTCAAATGATTAAGGTATTAATGTCGCAACTTATAATGAGGGAACATGTTTAAAGTGGTATATCTTAGATCAGGTGAAATAATTTAGAATTGTGGTGCAAGAAGAGGTGGAGAAAAGCATAAGAAAAAAAATATATTAGAAACATTAAAAATAAACTTGATGGATTTCATGGCAGGAAAACATCATTGTAGCCAACCCCAACTACTTGAGACCTTACACTTGTTGTTGTGGGCACCTTAACATAAATAACTGATAGAAGATGGGTTTATTTCTGAAGCTAGAAGCAAGCTAACTCTTATATATTGTAAGTATGTTGTTTTAAAGGAAAGCTTAAACCGATTGTATGGCAATTGTTAATTTATATTATTACTAATGGTAATTGAATATGCATGATGCTGCCTTATGGTGAGAAACTAAGACAAGACAACATATTTAACATTAAAGTCCTTTTGTTACTCTAGCAATTTCAGGAACATTACTTGACCGACAGAATTCAATTTGTTCATCAAGTTTGGAGATGTGATTGTTAAAGTTGCTATATTTCAATAAGAAGCTGATTAGAGTGTTTTTTTGGTTTAGCACTAATAAAATTAACTGTTTATCTTCACTATTTTCTTTGTAAAGCAAATCAGAAGTAAATTCTTCGGATCTGAAATTTAATGAGGTCCAATTTGCTACTATGTTGCGACGAAACCCATTCTAGACAATTAGTTGGACTTATTTGAGGGATGATCAGAGAGTAATTACTGATCAGAGTTATAACATGATGGGCCTTGTTCATATGACCATATGATATGTACATAATACACTTGATCTTGTTGCCAAAGTCAGTTTCTGGTTTAGTTCTATAACACTCATTTTTTTCCCTCTCAGAATGAAATCTGTGCAGCAATTTGATTTAGTAATGAATCTTGGTGCAATGGAACTCATATCTGTTAAATCAAATCTTCTGTACTTTTTTGTTGGAAATTTTCCTTTTCTTGGTCATTATAAATTTTTTTAATATGATAAATTTTGGAGTCACTAGCAGGGCTTAAGGATTCTTCTTCTTCAATTGACATAAAGGCTATAGAAACATCTTCCATGGATCTTAAACCACCAGCAGCTGAAACCCAAAAAACATACAATGATAATGAGTTTGCAAATAAACTTAATTCCAGAGGGAGCACAGATCCCGTTAGTCTCACTATTTATGCATTAGCTGACTTGCAAGCTGCTACCGGAAGCTTTAGCTCTAGCCACCTTCTTGGGCAAGGTAACATCGGATGTGTATACAAGGCAAAATTTAATGATGGGAAGGTACAATTACATTTGGAAAATGTTGAATTTACTTGAAAATGATCCTAAATAATCTGTTTTCTTCTATCTTTTTTCATTGAGCATGTACATGGTGTTCAAAGATAGTCGGTCTCAGTCATATGTATGGATAAGTCATGAAAATAACATGCTATGTTTTTGGCAACATGATTTCACATAGCCAATGACAGCCAACCAATGTCACGTTTTCATGTCATATGATCATAACATGAATAATAACAATTTTCTTTTTGTCTTGCTACTTAGTGTTGGATTTATCAGAAATTATTTGTTACTAGATGGGCTGGACTAATGCTTGTTACTGCTCACTTTGTAAAAGCAATGCATCTCAAAAGTCCTAGGTCGTTGTATTCATGTATATGTTATTTGCATTTTATATATAAAGCTGATTCCCCTAGTTGATAGATTTCATGATCTCATTTTTGAAGTAGCCGCTCATCGAAATTGGTTTTATTGCTCAGGATGTGTATATGAAATATAGCTCATCTTATCTTATAAGTTTGCTGGCTTAAACCAATTGCTAAAGCTTGCGTCTAGCTTGAACTTTTAGAGTATAGCTCAATTCAGACAGTAGATGAGCATGGCAACCTTTCTTTATGGGTAAACCATACCTGGCAAAATGGGGTCATGCTTGACTTATTGAGTCTATACTTATGAATTTAAATTATTTGCATGGAAGCAAAAAATAAAAATAAAATAGCCTGAACATCCTTCTAGAGATGCAAACCATGCTCCTCTCCTTGTATACACATTACATATGTGCATCTACATATGTAAACATTATGTGCATGTACATTGTGTGCACATTGACAGCAATGGACAGAATATACATATATTAATTTTTCCGTATGTTATACAGACGGGTGGTTTAGGATGAAGGTAACTTATGGATTTAAATATTATCCATATTCTACATGTTGAAAAGGTAAAAGGAGAGTATTCCTCCCTATAAGAGGAGCATTATCCCTATTCTACATGTTGAAAAGGTAAAGGGAGAGCATTCCTCCCTATAAGAGGAGCATGGCTTATCAAATTGACATGTAATTGACACTCAGGTCTCGACATGGAAAATAACTGAATTGGGTTATTTAAATGTGATACTTATGTAGGAATAGCAAAAATGTGATGTTTTATTAGTTTGAGTCTGACTATTAAAAACTTTTAATAATATCTACTTGTGTTGTTTTCAAGTTTCGGATCAAATACCCCCCAGATTAATTGAGATGGTACATTAAAATTGGATTTGTCCATATGATATAATATAAATAGACATCACATGGTTGCTTTTTAGAGATATTATGCTATTTCATGTCTTTCCTATGCTTTATCCTTTTTACATCAGAAATATTTATTATTATTATGACTGAGTGTGATTCAAATATTCATCATTTATGATGCTTTCTGCCTTTCTCAGGTTTTGGCTGTTAAGAAGATAGAGACATTAAATTTATCAGGAAGCTGTTCTTATGATTTTATGGAGATAGTCTCTGGCATCTCCAGGTTGCATCATTCAAACATCGCTGAACTTTTGGGTTATTGCTCATCATCTGGCTACCAACTCCTAGTATATGAACTACAACAGAATGGTTCTCTCCATGGATTTTTACATTTATCGGATGATTATAGCAGACCATTGACCTGGGACACTAGAGTGAGGATTGCTCTTGGGACAGCCCGTGCTATAGAGTAAGTATCTATCATTAAAATGCTATCTAAGTGGAAACGATAGTCATAGCAAGCACTTGTTTTCCCCCACTAGATACCTAATGTTATATTGCATTCCGATAAATGATTCTGAAAGTAATTCAACACAATCATTTAGAAAACACAGTTTAGATTACAAAATACGGTACTATCTTTAGAACCGGTTATATTTATGGCTACACTAATATATCAAGTGGTTTCATTTTCTCATAATATGTTTTGCCAACTCATCCTTTGTGATTCTATTATTTGATTTTCGACACACTCATTGAGCTGTTGAATATGCTTTTCTGAATAACAATCTAACAAACCTGAGTAAAGCGAAACTTGGAGAAAGAACTGGATGAAATGCTTAAGTTACAACTGTAAACTAGTTGAATTATTGAGTGTTTTTTGTGCAGTCTTGCTATTGAAAATCTACTTAAAGACGTGCTTCTCTGCAAACATTGATCTTTTTGACATACATGACTATTTGGACAATTACTTTTGTAAATATTTATTCTTTTAATAAAATACAAAATCAAAAAAAGTAATTGTACTAATATATATTTTTATTTGGCATTGTCAGTATCAAGTTAAAACTGTCAATGTAAGAACCCTGCTTTTCAGCTCTGACATGGAACTCATCAGGTGTCCTTTTGCATTTTTTATAACCTTGTCTGTGCTTGACTAATGGGTTGCCACCATGTTGTGCTTTATAATTATCATGCATTCTGTCTAGACACTTGAAGGGAGGATTAACAGCTTTTTGGTTTGATAATGCATCAAAACATAAGCCATAGACTCAAGTACCTATCCTGGTTCGTTCTTTATGAGAGATCTCATAAGCTAGATGGCCTTGTTGTCATCCAGTGGCTTGACCAGTATGTTCGTCCATAATAATTGAACCAAGTGGTTTAAGTTTTAGCTTGATTAATCTTCATATTTTGTTATTAACCATTGATATCGTAAGGTATTTCAGTAGCTCGTATATCCGTACCAAATTGTACATATTTCCCAATTTCATCTGATAATTAATTTTTGTTCAGGTACTTGCACGAGGTCTGTGCCCCATCTGTGGTTCACAAAAACATAAAGTCTTCAAACATTTTGCTTGATACTGAGCTAAACCCATGCTTGGCTGACTGTGGTCTAGTCATCTTCTTTGAGGTTTCAACTAAAGTTCATTTGCAAATATCAAGGGACAATGCATGACATCTGACACCACTATACTGAGTCAGTGACTTACACATCTTTTTTGCATCAGGACACAAGTGAGAACTTGGGCCCCGGATACAATGCTCCTGAATGCACAAAACCTTCTGCCTATTCAATGAAGAGTGATGTCTACAGCTTTGGAGTTGTCATGCTGGAGCTATTGACAGGTCGTAAGCCCTATGACAGGTAACTAGAGATTCCTGCATTTTTGGTAGTCTTTTCATAAAATTTTAAACTAAATTGATTTGTTTTCTGACAAAATGTACAGCTGAGAGAATAAGATTCTGATACTATCACTCATCATTCTTGCCGATGCATGTAGTGTATCATGTAAATAGAAGTGAAATAATCTTATGAACTACTAGTGCATGCTCTTGTAACTCAAAACATCTTTGTTCATATTGTTTGCTCAAAGGGGCACTACATGTAGTTTTGTAGTCTAATTGCTCTTTTTAATTTCTTCAGTTCGAAGCCAAAAATTGAACAGTCATTGGTTCGCTGGGCAGCATCACAGCTTCATGACATTGATGCGTTGGCACAGATGGTGGACCCGGCCCTCCGTGGCCTCTATCCGCCAAAGTCATTGTCTCGATTTGCTGATGTCATCTCTCTCTGTATTCAGGTAAAGTGCTTTCTCAATCTTCCATGGTATACCATTCCATTTTGCCTGCACCGCTTGAGATTCCTGAGAAGCATAGGGCAGAAATTGTGCTACACATTTTAAGTATGACATCATTCTGCTTATGGAACCTTCTTTTCTTGTTGAGGGTTGATGGTGATGTGAAATCCATCTTAAAATTGTTATATCTACGTAGTTTGTATACTCGTAAGCTATAGCTGCACTTGCCGTTAACTTGATTCTATGTTTCTTTCAACTATTACAGCCGGAGCCTGAGTTCCGGCCTGCAATGTCAGAAGTGGTGCAATCACTGGTTCGTTGTGTTCAGCGCACTAGTATCAGGAAGAGGATGGGCCGAGATCGGAGCACCTCTCGCAGGAGCAATGATTCTAATCATGGATACTACTGAGAAAAGCTTTTAAATGAATTTGTCAGCAGGTCCGAGGGCATTGCAATCAACTCCATCCAATTGGTAAGTTGCGCTGTTGATTGATGTACCACATCCTCTGAGGCAAAAAGTCGAATTACATTCTAACGATCAAGGAGAATAGCAAAGTTCCCACTCCAGTTTCATTGGACTTCTGGTATAAGTAGCTGCTAGCATTGCCTTGATCTCTTTTTTTTTTTCCAATTATTTAGGAAATTTTGTTTATTAATGACAAGATCAGCTCCTGAGTGATTGGCGCTGAGAACGGCGGTGAGCCCCTTCTGTGTAAGCTTTAATTCTATAATTATTATTATTTGTTGTTGTGCAAAGTCTTGATCCAAGTTTGACAAGTGTTGATGAAAACAACATTTACCAAACTTGTGTCATAATGACTCCTGTAATTGTTGTTAATATGAGTCATCAGTTGTACATGATGGACTATTCAAAATCTAGATTAGACTTATGTGGTCTGGTATTCTTCTTAAAAGATCCCCACCAACAACATGATGAACTATTTGTCAGTGATGGACTATTGAAAATGTAGCAGCCTTTTTAAGGGTCTATTTGTGGGTTTACATGCATTTGCATCAAAATAGAAAATAAATATTACATGATCTTATTTCTGTTTTTCCGATGCACAAAAGCAATATCTGTCAATAGAGTTTGAATGCATTTCCTGCTAATTGTATGCTTATCTTCTAATGCTTCGACATAACTTTCTTGTGTTAATCCAATTTAATTATAATTCTGTTCCCCCAGTTTGTATTCTTACCAGTGAGAAAACGCGTTGCAAGGTCAAGTTTGCCGAACGAGGCTTGTGGTCGATGCATCAGTGGTGTTAATGTTACTTTGAATTTGTTGATGTTACATGTAGTTCAGTTCATCTTCTTTTCTTCAAACCCATTTAAGGTTTCACACTTAAACTCTGACCGAATTTGATCCAACACTTTTCAACCTCATCTGCATAGGGATTAAAAGAAAAGAAATCCGCAAATATGCATGTTTGAGGCATGTGATCCCTACAAAAATCTCATTTCTTTTTTTGACTTGCAGATAGTTCCATGGCAGGTTTCCATCACCGAGGAAAAGTCAGCACAATCTACGTCGTATCGAGTTGAAATTTCCTCCTTGAAATTGACCTTAAAAGAAAGGAAAGAAAAAAACAAAAGATAAAGTCTACGCGAGAATCTATTTGTGCTTATGAATAATATATTAGGTGAGAATAAATTATTGGACTCATTTTTTTTAAGTAAGCCATTTATTTTGAAAATTTGACGTTCCTACCGATCGCCTCTACCACGTGAAAAAATTATTTTACTCCTAATATTTTTAAAATTTTTTGTCTATAACTCTTGTCTACTTAGCAACCTTTCTCATCGACCACAACCCTTGTACGAGGTCGGAGGGGACACGAGGGTTGCGATCGCCTCCACAGACCCTGTTATCCCCTATCAGATCATTTGTCATCTTCTCTTTTTTCGGACTCTTCTATCATCAATGATTATCAATACAAGGATTGTCGGATGACTTCTCCTTCCTCACTTGAGGATCGTAGTCGATTAGGATGAGGGTTGACAAGTGGAGAAGGAGGAGCGAGGGCGATCAGTAGGATGGAGGTACGATAGAGGGCGATGATAAATAGAAAAAAAATAATCATTAAAAAAAAGTGTTGTTTCGAAATTTTTTAAACTTAACGCTCCGTGCAAAATATGGAAAGTAAGTTAATCTTTTTTTTTCCGGGAATTGGCCCTAAATTATTTTCTTCTTTCTATTATCCATCCAGTGGCATTTCCGTAAATTTGTCCAATAAAATGACAGCAACGGGACCCATTTTGCCGGCTATTTCCTCGACCGACCAGAGACGAGAGAGAGAGAGAGAGAGAGAGAGACAGAGACAGAGACGAGAGGAGGAGGAGGAGCCAGTTCGATATTTTGATCTTTTGATCGTATCCCCGTTTCTCGGGCGATTGTTCGATTCAAAGCCGCCAGTTCGCAACGATTCCAGTTATAGGTCATGAATCCGGATTGACCCGCGGAGACTCGCCGGAAGGGTCGTTCCGGAGTCAAAATGGGTAGCTGCCTGTCTCTGGAGGAACAGAGTGAGTATCTGGCTCTTCTCCATCGAAGTTTCGCCTTTGGCGACCGATCTCGAGCTGTTTCCTAGTAGTTACAAATAAATGTGACCTGTGTTTTGAATACCTATCCAGCATACTTCCAGTTTGACTCGATTCCTAGAAAAACGTGTTTTGATATGTTTCTTGGATGAGTTTTGCCACTCAAAGAAAGAAGAGTGTCAAGAAGGCATTAACATGATAAAGGCTATTAACGGTCAAAGTTTTAGCTGACATCTTCACATCAAATTTGAATATCCAGTTTCATATTATGCATACTTTTCAGATTAGCAAGGTTCTCAGCCCCTTTGCAGTTCAAGATCTTCTATGTGATTTATTTATCACAATGACCAGAAACATAAAATCTTGGATGTTCAATCACACTGTTAGCAGATGAAATTAATGAAAGTTAATATGAAGAGAATATGGTATGGCATTATTGTTACTGTCTTTTGTTAAATGAAAGCCTGTTTCTAGCATATGGTTTAATCTGATTTCACTTCTGAATTTTGCCTGTTGGAACAGAGAAAGCTGCTGGCTCACCGCATCAAGTTGATCGACGAATAGATCCATGTCGCCAGAATAGCGTAAGCCTATTGCCACCTCCCAAGGGTGTCGAAGACTTGCGGGTCGTAGCTGGATATGGAAATGTCAACACATTTACATATAGCCAGTTAAGTGCAGCTACCAAGAATTT
The DNA here is from genome assembly GCF_036884655.1 of Musa acuminata AAA Group. Taxonomy (NCBI): domain Eukaryota; kingdom Viridiplantae; phylum Streptophyta; class Magnoliopsida; order Zingiberales; family Musaceae; genus Musa; species Musa acuminata. Next base: position 3,821,921 of record NC_088333.1, read on the forward strand.
TAGGCCAGATCAAATTCTTGGAAATGGGGGTTTTGGAATTGTATATAGAGGCTTTTTAGATGAGAACATCAAGCCAGGTTTCAAGTCTACCCAAGTTGCTGTGAAAAAGTTGAATCCAGAAGGTGTTCAGGGGGACAAGGAATGGCTGGTATTTTCCTTGTTGTGATATTTTTTGAACTATTTTACTGATGAATATTTTCACTTTGTTTAGAAGATTGATATTGGAATTGTTGCCCTACTTTGTTTAAATTGTCTTAATAAAAAAAAGTGCAACGTCGTTAGAGTGATTTGATCAACCCTAAGATTTTAGAATTACATGAACAAAAAGAGAAATGGAAAGTTCTGATGGTAATCTTAAGTAAAATATTACAGTGACTAGGTAAAGAGTAATGATTTTATGTTATATCCTTCCTTGTAAGTATTTAGTTTCCAATAACGATTGTTATACCTGAAGGCTGTGTTTGACATGTAATCAGAAGTAGTCATACCTAAGTATGTTCTGACAAGTTGGTTCACTCGAAGCTGTGTAATAATGGAACATGAAATGCTTCAGTGACAAATTTGGAACCTGAACAAATTCTAGGAGAAAAAAGGAAGTTGCTAAATAGGGCTTCAATATATAAAGAAGACCTTGATTACTGGTAAGATGACTTTTCTCTTGGTGCTTCATTCACATATCCTGAGCAATTGACATTGGTGGTTTATATACATCTTAGGTATCTTTCTCTATTGCAGTGAATGGAAGAAATAACTCTGGAGACCAATTTGTGTTCATCAAGCTTGATTGTTCTATATTGAATATTTTTCTAATGGGCGACTTTTGGTTCTTCAGGCAGAAGTCAATTATCTTGGGCAATTAAGTCATCCAAATCTTGTTAAACTTATTGGTTACTGCTGTGAAGGTGATCATAGACTACTGGTTTATGAGTATATGGCTCGTGGCAATCTTGAAAGGCATCTTTTTCGACGTAAGTGGTGGAAAGAATTTGTGAGACGAAGGGTTATTTGCATGATAAGTTGGTGTTTATTTCATTTTCTAACCATCATAAGTAGCTGGATCTTGTATAGTTCATTTCCATTATCGAAAATTAATTTATAGTCTAATCTGGAAGCTTGTTAACAGCTATCATATCATAGCCTTTTTGAACTTTACAAAATATATTTTTTTACTACAATATTTGCTGATTTTTTTTTTCAACTTTTAGAAACTGTTAAAGAAATGTTGACAATGAAAATCCATTCTGCCTATTACTTTTGCTGAAGATGCTTCGAAATCCAAGAATTAGTCTTAAGGATTATCACTGCACCAATATCAAATCTCAAGTTCAGGGAAAAATGTGACTATTCCTATCTCACATGGATCAAATGCAACATGATTAGCAGTTTGTCACTGCATTAATTTCAAAACTAGAAGATGTCCAATATCAAGTCCATTGGAAAATAATCCTACACACATTTATCAGTGCAGAATGCCCGATGATCTTCCTTTTTACACTTCAAAGAAAATCAATACATGGTAGCTAGTAATTTGCATGAAAGACATAAAATACCAGGATTTATTGATAACTGCTGTTCGCTATGAGTCTTCACTTATCTGTAAGTTCCTGGTTGTTTGTCTTCATAGTAGCAATTATTAAATAATAGATAATGAAAATAACATTAACAACTACTTTTTCACTATCTTTATGTTTTGTATGAGTGCTTTTAAAGTATTTTGGTTTCGTTAATGCTTTCTTAACAGGGGTTTGCGTAACAATGCCATGGCCTACTCGGATAAAGATAGCCCTCGGTGCTGCAAAAGGACTTGCCTTTCTTCATGCAGCAGAAAGACCCATAATTTATCGAGACTTCAAGACATCAAATATTTTACTAGATGCGGTTTGTGCCAGCCTTTATGTTATAAGTTTTACTTTAGATTCTTTCTTTGCTGTTAGTTCCTAAAGAGTTGTAGTCATTATTCCATAGAGTATTCATAAACATTATGAATTATGGATGTCTCTTGCTCACTACTCGAAGGTAAAATATTAGAAAACAAGTAATCTGAATTCTGAATATTTGTGAGAGATTTGGCTGTGTAGTTTTACTTGTTACCAGATGACTAGTCAGACTGTCATTCTGTTTCCTTTCCTTTATCTACTATTACATGTTTTGCAGGATTATAATGCTCAGCTTTCAGACTTTGGCCTTGCAAAGGAGGGACCCATGGGAGATGAAACTCATGTTTCCACTCAAGTCGTGGGTACAGAAGGATATGCAGCTCCTGAGTATGTAACGACTGGTAAGTCTTCTAGAGGGACAATGCAGGCTATACAGAACATATTTGTGATATTTCTGATGAAAAGTAGCTTAAAAGACCAACTCATAAAATTAATGAGAAATGCATCCTTACCCACTTAGTCAAACACCTGGTCAACCACTCATCTCTTGATTTGCTAAAATTTACTTTCCAAGACCATTCCATCAATTGTGCCTAAATTTGATTGGGTGTTTGACCAAATGGGTGAAGGAAGTGTTTTCTGAAATTAATCATGTGAACTCTGATTTTTATCTCCTTCACCGGCAGGGTTTAGTTAATTCACGTTTTTCAATTGTATAGCACATTCAAATCTGAGATACATTGATTGATTTTTGGTTTTCCTCCCCTGAAGGAACCATTACCTTTCTTTGAAATTACACTATTTCAGAGTCTTGCTTTGTATGGTGATCAACAGTGCCAATTGAATTTAGTCTGTGATATATGTTTGAATATCACGGTAATGACGTCCTTTATTCAACTAGTATTTTGTCCTCCTAAAGTTATTCTTCGGTATATCTGGAGGCAAGCACTATCATACACTAGTTTGATTCATCACAGGTCACTTAACTGCAAGGAGCGATGTCTATGGTTTTGGTGTTGTTCTCCTTGAGATGCTCGTGGGGAAAAAGGCAATGGACAAGAGTAGACCAAGTGAAGAACATAACCTAGTTGATTGGGCTCGCCCGTTCTTGACACACACCAGGAAGCTACTCAAGATAATAGATCCTAGAATGGAAGGGCAGTACTCGAGGAAAGCAGCCATGGTGGTGGCTGGATTGGTGCATCGATGCCTCAGCCAGACTCCGAAAGGGAGGCCCGCCATGAACCAAGTAGTTGAGACCCTCGACAGCATCCAAGAGCTGCCTGAGTGCAGGGAAGACACACTGCTTCAGAGTGGGGGAAACTCTCTGATTCTCTTTGAGGCTCCAAAAGTGGACAATAACACTATAAAAAACTCTTCAACCAAGAAGGAAGCCGAAAACAAATCAAAGATGCATGACAGGAGAAGAACAAAGCATGGAAATGGCAGGAGCAAAAGTGAAACGCCTATGGTTTTTCACGCATCCAGTCCCTCGCCATAGCCAGCATCAAGTCATAGAATCGACATCAAGAAGTAGTAGAACCGCATAACCATCCCATGATTGAAGTGCATATGCCATAGAGTTTATTCTTCAAAGTCGATTGTTGTTCAGCACATACACAAAATGTTAGATGGACATTGCTCCAAATCCTGAGGTGATTGTAATTGGTGTTCTTGCTAGCTTCTTGATATCATTCCCAATGGATTTGCCAGAAGTTTTAACTGTTAGATATGGCCTCAATTGTGGGACATAATTGAAACTGCAGTGGGTTTGTCTGTTCTTTTCTTCATACGAATGACAACTTGGATCATTCCATGAATCTCTTAAACTCTTCATTGGTTTAGGATGTAACAATTACTTTGATATACATGTCTCTTTGACCATATACTGTGATGTGAGCAACTGACGGTGTGGTCAGTCAAGCATCTGAATCCAATATGCTTAGGGATGCATATGGTGAATATTCTGTTTGCCAGAACGATCATCCTAATCAAATATGATATGGAGAGTATTCCTTCTAGGTTAAACTCAACTATATAAATATATAAATAAAATCTTTTTTAGTAACAACGGAATTATAAATATAAATATAGAGGATGAATTCTTAAAAAAAAAGTCATCTCTTAAGGTTTTTGTCGGGAGTGTCCTCATTTTCAGAATTATTTTCTTTTTCTTATGGGCAATTTGGCTATAATGTTTTTACACTGTATTACAATCTCTTTAAAAAATTTATATAATTTTTTTTTAAAAAAATTGCTTTTCCCAAGATTTTTTTTTGGTTAGACGCCTAAAACATCTTTGATTTAATTATCAATCATTTATTCATTTTTTATTTTTTTGATCGATTTATAATATCATACACAATACAGTATATTCGATATAATGCTCAATATATATTTATGTCTTTTGGTTTTATTTATTATTTACATAATATGTAGAGGATTTGTAAGCTTGATAATCATATTTTGATTGGTTTTTGTGGTTGTTACTGTCTTGTAAACATAGATTGTGTATAGTCGTCATGTAGTGGCAAAACTATTTAGAAACAAACCATTTAGACAATCATTTTGAGGGTTTTCTAGCTTTGCAAAGTGGTACGGAGTGTTAGCCAACACAACACCCAAGAACCACCTGGGTGGCACATGGTTAGATGGGCCTTTGGGGTAGTGTCTATGGTTGTTTCACTACTTTGTTCCTTAGTAATGTCATGTGGGCACTTTCAGAAATTTTTTACTATGGTGGATCACCTTGGATCCTTTATCGTGCTAAGTGTTTAGAGCGTGTGAATTCTATGTTTATAATTTATATTACCTATCAAGTATTTGCTAAAATGACTATTTTTGGTATCTCGAGTTAAATGTTTTATATAACTCGTCTTCTTTTTTACATGTCCTTAAGGGATCATTAGAGGTTTCGGAGGAACTAACCCTTTGCTAATGGACATGCAAAGGTACCGCAAGCAAAATCAATTAAATCCGTAATAAATAATCTCAAAGTGGGATAAGCACACTTAGAAATACTTGGCATGCAAACGTAAGAGACATAACAAGACTGCATTTAGGGCAACTAGCATGCACAACTATTTAAGGGAAATAGTGTTGAGATATAGGGAAATGAGTCACCTAGAGAAACGGACATCCAAGATTGACATTTAGAAAAATGATCAACTCCTTTCTCGAGAGGCATCATGAGAACAAGCGAGCTAGGAAGAATGCATAGCGCACATAAGTTGGGATGGCTGAGTTTGAGTTACTGCTCGACGTTTGCAACCAAACTTGATAATGCTTAAGATAAGCAAGACGCTTTGCAAAGGATAAAATTGTGTAAGGAGGGATAGGTTGTTCGGTGACCAAAAGAGTTATGCAAAACTTACAAATGTGAGGAAAATTATGAACTCGAAGAATCTGGTACTCATACCAATAGAGTATTGAAACTTTTTCTTCTGCATGGGAAGGATATACTCATAGGAGGCTAAAGTATGCAACAAGCTTAGCATATTGCTAAGCCTTGAGGGGCACAATAGGGGTTGCATTAGCGAAGAGTCATAATCTAACAAGTGTGCTTGCTGAATATATGTCCTGTTAGATATATCGTTTTACCATTTATTGTCAAGTCATAATTTAAGTTATCATTGCCATTTATCCCTCCTAAATATATGTCCTGTTAGAACAATTTTTCTTACATTATATTGGATGATGGATATATTGTGATGTTCTTGGATTTATACAATGAGAATTGAATTATGATGAGATCATGATAATAAGATTAATTCGCCTTTAAACACAAACTCTAAATATTCCATGTCGTAGGTTACTCGAGAGGGACATTGAAATAATCGGACATACTGATGTATTATATCAAAATCTTCAAGATAATCTCAATAAAGCTCCAATATGCATTTCACTTAACAAGAGTCAGAGTCAGAGTTATTATTGAGTTGAAACAACATAGCTGATCAAAGTTTGACTACTCAACAATGACAAAGAGTAGCTAGGAGTCGAGAGACACATTGCAACTAGAGCAGAAGATTGAAAATTCAACAAAGGCGAGGAGATGTACCATCCGCAAAGACTTCAATAATGATGTCAAAGGAATAAGTAGAAAAGAATGTCATGGATAAAATTATAAACAGGGTGTTCGATATAATGCTTGTGTATATCCTTGTATTTTGATTTTGTTCATGCTTTGCATAACATGTAGAAAGCTTGTGATAGGCTTGACAACCCCATTTTGGTTGACTTTTGTGGTAGTTTTAAGCTTGTAAACATAGGTTATGTGCAATCATTGCATAGAGATAAAACTATCTAGAAACAAGTCATCCAAGCAGCTATTTTGAAGGTTTTCTTACTCCGTAGAGTGATATAGAGTATCAACTAACACAGCACCCAAGAGCTACCCAGGTAGCACATGATTAGATAAGCCTTTGGGGTAATATCTAGAGTTGGTTTATTATCTTATTCCGTAGTAGTGTCATATAAGCATTTGTGAGGGCTTTTGACCATGACGAACCATCTTAGACCCTTTGTTATACAATCGTTTAGAGCTTGTGAAGTCTATGTTTGTAATTTGCATTGTTTCTCAAATGTTTATTAAAATGATTGTTGTGTGAACCCAAGTTAAATACTTTCTCGAACTCGTCTTTTCTTTTACAGGTTCTTAAGAGACTATAAAAGGTTTCAAAGAAATTAACCCTTTATGAAGGGACACGCAATGGTATCACACGACTTAAGCAAAACTAACCAAGTCTGTGATAATAGGATGAATCGATCTAATTATAATATTTTATATTATGTCATAATGTTTTTAAGAATATTAAAAAAATATAACAACAATAATAATAAAATTATGAGTCTCAACAAAAAAAAAATACTACAATACTATTTTTTTATATAAATTTCATTTATAATATTTTAATATTACATTATAGTATTTTTAATAATACTAGAAAAACACCATAACATAATTAAAAAATATATAATATAATATTTTAAAATATCGTTAAAAATACTGTATTATAGAAAAGGGGAGAAATAAAGGGATGGGTGATCGATGATATTAAAAGTATCAGATAAAAGGATAGAGTAGGAGAATTCTTAAAATGAGGTACTTCTCCATAAAAAAACTTAAAAGGGCATTTTTTTCATGAATTCATTTTTTTAGGATATGATAGAACGCCAAAATTCTATTACACGAAACGGAGCCCCAACCAATTCAAACCGAATCCAAACTCGTTACACTAACTCGTCATATCCCTCCGCTGAGTTGACCGCCAACTCGGCCACCGCTCCGACGGCGACCGCCAGCCCCGCGCACACCACCTTCGGCCCCAGCTCGGCCGCCCGCCCCCCCACAGCCTCTTCCACCTCGGCCACACCCTCCCTCCTCTGCCCGGCCGCCACCGACGCCACACCCGCCGCGAACATCTCCACCCCGTCGATCGCCGCCGCCTCGCTCACCGAGTCCACCATCCGGGACCACCAGACGCATGCGCCGTATGCCGGTGGCGCACCCATGGTGGAGCGGCTTGGCGTGGAGGCCGCGGCGTCGAGCGTAGGCGGGGCGCACCGGCGGATCCAGCCGGCGAGGGCGCGGGCATAGCACCGCTGGGCTTCGATCCAGGTCGCGAGGCAAGAGGCCCAGTTCCGGAGCTCCGCCTCGAGTGCGGCAGCGAAGCGGGAAGGTCTCGGCGGTGGTATCCCGGCGGATACGGCAGCGACGGAGGGCGAGAAAAGGAGGAGCTTGGCCTCGTCTATCGTATGCTTCTGTATCCGGTGACACTCCGCCATGGTCCTCCACATGCTTGCTAACCTGCGCCGCAATACAAAGGAAAGGTGAGAAGCTCTGATTGCGTAGAAGGAAGTGTTTGATCCAACCTACAAAGGTGGAGACATTTTTAGGGTAAAAGCCTGACCTTATAAAGATTACTGCTTCAACTTCAATTTATATAAAGGTAAACTGGTCACAATTTTTTAGGAAGGGAATAGAATGATTATTTGGATAGATACAAAAACTTGAAAGCAGCTTACTTTTTTTTCTTTTGAAGAAAAAAAATATGCAATTAAGCTAAGAGAATATAAAAAGAATAATGAGAGCATGCAAGATTTCATAAACAACCTATGATCTCAGATAAAACAAAGTCTGCAAAAGATGATTAGCATCCTTGATGTTTTTCCTTACATTATGGGGATCACAATCCTTTCCTTGCATGTTTTATTAGATTTTGCATGTAAAAGCACATTAGGAATATGACATCCAAATAAGAAACAAGGTTACATGTTCACTCTGACCATTTAATGTGATCATGTTCTCTTTTCCTAATATTCTATTTCTCCTAAACATGACATGTATATGGAAAAGATCATAGTGATATCTGTTAATTTATTCTTGCACTGGATAAATAGAACGATAAAGGCTAGATGAAACACCACCATATGCTGCAGAAGGTTTGATATGTAGTTTCATGCCAGATTGAACGACCTATAAATTGTTTTTCATGTGCGTCTCAGATCACTCTTTAGGAAGAAACCTTGTTGTTGTGTTCTAGTGCAACAAGATTGCTTGACTGGTCAGCGATGTAGTATCTACATTTGCTCATTAGTTATGGTATATGCATTCAGGTATACTGACATGTATGCATTTTCAGATTAATATACATTAATCTAACACATTATTTGAAAACTTGAATGCATCCCTTTCATCCAAGATCTGCCTTTTCTATTTTCCATGGGTTTTTCACCAATTGGATCTGACCTAATACATTCAAAATAGATTAAGCTATAGACTTTTCTAATGTACAATTGTATGCAGTATACTGAAGTTGTTACTTGAATGAGAAAGCTTAATAGTAGAAAGTAACTTACTTTTGGATCAATTCCAGAACCTGAGGGTGCAATTCCTGGTCCCGTAATGTCTCAATTCTTTCTGATATGTATGCAGTGGAACTTATGGAAACCCTAAGTCGAGTTTGGAGATCTCTTAAAGAAGAACTAGTCTTATCGACGACAAAAGCCTCATCTTCATTCACATCTTGAATCTTCAGCTGCATGCACTTCTTTTCATATTCTATTCGTGCACGTTCTCCACACTGCACAACAAAATCATATGGATGTAATGAAGCAAACAAGTTTCACTTTGTATTACAATTTACAAATTCTGTAACTATCTGTCAAAAGCTTTAACTACCTTTACTTCATCATATAGCTTCTTCTCCCATTCATACAGTCTATCCAGTGTTGACTTGTGGCTTCCAGGGACTGCACGAGATTCCTCCATGTGTGAAGATGTTGAAGGAGCCATAGCAGCTGGATTCAACATCCTTGAAACTGTATCAGAAGATAAAAATAACGAGGTTCCTACATATTATTGTTATCAGAGAGCAGGCTTGATGTACCCACCTTGTAGCGAGGATGAAGAGGGTTGAGTGCTGCTGACTTCGAAGAATGTAGAGAGTTCACTAGCAGAATTGCAAATTCTGACAAATTGGGCTTCAATATCCTTCATGACCTCTCCCATGCTTGTTGGTCTTCTGTTTATGTAAACAGTGAAACCGGGAGTTTCCTGTGAGCTATTTCTATCTCTGACAATTCCCTGATCATTATCGATTAGGAGTTCTGCTGCATTTTGAGTTTCTGATACTTCAGTACTCCTCTGCCAACCTTGCAACCAGAATTCCTTCATATCATCCATATTTTCTTTCTGTTTATAGGCATCAGCTGGTTGTTTACCAGCAGTGGGCTTAATATTAATCTTACCCCCCTTCTTCATTCGTGCCTTCTCATTCTTGTCAGCCTGTCCTTCCAGTGCAGGTACCCCTTCATCTTCCCAAATCTTCCTTTGCCCATGGGTATTACCATCAAGCAGAACCTCATCAAGACTGTTCCCATAGGAGTATCCATAAGATGAGAATGGGTTCCAAAAGAAGTCCAATTGTGAAGCCTGAGGTGATGCTGGTGGATGCCTCAGTCTTTCATATGGTGAGGAGAGGAATGAGGCATCTGCATCCGTGGTCGGAGCCTCTGCAGCAAAGTATCCATCGGCACCATTCTGCCATGCGATATAACAGCATTCCTTGCTCTTATTTGCTGGTGACTCATGCCGTTCCTCCACGGAGATCAGTGGATTCCCTCCTGCTTTCATGTAATTCGGTGAAGAACAGGTGCTTTTCTCATGTTGCTTTTGCTTTGGTGTAAAAGGTTTCATAGGAATCATGATGATCTCTGGGTTAAAACTTCTGATAGGATGTGATGGGGAAGTCTTGCAGGAAGTGAAGAAGAAATTATATTCATCACCATCAACATAATTACGTAGAGCAAGGGAGACTCGCATCAGAGACTGGATGTAGGCAGTGTGGCCATCAGCAAATCGGTCTCTCTGCTCGATAGCTTGTCTGATGAAGTTCTTCCTGTCATGGCAGAGCCGGACGGCATCTTCATCCTCCAGCTTGGAAGTCGAACATCCCATCTTCAACTTCAGCCTTGAACCCAAGACAGACTCAGTGTGGGTAAGCCAGTGATGCTTCACTGAAGCTTTGCAAACTTAAAAAAGGAAGAGAAACAATTTATCAGATGCTGTGCTTCTTCAAGTTATGAAACAGAGCTATCAAGGAAATCAAGTTTATCTACGGGAACAAAGCAACCCATCCTTTTCAGGATTTCTAGCCCAGACCTTGTCAAAGTAAGTATACTCTAAGATTGAAATCATGCATCAGTAGGAATTGAAACTTCGTGACTTATAAAAAGATGCAAAGAGAAGCAAAAGATCAATGTACACTGAACAAATCCATGATTTCATTTGTTCCTTCTCATTTAATATGCTGATGATGGAAATCTTCAGAAAAGTAGGGATTGCAGCAACAAAAAACAACCCTTGCATGCTAATTTCATGGAGTATGAACTATGTTTGTAAATATCAGAATCAGCATTTTAAATTGCAATTATCTGAATAAATCATCTGGAGAAGTAATTTTCAGGAAGATATGTTTCGATAGTAAATAATGATTGTAGCTCTTAAAAGCAAAAGAGGGAAAATAACATCACTGTGCAAAAGATGATCTCACCGAGATAATTAAAGTTATAATGAAGATAGAATGAACTCAGATTCTGCTATTAAAGAAAAAGGACTTTAAAGAAGTTGAACAACTCTGCTTCAAAAAGAAAAAGTAACATTAGAAACTCTTATGCCTTGCCGCCCAAGGGACAGACCGATGCAAATCTGACAGGCTGACACCAAAAGCCCACTTAGAACTGAGTATGGTGAAAATAGAGATTGTTCAGAAAAGCAGATAGTTGCAGCAGCAAAAAGCACCTCCTTGTATGTTGGAAGTGATGCTGAACATGTCATTAGTAAGCCACTCTTTACTGTACAAATTTTAGATACTAGAATCAGCAAGTAGAAACATTTTATACTCTGCAGTTCTGCAACAAATCAGGAGAAGGAATTTTCAAGAGGATAGTTATTGACATAGCTCTTAAATGCAAAAGAGAGAAAATAACATCCTTTGCTAAAGAAAATCTCATTTATTCTATCAAAATTCTGATAAAGATAGAATGACCACTGCCGTTGAAGAAAAAGAACTTTACAGAATTTTAGTAACTCCCTTCAGAAAAAGTTGGATGATAACACATGCATATCCTAAGCATAACATAATACAAAAATGAGAGTAAAAAAACAGAAACCTTTTCTTATCTTTCTTTCTTCTTATTATTCTTCTTTATCATCTGCAGAACACCAGAGAAAGGCGGTCAGGAGCTGATGAAAAGATCCAGAGGAGAGAAGTAACACTCATGTCACTAGATTTTCCATGTAAATCTTCACGGGATTTCAAGAGACAAATCCGAAGAGTGTTCCTGACAATTTTATGCAAAGAACGTCTACACAGGTGAAACTATCAAATACTGACATGTGTTATCTGCTAATATATTTTCCATATCTTGCAAAACAACTAGAACAAATAGTATAAAATCAAAATGCCAAACTGCTCAAATCCCTGCAAAGGAAGATTTACACCATCTTGGTAACAAGAATGGCATCATTACGATTAGAAATATAGATAGACTTATTTAGCAAGACATTTACGTTGCTGTAAAACCTGCTAGAAGGAAAACCTGACTCCTCTCGGAGGAGGGAGAAGCCAATGGATTCAACGAACTCGAGGCAACACCAAGAGGAAGAGTCTTAATGAAACAAAAAGAACCTCTCGAAGAATAAGCTTTCTTGTCCTCGAAATTAGAACATAGCTTGACATGGAAGCTGAACTCAGCTTGTCTAAAGGATAGATAAACTCATTTCTTGTTCACCATAACAACAATTAAGCTAAGTAATTAACAAGACTATCTCGGACAGATTTATAAGATGCTTTATGCACTGAACTGCAGCTCAAGGGACTGTCTGTTCTCGTGGGAAAGAACAAGTGAAGAACACACCAACAGAATTTGGAAAAGCCAAGGGGGAAAAAGTGAGATCTTGGACATGCACGACGAGCAAAAGAGAGAAAAAGATTCGGCAATGTCTGTCCTTCAATTCTTGAACTAAAGCTCTTTGTTTCTTGATGCAACCAAAGGTTTGATTCCCTCAAAATGACCTCAGAATAAGCAAAAGTTACGAATTGGCCCTGCGTGTACCTTCCTCAGAACGCCCATGCAAAGATCACTCCTCTTCCGTGGTCTAAAACTCTGAGAATGTTGATCAATGACAGTAACTTAGGCTTCTCTTTTATCTTTTACTCGTGCCCAACGAAGTAACCCTGGCGATCTGATGGCATCATAAGAAGGGCTTTTTATCTGCCATTTCAAAACTTAGAAGAAGAAGTGATCTTTAATCTGCTTAACCCACGGGAACTTTGTGGCAACCACCAAAAATGAATCTCGTCAAGAAATCACAAAGAATGCTACCTACTTCAGCAGCTTAAATTGAGATGCAATGCTGACAAATCAATTTAAAGGCAATCCCCTGTAAGAAGTTTAATAGTACAATCATGAAATTGATCTCATTACATATGATATATAAGTTCAAATTCTGAAATATACAATAAAGCTATATATCTACATATATGCTGTCAAGCAAAGGAACAGACAACGTCAGTGATCCAGCACAATTCAATCAACATGATTCCATATCCACGGACCTGATCCAACTTATGAATAAGGTACCATGTTTCACTCTTTACAAGTATCATTTCTGCTGTCATATTTCTAATAATTTGTTGTCAGGTCAGTGGATAGGTCAACCTGTGCCATATCAAGATCTGCCTTCAAATAAGTCCTAACCTACAGTGAATACTTATGTGATCAGACTCTTATATACTAATAGGTACTGACTGAGAAACTGACAGAACTTGATATTTCAAACAATACCTACAGAACAATTGAGAAACTAACAGAAGTTGAACTTTTGCATGGCAAGTTAAACTTGTATCTAATCCATCATTTAATTTTTGGGCAAAAGAAGAATACATCCTAATTTAGATTTTCTATTGGGCAAGTGGGAATACAATGAGTGAGGGGAACTCACAAAATAGAAATAATAACAAAAATAAGGGAAGCTTAAAGAGTGAGGAGAAAACAGAAGGAATTAAATTAGTGGAGGTTAAAGGAACACGTCTCAGATGAAGATTTCTGGGGCCAGCCTTTATTAGAAAGGATCAGATTCCTCAAGAAAAAAGAGGGTCCAGCATTTCCATATTGAATGAACCTAATCGACCTGTGGGGAAAGATTGCTCTACAAGCTCAAACAAAAATAATGTGGCCAAATTTGTGGAAATCAAGCACTCTGCAATGTCAAAAGGGAAATGGAGAACAATTGAGATCCAAACCAAATGATCTCCACTTGTCCAAGTTGATCAAGTGTCTGATATCCTTAAATCACAAGTGACAAGACAAATGCTCATCCAAAACCTCAGTTCATTAACGGCAAAAGGGTGACTATTCCTAAAGATGTTCATTTTATCCGAAACGTTGTTGATCTAAAAATCTGCATCGTTTCTCCAACCAAGAAATAAAACCAGAGGAGAATCCACAGATTAACAGTAAAATAATACCACAATTTGACTATCAGAAATGACAAATAACTTCAACTTGTCAAATCTTTACCAGGATTGATAGAAATCCCACTGACATTGGTGCTTGTACCAAGTGTGAGAGATCTTCATAACGAGAAGCAAGGAAGTCTATACAGTTTAGGCAACTAAAACAAATGCGTGCACAAAATCTGCAGAGAAATAGCTGCAGAAAAGGGAATCAAACACCCTTCCAAAGCAAGGGTGCTGTAAAATATAGCAAAGTCAACAAAAAAGTGGACCTTATATTTTATCCTTAAATCATGAGCCAGGCATAAGTCGCCCCTCCATATCTCAGTGTGGCCTCCATCATTATTCCATTCCTATAACAGCCTAAAACATCTTATAGAGGCATGTACCACACATAAGTGGAAGACCCGCCCATCTCCACAGCCTTCGTTTAAAGCCTAAAACTCCCATAAATGATGGAGATAGGTTCACTTGTCTGGTCTTAGACCTCAGCATGATACCGGTCTTGGACGATTTCCATTTCGCAGCGAATATCACATATGCTTTGTGGAATTCTTCGAGGGACAAAAGAGATCTCCGTATCATTCCATTGGCTATCTACAGCCAACCAGAAGGAACAAACGCATACCAAAACTTATAGCTCAATGTACCAGCCATGCCTATATAAACCAAGTCTCTTATGTCCACAAGGTGCAGTGGAAAAGATGTAAGATGGTGCTTCGAGGAGGAAAGGTTGCACACCTACCTCGAGGGATGAGGGAGCTTGTTGAGGGCTTTGCATGAAGAGGCAGAGAGTAGAGTACAGCCAAGGATGACTTGCCGACATTGCCTCGAGTAAAAAGAGTGCCTCACCTGCAAGTTGCCGGCAAGTTTGTCCTTGGCTACATTTGGCTCTCTTCTTCTCATGTAATGCTCTTGCAGGAATCAGGCCATGAACCCCAAGCAAGCGATTAACACTCTCTGCATGACACTGGTAAGTAGAAAATTTTGTGTTTAGAACTGTATACAAGCAAGAAATGGTGTTTATTTCTTGAATTTTGTGTGGAACAAGCAATCGACTTCATGTGAAGTAATAGGCAAAACCATTAATAAAGCTTACCGATAAGCAGTCCTTAGACCTGATTATGATGGTAAGTTTGCTTCTTTTGCAACCTAAGATATCAAGGTTCAATTTTCCGAAACACACTCTCTAAAATAGGGGTAAGGCTGCATACGTAGAGTCCTTAGTATGTATAGGATCTAATTCTAGTTGACAGCGCTAGAAGGAGGTGAAAGCAAGACCCAAAAATTGTCAGCTCAATCAGAGAAATCAACCGTATATTCCCAATGCAATTTTCCATGTCATAAGTACCTCTTTTCTGCCAATTGATCAAGCGCATAGCTCAGCTCCTTGGTTATGAGACCACCGGAAACAATCCCCTGCCTCCGTTGCGGCACCCAGCGTGCGCAGGACCAGCTCGCTTAAGACCTGCATCACCAGCTTGCCCTATGCATACATACTATACCAACATCTCGCTATCAACCAAATAGAAACTACAAATGAAACCAACACACCATGATGGCCAGCAATCTTGGGACGAAAACAAAGGAGGGAAGAAAAGGGGATTCGGAATGAGAAACAAACCGGAGCAGACGACGCCCTTCCGGCGCCTACTGACGGGCGCCGGAGCCTCCTTGAGTCAGGCAGGCGTAGACCAGATCCCGGAACGTCCGGAACCACTTCTGCTTCGTGGCCGGCGGTCCGATAGAGCAGCATCGAGGGGGACACCCTGACCAGCGACGCCGACATCGCCGTCGCGTCCTCCATCGGGATCGGAGTTCGCAGACCTGAGAAGTCTTCCTTCCGATTCCTTTGCGGCGGGCGGCGGTTTTAAATGGGCGCGGAAAACCGCCACGGAGTGGGGAGAAGGGGAAGAGAAAATTATATTATTATTTCCAAAAATTATATCTTTTGGGGACTTTTACGGATCAACCCTTTCTAGTTATGAAATAGCATGCATGTCCCTCCAAAGTTGATTAACCCCTATGAAATATGATTACTAGTAATTGACTTCAATTAAACATTGTTTAACATAAAATAAATTTTATTCTTATCAATTACTTTACTACATTATTTACAAAACATATGTATTAATGATTATAAAATATTAGTAGAAAGTTAGAGAGTCTTATTTTAGTCTTTGATTACATCATAAAAGAGGGTCACAAATCTCAAAGCTACCACTAAATCTAGTGGATGTTAATGTTATTTGAAACTTCAATATTATTTTGATGATAATTTATTAACAGATATTAACAATAATGAAGTATATGTTATTTTTGTGAATTTTATGACTATAAATGCATTTATGCTAAATCTAAATTTAGAGAGGTAAATGTTCACATTATTTTTCCAGTCATTTTTTTATAATTTAATAAATAAAAATAGTTACTTTATTTAATATAATTATTTTGAATTTTTTTATTTAATAAAAAAATTGAGGATATTTTAATTCAATCAAAATTGGGTTAGGAGATGATTAGTTTGGAAAACATTATTTATATTTTTAATACTATTTTTACAAAAAAAAAAAAGAAGGTGGAAGATTTAAATATAAATAAGGTGTATGATAAAGTTCAATGATCTCAACTTGGCTAACTCCTCTTTTTTTTTCTATTTGTCTAATAATTAGTTAAAATGCATTTTGATTTGTAAGATAGGAAAAGTGGAGTTCTAAAGTAAACAATAAGGAAAACTAAGTGATATTTAAAATGATGTGAGAATATTTGGGAAAAAGGTCATTTATGTCAAAGACAATCCTATATGTTTGACCATATGATTCCCATGATTTTGACTTGAGATTTACATATTTAGGATCTTTAAGGTGTATTCATACATGTTAATAACCCAAAACCAAATATAATCCTCAAAAATACATAATCAATCTGAATACAACTTTATAAATAAATATTGCTTGAAATTCATATTTACATATCTCGTGTAAAATTAATTACCATTATAACTATACATTGTTGATTAACTGAGAAAAATGATAAATATATATTTTAAATTTGAATTTATATGTTTTATTTTTATAAATATTGAATTAATCAAATACTAAATCAAGATTATTTATTTATTTTTCTCTTGGTGGCCAACGAGGATGAAGGAGCGCAACGTGAGACCCGTCCGGTGGAGCCACGTTCAAATCCAATAACAGCGCAGGTAAACCGTCGGGTAGATGAAGAAATTTGCATTCATCGAATGGGGGAAGATTGCGTAGGATTGAAGCTCGAGATTGCGCGGCATCTCAATAAATTTGGGAAGCGTTAAAGATTACCATGGGATTCCAATTTGAACTCATCTTGGATGCCTGAGGCTCCCCCTCCGTCGTTCTAGGGTTTTCTCCGTCGGAGAGTGCTCTCCATCTCCCTTCTTTGGTCCATGGAGTCCCTCTGCAGCTCTGCTGTCACCCCCTGGCGGATTGAAGCCCCTGTTGTTCGCCTACCAAAGTGCTCATCCCTAGTTAAAGCCTCAACTTTCCGATTCTGGTGCGGTAACTGCCCAGAAAAGCTCGCTTCTTTGGCACTTTCGGGCCCTCCGCGGAGCCCTCAGAGTCGCGGGGAAAGGTGGCGGGTCCTCGCACACGGAGCCTCCGGAATTGGCGGAGAAAACAGTGGGGCTTTGACAAATGGATTTAGTGTCTTGATCGACGGTGACCCCGCATCGATTCAGGTACATTGCGACGATAGTTCCTATGGTAAAGGTTTTGTTTCTGTGGTCTCGGAGGTGGTCTTTTCTCCTCTTTTGCTACCCTGACAGATGTATAAAGTTCATGCCTGAACTGATCTCTGTTGGATCATTAATTGTTATATATATACAGGGTTAGAGAATTAATTTGGACGTGTTTTCTACGAGGATAATATGACTGTAGTGAATATAATTTCATGGTTTACGAGAAAACAAAGTGATGAAGAAAGGAATATGATTGATGATAGAAGCCATAGCTTCCTTGCCCACAGACTAAATTATTGGTCATGAAATCAGTATGATTAATCGCTTTTCACATGTAGGGACTGTCTTGTTTAGCCTCTTCATCCAGATTTTAGCTGAGCATCAAAACTCTACATTTCTTTTCTCTCCTAATCCCTGTAATGGTATAAAGAAGTCATTTTCATCTCAATTTTTTATTGTGAGGAGTAAAACTAGTGACTGGTAAGAAAATTTATGATATTTCTTTGGTCTTGTGTCAGAATGACATAATTCAAAATGGTGGCCATGAGGATTGCATGAGTGGAAATATGGAAATGGTAACACCTGTTACTGCTGGACGTGTAACAACTGGATCCAAAGCTGGACTCTTCAGGACACCGATTTCTGGTGGTGTTCAAAGTGCATTGGCTGTCAATAACTTACCTCACCCAGCCTTAGCTGTTCACAATTTAATGCAGCAGGTAATGTTAACCAGAAACAAAATTATTGGGGATTCTCAGATAGTCTTTTTTTTTTCCTGCTTATTTTTTCATGTTATTCATCTGAATATGATCTTTTTAAGTCCACGCTAATTCGTGTCTTACACCTCATACCTCTTTACCTCTGCTTTTATGTCGACAAATAAAGGCCAAGTATGGTCAACTATGCACTATAGTGTCCCGGATGCATAATCGCCGTGAAGGCTACCCATTTGGTTCGTTGGTAGATTTTGCACCTGATCCAACGGGGCGTAAGCATCATTCTTATCTTATATGTATTTCCAACCTCACCAATTACAGGAGATTCAGATCTTGTTATTTTTGTGCTACTATGCAGATCCCATTTTTTCACTCTCTCCACTAGCAATCCATACAAGGAATCTCTTGGTGAATTCAAAATGTTCGCTTGTTGTGCAGGTGCCACATAGCTTGATTGATACAATCATCTTGTCTAGGACTTTAGATACAGGTTCTGTTTTTCTCCATGCTAAAATGATCTTTTAACTGAAGATACCTGGATGGACGTCACTATCAAATGCACGTGCGACGATATTTGGTGATGTCTTCCCTCTTGCAGCTGATCAGCAGGTTTTTGACTAGTTATACAAGTTTTTTGATGGCTCTATTCTTTGCTATCTTTTTTGGAATACTTTAGTATGCGAAAGCTATGTATTTTATTATTCTGTGGCTACAGACATAAAATAGCTGATATGTTCTTTTTCCAACATACAATAACTAGTGAAATGGATATTTAGGTTAAAGTTTATGGCCGTCATACATCAAGGAGAGAGATCCCCTATGTAGATAGGGATTAGGAGAGATACTATGCAGGAGTGAGATTTGATGTGTTAAATGGCCATTAGGATTACCCTGAATATTTTGTCAAAGTTCTGCTGGTTATTATAGATGTTCCGACAAAAAAATTTTACTTTACGGCTTAGCTAGTAATGGATGTCTAAAGATGTTACATTTTTATCTACCTTAGGAATGGGCTTGTCAGCAATTTGCGGCAAAACACCAGCAGTGGGCATCCAAACAATTGGGCAACTTATACTATTACAGGATGCAGAACATTAGGTTTGCCTTTAAACTTCTTTTCCCACGTTTGATTTTGTGCATTCACATGTGCTTGAAAGTTGAAACTATTACCAGTACCACTGGACCTGATAATAATTTTAGATACACTTTGTAGGAATCCACTAGCATATTGATAAACTGAACTTCAACTTGAGCAGTTTTGATTTGATTTAGACCAAGGTATGATATGATGTAGAGGTGAATTCTTGTAGTAGGAAAATTGTTAGAATAGAGGCAAAGATTCTAAATGCATCTTTGAAGTTTTGGATACAGAGCTAAAAGTTAAAGTTTCCTATCCTTCATCATAACTCTGAAGTTTCTTATTAAAATTAGCTTCAATCACCATCAACAGTTGAATATATTTCTAATTGAGATCTTCAAGACTATCCTTGATTGAGTTGCTCTACTACTAATCTTTTTGAGCTTGCCACCTAGTTGTTAGACTAACAATGTGAATTCTATCTGATTGGGTTTGGGTATGATTTTAACAAGAATGAGGGTCTAATCTGCTGTTGAATGGATTCTTGCATAGAAAATAAGGATAGTAGAAATAAAGAAGGGTAAAATAAGGATATAGAGGAACAAGGCATCGTGCCAAGAAATCTCTCTCAAACCTTTACATCCATGACAGTTTTCCAACAGGATTAACCATGCATATTATTTCCACCAGCATGTCTATTGCTGGTAACATGCTAGTATAATAAGGAATGGCTTCATGCCAATCGACACTAGCCAAGGACAACAAACTTGTACTGTTGTTGTCACTTTACAGAAGGATTATTCTTGTTACTTCAATTATTTGCTAGCATTTTCAATTTCAAGAAATTGCATTTGTACTATGTTGCACATTTGGAAGGCAAGTTCCAATGGGACCAAATACAATTTGAGACAAATTTGTCAATGATTTTGCTTTTTCAGATTTTAGATTCAGAATATATGCATGGTCCATGAACATTGTTTTGTATAAGTTGTTTTAAGATGCTATGAGAATGTATAAATTTTTAAGGTTTTCTTTTTCTTTCAAGTCTTCATAACAAACTCTAATATTTGTTAGGTTTTTCACCATTTAAGGATGTTGAAGCAGTATCATCCCATTTTTATTCTAAACTTTGCTTTTGGTGCTCAATTACTCAGGTTTTCTTTCTTATTGTGTTAAATCATTTACTTCAATCATATTTTTTTCATGAATATGAAGTATGTACTCTTTATGTATTTCCATGACTTATATCACCTTCAACATAGTTCAGTGGCATCTATTTCATTGGAGGATTTGGAACTGTTGCATGGGTAGATGTTAAGGAATATGAGGCCTCAAAACCTGATAAAATTGCTGCTGACAGTGGAGAACAAAATTTGAAGGTATCTTTACACACAGCTGCATGTTTTCATCAAATAATTTTGTTTTAACTTTATAATGTTTTGTTCCCTTAATTTTCAAAAGAAAAAGATTATTAGTGTCAAGTGACCTTGCTCTCTCCTTGACAATTGACATTTGATAATAATATCTTCTGCTTAGGAACTTAATGCACTCTTCTCAAAATCACTCAAAGATAGCTTATCAACAGAAGCTGAGATAGATGATGCTGCTTTTATTTCCATAGACAGTAAAGGCACTCATATTCGGGTTCGGCAAGGTGCACAGGTAACTGTTATCACTTAGAATATCACAAAGAAATAAGTCTGTGCCCCCTCATAATTCTAAATACTGAGTTATGTACCACTTCATGATAATATCGAATTTTTAATTCCAACTTTTGATTTTCACTCTGCTGCAAGTTTTTAAGTCACAACGGATAGATCTAGCAATTTGATCTGTGTCATAGTTGACAAGAAAGGTCAAAAACTAAAATTATCATCACTATTTTGACTTCTAGTTATAGATAGGCAGATTTTAGTAAAATTTTCAAGTGCAATAACGATTTTTTTTCCGACATCAAATATCATCTTGTCTAGTGAAATTGCTAAGCTCTTTTGTAAAAGTGTTGCTTATGCATTTCACAATAATTGTGAATATAATAGAATATTAGATGAAGGGATGTGATCATGATTGATCAAATTTAGCAGGGAGCATTATGAATAACTGCAAAGTTAATGGGTCAAGATAAGATGGTCAGGAGTGATGTTGAGAGATCTCCTTCCTGATTGATGGGAGCTAGTGCTAATTGAAGATGTGAAAGATTAGGATATTCAAGTGCTTGTCTAATCAAGATGGTGTACGAGGTGGATTAAAAAACACATGCAGCTTTCTTGTGTGTTTGCATTATATGGCAGAAAGACAAGCACTTGCCTCTGTTTGATGGATGTTTCATGTCATCTACTGTATATATATATATATATATATATATATATATATATATTCATTCTTAGTTTGATGGATCACTATCTTGATACTCCTCTTAGTTGCTTTTGCTTGATGCTCAAGTCTCTGAAAGCATTTTATATGCTCTTTAAGGCCATTATTGAGTTAAAGATTATTTAGGTGTTAACTAATAAGAACAGTGGAAATTGGTACTTTTATAGTTCTGGTGCATTTAGTATTTTGATTTTGATTTCATCAGAACTTCATATACTGTTTCAGATTCAAATTGTGTGCAAACTTTGTTACATACATTATCTAGCTTTTATATCTACATAGAACAGATGCTGTTTATATTGAGGTGCTCATGGGGCCTTTTTTTATGCCACTGCAGTTTAACGTTCAAAGGATATCATTTGAAGTTGAACATGATGTGCAGACACTGGATGATGCGAAAGCAGCTCTTGAGAAGATAATAAATAGGTATAACAGGTCAAAATCACAAACTGGGAGTTGAATTAGTCTCACCTTAGTATAAGTATCCCAGTGATGATTTCAGAGACCAGCAGATACGAGAGGTTTTGCAAGACTCTCTTGATGGTAGCTCTCTGATAAATGAACTTATTCTCCATCTTTCTCCCCCTTATTTTGAATCTTCCACGGTATCTTTACATAATTGCAGACAAAAATAGGCTTACTCTGCTCAAGTCCAAGTGATTTATTGTCTTTATGAATTTGAACTGACAAGAGATTGTGTTGCAATTTTCAAGCATAATCTTATAATATTTCTCTTTTCCAAAACTGTATTATTGTGCTACTCCAGCGGATACTGTAAAACCTCAACAAGAGGTCAAATGATTTGTGGTGTCGGTGGAGCTTGTGCTTGGGCTGTAGGCACTTTTGGAGATTCCTGTATCAGGTCTCCACCATGCTGTGTGTGGAGTGGATACACACTATAAAATGCAACTTGTTGTAATGTTGTTAGTGCTTGGACTGAACCATAAGAACAATGGTTTGTCATCCATCAAGGCTGGACAAAGCTTGCAGAAGCCTTGTCTCATGACCTGGTCAAGTAATAGTGCAAATTCCTCTAAGGTTTCAGATGTATCAGTGACTGCCTCTTTCTTTTTTAGTGTGTCTCTGAATCAATAGCAAGCCAAGGGTTTATAATCTGTAGCTTTATGGCCACAGTGACCATGGCACTGTGAGCTCATTTTTTGATGACCAGGAACCTGAGACTCATCTCTTCTGTGAAGCTTGGAACAAGAAAATGATCTTGTTTTTCCATGGGGAAAATTTTCTGATGGTCCTGCAGACATTTCATGCTTGCGGTGGTGGTCCAGCAAAGAAGGGGGACCAACCAACAAATTGCATGTCAATGCGGTCCTGCAACATGTCTAACAGATTCAGCATGTAATTTGTCTGGACCGGCTGTCGGCACCGGTCATGATGTATTATTGAGGAAAGGAATGGATGTCGGGCAATCGCAGTCGCGATCAACCAGATTGTTAATGTACAAAATCTTACCTTTTTTTTTGGATAAAATAAAAAGATCTTAAAACACTTTTAGCACATCTATGTCCATTTCCTATGAATTATTAGGGCATTCAAAACTCATGAGCTGATATGGAAATTTTATGCATTGATTCAGCATAAAGTTGATGCTTCTATTTCTTAGCCATATCAACTACCTTTCCTATGTTCAGTGAAGTCAGTGAAACAAAAGTACTTGAACAGCCAAACTGATAAGCCATTCTGTTCCTGTTGAGATACTAACTTCATTTCACAATTCAATGCAAAATTGCCATCGATTGAACACTTTTGAAAAAGAAATAGTTTGAATGGAAATGAGAACAACCAATTATACATGAACTGATCCAATTTACTTGAATAACAACAGAATGATACAGTAGGTGTTGCTCAGTTTTCCCTTCAAACAACACAATTATCCACTAAGCCATCTTAAAAATTTATCTAGGTTTAATTAAACAAAAGGGGTAAAGACAAAGCTATACAAGCTCAAGATATTAGGCCATGATCGATCACAATGTCATATACTGCCAAAGCTAACAACAGAGATGGCATAAATAACATCTAATATTTTGACACCAATTATGTCCATTATACCGGTATGACATCAACATTTGAAGTGTCTTCACATCTCAATATTATTCCGTCGAGGCTTGATGGAACTATGCACTTCGCCCACTGGCATCCTGTGGAGAAGGGCTCAGAAGGAGGAACTATCATTAGAACATTCTCATTCTTTTGGACGATCCCCATTACACTCACAGTGCTGCCCTCTTTGACATAACTGCAGTAAATTGATTTAAGTAGTTAACCGAATGAACCTTGTGCAAAGATTTATTTGTTTCTCTCATTAGAGTGCCGATGATTAATGAGAAACATTAGACATGCGAAGAGAACCAGATGGGAAGAAAAATATTCCAACCATAACAGAAAATTGTCTATCTAACCAAGAAATACAATCCTAGCATCTTCCTTATTTCTACTGCAGAAAGCACAGACAGAAGAAACATTTTTTTATTTGATAAATGTTAGCAATTAAACATCTCAGATTACCCTTCTTTCAGGCGCATCACCACGCGGTCATCACTGGAAAGGTTCCTCTCTTGCAACCACCTGAGAAATTCAGGAGACAAGTCCATGTTGTTTGGGTTGACGTCGATAACAATAGACTCATCGACATATGGGGTCACCTTAGAACCATAACCGGCTTTGACCAGAGCTCTCAATCCCGATTGAAAATCAGATATGTAAAAGTCTACCACATGCCTCTGCCAAAGTTTCATATAAGAAGAATGTGACGGTTAGGTCAAAGTAATCATATGATACTAAAGCTTGTGCGCTTGTCGTTTAGTCTAAAAATTCCATATTTGTTTATAAAATTCAGCTAATTAGAAAAGTGGCATACCTCCATTGATCTTAATCCCCAGGTAAAACATCGACGCTGGGAATTGGCAGTCCTTGAGTCCCAGCCCCTGTATTCATATAGACCAGTGGATGTGTACACACATCTGGGGACCTTATGATATGATGACTCGAGTGGAAAGTTTCCACACGTAACAACCTGCAAAATGCTTAAGTTAAAAATACCAACTAGCTCGACAATTAAGAGCGAAACTAAGAGGAAGAGGGGTAGACAAGCAATAAAAAACATACGATATATGTTTAACAATCAGAAGTAGTATATTAAAAGAAAGGTTACAACTCAACCAAGAAAGACTTTTTCAGCAATGTTTCTCCACATATTAATCAGTTGACAGAAGCTCCATGGACCAGAAGAAGTACTAATTAAACCTTTGATTATGTAACAGATATTTCAAAACATGCTCAAGAGCTCACAACCAGTTTGAAGAGGACTACTTGCAAATATTTTAAAGCAATTATTTGTGTATCTTCAGAAAGAAAAAAAGAAACTATAGATTTACTCCTTAGATGGGTTTTAGACAACCAGCAATGGTGCTCAAGTTACGTACCCCAGAGACCTTGACATACTGCCCGTCCTTGGCATTTCGCAGATCAGCATCAGGATACTGGGCAACGAATCCTAAAATTGCTCTTCGTCCAAAACAAGTATTCCAAAAGGAAAGCACAATGACAACTCCAAATATGGTTACGACAACAATAAGAAGAATGGCATTTTGAACAGCACCAAGAATGAAGCCACCTGCAATAAACCCCATCACAAACAACAAAATGACAGACCAAAGGATAGGCTTAGGCAAGCTCCCCTTGAACAAATAATCATTCTCCTGAGTGAGATTAGTGACGGCTTGGTTATGAACAATGGAGGTGCTATGTGGCTTCATTGACTTAGTAGAATCCAGAGAACCTGATACTTTCCGAGGGGCTCCAGATGAATTAAGTGGCCCAGAAGATATTGGCCCCGAAGTGATGAGACCTGTAGTTGGCAGTACCGGTGGAAGAGGGCCAGAGTTTTGGCGAGCCATTGGGGTGACACCTCCAGATTGAGGCCCAGATGACTTTTTAACTGAATCCCCATGTCTAAGCGGGCCAGAGTTCGATTTCTGCCTACCAGAACCACCAGTGACAAATGAAGAACCAGAACTTGGGGCTACATAAGAAGACTGCCCAGGGCCATTAGGCATGATAGGCCCTGAGTGGGAAGCAGCACCTCCAAATGATCGATTTCTTGAAGGGTTATTACTAAGAGGCCCAGATTTTCTGGATTTTTCCACATGAAGATCAAACATCTTCCCTAGTTCCCCAGATTTTTTAATATCTCCACCTGTATATGGCATGGCTGTGGAGCAAATCACTGGAGGCTTCTCCTTGGGTTGCTCAGGTCGGCCTGAAACATAGAGGCCATTGCTGAGCTGGTGCGATGGGAATCTGGAACCCATTAGACTTCAAATGGCTTGACAGATCTTGGCAGGGCTGGAGACATATATCTATTGTAATCCACAGGGATCAGCACTCATGATGAGGAAAAAGTTGCAAGTTAAGTGCAATTCCACAATTTATACCTCAAGCGCTCTGTTAAAATACTAAGAAACCATGTCAGAGATCAAGAATGCATTTTCAGACACACTCTTTTACATGCATTGTTTAGTTAGAAATTCTACAGATTAAAAAAAGGAATGCAGTACATAAACGAATCAATTGAAATCCCAAGCCCATATTAGTATTAATGGAAAACAGCAAAATCTGATGCTACTCTTGGCAATAATAGCAAAATCTAAGTATCAATCCTTAAGACTCTGAAGTAGTCATACTTGGTTTCTGTTGGTATAATACTCATTTCTACTACTACCTTTCTTAACAAGACAAAGACAAGTACCTAGGAATTTAATGTTCCTCCAGGAGTGTTAATTGCCTGAGGTGATTGATGGCTATCCATAGCAAATTGAGGATCAGACAACAAAAGTACTCCAAATCTGAATTTTTTTTCAAGAAAATTTCAAGAGTATTGAGTCAATGGCTGGAAAAATAAAATATTTATAAAGTATATTTCCCTTACACTGAGTTACATTAGAAATAGGACTAACTAACCAAAACATGTAGCAATAACAAGGCAAACAAAGTAAAGGTCTCGTTCAAACTTGTTTGTCCAATTTGGGAAGCAAAATAAACCAAGGATCGCGGAAACAAAAACTTTCTAGAGAAGAAATGATTAAAAATGATAAAAAAAAGCTCTTAACTAGAGAAATAAGCTGATGATTGCAACTCTAGGCCTATAAAAGTGAATTTCATGCATTTGAAAATTATCCATACTAGAACTTCATTTTTCTTTTTCATTTTTTTTTTTGCAAATGGTAAGTAGTGAGGATGGGATTTGATCCTTAGACCTTGCTATCAAATAGTCAAAGTCTTAACCAGCTAACTTCGAAATATTTTGTAAACCATGTTAGGTGTCTCCAACTAGAAATAGTAATATGACAAAGAACAGAGATCAGGAAACTAAAAGTTGAGGATGATAAGTGATAACCTACTCAAGCAATGATATTAAATCTGCCAAAAGTTGCGTGAATTCTGTTTTCCATCATGTGATCTAATAACAATGTCACATGGAATGGAGATGACATAGAAGACCCTCCCCCGACCGGCCTCGAGTAGTTAGTAGTTTCTATGTCCTTGTGCGTTCCTTCAATCTTCCAATTCAAACTGGCTTTGGTCTCAAACTTCCATGGCACTATTATGCCTGTACTGATTATGCCCCCAATTCAAAATTTTATCATCAGCTCTTGAACAACACAGGTGAAGTTAAGAGAAAAATATTCTATGCTCAATAGCATCGTTTTGTGATTACTCCAATTTCACAGTTGATCTCCTTCAGTAATATATGCACCTCCAGTTAATTCAGCACATAAGGCATCTCATCTCAATATGTTGATTGCCTTTTATCTATTCAACTTTAACATTTAGTTTAATTTCTTTCTTTAGATCCTATAGGTCAAAAACAGAGATTGGAACTTACAAGCTCACCTTGAAACCTACATCTGAAAACAAGAGCTAGAAATCATGCAGAAGAAATTGAGGTTATACAGGAGTTTGGCTAAAATCAAGGGTATTATATCAAATAGTGACCTGAAACAATGAAAAGACTAAGTCAAATACACTGACATATTCAACAAGCAGAGATCAAATGAATATTCAGGTCTTAGATTGCAGCGCTAAAAAATTTCTGCAAGTCCATTTAGACTATCTAAGGTCACATAGACCGGAAGGCAGATAAATGGATTAAAAAATATAAAAATGCTAATAGGGACATCTCAATTTCCAATCCAATAATAGAATTCTTTGCTCTTGTATGAAACTTCAGATTTTTGCTGACTTCATTAATTTTTCCAATGCCCATAGAACGAAATACAGATTCCACTGTAACGTGCACAAACTTAGAATCTAACATAAAGCAACATACATGGGTGAAAGATGTCAGAAAAAGAACAGGCCCCTTTTTCAAAAAATTCTCTAAAATCAAGATAAAGATCTCGAATTTGCATTTCCACTCTGTACACTCCCATCTCTAACAAATTCCAATGCTAACCATCACTAACAAAACTGCAATTTTTTTCCAATTTATTTTTATTCCAAAAAATTGAAGCAAAATTCCCCCATAGACAAAAAAAAAACGGAAAAGAAAAACAGATCCAGTGACAAGGAAAAGCTACCAACGAGACAAAGGAAACAACTTTCCGCTACCTACGAACACGCTAAATGAATTTAAGCAACCAATTCGGGCCCAAATCAATCCCCGCCCGATGCCCATCTCCACCGCGGAGGAAACCAAATTCGGATCCAAATCTCGTTCCAACTCTACCAAAAGAAGACCGAACTCGTTCCCACTCACCCAGATCTAAAACCAGAGTGGGGAACAGACCCGCACTCGCCATTCTACCCCGAGCTCGGCGAGACTCGAAGTGCCAATGCCGCAAGAAACGATCCATACCTCAGAAAAAAGCGGGGAGTATCGCGAGTTGGGCGGATCAGAAGCACGCAAGAGATGGGGTTCAAGCTGCTACGGAGCCTGCAAGGAGAGTGGCCAAACCAAAGTGAGCATGGACCGAGAAGGAGGAATCAAAGAAATAGCAACAGGAGAGGAAGATGGAAGAACAGGCATCGTCTCTCTCTCCTCCTCCTCCTCCTCCCACCCCAACTCTTAATTGCAGTGAATCTCTTAGACAAAATGACCGTAGTAGCCCTAGGTTAATTAACATGTCTTGAGAATCTCCATGCATGCATCCATAATATAATTAGTATAATTAGTTAATTAATTTCAAGTGAAAATATGACACGTGCATTGTAGAGATGTTGGACTCCGATCCGACTCGAGTCTCGAGGCGTAAATAATGATTAAAAATAATATTCAACAAAGACGATCACTAAAGGAAAAGAAAAAATATGAAGATAAATGTGACCATGTCTTTGAATTAAAAAAATATATAATATTTTTTTAAAAAAATAGACATTCGAAATTGAAAATTAATGTAAATTTCAGCATGGGAGGAGTCTCATTAAAACCTGGGTGTCATCCTGCCATAAAAATCTAGCAGTTCATCAAATCGAAAGAATTATCGACGTCATCATCATTCACACGTTCCTGCATGCCGACACCCACGAAAAAAATAACAAAAGATTATAAAAACATGCTCAATCTATTACGCTAATCATCATGGAAAACGGGGTCAGAGAGACAAGAGAACATGTGGATTGAAATCATTGATAGCGAGAGAGAGAGAGAGAGAGAGAGAGAGTTACCGCCTGTGTTTAAATTAGGATGACGAATCACATTTTGCTGCTTACCCGATGGAGATGCCCATTGGTTGCAGCTACACACAACTGCCTTGCGGTGTGTACTGGCAAACAGTAAGTGCTGCCTTTTGGTTGTGTTGTGACGTCCCATCACTTGTTCTCGGGGCACATGACGATGTGATCCACCGCGACAGGCAGCGAGGAGACGCTCCCAGATGCCAACAACCTCGTGTCATCTTCATCACATGGATGGGAGGGAATGAGCCAGCTGCACTCTAAAATTTGTCATCTGCATGTGGCCCTCGTAAATCGAGGTGTCCAATCCCTTCTATCTTTGCATGGAAGAGGATCCCAGCTGATGACATGATTGTTTTGGACGAGGCAAATCTGATATGCAACCATCACTCTTGGCTTCATCAATGTCAAAGAACTCAGGGCACCAGGCAAAACTCCAGCTGGTATTCTCATCACGGCGACGAGGGATCATTTCATGTGGCACAAGCGACGAGCATCTATCTGAATTGGGATTCTTCGGAGCTGAGCCTTGATCACTATGCGCTACGGTGCTGCTTGTCACGAGTTGGCTCCAACTGAGGATTCATAGCTTCACGGCTCTTGCGATGCAGTGTATGCCTTGTCTGCACAGGGTGAAGAGGATAATAGTTAGTCGGCAATTTAATGGTAAAGCGACTCAGGATCATCAATTGTCCAGTTCATTCATCAAAGATAATTTTGTACCAGCAGACATATAATATTATTATGCAAATTCATCAAGCATAAGTGGTTTTGCATCACGTGAAGAAATTTCAATGATAATTTAAAACTTTAAAAGGAAACCCTAATCCATAGTCTTGGCAAACAAAACACCAAGTACAGACTGATTTTGGCATCTATCCATGTGACGCTTCAATTTAGTCGCACATTGAATATGTGAGGATGAATATGATTGTACATATGACTAGATGTATATATTACTAGTAACTCAGGTTTAAAACATTCTGGGTCATCTGTTTTTATACCTATCAAGGGTCAGATGCTGGTTAATCATTCTTATCTCTTCTAGTTCAAAATTGATAAGAGGAAACCATTTGTTACTCGATAGTCCACACCATTGTTATCGAGAAAACAACTCCACATTGCTTCTGTCTGCAAAACATCAATATTAATTACACGATGTAAAAGTTGGGAAACAGCAGAACTAATTGACGAGTTCAGGAGATATGGATGAAAGAAAGCAGGCAGAAAGATGGCATGTATTGTTTGCAGGCTTAAACGGAAATTGAATTTGTTTATAAAGCAAGAACATTGTTGTTTCAGTCAAAAAACACATGCTTACCAGAGATTTTAATCTTTTAAAACTGTTTACAGATTTAATTAGAAAAAAATAAACTACTTTCAGTTATAATTACATATATTCAAGCCTACAAATTAGAATACTGAGATAGCAACCTACTTTGGAAGTGAGAGCCACAAGGTTGCCCCCCATGAGCAATGATTTAGACATCTGTATTTGTCTTTGTTCTAGTTCCCATATAAGTTGCAACAACTTCTGATACAACCAAAGGGGTCAGATCACTGATATCTGAGCATTAGATCAAGCAAAACAAACAAACTACGGAGTTGTTGAGAGCAGTATGCCCTGTTGAACTTCACATTTTCAAAATGTTTCTTGTCCTACAATGACTAGAACTTCAGACATGCATGGAAAATTTCATCAACTTCTTGCAAAGCTGATCCTATCTAGTTAGTTCACAACATACCTAAATAAAAACAAATGTGTTTTAAGTATTTTTATTAAGATAGTTCCAACTGTATACAATAACATATTTAATACAATGCAGTTACGGCTGCTAGTTCTGCAGTGGTTTTTCCTTCTTAAATCATCCGAGCATTCTGATCTCTCTCTCCCCTATTGTGTAGATTGAACATGTTATGCAAACTCTTTTCTTGTTTTACCTCTCTTAAGTCCAATATTTTCCTTTTTGCAGGCCCTTGAATGAGGTTTGTTGCTTGTAGAAATCTAGAACCAGAGCAAAGGGAACTACATAAGTTCTCCATAGCAACCCTTACATTCACAATTGCTGCATCACTTTCTCATGCTGCCAACTTTCAAAAACAAACCTTTCTCCATGAACATATATTGATTTTCCTAATTTACTCCTTACATATAAAAGTATCACATAACCATATACATTATATTCTTACAACAAGGCTCCAATACGACCATTTAATTGGTCATACAATATGCTAACCACTGGACTCTACACATATGTTACGTTCATGTATTCTGCACCTAATCTTGACCTCTCAACGGACCTGGCTGCTATATTTTAATCTCCATTGACTGCATAATATTGATCAGTTCTTGTATACTACTACAACTTAGTTTCTTCAATTTCAGGTTTTAACCTTAGAATTTCTTTTAGCAAGCTGCTTCATAATTTTTGAACTTTATCATGCTCATTTCAGGAGCTCACACTGCATCCTCACCCTGACATCAGAAGTTTCTTGCAAAAGGTCCAGCTGGAAAACCATATTAACAGATTGTTTCTTCACTTTAGCTAGAGGTACTTATCTTGAACATAGTTATAGCAAACCAGTTTCCATATCCATACCGCTAATCTAATGAGCCAAGACACAGCACAACGAACATTTGATCACAAAAACTTGGCAAAATTTACCTTACACTTGAAAGGTTCATGTAAAATGAGCAGCTTAGAAAAACATACCAGATTGCAAATCCCAACATTGATCTGTACCAAAAATTCATTTCCATTAAAAAGGAGTAACAATGTTAGGAGAAAAGATAATGTCCAGACACAAAATTTTAAAATCTCAAGGTTTAAATTCTCTTTCATGATAGAAACTTAGTGTTGATCGTGATTGATTCTTGAAAAGCAGGCACAATGAACTCCTTACAGTTAAATTAAGTACTTCAAGGGCATATCCAAACTGTGTAAAATTAAATGCTTACAATTAGGAATGTCACAGGTCATGATGAGTTGGGTATAACAGAAGGCAAAGTCTCTTGAGGTTGTTCATCCATGATGTGCGTAACAGAAACTACAGGAAAATATACATGATATTAATTCAAAAAACAATTTCCTTGAATTCCTCATCTTTAGTAGCATGAAAAAGGAAAAAAGGCCACCATTCCTATGTAATGGAAATGAGTTGCTCTGTTTATGAGATTAAATTCTTCCTTGCTAGCCCAGTGCAAGCAAAAAGGAGGGGGGGATGTGGGGTTTGGGGCGGTGAGGGGGGGAATCATAGAATGAAACAGTAAAAATATATCCTTTCATCAAATTGATTAAATCTTCTTGAAAATTTGCTTTGTCACTAGTCTTGTTCTTCTGCCAAATAAAACAAAGCTTACCATAGCTTGTTCTCCTAAGCCAATTATCTCTACTTTCTTGTATCATGTTCTTGTCCCATTTACTACGGCTTCTAAAGATATGGTGCAAGCACAAAGCTGCATCATTTTTCACCTTTGAAGCCACAAATTGATCAACTAGGGATTTCATCTGCAAGACTGCAATTTTTGTGATAAATATTACATGAGGCATCATAGAAGTTGACAACACAATCAAGTACCCAACATTATTAGGCAAGCATTACCACGAGGTCTTCCAAAAGGCTGGCCATCTATATGAAAGCCATGAGGTAAGCGTTTAGTGGCAACGATTCTCGCAACATCAATGAGATACTGTTTTGTAATCTCAACGATTAATATCGGTCTCATTAGACTAATGTTGGCCAAATTCAACATTTAAGCTATCTCTCTAATGCATCGGGGAAGGGCACCCATCATCGCTGGTGCATTGGGTTTCCTGACCTTTATATGTATAAACGAGGTATATAAAATGATCTTTGCAATTGTTCCCTTTGAAATCGCATTTGCTCTCCCCAGCTCCTATGTGCTAAGCGTTTACTACTTTCTTTCTCGATCTTATCTAAATCAGAAAAATCTCAGGGAGTCAATTTCTGGTGCCTCTTCTATCACTTGCAGATTAGATTATCAAGCCTCAAGATGTAATCCAAGCAGGTATACACCAGTTGGAACTATTCCCTACACACGCGGCCAAAATTGCCCGGCTTCCAGACAAATAAAAAGAGCATCCTCAACTTCAATAGCTTCGTGATCAAACTAGAATCTCATGTGCAGAGAGAATGTAATCGCCAAATATGAAGTCTCATCATATTCCCCCTTCATCTTTGAACTATTTTCGTTGAATCTATGTATAATATCTTCTGATCAGCCTGCTCGGTAAAAGAGTCGAGCATTCTAAAATCCCTGTCCAACATCGTATCTTAATCTCATGTGTTTTAGCTCTGCAAACTCCATTCGCTTTCAGCAAAGCGAATGCGATCACACGACCAGACCGCGAAATCGGCTAGACAAAACCTAGAACCCGTTTTGTAGTCTTAAAACAAGTCGGGTGCAAAGGCAGTGGGGTATCGGGGGCGGACCTGAAGAAGCTGAGACAAGTTAGCAGCCGACTTAGTCTGAGATGGATCGCTTCTGCTGGTGCTCCGGGAGGGTTCCCTGCTCTGTGATGACAACAAGATAGGAGAAGGCCATACCGCGGAAGAAGACATGATTGGACAACTGGATCGAGCTCTTTTTGATCTAGCGGCCCACCGCCTGGTCCGCATTCCCGGTGATCCTCAAACCCTAGCTTCTTTGTCATCTTTGCCTTTCGAGAACAGAGCATGATGAAGGAGAGAGGCGGGAAAAGGTCTTCTACCGCATAGGAATACGGTGCGGAATCAAGTTAGAACCGTCAGATGTACCATGGACGATCCTGTCCGTTCGCCATGAAGGTCGATCTCCGGCCGTTGTGAGACGACGGCCTCAGTCCTAGCCACTAAACTTACCCCCATTTTCTTTTAAATATGTAATTGGATGGAGAGGGGAACGGAGAGGCTGGAGGACAATAGCGAAAAAGAGGGATGATGCATATCAACTGCCTTGTGCGGAATCAAAACATCACCGTCGGATTAACTCAGGATGATCCTGTCCGTTCATCAATGGAGCCATGATGGTTAATCGCGGGCCAGTGCGGGGAAACGGCCTAATCTGTATATTAAACTCACTCCCTTTTTATGCAAATATGTCACTCGATGTGGAGGACAAGAGAGAGTGTGGAGCGCACAATAGCAAAAAAGAGGGACGATGTATATCAACTGCCTTGTTATAGAGCCTAACAGCGAGTTTGGAGGAGAGAAAGGGGAGGAAGAAGAGAAGGCCCGAAGGTTTCGGGTGCTATAAAGCTCGCGGTTACGACTGGGTAAGAGATCGTCTCCTCTCTCTCTCTCTCCCTCTCGATCCTCCTTTTGGGGAGAGGCAAAGGTGGGGGGTCGGGACAGGAGAATTGGAGGTCGGGACGGGGTGGATGGGGACATGGCGGAAAGCCTACGGAGCCCTCAAGGATTCAACCAAGGTCGGGCTCGCCAAGGTCAACAGCGAATTCAAGGTTCGAAACCCTTCCCTGAATCTGAAAGATCTCATGGTCTTCTTCTTGCTCGAGTACTTTGCTTTCCAATTCGTACTAGCATTCATCAGATACCGAAGTGGTCGATGATGCTCTCTCTCTAAATCGTGTTTCTTCCATTGCTTCTTTGATTGATTTGTTGCAAGGATCTGGATGTTGCGATTGTGAAGGCTACGAATCATGTCGAATGCCCACCGAAGGAACGGCACGTGCGAAGTGAGTGAACTCGGCATGTATTCCAATTGAGTCATGTTTCTTGGTTCATTTTGTTGGATAGATTTTGGGAATTTGGTTGTTTGTATACGTATCTACTTTAACAATCAGAACAATTGGAAAAAGATGGAATTTGAGATTCCATCTGGAAAAAGGTCCTTATAACATGAATAAAAAAAGAATTCAATATGAAATCCGTACTTGAACCAGGGTTCTTTTAGCTACTTGTTGAATTGGCCATTCTGTTTAGATGTCAAGATTGAGCAACATTTATTTTGAGCCTTGTTTCGTGTTCCAGAGATATTTGCTGCTACAGCTGCATCACGGCCACGAGCAGATGTAGCTTACTGCATATATGCACTTGGCAGGAGATTGTCCAAGACACGTAATTGGACGGTATGTAACATCCACATTCTTCGAAACATGTTATTACACACTTAACTCTGATAACAAATTAATAATTTGTACGCTGAGCCTTATATTTGAGCTATCATGCTACTAAATTTACCATTTAATTTGATGTAAGATTGTATTGAACGAAAGCATGAGTATAGCATTATCTAATTCCAACTATCCTGTTAGTTCTCTTACTTTTAAGGTTATTCTGCTATCGTAGTGCCTCTGTTGTGTACATTACATGTTATTTACATTTTGTTCATTGTAAACATCAACGAATGCTGTAAGACATCAATAGCAATGTGGTTTATGATATGTTATCAACCATTGGATTACACAACCGAGTCCCTACGAACTTCCAAGGTTTCAAGTCCAGATTGACATGGTTGTTGAGCAAAAATGGAAGGCCAGAAGCTGCTGCTCGAAGTCGGAGATCAAGTCCATACGAGTAGCTGGAGGGTACAGCACAGAGTTCTATTTAACTTTGTCTTGCTATTTGTCATTAACAAAAGTTATAACAACTACATATATTCAACGCATAACTGCAATATTTTACACAAATCATATTGTTTTTTATTTTTCCTTAGGAAAGGTATGAGGGAACATCCCATCCAACTTCATACTTGAAAGAAATTGAGAATTCAGATTTGGTACTAGCTAATGGTTTGTAGATTTGTACTTCAAAATGACAATTAAGTCTTGATGAAATTTTACAGGTTGCTCTGAAAACATTGATAGTTATGCACAGGACACTGAGAGAGGGTGATCCTACATTCCGTGAGGAACTATTGAGTTACTCTCGTCGAGGAAGTGTTCTGCAGATATCCAACTTTAAGGATGATTCAGGTCCTCTAGGTTGGCTCCTCTCTCATCCTTCTAGAACGCCCACTATTGCTGGTTTAAGTAGGAAAATTTTGGTCCATTCATAATGCTCAGGGTTTCCTTCATGTAGCTTGGGATTGTTCTGCATGGGTAAGAACATATGCACTCTACCTAGAGGAGCGGCTTGAGTGTTTTAGGATCTTAAAATATGATATTGAAGCAGAACGACTGATGAAATCTCCACAGCATTCAGCTAAGGTCTCTTCCCATTGTCAAAATATTTTTACGATTTAAGAGGATCATAATTCTATTTTTGTGCATTTTTCTTTCCTTTATAAATTTCCAGGGACACAGCCGGACCAGAAGCTTATGCTGTCCGGATCTGTTGGAACAGTTGCCCGCTCTGCAACAGCTCCTGTTCCGCCTTATTGGTTGCCAAGTAAAATCAAATAGCAGTTGTTTCCCTCTATATGCTATTAGGAAATATGACAGTTATTTTTATTATGGCTATAACTTTATTTTCCACCATTGGTTCTACTGAACTTACTATATCAAATTCATATGTTGTAGCCTGAAGGAGCAGCATTTGGGAACTTTCTTGTTCAATACGCACTTGCTCTGGTGTGGTCTTTTCTTTTCCTTTGCTTTTATTTTTCTTGAGATTTTCTTTGATTACAGTTTTAGTGTATTTTTGGCAATCTATTTTATGCCGGTCTGTGGTTATCTGATTTCAAGAGTTAACATGACTGTGTTGCCATATATCTGCTTAAGTTTGTACGAGCATTATTTTTAATTATTTGAACATGATGTTAAAATAACTAAGTCAAAATAACCTAGGAATGTAAAATTTATATAGTTCATGTGGGTAGTAATTGGTCTTCAGACAGAGTTTAGATGCCATATTTCTTGTAAAATCTCTCTTCTAATTTTTCTGATAATGATAAATTCTGAAGCAGCAACTTCTTTGACCTTGGCTTGTATAGGATTCATAATGATTCATTCTAGTTGTTGTTTCTCTTATTATTTCTTATCATGCCTTTCACATTTTGAAGTATGTTATTAATTTCTTTATAATTACAAGTTTTCTTTTTATTCATTAATGGCAACTGTGTATATGAAGTATGAAGTAGACATGAAGGACTTGAATTTCTTTGAACTATTTGACGTCCTCATTGGTGTCTGAACACTATCATAAACATTCTTAATGTATTATAGAACAAACAAATAGTTTCCCGAATATAAACATTAAGCTGATAGATATTTCCTGTTTTGTCACTTAGGTTTTGAAAGAGAGCTTCAAAATATATTGTGCAATCAATGATGGAATCATCAATCTGGTGGATATGGTACATTGACTTTATATTGTTACATTTTACACCTCTCGATCAACAGATAATCCAGTCACTCTACCTTGGTTTATCCAATTTCATCTTATGCAGTTCTTTGAGATGTCAAAATATGATGCCATCAAGGCCCTTGAAATATACAAAAGAGCTGGGCAGCAGGTATACATTGTTCTTTGCAAGGTCTCATACTTCTTGTCATAGACAACTAATTCTAAAAAGAATTATTTTTATGAAAAATAACAAAAACTAATTCTAAAAAGAAGAATTGCCGAAAATTAATTTTGACTGGAAGTGATTCTTAATGTATGTCTCTTCATTTTCCTGCAGGCAGAAGCTCTCTCGGAATTTTATGAAATCTGCAAACATTTGGAACTTGCCAGGAACTTTCAGTTCCCAACTCTGAGACAGGTTCTCTCATTATATCCACTTTATGAATAACTTACCATTTTACCAACTGAACTAGACAGTTTTAAACATCTAATACGGTTCATCAACAATTTGTCAAAACTACTGGTTATCAGAATATAAATTGTTGAAGCCTTTCACCTACCAGATTAAGCTGTTTGACGAATCAATAATGGATAAGATTTAACATGATATTATAGCTGGAGGTCCCAAGTTTAAGTCGCTATGCTTCATGAATTCTTTCCTATTTAATTTGAGTTCGACGAGTTGGACACACAGGCAAGAGGGAGCATTAGAATATAGATTACTAAATCTTGCTTCATCTATTAGCTTAAACTTTTTGAATATTAACACTAACCACTAACTGACAACGAATTATAAACTTGTGCTCATATTCCTGTTTAGGCATCTCAACGTTGACTTCGCCAACTGGATACTCCTAACTACACAAATTTTCCTACTAATGATGCGTTTTTTATCTATATTTTCTTAGCCACCTACTTCATTTCTTGCAACAATGGAAGAATACATCAGAGAAGCACCTGGGATTGGTTCTATTTCAAGTAAGAAGCTGGTGAGTGCAATTAAGTTTGCAGGATATGCTTGCATTGGTTCTCTATGTTGCTAATAAAGTAGTCCTGTACAAGTAATTGCTTAAGAATTTTCCTTGCATTTTATAACCTGTGGAAAAAGAAGCTTGGTTGTCAGGCATATATGTGAAACAAAAAGAAGGACTATATGATCAATGGTTGTGATGCAATGTCATAGCTTTATGAACATCATATGGTAAATTGGATATGATGAGGCTAATTACCATCTGAATATTAAATGAGGACTCTATCTTAGCTCTCTTCTCCTCCTCCATTTTTATGGTGAAAAACATGTATTGACTATGACACTTAAAAATTGCTCGAGATTTCCTGCATGGCAGTTGAATTTTCAACTATTATTTTATGTATTTGCATAGGTTTTTCTTTCTTAAATGATCAGACTTTTAGTTATTTTGTAGCAAAAATTCTTCTATAATTTTAAATGGTTGGACAAAAATGATTGGTTGTTGATGTCTTTTATGATTCTTTTTTCAGAAAAGATGTTGAAATGGCACCGCCCTAATTCCATCTACTAGATGTAAAAAGAAAAAAAAGAAGAAAGAAGTAATCCAGTAAAAAGAAACAGTGAAAAGCCAAATAAAAAAAGTAGGAAACAAAAACAAGAAAAACTACCCAAGAACACAAGAATTTCCAATATCCTGCCATAATATGAGCTCAAAATGCTGTAAAGGCTTGTGTAAAGTATAAACTATATGCACCTGAGAATGGCAGTCTCCCATATATTAGCTTTCTAATTGTGTTGTTTGGGAACTCTTAAATAAGTGTACTTATTGCTTATATGTTTAAACCAGGAATATGAAGAGAAGAACGAACCAACAGAAGATCAAGAAGAAGCCCCTCCTCCAGAGACTGAGAAACCAGAGGAAGATGAGAAGCAGCCACCTGAAGAGGAACAGCCACCAGAGCCTGAACCTATAATGGAGGCTGAACCCCAGCCAGCTACTATGGGGGACCTGTTGGTATGTTATGTGTATCCTTTTGTATATTTATTCCATGATGTGAATGCATTAGGAAAATGATATGCATCTCTTATGTCGTCATGCAGGGCTTAGATGAAATAAATCCTGCTGCTGCTGAACTTGAGGAAAGTAACGCATTGGCTCTAGCCATCATTTCACCAGGTAGCCTAGTGTTCATTTTTCATGTCATTAGCACAGAAGAATATGATGTTATTATGTTTCTGTGTCTAGAACAAGAATACTTTTCGAGATCATTGAAATTCTATACTATATCTGAGAAAAGTCACATGCTTCTCTGTGCTTTCATTGTTAAACCATTGCAAGCAACCATAATAATTTATTTAAGTTGCAGGGAATGATACAAAGGCCTCGACAGCTCATGACTTGTTTGGAACTGATTCATCTGGGTGGGAGTTAGCGTTGGTCACTACTCCAAGCAGCAACACCAGCCACTTGGTTGAGAGCCAACTGGTATATTCCTTATCTAGTTGCAGTCACACTTTGAGTTTTCATTGATCATCTACTCGTAGAGTCTACAGCGATTAAGAATTCTGTATCTGTAGGGAAATCATGTTCTTTGTTGTTCTACGTTTCCAGGATGATTGTGGCTTCAAGATTTTAGCCAATTTCCTGCTCCTAAGCATTTAAAAGAACAGTGAAGGTAGATATGGCACATTCTAATTCACCTCCGTTACATTTCTGCTGCGCAGGCTGGTGGGTTCGACAGGCTTTTGCTCGAAAGCCTCTACGAAGATTCATCAAGGAGGCAACAAATTGCTGCGGCTTACTCCGGCGGCGGCATGGACGCTAATCCTTTCGACTTCGGAGATCCCTTCGCCATGTCGAACAGCATCGCGCCTCCACCAAGCGTGCAGATGGCCCTGATGGCACAGCAGCAACAGCAGCTGTATTATCAGCAGCAGCAGCTACAGCAACAGTACTACTCCCCGCAGCAGCAGCAGCAGCAACAGCAGCAGATGATGATGATGATGGTGCCTTACCAGCCTCCATATCCTCAGCAGCAGATAAGCTCTGCCAATCCCTTCGGTGACCCATTTGCTGGCTTCCCACAGGGTTCAACCCCACAGGGCAATCAAAATCTTCTCTGAGGAGGCCATTTCCTCGCTCTTCTTCAACCGTATATCTTCCATCAAGGCATATGTGTTGGTGATTCAGGACACCAACTCATGTTATATGATTCTGTATACAAGCCCTATCTTTATTGTACCATTACCTATGTTAGATCCGACGACCACTATGTTCTTCCATGGCAGCACGAACTGCATGTAGCAAACTCTGCATGCCGGGCGAGTTTAATTTATGACACGAGTAGCCTCGATTATTGCCCTCCAAGTCACATTATCCACTCATTAAGGAAGAATATACAAAATAAAGTACTCTTATTTGTTTATTATTTGAGCTTTTATAAATCGATTAGTGATGATTTGATTATATACATGTTACGTTAAATCTCGTTGCCGGTTTGAGATGTTGAAGTCAATCGAGATCTTATTTTACCTTTAAACAGTGTTAGGAAACGTTAAATCCTCTTGTTGTTATTTGATAAGTTGATTTGACGTTAATTGAAATCGCCATAAATTACTTCAAGAAACAAACCCAATTGATACTTAAGTCCGTTGAAGAAATAAAGTATTAATAAAATGTTATGAGTGTCTAGAGAGATAAATATTGTGTGATGGAATACACTTGAGGGATTTTTATAGTTTGATGTTGAAGATAATTATATACATCTTATAGTGTGCTGTGTCAAATTCATAAGATGTGTGCCATATGATAATAAAGTCTAAGATATGAGATAACGATAATCATGATTGAAATATTAGGGATCCATCGTCAAAAGTGTCAACCACAAGTGTCACAAAGTATCGAGGTAACAGTACATAGTGTCGAGATATTAATCACATAGTATTAAGGAGTCAATTACATAATTCATAACGAGGTATTTAGTCATGTAACTCCCAATGAGATATCGATCACATTATTATTATTTTACTATCTCTAATAATATTTTTTAATAAATTATTAGCTTAAATTTAGATTACTATTATTATTTATATTTATTTTTCATGATATTTTTCTTTCTTATTCTCTTAAGATAACCACTTCAATTAGATGTTTTGTTCGTGCACCTCCGCGGACCAACCTGGCTAAATCAGGGTCACGCCTTGTCCTTATGACGTGCCGCATTCACCTGCGGCAACAACATGGTTTGACGAGCCATGTTCTTCTGCACCGGTCGCTAGAACTCCTTATTTAGTCCCGGAGGAGCAACGGACCGCCTGACGCTTCTCGAACTCTACTCTCCTCCCATGGCGGAAGAACCCAACGCCGGTCCCTCCAATCCCCAGCCGCCCCCTCCGTCGTCCGATGAGGGGCTTGGGAAACCTCAGGTACTTCGATCCTCCTCGTTTCTGTCCCTGTTTCCACGCTGTTTCCCTTTGATTTCTTTGGAGATCTCGACCGGTTCTCAAGGTCACGCTGGTTCAGATATCACGTTCTTGCTTTAGTTTTGCGTTGTTTTGGGGAAATCAATTTCTTGGATTCTTCTATTTTCTTTGGACTTGGAATATATATAGTCTTAATTGAGGATGATCCCATTCCCCATTCTCATGTTGTTAGGGTTTCTGTATGACTACTTGAATCTGCAAAATTGTGTCAAAAATGACTTTTTTCCCCCCTTCCTCTCATGTAAAGATTGGTTATTGGGCTCTTATGTTTTCCTGATTCTTATTTGCCCGCCTCTTACTGTTGCTGCTGTGGTGATTCAGGTACCATATATTTCTGATTTCCAGATGTATCCGTTCATGTACACTAGACCATTTCCTTCACAAAACCTAGAAGAAGATGACAGCGGTCCAGGAATTTATGCCATCCCCTGCCTACCGTACATGAGCCCTATGGCTGGGTTTTCTCCAAACACTCTCATTCCGCTTCGCTATAAGATACCAACGTAAGCATCTCTTTGCAACTTGCTGAAGATAAATTTTGTTCTGCTGTAATCAGTCAGATATGATCAGTCAAACTTGCTGAAGATAAGATTGAGCGAGCTTTCCTTTTTACTTTGTTTTGAAAGAGTTTGAGTAATCAATTACTGTTATAATTACTATGAATGAACTGTCTAGTTTTGTTGTTCAAGGATGTTCGCAAATTGCCATACTAATCTTCCTCTGGACCCTTTCTTAGACACCTTTATAT
The DNA here is from genome assembly GCF_036884655.1 of Musa acuminata AAA Group. Classification (NCBI taxonomy): domain Eukaryota; kingdom Viridiplantae; phylum Streptophyta; class Magnoliopsida; order Zingiberales; family Musaceae; genus Musa; species Musa acuminata. Next base: position 3,864,846 of record NC_088333.1, read on the forward strand.
TTTATGTCTTGTGTTCTTCCTTTTATATTTTGGTAATTTGTTGGCATTTTTGTGGTAAGAACTATTATTTTGTTGATTATAATTTGATAGCCCCTTGTTCACTTGATTCTGGTGATATACCTTTTTATGCTTTTGCTTTTTTGTTAATTTTTGAAAGACCATTCTATGTTGCATAATTGATGTATTATTTCATGATAAGCATGAAAACAGAGTAATCAGAATACTATCTATAGGTGTGAGGAAAGCAGGAAAGGTGAATTTCTGTAACCTGCCATACCATACAAACTACAAAAGCTTATAAGGATGCCATCTTGCTCCAACAGTTATCATGAGGTGCTTATACTTGCTTACTTATAAATTCACTTAACTTGCTCTTCTTTGAGTTCTTAATTACTCATACTGAATACTGCACGAGTTCAACGATGATAGTAGGGGCAGAAGACCAAGCTTCGGAGTCATGTACCGTGGCTATTCAGGATAAAAAGGTCTAGAATCTAAGAGACAAACAAACTTAAACAGAATGACGTTAAGGTAAATCTTAAAACTAGGGTTTTGTTTGGGAGATGTGGTGGCCTGATGATCATGTTGTTATAGTCAAAAGATGACTTGATTAGAGTTTGAACAAAGTTTAGTTGGGTAACCTTCTGTTTTCAAAAGGTTAACGCCAAACATTACATATATGTTGGGATCAGTAATACACTAAGAGGGAGTGAATTAGTGTAAGTATGTGTTTGAAAACTTCTTAAAAGCTAATTAAGCAAGTATATAAGATTTAAGGTACACAAGCAAGAGAAGATGTACAAACCCTTTTATAGTCATATGTCTATTCTTGGTTTCTATTTTCTTGAGCTACCGATATCCACTAGTGATGTTTCGATGGTTGAAAATCAGGACCCTTACACCTTCCTCCTTTTCAAGGCTATGGATATAACCTTTATACTTGGAGAAGAACCTCTGTTTACAGAACTCTCTTCTTCACCTTCTTAAACTATCAATACTATTCAATTACAAGTAGATGAAGATTAGGAAAGATTGAGAATCCAAAGGAAAAACCTTTACAGCTCAAAAGAAATCATTGACACAAGGTTTCTCACATTTTTGCATTTTGAATGCTCAGATTGCTTGGATTTACAACCAATGTCCGGATGGGGTACTTATAGTTATAACATATTGTTGGATTAGAATCATTTCTGTACCTGTCTTTCTTTCTTACCATGAAAAGATATAACTTTCAACTTCCTGTCAGTATACAACTTCAAGGTAACCTTTTTTATTTATCTTTATTTTGTTATTCTTGCAAAGCTTTTCTATCCACTTGTTGGTTTGATCTCGTCCCAACTTTGCCATAAAGTCTTCAAATTACTAGACTAAATTATTCCTGAATTAACTATCTCTGGTAGCTTGAATTGTTATAAATTGGATTACCTGAGTTTATTTGTAATGGCAGACAACATAGCACTTAGTTGTCTATATCTTTCTTGATTTAAGTGTAGGCTTGTGGAGTTGTTGGTTCTAAAATTCTAGATATTCTTATGAAAATTTTATTTTCAGATTTTCACTGAGGAAATTTTAGAGGTTCAAATAATTTAATGAGAAGTAGGAAATGTAGTGATCCATTATGACAATCTGCATAATTTTGTAGTTGGTGCCTTAAAGTTTGGATATATGTCTGGTCTTCCAATAAGAAATAATAAAAAATTGATGTCTTTGAAAGTAGGTTCTCTATTTGTAGGGTTAAGGTTGCATATCCAACTTCCCCAAACTCCTCACTGGCATATGAGCCTCATGCATTTGTTCATTCTTTTTCTTAATATGCTTATAAAAAAACAAAAGCTAAGTAGATACATAAAAGACTATTGGCAAGTCATGTAGAAAAGTATCTTTCTTGCACTAATAGACATTTGCTTCTAAAAGTAGGATAAGGCTTGAAACAACTATATCTGAAAATCAACTTAGTTTTATGCTTAGAAGATCAATCATAGAAGCTATTTATTTTTTAAGATAACTAATGAAAAAGTATAGAGAGAAAAAAAATATTTGCATATAGTTTTTATCGATTTAGAGAAAGCTTATGATAAAGTTCCTAAATATCTATTATGGTGGGTTTTAGAAAAAAAAAGTTGTATCCACTAGTCATGTTGATGTTATTAAGGATATGTACGATAATGTAGTTTTTCGTGTTAGAACTATAGAGAGTGTGTCTAGTGAGTTCCCTATTAGTATAAGATTACATTAAGGATCTGTTTTAAATCGCTACCCTTTCACATTAATAATGGATAAACTTACTAGATATTTACAAGCCTTGGTGTATATTATTTGCTGATGATATTGTCTTAGTTGATGAGAGCCTAAGTGGAATTAATTATAAGTTTGAGTTTTGGAGGCAATCCTTAGAAGCTAAAGGTTTTAGATTAGGGAGGACTAAAATTGAATACATGAGATACAATTTTAGTATTACTAGGAATAGACAGGAGAATATAGTTAAATTGGATATGCAAGATGTTCCTTTAAATAAAAGTCTTAGGTATCTTGGGTTAATTATTTAGTAAGATGGAGAGATTGATGAAAATATTATTAATAAAGTAAAAAATAGGATTGTTAAAATGACGAGGGGCGTTAGGAGTCTTGTATGATCACCGGATACATTTGTGATTAAAAGAAAAATTTTATAAGACAGTTGTGAATCAGTAATTCTTTATGGCTACGAGTGTTGGATAATTAAAAAATAATATATAAAAAGTTTGTGTTGTTGAGATAAGAATGCTGAGATGGACATGTGAAGTTATCAGGAAAGATAGGAAAACAATATTTTTATTTATAAACGATTAGGTATCGCTTCGATAGAGGATAAGATGAGAGAGAATTGTTTAAGATGATATGAACATGTGCTTAGAAGATCTACGGATGCATTAGTTAGAAGAAACGAAATAATTAATGTTAGTAATAAGATGACAGACAAAGGAAGACCCAAAAGGATCTTAATAGAAACTATAAATAAGAATTTAAATATTTTAAATCTAACTAAACATATGGTATTTTGTTGATTTACGGTTTTGTTGTTGTTCTTGTTGTTGTTGTACATTTGATTCTGAAAGTAGTTTATGATAGTCTTTAACATAGTTTTGTTTTTGAGAATACTTTCATTTTTCTTGGGAAAGTTTTGGTGTATTGTATGAGGATGTTGTCTGGAACGGTTCTCTTGATGTATCAAGGAACTTAGAGATCTTTGTATTTGGACATTAGCCCCACCTGTTGATTCTTGTACTTCAATCTGAGGAGACTGGTTAACAGAGGGCCATCTTGCTGTTTTTCTGCTTGAACTTTTAAAGGTGTCTAGTGCTCACTGGAAGCTAATATAAATTTAGAAAGAATTCCATTCTCTGTCAGGTTATGTATATTTCAACACAAACACCAAGTGCAGTTTAGCTTATTAACAGTCTGTTGCAAGACAAAGGTGATTGTACGCATTTTTTTATTTTATTTATCTTGAAAGTTGTCATTATTGATTGTTTGTTGTCATTATTGATATGGTATAAATAAAGTTTAAATAAAGTTGTCATTAACTTTAACAGATATGGTATAAATAAAGTTGTCATTATTGATTGTTTGTTTAACATGTCTGTTTCCGTTTACAGTTGTGCATGCACATACTTTTTGGGAATTTGTCTGTAGCATGTTGAGCGTTTTCCCCTCCGCGATAGAATATGAACTATGAATTTCATTCTTTCACCTCTCTGATGTGCACCTTTCAGGAGGCAAGAATCTACAGGTGGGGCTAATGAGCAGCATGGGCAAGAAGTGAGACAGCAACAAGGTCCTCAAAGGCAACCTGTCGTGAGGAGATTTCAGTTTGCAATTCAAATTGATTTGGGTCTCATCCTCAAGTTGGCAGCGGTGGTCTTTCTTCTCAGCCAGGATGGATCAAAACACAGGCTCATTCTTATGATGCTCTGTGCCTCACTTGTGTACCTGTAAGATGAGATTTTACTTAAAAAGCGCGAGATATATTTGATCCCTGATTTGCACAAAGTGGGAATCATAGTCCTTACTAATTGCCTATGATCAGGGAAAATTTTCTCTTATCCAAGTACATTTAGGAGTTTTAGAAGGGCTCTACTCCGGTTTACCTACAATGGCTTGCCCCATCACTCACCCTTTTAATCCATTCCGCAAATTGCAGATACAGAACTGGAGTTCTTGCCCCCTTCATAAGATGGCTTCAACAAGCAGGAGCGCCCCCTCAACCTCGACAACTTGTGCAGCCACAGAATGACCATCCTGTTGGTCATGGTGATGCAAATAATCCTCAACCTGGTATTACGTAAACCTGTAAAGCTTAAACATTTTCATGTGCACGTTATTCTAATGGAACGCGGTCTCTTATCATGATATCTGATGAGCAATGAACAACAAGTTTATAGGACATTAGTAGTGAAATTGATGCTGAAATGGGTTTGAATTACTTGCAGACCAAAATGTTGGAGTTGAGAGGCAGAACCAGCATCATCAACCAACAGAAGGCCAAGAACGACCGCCTGCAAATGAGAATCAACCAGAACCTGAGGGAGGACGGGGGATCAACTGGTGGCTCATTGTGAAAGAGATCCAGGTGTTCATCATCGGTTTTGTGACTTCTCTTATTCCAGGTTTCCATAACAATGGTTAATCTCCATCATCCCAAAATCTCATCACTTTTACTCTGTCGTATCTCATGTATGTTTGTACCCTTATTTCCTCGCATCTGTAGAATCAAAACTTTTCCTCTTTTCCTTTTAACTTGGAAGTGACCTTCTCTTGTAATCGAAAATATCTGTTGTGTTCGGGTGCTAATGATCTCTTGGTAGACTCCCGCCACCGAGCCGTTGACCTCTTTGAAGTCGAACTTGCTGTTTCAAGGTCCTCGAGTCAAACTTAGATTACTCATCTGACGAAGGCATGACCACATGGATTTCTCTTTTATTTAACCTTTTTCCTTAGATTTGAGAACTACTTAATATGCAAATTACTTTTGTGTATAATTGACCATTATTGTTAAAAGTAATGCTTTACATATTTAAATAGAAAAACATAAGAAAATGCTTACATAATTAATCAGGATTCCCATGTCTCATTGACTCGGGCAAATGAAGCCAAATGAGAAGAAGATGCCAACAAAAGTTTGACCTGCGTGGTTGCAGCAGCTCGACAGAAACCTGGTTTGAATTAGTAGTATCGCATTGTTTGACTTTGTGATGGACAATTTGACTATGTATTATTCCTTATCATATATTTATAATTTTATTGTCCTCTCTATAAACATATTGAAATTTTATAGCAAAACATAATTACATTGAAAATTGATCATGGTTTTAAAATCAGACTCAATAATGACATGGATTTTTTTTTATTTTTAGAAATTGTTTTTATAACATTAGAAATTAATCAAGACTTAGATTTCTTAGGCTTTTTCTTTTTAAAGTTAGAATTGCAATTTTGACTGGGTTCTTCAATCGATATCTTAGCCACGTGTCCATTGATACGAGCCCCGTGTATTGCTCGCTGGCTCCAATCACCAACCAGCAAAAATGGTCAAGTGACTGGGCCGAGGGCCAGTTGTCGCGACTCTGACTCGCGCGCTCCTGCGAACCCTAGCGTAGACCGAACACCTGATCCCCAGAGCAGGTCGACGGATGAAGGGTGGGCCCGACGTGAAGGCCGATCCCCGGGTGTAAATGTGGGTGCAGTCCAACGTTATTCGGACACGTTACCCGCCCCCGTTCGCCGTGACCACCACGGCCGTCTCCCGTCTTCGTTCCTCTGTTCGCCCATACTTTTTATCCTTCGATTAGGGTTTCCTCTCTCCTTCTCTTCTGATCCCTTTTCCCGAAACCGTAACCAATAGGAGGAAGAGCTCTGTTTCTCGGGTTTTGCCATGGCATACGTCGATCACGCCTTCTCCATCTCCGACGAGGACATCATGATGGGCGACTCCAGCCGCACCATCGAGAACCGGCCCCCTATCAAGGAGATCGCCTTCGCCGTGTCCCTCCTCGTCTTCGGCTCTCTTGCCATCGTCGTCGGCTCCATCATGGCCGCGAACCGCATCGGCGGTGATCGCGCGCACGGTGACTACCTTCTTTCCCTTCGGATTTTCATCTTTTTTTCTTGTGGAATTTCTGCCTGACCCTCCGGTCACTCCTTTTCTGGGTTGGATTTGGATGGATGGATTAGGTGTTTTCTTCGCGATATTGGGGTCGGTGCTGTTTCTGCCGGGGTTCTACTACACGAGGATAGCTTATTATGCGTACAAGGGTTATAAAGGCTTCTCCTTTGACAATATTCCTGCGGTCTGACGGTGGTTCCAAACTCTCGGTGATGCGTTGTTCGGCTCTGTATGGCTTCTCTCCTGTATAGATTACTTTCGATGAAGCTCTACCCGGGCTCTTTATATGCCGGTCCTTTGTTCTTCTTGAACAACTTTCTATGTAGATGCTGTTGAGGTGTGACGATGGGATATCATGGCTGTGCCAGTGTAATCAAGATTCAGATTGTCACGTTAAATATTTATGTTCGTCAATGCATAGCTGGATTGTTAATAATTGGTTCAAGCCTTTAAGGTGCTCGTTGAATGGTCAGAATAGGAAATACTGACCATCCCTTTCTTTATGTAAAGTGCAAATGAGCCTCACATACTGCTTACTTTCTTGTTGTTCGACAATTAAATCTGCCTTTCATTTTGGATCTAACATCTTACTTATTGTTTTGATAAAACTTGCTATAGATCTCTTGCTATGGCATTACTCTTCAAGATGTTCTTCTTAACTTTAGCTGCTATCCAGAAGTAGCCTTCTTTTACTTCTACATTTCTCAGTTAATTTACATCATTTCAATGCTTTTCTAATGAAGCTTCTAGTTAAAATAAGGAATCTAATAGTTTTTTAATAATTGATGATTCTCCAATGTAAGGATCCAGCCCAACGACCTTTTGTGCCAACCGTCGAGCTAGGTTGTTTGAATCCCACCATATAGTTTGGAACTGTCTTTCATCTACACTGGTCTAGACGATAATCATGGCACATGCACCGCATACTTCTGAAGGACATTTCATTTTTACTATCCTTCCGGAAGCTATTAGAATTGGCATGAAATGTGTGTTGTAAGTGCATTTATTTTTTAGTATAACCTTGAATAGATCTCTAAGGAAACTAGAATTTTCTCTTTTATCTTCCCTTTGATAACTTCTGCTTTTATTTTTTCTATGGCTAATCAAGCCAATAAAAGAATGTGCTGCTTTTTATTTATTGGGACCATTGTATTAGTTTCTACTAGAATAACAACTCAGATTATAGTATTTAGCATCGATTGATAGGGATGCAACTTGGCACTTTTTAGAAAATCATCAGTTGGTAGCCTTTTGAGAGTCATACAGAACTGGGAGCTGTAATTATTTTTTTTTCACTTTGTAACATGAGTCAAGTGTCTCAGTTTGACCATTCCATCTATAAGGGAGTACAATTTTTCCAGCAGATTTGCATACTGATTATATATATCCTTGTTCTGCATTCTTTACCCATTATATAGATTGTCCTAAAGATGGACTAGGTAAGTAAGTTTGCTTTACAGTACAATTGTTAACATGCAGAAAATTTATCATTTGACAACTAATTCTGCTTTTAGTCTGCAGGGTATTGTGGTTCTTTAGAGAAGTTACCTCGCTTATGGGCATTGGGCAGCATGTGAATTTAGATTATCATTTTCATAACTAAATCAGTTCTTAACTTTTCTAGTCCTGTGGGATCATCAATAATAATTTTTTTCACATTTTTGACTGTCTGAGATGCCATCTTATTCAAGGGCTATGCTTTCAACAGCTTGTTTCTTGTTTACCATGTCATTTAATAATTTATGTCACTTTGGTATTTTCTATGTTTTCAGGTTATGTTTGGCTTGCTTGCAAATCTCACATTTGAACTTTCTGATGATAAAAATTATAGAGAAAGGAAACTGTCTGGTGCTCATCAAGCCAGATTAGTTGATGCTTGTTTTATAGTTAAACAATGCATGTACTAGCCTGGGAATATAAATTAAGGTTCCTAAGTATCTTGAGATGCCAAATGCAGATGCTTAAGTTAGCAATGCATGGAAACTTTATTGAACATCACAGACCATCAAACTTGTTGGTAGGTCATAATTAACGATGAGAAACATATATAGGAATCATGTTTTTTTCTTTCTTGTGTTGATTATTAAGAGGATTTTTCTTCAGAATTTGCAAGCTAGAATAACATATGTACTCTGTGGTATTGACCTGCTCTTGATCAGATATAGGTTGCAATTGAAAGACACCATGTGTAAAATGTTTTGTTCTGTTTGCTAATATTTGCCCTAACCACGGTTTCAGAACCGTCGGTTTCGGTTTGACAAAACTTGGAATCAGAACTGAAACGGTAAGGGCTGGTTTTGGTATCGAAACTGGTATCATCGATTTTGGGTCCGGTTCGTTCGATTTCAGTTCTAGTTCGAATCTATAATTTTTTAATATTAAAAAATAATTTATAACATGAAAAAATTCATCATTTTATTTTTAATATGAAAATTCATAATATGAAAAAAAATTTATAATCTATCTTGTTTCAGTATTTTTTATATTTTTAAATTATAAAATAACCAAAATACCAATGAATATATTCGTTTATATGGTTGTTGGGAGGGGCAAACTGGTCATTTGCCCCTCCATCAATCGTTGGGCCAGGCATGGACCGTTGGGCCTAGTCGTTTGAGCCGAACGGTCGATTAACAACCTATTTGACCAGGCCTTTTTTTAATAAAACTGAATCGGCGGTTCCAGTTTCCCAAACCTAGGAACTGGAACCGAACTGCCCCTTGCCAGTTCCGGTTCGGTTCCAATTTGAACTGAACCGTGGTTAGGGCTAGCTAATATAGTCGATGAATAGGCATGTTGTCATAGTTCTTGAAAATGGGATCATATATATGTTTCAGCATGTTCCGTCAAAATATCAAATGAGATTGTGTTATGAATTATTTCTTTTGAACAACTCAGTCTTTTCATGGCACATGTGCAAAATGGTTCTAGTCCGATCTTTTGTTGCCTTGAAGTTGTGAGCAGAGAGAGATGGGTGTATCGCGAACTGTTAGTGAGACACAGATTGCCCATGTAAATTTTTTAGTTTAACAAGGAAGATACGAAGCTGAAGGTCAGATTACTTACTGATGATGAGGTTTAGTTTCTAATCTATTTAAAAATGTACTCAAGTGCTTTTGCGTGGGAGGAAGACTGGTCTGATGTTCTTATGAGTCTTTTATGTTGCAACTTAAATGATTATTTGTTTGGTCTGACTCCATTGAATTTAGTTGGAGGAGAAAAGAATGGTATTATTCTATGCCAAATAATCTGAGATTGCAGATGATGCTATCTTGAGATCCTGTGTATTCTAATCAGCTCCAAATATCAGTAGATGATGAACTTTGTGCTGTGCTGAGATGAGAGGAATCTTTACGTGGTTGTCTGGAAGAACAGCAGGTTCCTGGATAGCCTGTAAGTTGCCCATTGCAATACATGTCTTCATGTTTACTTTTCGATAGCAATTGGAGTAGAAACACGCCATTTGAGTTCCAATGTTTGTGCAATTTGTTCAACCAGGAAGAACAATGCTTGCTTGGGGCCCTTTTTATTATTCATCTAATTGTCTCTTTGATTTATGTTATCATGATTGGCTCTTATCAACCACTTGATGTATTTGCGATGGATGATTGACATCTGTTCTTTAACATGCAGATTTGCTTCATGGTTGATATTATTATTATTCCCACTGGTAAGCGGCGAAGGTGAGATTCGATGTCTTACTGTGAACAGATAAAATCTTGTAAATTAATGCATAGTTCAACTCAATATATATTTATTTTTTTTTATAAGGATAAAAATCAATGCCGATAGGTGTGTGTGTGTGTGTGTGTGTGAAGTCACCCAAATCCAGTGGCCACCACACTGACGCGTAGATTTGAACGCAATCAAATTCGAAGAACATTTCTTGCTTCTTTGTCTCACACCTACGTTTAATAGTCTATCTGTGTGGATGGCATGTTCCATGTCTTCGCTGTTGCTCTTTGGTGTTTCGTTTTCTTGAGGATGAGATCAATCGAGCTCAAATTTACTGTTGCTCGTATCACGGCTGACGATATTTATTTTTAGAAAAAAAATACGCAGATAATAAGTGATGAAATTGAGATTTGATTATGATCTAAGAAACAAAATCTTTACGGATCAAATCTCTGGATCGAGGTTTTAAAGAAAGTTGTGTGTCTGTCCATTAGATTTAAATCTGACGGTCCAGATAATGAGTCATATATGGCGTTAATTGTGTTCTATATTTAGAAAGGGCGTACTTTTTGGCCATCGAGATCTCGTTTCAGTTTCTGCAGCCCTATCGATCCGACGATCTCAAGATCGGCGTGGCGTGGCGTAGCGTAGCGTAGCGGTCGGGAAGATGGCGGCGGCCGGGCGGCATCTGGGAATGACAGCGGTGGCCGTGCTCGCGGTGGCGGCCTCTCTCTTCGGCCTATCGGACGCCTCCGCCGCCAAGAAGGTGGCTTTCGTCAAGAAGACCGTGTCCTCCCACGATATCGTCATCTTCTCCAAGTCCTACTGTCCGTATGTTCGCATCTCTCTCCCCTCCCTCCGTTACTGTGCTTTCTAATTGCTTGATGAATCCCTTGTCGCCCCTAACCAAAGGAGGGGGCACAGATCTCCGTGCTGGACGGTTGGGGGTGTTGGGTCTTGCTCAAAGAACATATTTTGAGTCGAGCTCTGGGTTGATTTGGTGCAGATATTGCATAAAAATTTCATTTTTCTGTTGGCTATTGCGGTTTCTAATTTTGATTTGACCTTATTTGACATTTCTTCCAGTAAAGTGGATCTTGATGTCATTGCACGTCTACATGAAAAAGTATTCTGCTAAATTGTATCATCTTAATGTGTTGCTTTGACGACCCTCAACTATTCTTCTTTAGAATATGAATTATCGCTTTGTTGAGGATGGATGAAAAAGAATGCTTGACGGTGTTTCTCGTTAGTAGTGTGGCCCATCTTAAGCAGCCAAGTTGGATCTGTTCTGGTTGTGGGGCATCTTTTATTCGATCAAATATTATAAATTTTAATGATATTAGTGTCCCCAGTATAAAATTTTCCTCTTGATTACTTTATCCAAAAATTCCCATTTTAACATGCCCTGAAATGCATCTGCTGTAGTTCAGTTTCTTTGCGGGCTTACGGGATTGTATTGTTGCTATGGATATGTAATGCCTCAATTCAGTTTCATCTTCTTAGACTAGGCTAGATTCGATTTCCTAACAAAATATCCCACTATTCGCATCTGGTTGGACAGGTACTGCAGAAAAGCTAAAGCTGTTTTCAAGGAACTAAAGAAGGAACCTTATGTTGTGGAGTTGGATCAGAGAGGTTTGCTTCCTGAGCATTCATGTTATTATTTTAGCCTGTCTCTAATACCTTTTGATGACTATTTTCATTAGTTATCTTGAATTCCACAAAATTAGGTATCCAAGAAACAGGAAAGTTCAAGCAATTTTGTAAGATAAGTGCAAACAGTTTTGATGGAATGAAATTCACTTTACATATATGTTTTCAATTTTGTCTGACACAGCAAGTAGTAAGCTAGAAACGGTATGTGCAACCAAATTTGATGGTGCACACAAGTTGAGGAAGGAAAACGTGAAATTTCTATTGGAACGAGTGCTGCCCTAAGGCATCATTACGTCATCTAAATGTTTCAAAACAATCGTAGAAGCATAGAGAGAAATCTAAGATATAGAAATTATCAGAAGATGCTTGAACCCTTGAGCATAGAGCAACCTTGTAATCCCAGAGAGCATTGTACTTTGAGCCCAAAAACACATCTCAGAGGGCATGACGTGGGGGTCTCGAAATGTGCTTTCTGTTGACTAATAACTCATCCCATAACCCTGGATGAAGGTTGTAACAATTTGAAGTTAGGATCCCCAGTGTGAGCTCAGTGGCTATTCAACATGGTTTCTTGCAATTTCGTTGCTTGGTGTACTGCATGACCACCTGTTTCATATTTTCAATATCCCTTGACCAATAAGATACAAGTGGAGATCTCTCCATTGCTTTATCAAGATAATTTGTCTGCTTTATCAAGGTACTTATCCCAACCTCGAGGAGTGGTGCAGAAGTTTTGATCTCTCCACTGCTACGTCTGCATATGTATGATCATACAACATATTCACCCACTGTTAACTCCTATCTAAAAATAATGAAATCATCTCAAGTATGGTTTTTCTGTTTTGTCTTCTCATGATCTTTGTAGTAATATGCCTGCTTTTGGTTACTTTGCTATGTTGATGACTTGAGAACATCTGCAAATCACACTCGAAAACTATATCCAGTTTTTTTTTTATTTTTTTCCTCCTTTTGTGCCTGTTTTCTCAGAGGACGGATATGAAATTCAAGATGCCTTGTCTGAGATGGTTGGGAGGCGTACAGTGCCTCAAGTGTTTATCCAGGGAAAGCACTTGGGTGGCTCAGATGGTACCTAAGCTCCATCACTTTACTTCTAACTTTTACATGTGAATTCCAGAACTTATTTAATTATGGTTTGTATTGCATTTCAGATACTGTTGAAGCATATGAAAGCGGAAAGCTTCTGACACTAATTGGTATTGACTCAAAAGATGATCTTTAAACGATATTGTGTATCTCATTCATCAATCAATCAGGAGATGGATGGCTGAATCATTCAGAAGGTGTGGCTGGATATTATTATGTCGTCTCCGTGGTTTCTATAAACATTATTTAGTTTCAACTATGTTTTTTTTGCTATTAGAATCTTGATGTTAAATGAATAATCTTCTTAGTCATATCTTTGCAGATGCAAACTATGAATCACTTGCATGTTTACGTGGCCATATCACAGTGAACCATAGAACTTTGGGATATATACACTGCTGGTTTTTTATATTTATTAGCTTGATCTAGAGAATCTAGATGTTCGTTGAATTACTAGTGTTGTTGGCATAATCATATTGTTATAAAAAGTTATCTTTGATCCTTGTACAATTTTATGTATTTCAGGATGTTCGCCATTACTCCAAAGTCACCCACCTCCCTTCTAAAATTTAGCCAAGTTAGATCTTCTTATCATCCTGATTTAAAACATAAAAAATTTACATTGAAATCTCTATAGTTATAAAAGTGAAACATTTAGATTCATTTATCTTAATATCGTTAATCTTATCGATGGAAACACGAAAGTAATGAATAAAAAAATAATTTTAACGTTTTAGTTGGTGGTAATGTATGATGTCAGTGGTGGTGGACAATAATATTGTTGAGGGTCGTGATCGATGCATATGTTGAACGATCCTTTCGTCGCTCGACAACTATATCGATGCAATGAGCGTCGAAAGGATCGCTCGATAACCATATCGGTACCGATGTAGTTGTAAAGCAATTATCATATCTCGTCGTCGCTCTCTTCATCTATAACAATCACTTGTGGCTCCCAATAGTGTCATCGTTTGCTACTACTGACATTACCGTCAACACTAATTAGAACGTTGAAATTGTTTTTTTTTTTCTATTGTTTTCGTGTTTCCGTCGATAAAACCGACAACGTTAGAGAAAATGGATTTAAATGTTTGACTTTTATGGATCCATAATTTTTTTTAAAGTTTAAGGATTAGGATACTTAATTAAATAAGATAATATATAATTAGTTAATATCATATTTTTATAAATTCATAAATCATTTCGTATTTTCGTTGATAAAACCGATAATATTAGAGAAAATAGATTTAAATGTTTGACTTATTTTATGGGTTTAACTAAATGGGATAATATGATATTATCGATAAAACCGATAATATCATATTTTTGTAAATTCATAAATCATTCTTTAATGTTCTTGAACAGATATCGAGATTGCATATTAGGTTTACTATTTAATGTTCTTAGGGCATTATTATTGCTTCTGAGACCAGAATTTTCTATCATTCTTTCTGAGGTTAAAAGCAGCTTATCCCGCTTTGAACTTTCCTTTGGGATCGGTCCGCGGCTTTAGGTCTCAGTCTTCGTGGCAAAAGACTATTAGGGTTTTGGAATAATAGAAGGCAAGGAACTTTGACCAAAGTACAGCCATCTAACAAAGAACACTGCTCGTAGCTCCTTCTATGCGTTCCAATCAGATACAACATTTTCGGCTCAATCAGATAATCTTTATTATATTTTGATGATCTATTATTGTACTATTGTCCGGAATTATTAAATTACTACGTCAAACAAGTTGAGATGTGATTTGACTTCCAATTTTGTTGAGTGCAGCATTATCACTCAGATTGAATATTCTTTTCTTAGTGTTCAATCGTGTGTGTGTGTGTGTTCTCCAACATATCAAAATTGGATCAGGAAGTCTTTATGAACCGGAAAAATAGAATATGTATGTGATGCTTAAATTTTGGGGAAATTCTACATGGTAGAATAGTCAAACGTATGTCCGATCGATTGTTCATTACTTGCAGACTGTTGTTACAAGAGAAAATATGTGCTTTAATTGTTGTCGAAGCTTAACACTGTGCATATTATCTCTGCCCCTAATTCTTTACATTTCTGATTACATAACGATTATTTCTTGAACCTGCTAAATACCTGTTAAAGGATGTGACAAAAGCAAACAAAAAGCCAGATTGAACAATAGAAGAAGAGGCAAATGGAATGATCGAGTTCTCTAAGCCATGCTTTTGCTATTTAACCTACCAATTCTGTAGCGTTTGCAAAGCAGGAGCCGCCAAAAGTCTTCCTTTTAAGGTCAGATTGCCAGAGATCATGAGATCTAATGATGGTGATAGATAGATTAGATAGATAAGACCTTTAAACACGAGTGACTGATTCAAGTTCAGCTTTTAGGTGGTGGGTTCGTTTCAACACACAGCTGTGCGTGCATTACATCCTCAGGTCATATTATTTTTATGTAAAACTGCTTTAAGAAAAATGGCTACATTTGGGGATGCATTATTGTCCACAAAGTGGGAGTCAAACGTCCGATGTCATCCTCCATCCTTATCCTTTCTAGGAATCAAAAGGCTAGTTAGTTGACTAGAAGTTTTAGTCAAATCGTCAATGGTCAACCCCGGATTATGATCTCCCATCTTATCATGCATGACGCACTATTGCCGGTCAACTTTATCCTCCTGCGAAAGGCTCGTTACTTCTCCCCACTATCAGCTTCACCAACATCCCCGAGGTAATCGATCTCTCATTACGCTGATGCGGGCTTTGAGAACCAGGCCACGATTGCAGCGGGTGCCGCAGCCGCTACGAGGTTGACCAGCCATGCGTGCCTGATACACGAGTCAGAAAGGTGGTGTTGGGAGATGCATCGCATCGAGACCCGGCAATAATATATAGACAGACGACTTGGTTGGGTGGGTGACGTTGAGAATTGGCCTCACCGGTCAATCCCGAGAAAGAGATAATTACTTGGACTTTTTGGAGCCGAAGGGAAGAATCTGATGAATTGTTGCAGCAATGGCTCTGATACTGTTGGGTGAAAACTTGGGTGGTGATGTTGCATTGATTCACCTGCCTCCGATTTCTCAAAGGATGATGGGTAACTGCCTTGAAGACTTTTCATGCTGACTTAAATGGGGAGTGTGGACCTTTGATCCCACGTCCGACCACATAACTTTGGACTCATTAAAGCTGTAATGACATGTTCCAACCTTCAGCTTTTACTGTCCACAATAAATCTCCTCTTCCCCTTCTCATCTCTTCCGCGGCAGAAGCCCCCCCACCCAACATGGAGGGAGAGGAATGTGACACCGGTCTCACCCTCTCCGTAGGTGGAGCTTGTGCTGGTGGCCTGGTTTCCACTCAATTCCATGCCTTGTTCCCTTTCCACCACCACCACCACCACCACCAGCAGGAAGAAGAAGAAGAAGAAGAAGAAGAAGACTGTAGCAGGAAGACCATCATAGCAGGTGGCACGAGGAAGAAGCTAAGGCTCAGCCAGGAACAGCAAGCATTGCTGGAAGACAGCTTCAGAGAGCACACCTTTCTTGCTCCGGTTGGTACTCACTTGCATGCAAAAACCGTTGTTTGTTTCCTGCGTCTGACGAGTGTTGTTGTCATGGCAGAAACTGAAGCAGGAGTTGGCCAGCCGGCTAAACATACAGCAACGGCAAGTGGAGGTCTGGTTCCAGAACAGGAAAGCGAGGTAGTAAGCTCGACTCCTCCTCCTCTGTTGCTTCTTCTTCTTCTTCTTCTTCTTCTTCTTCTTCTTGTTCCGAACTCCCATGGATCTCTGCCTGAGTGGGTGCAGGAACAAGTTGAAGCAGACGGAGGCGGAGCTGGAGACCCTCAAGAAGTACCGTGAGAGGCTGAGCGAGGAGAACCGGAGACTGAAGAGGGAGGTGGAGGAGCTGCGGAGCACGAGAAGGCTCGGATCGCCGGAGCCGATGGCGACCACGCTGACCATCTGCCCGGCCTGCTTGAGGAAGACCAGCTGCCGAGCGCAACCCCAACGCCAAGGAGGGACGAACGGAGTCTCCACGTAGTGAGCTGGTCAGCTCTGTACAACGTAGAAACAAAAAAGGAAGGAAATGTTAGCGTAGTATAAAGATAAATGGAAATCTCTCTTTAGCACTACCTCAACTATACACAAAATATGCCGCCATGCTTCTCTAATCTATGCATTCTAACTAATGCCCATACCGATCCATACTAGTATGTATATATAAAAAAAAAAGAGCCTAACAATTTAGAATTAGAAAGACAAAACTATCTGATACAAGACTTTTACTGTGCCAGTACGAGTTCTATTACACCGGACGATACAGGTCCTATACCAAACACACTACCCGGTTTATCATAGTCCGTGCATCCCATAGAAGATAGATAAATACGGCTAAGAAAATCTTGGTTTCTACTATTCTTGTCATCGCAATACACAATTCAGAGAGTCCAATTGCATAAGAGTGTTCAAAGCAGAGAAAAATTGCAACTCAAGAAGCAGATGAAGAATAATAGCATCAGGGTGGGAGTAGAAAGTGGAACGAGTCAGTGTTCCACAATGAGTGCCCGTGATTGTCTAAGATAAATTTGACCCGTTCTCAGACAAGCAATTTAGGCTCAAGGTCAGTGTCACCTTTGCCGATACAGAAAAAAAAATGAGAACAGGAATTCCTAAAAGTTTCTATCGTGAATACAAGATATAGCCATATACACTTCGTTCGGAAAACCAACAAATACACTCGCCAATGTTAAAGAGTCAAAAGCTCTCAAAAAGATCTAAAAGAAATGAGATAAACAATATATTTCATCACCCAAAATGATGTTGGAACTAAGGTCCAATTTATTGAGTACCCACATGTTTAACATTGTATTATATTATATTATATTATATTATATTATATTTTATATATATATATATATATATATATATATTCAACGAACAAGCTATAATTTATTTGCTTGGCATTTTTCAGCTGTGAACATGTTAAGAGGTGACAAAAGAGACTTACCTGTACGACAAGAGTACTCGAGGGAATTGAGACTGTTGATTTCAAAGAGATGCTTCATGTTTACACGAGAAACCTGACCAGGAGACAAACGAAATAAAACAAAGAGAATAGGTTTTGGACAAATGCTTGCAACCAACACCTGCTTTTGAATAGTTCACAACACCATGGGGAATAGTCAGAGAACTGACCTCATCAATCATTATTATGTCCAGCCATTTTTTGTTTCAACCAAGCCAAGCCAAGCCAAGTGATACCACAGAATGCAGCTACAAAGAGAGGTGACAGAAAGCAGGATATCCAAGCTGGTTCATTGTCAAACGAGTTTTCTTGACCTGCAGAAATTTCAAAGCAAAGATGAAATACCAGGTACGAAAAAATAACTTGATATTTTTGGCAGGTTGTGCATCATGATTCAGAGATCAAAACAAGCTGGTTGACTGCCTCAACACGACAAATTGTTTCATAAATGTTGGCCAACATATAAAAACACCCACCTTAGAAACAGTAGAGGGATGACTAGAATCAAATGATTACGTCCGTCAAGTCCCTTGCTTCCTTCCCAAGTTTCTACCAATTTCAATGCTCATGAACAGAATGGTCAGCACCTCCCATCATTTGGCCAATTTGATGCAAACAATCTATCTTTCGATCAGATGCGTAGGAACCAACGACTCAGTCCGGTTAAATTTTCAACAAAGACATATGGCTTAGTCAGAACAAGAGAAATGTCATTGTAACTTGTGCTGTATCTATTTTATAGTTCACAACTGATTGTTTTGGCAGGAATTCGCCTGAAATCGCTTCATTCACATTCTAAATGCAAAAACAAAATACAAAAACAACTTAACCAACGGGAAGCCATTGGTTCCAAAAACAAATGAAGCACATCTGAGTGAAAGAAATAATCAGAAATTTTCAGATACATCATAGATGATTTTTAGCACTTTAAGCAAGTTGAAATATATCAAAAATGGGTATGTTCATTTTGATTCAGTCTGAAACAGAAAAAAAAAAAAAAAGTGGGTATTTTCTAGCCCCAACATCAAATGCTAGCCATCTTTATGGGCAAGTTTATAATCTTTGGGTCAATACATTTACTCATATCAGACAAGCCTTCGCGTGGAAGGTTCAGCAAAGATTTGAATATGTTTTTGACCATGAGTCCCCAGCAAGCATCAAGCATTCGCACTTGAGACGTATGCATGTTGCATTAACCCCATAACCAGTTAAAAATCAAAGAAATTGCCAATAGAGGTTCTTCAAGGGAGAAGCTGATAATATAGAAGCTATATTGACAAAGTTATGCTTAATATTTCCACTAATGAGTCAAGTGAACTGGCACATAAGGCATGCTTAATATGATTGGAATTCTTTGAGGAAAAAAAACCTTATATTCTAAATAGAGGTCTTTAAATAGATCACCACCTACAAAGAACATTAAAAAAAATGTTTAGTATGTTATCTGGAGAACAACTCAATATGATCCGTGAATAATACAAAAAATATGTCCCTGCTGGCAGAGCAGTTGATGACATAACAAAATCTTTTAATATGATGCTAATAGCTTGCAATAGCATATGACCTCGGTTGAACGAAACGGACTGGAAAATGCAGAAGCAATGAACAAATGGCAACATAAAAATCCCAAAAAATATAATCAGAATCCATGACAAATCAAAGTGATAAAATTTTTCTGCTCAAAATTTCAGTATGACAAAAGCTACAATCATAAATAATGTATTGCTAATACGCAAACATAGTCCATGAGCCCTGTCTGTGAAAAACAGATCACGTAATGACCAACAAATTTGAAGCCTTTCAACATCATCAACTCTAATCAACATGTAACTCTAGTAATGTCTGGTCAAATAATATTCAGCTGAAATTTACCAAAAATTACAAACTTTCCTTATTTTCTAAACTTTGTAGTGATCAGAAGACAATCAAATCTTCCCTTCTACAAACATAATTATTTAAATTAGAGAAACACTTGGGCATTCATCTTCTTTGAAAAAAAGTTTAATCACACAACCATTTCCGTGAATATTAAAGAAACATGTAATTGAAGTGCAATTTTCTATATATACAATATATCTAATTAATTCCTTGAGAAAAATAATAAAAGCAGACTGTTTCATTCAAGCACTTGCCAGTACCTTCATGTAGCATACTCAATTCTCAGTATCTAAAGCAGCTAGAGGTTCATCCTGGATGAATAATTAGGACTGCTCTAGTTGATATCATCAATTATTGGACACCATAACTATCTAAGAATAATTAGGACTGCTCTAGTAGAGATAATCAATTATTGAACACCATAACTATCTAAGACAGACGTACAAGTTACCCTCTGCAACCCATATGGGGCCTTCCCCCTTCTCCGAGTCCTTTCCATGCTCTCATATTTCCATTGCCCGCTCACCACATATTTCTCGAGCACGACAGAAAATATTATGAAGTTCATCTGCAAAACGAAGTAGTTAAAGGCATTCAATTTACCCAAGTTTTTTGCAGAACTTTCCATCAAATTAGAGGAGCACAACCATGAACAGTAGTGGGAGTAAATGCAAGTTCCGGAATTTTGTGTCTCAAGACTGCAATCATAAACTCTTGAAATCTGAATGTGGTTATGGATCTTCATCACATGACCCCTTTGAAGTCCGCAGGCAGAAATTTCCAAGATCTTGACTAAAAGAAGTACCTTTCTGGAGGGTTGAAGCAGATACTGCTGCCATCCCTTTGAATTCAAGATGGCCGAGTCTACCTGCCACGGAAGCAACACAACCTCAGGGAAAGCAACAACATGTCAATTCTAAATACAGTCTTCGAGTCATAAATGCACACCTAAACATGAACATGTCCAACTCCGACAAACAAAACACAACCATACCCACGTTCAGATTGTGCAAAATACATATCAAATCAATCATTTGATAAAGAACTAGAAACGATCGTGCAAACATAGAAGAGCCCTAGTTCTTGAGATAATGGAGTTCTTCAAATATTAGAATTAACCCTAAACCTAATCGCACCAGCTCTTGTCGGTGCCCCTGATGTGGAGGGTCACGGAGACCTGGGAGACGGTGCGGACATGTGCGTTCCCGTCGTGAAGTCGGAAGCCGCGAGCCCGAAGCCCGAAAGGACGACGAACGAAGTGCTGCTCATGCCCGACCGGAGGCCGGGTATCGGCGACCTCTCGGCGGCCCGTCGGCGCGCGTCGGAAGGCCAATGAGGAGCGTACGGATCTTGCTGTCTGTTTGGCACGTAAGCAGCAGATTCCGAGATCCGACCGGTTAGTGAACCGGGCACTTGATCCGCCGGTTCGGTTCAGTTCCGGGTCATGTTGGCCCGGGCCATATTTGCTGAATTAGATAATTAATGGTAACGAAATTAAATTAAATAAAATAAAAATTAATGGGAAACAAAATTTAAAAGTTAATTTAAATTAATATTCCAACAAATTTGGTTGATGTTTCCCTAACTAATTTAATAACTAAAATAGTTAACGACTAATTCTAGAGAATCAATTAATATTATAAAAAATATTATTTTAATTTAATTGTCTAAAGAAATTTTGGAAGAAGCACTCGTAATGAAGATTAAACTTTTTAATAATTAAATGATTAATTATTAATGATTTTTTTTTATCATAGAATAAAATAGTATAATATAAATAAATGATATAGCAAAAAGAAGGAAACAACTATCGACCATCTCGACCGTGAGCTGCAGCAATGTAGGGAGATTAAACTGTTCGCGACGAGTTCGAGTTGGAGTCAAGTGATCCGATGATCTCTTTCTTTTTCTCTTCTTCCTCCTCCTCCTCCTCTGTTTTCACTTCGCTTGGGTTCAATGATTCACCACTCTCACAGTCGAGGAGAATTCAATTGCAAGACTCCACCACCAGTACTGAAGTCAATGTGAGCTAACTCGCATGAGAACCTACGAGACTGTCAGACGGAGAAACCATTTGCGTCCCTCCCTCTTCAATGCATAGCATTAACCTCCGTCACGTTAGCAGGCAGCGAATCTGTCGTGGCCGCGCGACTTCATGCAGGTGCAGATGCTGCTGCACCAGTACGTATCTACGGTCTCTACTCGAATCATATCTGCTTCCTCTGTTTTTATATAGAAAGAAGGAAAAAGTCTACGACTGTATCAGCCATTCATACGTTATGTCAAACCCAAACGAGACTGATCAACAACATGAAATATAAACAAACTAAACCCTAATCGTGATAGTATAGTTACAGGCCAATCATCACCTTCTCTGTTCGGCTGTAAATAGTTGTATTTGTAATGTTACTTCGACTATTTGTTTGTATCTAAAAAGGTTACTACTTACTGCAGGTTTTTCCGGTGGCGACTAATCAAACACGATGTGAGCGGAAGAACATGTACTCTGCCTGGCCGACATGTGAGCGGCATTCACAGACCTCCAATACTTTATGGTGAATTTGTCATGGCATAGCTTTTACCTCTCGGCCACAGAAAGCCCCGTAATTATTGGAAGGCAGGGAGGGGGAGGAGGGAAAGCTTTTGGTCTGGATTTCCACACAAGCCATGAAAGCGACAAGCCATGGCCAGAACTCTCTGCTTCCAGTCCAGAGTTCTTTAAGAGCTTGCGTCCTGCCACGCGAGAGAATACAAATCCAATGATCTGTGCGAGGCATCACGGGCTTAAAGCAGCGGCTGGTTGTTGGGGGCGCACGAACACGCACAAGGGGCCGCGGCAACTCCCTCATAACTCCCTGTCCATTGCTTTCTCCTCCTGCCGCGACTGGTCCATCCACAGCACGACCCCGTGATCCCAATCATACTCACTTGGACGCCTAAGCTTATGGTCAACCAAGTGATCTAAAAGCTTAAGCTTAGAGATGAAATCAAACATTTAGATTACGATACTCTTCTTCTTCCTAGAAGCTCTCATTGTAAACGTTGTGCTCTATGAGAGACAACGACTGTTTGTGAGGATGGCCTGCAAGATTTCTTCTGGAGACCACGGTTGTTGCCAATGCCAATGCCAATGCCATGCCTGCAAGATTCCTGGAGTCTGTACGTGGCTTCTCCATCGACCCTACTGCTACTTCCTCATGCTCACAGGAACTCTCGTCCGTTGCCTCAACATGGCTTGCAGGGAAGATCGACGGAGTGACTGATTGCCCAAACGCTACGCGTCAAGCTTCAAGCTGCGGCCAAGGAGAAATGCATGGCAGTCATCCGGTGCTCATTTAGCTGCCCTAATAGAGGTTCGTAATCGGTGTTCTCCTTGCAACTCTTTTCGTGTTTATCAGGTCAAAGTCATAGATCAGATGCATTTGCAAGCTTGATGAAACCGAATTATATGACAAAATGCATGATTTTATGTTAATGGCATCCAAAAATGCATGTGTTTAAGATGAGATGCAAGATGTACTGCATTGACTAATGCAGTGTAGAGGAGATGGACTGTTAATTACCTCCAAAATCATAGAGATCAAAGTAATTATCTTCGAATTCGAATGATCAATTTTGATAAATGTGATACGTCTACTTGGTTTTTTTAGCTTCTCTTCCAATATTATTTAGTAGGAGTATGGGAAAGCCAATATAAATAGTCTTTTCTTCTAATATTCCAATTCATATTAAAGATTAGATCAATACATGAGATGTGATTGAATCATTTAAATTCTACGATACTATTCACTTATAGGCGAAGACTCTGATCGTCACCTGTTGGAAATGCATGTGTGATTGCATATATAGATGTTAAGGAACACAAGAAGGATCGTTTGCAGTTCAAATCTCTGGAGCATTATTCTCAGTAGAACAGTAAGAAGAGGTGGAGAGGAAAGAGGAACTGATTCATCCAGCTTCCGGACTTCCCCGCTGATCACATGTAGTCCACCTCAAACAATGCCTGCCCAAGGTGGAAGAGGCTGATCTGGGAGGGCTCATGGGAGCCTGAGCTGAAGAGGTGGGGGTGGTGCAAGTAGGTATTGTTGAATGGTGAAGGGGAGGAGGAGGGGGAAGACTGCTGCCGCTGATGTGAGACCTTCTTCTCAGCCACTTTAACGAAAGGCTGTTGAGACCCCGTACTTCCTTCTGCTGCAACACCTCCGAGAGATAAAGCCGGTGCATTCCTCAGCAGATTGCCTCTGTTCTGACACTGCTGTCCCTCAACCTTGTTGCTTAGACTTGTGGGACAAGTGGTGTCTGCTGTTCAAGAGAGTGGTAGAGATGCATGAGAACAAGAGAAGCTCCAGTGTCGGAAGCTGATCGAAGGAGCAAGAGAAGAACATGGTTGTCACCATTGTTTCCGGTGGTCTTTTGGGCTTGTTTGGACTTCTCAGAGGCGTCGGTGTTGGTATTCTTCGAGGGTGATGTGATGGTTGTTGGTGGGAGTTGAGGCTTCCTCCGCCGGCGGTTGTGGTCAGCCAGCCGCTTCCTGCAGCTTCTCTTGGCCTTGTCGAACTCCGCCAATACATGGAACCTGATCATCATTTCGAGGACGTACGAGGATAAAGGAAGAGGTAAGAAGGAACATGAGATGGAATCGAGAGAAGCATCCCAAAAGAAATCAAGAAAAGCATATCAAGATGGAATCTTTCCTCAAATTGAGCGGTAGACGTGGGATTCCCTCTCAACTGGCTCCTACCTGCTGCACTGCTGGCAGAAGCGCTGCTGCAACCCCCCGACGACGACGACGGTGGCCTTGGAGTGGAGCTCGCACACTTTGTGACGGCGATGGTAGTGTTTCGCCCCGGAGAGATCAGTCTTGCACCCCTCGGCCTGGCACCGCGGCTGATGGCTGCTCAACGAGTGCATCCCGCTCGACCTCGCCAAGAGCCGGTCCATTGCAAGTGCATCACCGGACGAGAAGTAGGTCCTGTGGCCTAGATTTAGCCCGATTCGGCCGCAGCCGCTGCCACCGTCGTCCCTCTTGACAAGTCCTATCGGGTACTCTGGCGGCGGAGGCGAGAAGAAGTGGAAGCTGTTCGTTGGGACGAGAGGAGGCGGGGAATCCAGGAAGGGCGTGTAAGGGAAGAATGCATGGTTTTGGAGGTTGTGGGAGTTGGTCTCCCAATTCCAAGTATAGTGCTTTCGGCTGCTGCCCTCCATCCCAACAAAGGACGTCATGGAAGGGACGAAGGCTCCGGCAGAGCTAAATCTGTTCGTCATCCTCCCATCAAATGCCTCTCAGGAGATACACACACACACACAGAGGAACACAATTGGAAGTTGGCCTCTGCCTTTCTCCCCTCCTTTTCTACTTTGATCTCCGCATCAAGTCTTGGGAGGTGGGTGTTGAAACGGCAATGTCGAGTAGGATGGCTATAAAGGAAGAGAGAGAGAGAGAGAGAGAGATGGGAGATGGGAGATGGGAGATAAGGATGCTGCTTCTATCTGCCCTAAAGCGAGGTGGACTTGTCCGAAAGCTATGCAGGAGGTCGGAACCCCTCTGAATGAGAGGAAGTAGTGGCTGTGTTGGCTTTGTTTGCGCAAGAAAGAGAGGCTTTGCGTAGCATTTGAAGGCCACTAGGAATCTAGGTGGGCCTCGAGGCTTAAAGATACACGTCTAGTGATTAATTTTCTGGATCTACTCCCGCGTCCTTTGATTTCTTGTCAGAATTCTGATGGTGATGGTAGTACGACGAAGACAGAGAAAGGGTCTCCTTTTGTTTCTCGTCATCTCATGTCATCTCAGGGTGTCTTCAGCTCTGCTCTTCCAGAACACAGTTCAAAGGAGAAGCACCAACCAAGAAACTATGCATCATGCAAGCTCAAGATTCGTTACAAGTTTACTGACAGTAAAGCTAATCTGACAGTCAACATCTGCAGGCTTCATCGATGGAGCAGTAGATGAGGCGCAACCGGGCATGTGATGCTCTGATTCATGTTGCATCGTTTGACATCAATGAGAAGCGATCAAACTTCCACTGCTGCATGCTCCCCGGTAGTGTACGTACCCCAGCAATGCTCCCCGGACTGCAAACTTCTCCTGCTTTTTCCCTAACATGCGAAGTAAAAGAAGGTGCAGTCTATGGAGGTATTCCTTCTGATAGATGGAGACGTTGTATCTTCAAGTGCATTCCGTGTTGCTCAACTCTCCCATGTTGATGGAAGCGGACGTACGTCCACTGGCGTATCCAAGAACTTGGAATTAGGGGTTGAGAGTTAGACAGATACATGAAGAGAGAGAGAGAGAGAGGCGGGGGTAGGTAGAAATGGAGGAGAGTTGCGTCGATGATCATGAGTTTGGGTGAGAAAGGAGCGAAGGAGCCCACGAGGAAGTAATGATGGTCCTATGCTTATGCTTGAGCTGGAACGAAGACGGATGAATCCAAGGAGAAAAGGGGTTTCCACAAAGACGTGCATCAAACGTTGTTTATGTCCGTACTGATGGGACCAATGCACACTGTCATCCACAGCAAATGCTGAGAGTACTCTCCCTGGAGGAGAGCACTGCTCCTGTACTGTTCGTCGTAAAGGCATCCGTCGAGATTGATGATGACGTTGGACTGTAAACTTGAGTTTTCATCGTCACAAATACACCCCAAAGATCCTGATATATTTCTTAATATTTTCCAACATATACATATATATTTATATGTAATATCGATCTATCTACGTTATAATCTACGTTAAGCAACGTTGTTGTGCATGAATGGCTGCGAACTTGAGATTCGAAGATACGCCCGTTGGAGAGACTTCGAACCATAGATTTCAAGCCACGAGAGAGCGACAGTATCGCAACAACACTGGAAGGTCGACAACAGAAACAAGCATCCCGCTGTGTATCCCAAATAATAGACCAAAACATCCAACGTCGCTCTACCCAAGCAGAAGCCGAGCGAGCGAGGCCAGAGAGGCTGCATGCCATGGCGAACAGCAACGGAAGCTACAGGAGGCAGAACCCGTCTCCAGCGGTCGTCTCCGCAGGTTGCTTGAGGTTCAAGTCGTACCTCTCCTTGTGCCGACCTCCCTCCCACCGCCAGCCACCGTCGCTTCCTACGGCCCCTCCGCCGCAGCCCACGTGCGAACCCTCTGCGGCACCGGCAATGCCATCCCTCTTCAGGGATGGGGAAGCGGCGGCTGAAGCGTACTGGAGAAGAGCGAGGCAGCTAGAGCAGGAGCTCCGGAAGCTCGACGCGTGGGTGAGCACGGAGAAGAGGCAGACGGAGTGCCCGAAGAACACTACCGTGATGACGGCGGAGAACGGTCACACGGAGATGACGAGGTTATCGGATGGCAGCTATCTCCATGAGATCAGGAAACCGGGCAGGCCGTGGGGGAGGTTGGTCATGCAAGTTTCGGCGCCATTGATCGCCGAGAACGCTACAGCCGCAGCGGAGGTGATCTGAGAACGAAATAGCCGGTAATTCTCACTGATGTATGCTAACGATGGGTTGAAACCTTACCAGGTGATACGTGGGATGGCGTCCTTGAGACGAGGGGAGCTGTGGGAGTGCCTGCATGAGTCGATGCCGATGAGCAACCTGAGCGGACGCCAAACGGGAGAGATCAAAGGGAAGAGGGTGGTGACGGGGGCGGAGGAGCATTTCGTGGAGGCTGTGCTGCTGGGTTCGGTGGAGAAGATGGAAGGGCTGGCGTTGGAAGGGCTTCGCATCCAGATGGGGGGAGTAAGGGCCGCCGCCGAGGTTGCAGAGAAGAGGGCGGAGGCGGGGAGCAAGGAGCGCATGGTTCTGGTGATGCTGGTGCAGGTGAGGGATCCGAGGGAGAACTACGAGGCGGTCGGCGAGGCCATGATCGGGCTAATCGAGGCGTCGGCGGCTGGGGAGGGGGGCAGCAGCAGATTGGATGTACAAGGACTGCATGTTGCGGGGATGAAGTCGGTGCAGGGGAGGAGCGAGGGGAGGGACCTCATCTGGAGCACTTCTCTCAGAGGTTGCAAGGGCTGCTGCCTGCAGTACGTAAGAAATCCGGATAGATTTTTCGCATGACGTATTCTTTTCTGAAGATCTTTTCATCGATCGGTCAAGTGAATTCCTTACTCTCAGTAAACTTAGAAAGTTCAAACTGTTCTTTCAACTCTATTTCTTTACTTGCGTACTAAGACGCGCTGATGATGGAAAAGCTGAAGAACTGCTGTAGTTCATATTAATTTCAATATCCACTGTGGCATTCCTTCTGTCCGGCGAAGGAAAAGAACACAAACACAATTTAAAAGCCAACAACAATAAAATACAGGAGAGGGATTGAGAGCACCTTTCGATGAAACAAAATTTGCTGACGTTTCTCACGCTGCAGGTGTAGCACTCACAACTGCAACCAAAACCAAACAGATTTGAGGGTCATCTAGATTAATACAACTTGAAAAACGGAGATTATGAAGAAGAAGGCATGATGGTGTAATATAATGGAATTTGTGGATCTTGTAGTGTTGCATTATGGTTCACAATAATCTTCTGCAGTTTCCAAATTGCTGAAGGTACCAACATTTAAAAATAAATGACTGAGCCGAGTAACTATAGCTGCAAATTGAAGATGACTACTTTCGACTTGCCAAGAAGCACTACGCTGATCTACATCGATGGATTCGGTAGGGGTACTCTGAATCCACGTGACTTGTCAACTAAGGATATTATACAGTGTTCATGTGACAGCATTTGTAGTAATAACTACGAAACTATGCCGCTAGGTTTAAACTAGAAAAAGTTCTTCACCGCCATCAGCATACCATCATGCTATCCTGAGCTTTTAGACTTCCTATGATCACAGAAACAGAATGATTAGTACTTTGGTTCATAAAAGACATCAAAATAGAAAACAAAACACATCAATGAAGTCATAAACAACGATGAGTTTAGTAGTTTGCTGTGACGTGTGCATGAATGTTCTATTTTAATCGATAAAGGTAAGAAGTCTCTTAGAGACATAATCAACAGTGCCCAACTGATGCCAATATCCATAGTAGTTAAATCTGAAATGATATTATCTAAGAAGTTGATTGGTATGCACAGTTTCAGGAATCACAGACCAAAATTGTAGATGAAAAAAATCTGTCACCATCAGAAGAACGGAAAGAGACCTGTCATTGTCATTGACAGTGAACCCTACTGTATAGGCACATGTTGATGCGTATCCAAAAAGTCATGTTAAAATTCGCAATTTAGATGTTCCAACATTAATCTCCATACCTGGTGTCTTCATAAACAATGAAATAACTCAAAGTCATAATAATTTGGATCCAATGTTGCTGACTTATAAAATCCAAGTTTCATGTCTGGATAGCTTTAAATATCTATACCAAAATGACATTATTAAATAGAATATCGAACACAAGCATATAGCCTGTCCAACTTGCTAAATCTTCTGTTTCCTTGTTACACAAGCAAAGCGAGTAAAAATGGGTGATGGAAGGGATAAAACTAGTAAAAATGCACGATTAAAGGGGTACTAATAGTAGTAAGATGGGGCTGCACGAGAGGTGGTCTAAATTGCACCTAGAATACAAATGGATATAGGTTCATAAGTAGAATGTAGAAATGCAGACAAAGTTAAATTGCAGCTGGAAGCTCCTATATTAGTTTCAGAAAATACCAAAAGCAAGTGCCAGACAAGATGATTTACCCTACAGATAATCATTCTTAACCCACAAACAAATCAACATATAGCATCAACCAAGATAACGGAAATAAGTAAATCTCAATATATTTCAGAGCACCTCAGCAGATGTTGAATGGGTCACCTCCCTCTCAGCATCAAAATGGCTGCTCAATCTCCTGAAGAGAGAAAAATTAGTATGCAAGCAACTGATAGAAAAGGAACAAAAACAAGTTATTGGGAATCACCTTGGCTTGTCATTTTTTGCTAAATGTTTTGACATTATTGAAGCCTGCATGGAAATGCAAATGGGTGTCAATGAAATCCTGGCTAGAACAACATTAGTAGAAGTAGAAAAAACAAATTTTAGATTTAGATATGGCACATTCTATTTCAGAAAACCATAATGTTATATGTCTCCTATTACACAACTGAAGCATTTAATACACATCCTACAAGCTCTAAAAGTTACATGCAAATTCACTAATGGCCATATATGTTACTTGAAACAACAAAACACGCAAAATGCATAAGCTTTCTCGCAGTTGAGAACAAGGTGAAGCAGAATCACATAAGACTGCAATATGAATCTTCTCCTGCAAAATAGTTCATGCTGAATATAGGGGCAAATTATACATAAATTTGCCGACGTTGAAGATTCACCGATCTACAATTAACACACAAGGTAATTGTATGAAAGTAAGTCTTGACCTGCTCTTGAATAATGCTTCTAGCTTCAACAAGTTGAGCCTCAAGCTCAAGTTCCCTTTCAGTTGCTTCACAGGTCAATTCCGCTCCTTTTTGTGCATCTTGCAACTGTACCATCCTTGACTGTATCAAAATAAATAAGTAAACAAATAAATAAAGTAGCTAATGTGAAAAACCAAGCAATCTAATTATAATGTAAAAAAGAAAACTATAAAGTGAAGGGAATGGTCATCATGTGCTTAGTTGAGAACCAATGAATAATACCTTTATTGAAGCCATCTTGGTACGCAAACTCTCTTCTATCTGATCTCTGGCCATGTGAAAAGGTAGATCAAAGACATCCTGCCAGAAAACGTTGCATAAGGAAGTTACCTAGGAGAAGCCTGCTCTTTGCCCTCATTCCCATTCTCTAACAACTGACAATTTTGGAGGTTCAGAAAGAAAGATAATTATCTATCACCCTACCGTTCTGCCACCCAAAGGGGATTGCGGAGAGTCAGCATCCTGTCTTTCATTCACAGTAGAGGTTTGTTGTGATAGACCACTTGGAGCATTTAGAAAGTCACGCATATCCATCTAACAATACAAAAAAATAGTTAAGCATTTTTTTGTCCAGATTTATGTCGAACAAGCATAAAAATAATGATAACATTTAAGTATGGTTTTTGAAGTAGTGATAGAAAAGATACCACTTTCTATGACATTTCAAAGAAAAAAAAAACAATGAACTCCTCCTTAAGAGAATCTTTTTTGGCCTAAGGTAAATGAAAGATAGTATATTACAAAAAAATAGAACATTAAGAAAAGAGAGGCACATTCGAGCGGTCCATTATGTCATGCTCATGGATTGCAAACTCAAAATTAACCAGCTGCTATGAGCATTTTGCACCAGTGCAGTAGTGGACCAAGTCAGAGACCTCTTTGTGCAGGACCTTCATACATCGGATTACATATATAGGATTATTACAGAACTACATCATTTTGGGCCAGTTTTGGTGACAATGGACCAGTTCTTCAGTAGTCATTTGACCAGTTTAAGATAATATATGTTGGTCGAGATCGATCAAGAATCAAGATAATTAAAGGTCAAGTCTCAACCTCCACTTACCATAAGACTAGGTATGCACAGTGATGAGAAGAAATAGAAGAGGAGAGAAACACCATGGTATATGCACTGCAGAGGAGAAGACTGGAAAAGAATACATGGGCCCTGATTATACATTCTTATCAATGGACGTAGTATTAGCACAGTATATATAATAGTTCATCAAATAGACCTCAAGTGTTATATAAAAAAAATTATCCGAGTAAGAACTCAATTAAACAGAAAATATAATTTTATGGCTACAATTTTCAAACCTGCATAGAACGTAACAAAGCCCGCAGATCAGAATTCTCTGCCATCAGCTCTTGCTTCTTCACCTCATATGCATCAACCTATAGATGTTCAGAGTATTATAATACTAATAGAATGAGACACTTCAACAATTTTCTAATAAAAAAACCAACATTAGATATCTACATGTTTAAATAAAAGCAATGATATTTTTCTTACTATCATCTTATAGAAATCGTTGTCAGCCTTCTTTCCATTCCATGTCCCACGTTGACGCCCTTCTTTCTGGTAACAGTGATATTAAATTCATTTAGATGGACAAGTTCCATAAGGTGGAGGTGTTTGTGATGATCTGAAACAGCAAAGACTCATATGGAAAGCAAATAAACAATATATTGTGCAGAGAAAGGTTTTCTCATCTAGATCTAGCCAGAGCATACAATGATTTCTAAGAAAATTGGATAGAGCAGGGACTACCAGAAGAATGTCTACGTTGCATGTTTAAGCTTTTTAAGTACCTGCAAAAGGTTCATAATCTCCATTCCTGACCGAGATTCCTTCTTTTTCTCCATCAGCACTTGGTTCAGTCTCTCCTACAAAAAAACAAATAGTCCTAAGGTTAGCAAGATGCATTTTGGACATATCACTCCGTGACTGATAATACACTTCTGTGGAGAAAGAAAAAGAAAAGAAACAAAAAGAAGTACCATAATGGGAATCATAGTACCTGCAGCTTTATGTATTCCTTTTCCTTCTTCTTCATTTCATGTATTTGTTGTGTGCGCACTTGCTTATGAAAGAAAAGGTAGAGTTAGATGTCATGGTTATCCAACAAAAGAAAGTGTAATAAAAAAAAGGAATGTGTTTCCCCAAAAAAGATGAAAAAGGATACACAAAACATCATCTAAAGGTAATTCCACCTGATTTCCAATGACCATTTTTTGGTATTCATCTCGTTCCTGCTGCAGCTTGTCAATCTGAGCCTTCAAACTTGCTGTTTTTTTAGCCTCCTAATCATGAAAATTTTTTATAGTTTCAGTAATATACCGGATAAAAGAATTGACAGTCACAGGCAATCTCTAAATCACATTTGAGGGGTGATATTTAACAAACATGTTTCACAAACCGTTCGTGTTAAAGTAGCTAGCTCTCGATCTTTTGCAGCTAATTGTGCCTCAAGCCTCTCGACTTTTGCCTCTAATCTTGAAATATCAGATTGCAGTCTGCAGCACAGAAAAGCAAATTATGGCACCTAAGAAATAGGACATGAACTATCCATTGAACAACTAACTACCACTTCTTTTTGAGAAAAGAACCGAGCATAACTTGGCAGCAATTTCTTAGAGATATCAGCAAGTTATTGCCATGGCAGATTCAAAGCATAAAAAAAGGCCATAATATCAATGCAAACACATGGTAGAAAAGGCCAATTCTTTGGCACATTTGATAGGACAGAATGTGCTAAAAATATATTATTCAAGAGCAACAAAATGAACAGAATTTCAGCTCATTACTTGGGAATATCTTTTCTAATTTCTGGTCACACTTGACTACGAACAAAATAATTGGATATGAAAACCATGGTCCGCCTTATCGGTCCGTACCGATGCACTGATCGATCATCAGTACGACACGTATTGAACCATACTGACATACCGACATATGATACGATAGGATATAATGATAAACCAGTATGTACCATCCATACCAATCCCCTGTCGGATTGGTACATACCACCAGTATCGGGTGGTACAACTCGGTACAGCGAACCTTGATGAAAGCTACCAAACATTGGATGAACCAAGTAAAATCCATTTACTCCATAACTCAAGCACCAAGTTTTCTCGATTGGTGACTCTGTCAAAATTCACAGATCCTCTGAAGGTCACTCAAACATAACACTTCAAGGCTTCTATTAAGTTTCTGAAATTTCAGTTGTACGGATAAAAAATCTTTACGGACTGACGACTGGAAATTCCATTTATAGCTACACAGCAAACTCACTAAATTCCTGTTTCTAGCTCTTAGAATAAGTAAAAGACAAGCAGAAACAAGAAACATTCCTTGCACACTATTAATTGAGAAGGATGACATTCCACGTCTTGTAAGGACAAGTCACTGTGAAATTATATATCAAACGTATTCACCTTTGTCTCTGCTCATTGGAGGCATCCCTGAACTCGATGTCCCGCTGCCTCTGTTGTAGCAGAGAATGAATACAGTTGCAGGTCCTTGCAATCGAGACCTAGCGCCAAGAATTTATTTCTATCATATAAATCGGACGTAAACTAGCGACTAAAGGACGAAATATTTCGAAAATTGAGCAAGTAGGTTATCGAGAGTAGGATGGAAATAGAACGCACGGGATCCGTAGCAAAGAGATCAAGGGACGCGGGGAATCCAAAGGTCACCAGCGTCTGGTTAAGGTACTTGGCGCAATGCTCCAGGTTTCCCGCATCGGCGAAGGCGTACTCCCTGCAAGATGAAATCAGAACCCTAGGTCAAGGGATCAGGAGAGCAGTCCAGGGGAGAGATCGGCTCACCGGATCCCGAATGGGGGCGCCGCAGATGCCTGCATTGGCGAAAAAATAGGTTCAAATGCCCGCAGAAAAAGAAGACGACGGAGGAGGAGGAGGAGAAGGAGAGAGGGGATCACGCGAGGGCTTTACCCCGAGATCGAACTCGGACCGAGTCCCTGCCATGATGGGATTCGGGAACTTCCTTTCACTTTTGTCGGGGAAGGGCGCGAGAAGGGAAATTTTGGACTCGTCTCGGGTTTCGTCACCGCCGTGCCGAGATTTCGAATGGGTGTCAGCGATGTAAAAGACGTTCGGGCGCGTCCTACACGAGGGACGATGCTAACGTGCGCCAGGGAAGTGCGGGCCGAATACTCGACAAGGGACGACGCTAACATGCGCCAGGGAGGTCCGGAGTCCTAAACGGGTGGCGACTGCTAACGTGAACTCCGAAAAGGAAGTACGTTACGAGGGGCCGCCGCCAGAAGAGGATTATGATCAGCTTAATCCTCTTACGAAGAATCAACATCTTTCTCATAACTGCAATAATAAGATATTAGAGCTAATTATAAATTAGCTGTAGTTAGCTATGTTTAGTATTTTGATTCTTATAGACTAATGAAAATATTTAAAAAATATATTTTTATTATTTTTTGAATTATTAATTTCATACAAACTTTTCGTAAGCGTCAGACGGAAACTTTCGCCGGTTCCCTCCCCTTCGGCTGCACTACGGATGGTAGACCAGGGCGCCGCCTCGAATCGCTGCCGCATCATCCCCGCCCTGGCCGACTGCGGCCTCGTCGTCCGCCCTGATGGACTCCACTGAGGCTTACATCTTCGACGCTGGAGGAAGGGATGGCTGGGTTCTGCATTCCTCTGAGAGTTATGGTGACTGGGCTAAGAGGAATAGGTTTCAGGTTGCTGACACCATTGGTATGTGCCGACCGATCATCTATAGTTGTTGATATATAGTGCTTTGAGCTTTGCATGGTGTTGTGCAGTGTTCAAGTACGAGAAGGGGGAGGACTCTGTTCTGGTGGTGAGCAAGCAGGATTATGATGCATACGACGTGAGCAAACCGATCCAGAAGCTCGACGGAGGCGATTCCGTGTTCAAGTTCGATCGGTCGGGGCCGTTCTACTTCATCAGCGGCACGCCTGGGAACTGCCAACGAGGGCAGAAGCTGGTGGTGGTGGTGGTCATGGCTGTGAGGCACTGTCCGCCGATCTCTTCTCCTCCTTCCCTCCCTCTGTCGCCACCTCCTGTTTCTTCCCCTGCCTCGCCCCCACCCCCATTTCCGGAACCCATCATCCAACCCAACACCATCCTTAATGGTCCCTTAGCGTTTACAGATGTATGCTGCAGTCGAGGGAAAGATACTTCAAGGACTCTTCCCATAGACAACGACCAGCATTCCTCGGTCGGCACATATCAATGGTGTCTGAAACCTATTCCTGTCAGCCCAGTCACCATAACTCTCGGAGGGATGCAGCATCCAGCCATCCCTTCTCCAGCGTAGAAGATGTAAGCACCAGCGGAGTCCATTAGGGCGGACGACGAGGTCGCAGCCGGCCAGTGCGGGGATGACGGGGCGACGCTTCGAGGCGAATTGAGGTTAAATATTTTGTTTTTGTAAATATATAAATCTTAATACTACTTTTAATAATATTAGAATCGGAATATTAAGCATAGTTAATTATATAAAATAATCTATAATTAACCTAAGAAATTATATCTCGACTTTACTACATCATTATGGATAATAACGAGAATAAATCAATTGATCGCTATTACTTAACTATCCACCACTTATTATATGTATCAATACGGCTAAATAATATAAAGATATATCATGAAATAATATGAATACAATGATAAAATTCATTTGGCTTCGGCACCATTAATACTATCATGCCTTCTCTATGTTTGTTGATGCTGATATTCTAGCTGGTCCCATAAATTCCGTTCGCATTTATGTATCTAAGTGCGAAAAGTCAACGATATAAATCGATGAATTGGATACATGTTTGAATTCAGAAGAGGATTTATGTGGGTGGGTGGGTGGGAATCGAAAGTCTGTCTCATGCATAAACCAGTTGGTGTATAAATAAAATGGATTAATTATATATTATCCAATAATTATATTAATTTGGTATTATATTCTTATATTTAAAAATTTTATATTGAAATTTTGATAATTATGAAAGTGAAACATCTATCTTCATGCCATCAATATACCTCGATGAAAGTATGAAAACAATAGTCAAAAAAGTAATTTTAATATTTTAATTATATTTTCGGTAATGATGAATGATAACATCGTTGGGGGTCGTGGATGGTTATTGTGGATGAGAAGAAAAAGTAACGGTAAGAGATGACATAAAGGAAGAGAAGAAAAAGGTCGATGTAAACGCTTTACATTCATGTCAATATCGATACAAATGCCGAGCAATCATTTCATACACTTTGCATCTATTGTCGAGTGATATTAACACATATGTCTGAGTAATGTTGTCCTTCCTCGCATCATTGTCAGTATTGATGCAGATGCCAAGTGGCGCTTTGCATCAGTTTCTATATCAGCGTCAATGTAATTGTCCACAGACGTCGATGCATAGTGTTGATATCTACATCGTCTTATTTTTTCTATCATTTTATCTCATCTCTCATCGTCACTCTTTCTCCTCGTCTATAATCACTTATAACCCCCAGTAGCATCGTCGTCTACCAATATAAAAAACATAACTATGATACTAAAATCATCATTTTGTCTATTATTTTTATGCTCTTGTCGACATGTTCTACAGCATTAGGGTAAATAACGTTTAAGTAAATGGGAGTGAATATTTCACTTTCATAAATTATAGATATTTTAATATAAATTTTATAAGCCGAGTGATATACTAAAAATATCTAATTACAAAAGTGACAATATATAATTAACTATCATATTATAATCAACAAAACTATAAATAATAAAGAGGGTATGATATGATGTCAAAATATTCAATCTTATTATACATCTCTCATGCACAAGCATGACCTAATATCTCTACTTTCCAAGAGCAAAATAAATCAGATTAGACCAAGAAAGTCTAGAAAAACGGAGATGTGATGGATTCAGTATAACTACGCAAATGCTTCTCTTAAATCCACTTTGTGTTAGGATAATAACGCAAACTATTACTCGTTAACATAAAAGAAAAAACCATCCATCATTAAAGTAAAACACTTAAACCATAAAAATATCGAATCTGATGTTAAAGAACATTTTGGATCTGTTCAGCTTAATTTTTGGAAATGATCAGTTCAGAACATTTTGAATCTAAGGTTAAAATGGGTAAATAATTAAAACCTAAAACGAAAATACGAAAATAGAAGGAAAGATGAAATTATATTTGGAGGAGGAAAATTTAAAGCTGAGGTAAAAACTCACTTCTATTAGATTAATCATAATAAAACAAATAAATGTATTCATATTTTTTTATTCATCTTATTAATGGGTTATTAGATTGAGAGAAAAATTTTAATCTCTTAACTTCTTTTATATTACCTAATAATCATAATCAGAATCCAATCATATTTATAATATATCTTATATATAGCTGTTTAATAACCCCTCGGACCTCGCAAAGCTAATTGCATTCTTCAACGGGCGTTGTCATTTTTGAGTTTGACTAGTTTTGATTAGAAAAGGGGGTGAGTAAAATTTTTTTTCTTTTTTGGTAAAAAATAATAGGAATTGACCAAAGGATGAGAATGAAATCGCCATATTTGACTTCAACATTTTATTATTGGTCGATACTGTTGTTTGCGTTCCTTGTCGACTTGACCAGCGGGAGGAAGTCAAAAGCAGCCATAAGGTGGCTGATGCAGCGGAGATTTACTTATCGGCCAAAACAGGGTTAGTTGTGCGCAGACCACAGATTGCTTGGTCGTGGTTTGGACCGATCCCACGTCGTGGGATGTGCGCTGACCATTCGTCGAGCACGCCATGTGCGGCGGATGACGAAGGGCAAAGGTCACCGGTGACCAAGCGACCGCCACGAAGCCGGCGCGCGACCTCCTGATCTCGGGCACGAGCTTTAAAGCAACGCCGCTGCGTCTCACACGAGCAAGTGCGGATGAGCCACGTGCAAAACGCCATCGGACGCGACGGACGTGGTTGTCCGCTCTCCAATCATTTTATTTTTGTTGGGGGTAGGTTAGGAATTTTGTCTACTTCGCGGTGCTTTCCACCGGCGCCACAATGCCCCCCGGAGGGCGAGGGGTAGGTGGGGAGTCGAGGAGGTGAAGGCCGTCGTTATAAGCACTGCCCTCTCTCGATCCGTCGCTTCCACCCCACCAATCCTTCGCTGCTCTCTCCCTCTCTCTCCCCAACGCTCCCACACAGAGAGAGAGAGAGAGACTTGGAGGACTCCGCTTCGGATTTCTCGCTCGATCCACCACCATGCAGACGGGAACAGGGAAGCCGTCGCCGATCGATCTGTTGTCGGCCATCCTCGAGGGATCACTCCGAGGAGACGGGTTCCCGCCGGGGGCTGGTGCCGCGGCGATGATCGGGGAGGACCGGCAGATCCTGATGATCGTCAGCACCTCGGTCGCCGTGCTCGTCGGGTGCGCGTTGATCTTCTTCCTGCGGCGATCGGGCGGCAAGAAGAAGCTCGTGGAACCGCCGAAACCGCTGGCGGTGAGGGTCCGACCGGCGGCGGAGGCAGACGACGGGAAGAAGAAGGTCAGCGTCTTCTTTGGTACGCAGACCGGGACGTCCGAGGGGTTCGCTAAGGTTAGGATTTGGTTTCCGACAACTCGATTTGAAAATGTTTTCATCTTTCGTTTTACTTATCTTCCCTTGCCTTCTCTTCCATATCAGGCGCTGGTGGACGAAGCGACAGCCCGATACAATAATGCATCGTTTAAAGTCGTTGATTTGGTTTGGACCTTACTCCCTACTATTGAGACAATTCCAGAATTAATGTGCGTGTTTGATCTTTCATAACTTGATATTGACGATCAGCTCATAATTATAGGACGAATATGCTGCTGACGATGATGAATACGAGGAGAAGATGAAAAAAGAGACCTTAGCTTTGTTCTTCGTGGCCACGTAAGTTGAGACTATTTACCTGTTGGATGTGAATTCGCCCTTATTTTGGTTGACCAATCCTCGTTCTTCTGTTACAGATACGGAGATGGGGAGCCAACCGATAATGCTGCCCGGTTCTACAAATGGTTTACAGAGGTTGGGGAACAGACCAATTTCTGCACGAAGTTAATCTTTGTCCCCATAGTGATATTTGGTTGTGGGTTCCTGATATGGTCATGGATTGTTGGTTGATTACAGGGGAAAGAGAGAGGACACTGGCTAAAAGATCTTCAGTTTGCTGTGTTCGGGCTGGGCAACCGGCAATATGAGCATTTCAATAAGGTTCGGTTGTGATTAAATTGTAGTGTATCATCTTTTTTGTGCAAATATCTTGGCTGACATGTTTTTTGCAATATATTCTTGCAACAAAAAGGTCGCTAAGGTGGTTGATGAGATGCTCTCTGACCAAGGTATATACTTTTGACCAGTCATGTGTGTTTCCTCAGTTGAATTCATCTTATTCTGTGTTTTGCTTACTTGATTAATAGACTTTTTGTTTGTTTTTGTCCGTTACTTGATATTTGTTCTGATGCTCATCATTCCGGTGCACCTAATGTTGTCGATGATTAACTTAATAGTAACTTGCTCCTTTTGAAACTAATTTTTGACCGTAAAAGATGTCTAGCCTGTGATCATGTGCATATTGATTTGTCATTGTCAGTCATTAGAGCTACTAAATAAAGTTCTAGGTATCTGAATTTAGCTGGCAGTTGTGCAGGAGGTATTAATTTTTCTTATGATGGGCACTTGCTAAATTACTCTGTTTGCCGAATGTTGACATGTTTTTCTATGTTGATGTTAGCATCACATATTTTATTTACAACCAATAACTACTTTCTGTTTAGCTCTAAAATATATATGTATGCATATTTTTTATTTTTTTGTTGTCAAATATAAAAGGGGAAGCTGGTAGGTGTGTATGAGTGACCATGATCTAAAGTTGTTTGCTTTTGAACGCTTTGGTAAAAGTTTTAAACTGTCTATCCCTCATGGTAACGCACAAGGTTTGGAGTCGTTGCCGTCAACATGCTGTTACAATTTAGATGAATATATTATCATTTGTCATCACCATTGTCTCCTCTTGGCAGCTATCATGACAAATTTAGATGCAATACGATGGATTCTATGTAATGTCATCTTTGTTGATCAAATATAAGTTTTTTATTTGACATTACTGTACATGTTCAGAAACCACCTTTGTTTTTTAGTTTATAACTGGAGCATAACTATTGACTCAGAGCATTTTCTTCAAATTAAATATTCTATTTTTTTTTATCCTATGATGGTCTTTTGGTCAGCATTTGCTTATTTTCTCATTGTTTTCTGTTATATTATTCTTTCTTTATAGCTTTAACTATTTCAATGTTTTAATGGATTATAATGGTTTTCGGACTCATTTAAAGGGCAGTGCCATTCTTTTTGTCATTAATGACATCCCAGTTGTCATTTCAGTGCATGATAAATATACATATACCTTTTACTCAATTATGGAACTGAAAGCTGATGTTGCTCGGGTTTTCTTCTTTTCTCTCTTGCTATAGGTGGGAAGCGTATTATCCCATTGGGGCTGGGAGATGATGATCGATGTATCGAGGATGACTTCACTGCATGGTATGATGTATTGGCAAAATCTTATGCTGATTCATCATATTTTTAACCCTTGGCTGTAGTCCTGAGATTCCCCACACCTCCAAAAATATCATTATATCTCTCTTTTGTTATACTTCTTAGTTCATTGTTTGCTTTCTAACACTGGAGATGCATTTCCACATTTCCAGGAGGGAACTTCTCTGGCCAGAGTTGGATCAGTTGCTTCGGGATGAAAATGATGTTTCGGGTGCAAGTACTCCTTACACAGCTGCTATTCCTGAATACAGGGTTGTCTTTATCAAGACTGAAGATGCTTCGTACCTGGACAAGAGTTGGAATCTTGCAAATGGCCATTCTGTTCATGATATGCAACATCCATGCAGGTAGAGATGCTTTTATTTACAAGTTCAATGTAGCAACACCAGGACCAACTAACCGATGGAAAGCATAACTGACACATGGTTTTTCAAGGTCTAATGTGGCTGTGCGGCGGGAGCTTCATACGCCTGCTTCGGATCGGTCCTGCACACATTTGGAGTTTGACATTGCTGGAACTGGTCTAAGGTAAGTTTATTTCTAGTTGGTACGCTGTGTGAAGCATTGCTTCTCATTGGTTTCTGTACAGTTATATGCAAGGGTTTTGTGTGATTTGCGTAATATATTTGATGTGCTAATTTACATGGTTAAACATTAATAAACTTGTATTACTATTCTGTTATGTTGTTTGTCCAAGCATCTTGTTAAAAAAGAAAAAGCTTAAGTTCTTCTGCTCAGTTGTCTGAAGCATCAGTTAATGGATGTTAATACAGTTGCCACATGATTCATTAAACTAGAATTAAATTGGAAAGTATTGTTTAATTTTTAAAATTCAGGTAGAGACTGGTAGAAGAACGGCAGTGCTTTTTTAATTACTTGGCTAGTCCTTTTCTGTTAGTTGCTTGATGGTTTTAAGTACCTTTAAAGAACTGATCTCAATTTTGCTAAATGAACATGCATGTTTCCTAGTCATATTAATTTCACATTTTTTATAATTGCACTGAAAAATATGAATTATCCTCTGGTCTGCTCCTTTGTGATGAATATTAGTTTTAACTGAGTAACTGAATCAATTAAAGTGGTGAATTTGCTAGTTTAATATTAACCAAAATTTCTGGTTTGATTTTGGCTGACCATTATGGAAAACATCCTTTTCATTAGGTATGAAACAGGAGACCATGTCGGTGTATTCACTGAGAATTGTATTGAGACTGTAGAGGAGGCTGAAAGGTTGTTGGGGTATTCACCAGACACATATTTCTCAATTCATGCTGACAAGGAGGATGGCACCCCACTTGGACGAGCATCCTTATCACCTCCGTTCCCATCTCCGTGCACCTTAAGAACTGCACTGACCCGATATGCTGATCTTCTAAATTCTCCCAAGAAGGTGACTTCACCTTTCCCTTTTGGAGTTTGGTCCATTTTCCATTGCATTTGTATCTGAATTCTTTGTACAAAATATGCAGAGTGCATTGGTTGCCTTAGCTGCACATGCTTCAGAGCCCAATGAAGCTGAGCGACTTAGATTTTTGGCTTCTCCTGTTGGAAAGGTTAGCATTCATTCTAAGAGCATGTACAAATCTATTGCTATGGTAAGAATTTTAAACTCAGCTGCTTTGATGCAGGATGAATACTCTCGATGGATTGTTGCTAGCCAGAGGAGTCTCCTAGAAGTTATGGCTGAATTCCCCTCTGTGAAGCCTCCACTAGGAGTCTTTTTTGCTGCCATTGCTCCCCTATTGCAGCCTAGATATTATTCAATATCATCTTCTCCAAGGTAATCATTAATTACCTACCTTTTCTTTGTTGCTTCAGTTGATGTATCATGTAACAGCCGATTAATTGTTTGTTTCTCTTTCAGGATGGCACCAACTAGGATCCATGTGACATGTGCACTAGTGGATGAAAGAATGCCAACTGGGAGGATTCACAAAGGTGTCTGTTCAACTTGGATGAAGGTACTTTCCCCATATTTAGCCTTCTTTCTTGACCTAATTGATTGAATAACTGATCTGAAGTGCTGTCAATCTTGGCTTCTTCTTGTTAGATAGTTTTTCTCTTTTTCATTTTTTAATGTCATTTTGAGTCATGTCAACAAATATACCAATTTTTCTTTTTGAGAAAAGGATGCTGTGGTGCATTAACTATATTTTAACATCATGGGTGTACATGATATTTGATGCTTATAAGACTGATGGCTGTCACTGGATGGTATCACATGCAACAATGGTAGGTGATCGGATCCACTTCTGCTGATTCAAATTTTTCTCAGAGAACATGATGAATTTACTGAAGTCTTAAATAAAGATATGGTTATGGCACCTATCAAAGCTCTTGAAGCAGGACCTATGTTGAACTCATTGAACACTCTAGGGGTAGTAGTGAAATTCATCAAACTGAAGGCGATCTCAGAATTTAAGCAAGATTTATCTTATGTCATATTGCTTTTTGTAGTGGCATTCAACCAATATGTTCTACAACTTCTGTTTGCTGATTGTTACTGCTGTCCATCATAACTTGATTCATTTTCCTCTCATCTAATCCTGTGACCTTTTATTTTACAGAATTCTGTCCCATCGGAAGAGAGCCAAGTATGCAGCTGGGCTCCTATATTTGTGAGGCAGTCAAACTTTAAACTGCCTGCTGATCCTTCTCTGCCTATAATCATGATTGGCCCTGGCACAGGGTTGGCACCCTTCAGGGGCTTCTTGCAGGTTTCTATTAGAGCGACATTTCTGCAAATACGTTTTGGCTCTCAGTCGAATGAAAAAAAATGCTCAGTGGAATGATGGTTTTGATGACATGAATTTTGTCATTTTTAGGAACGGTGGGGACAGAAGGAGGCTGGAATGCAACTCGGTCGTGCAATTCTCTTCTTTGGTTGCAGAAACAGCAAAATGGTGCTTATAAATAATAATGCATCCAATAAAATTTAGAATGAAATTTCAGTATTATTCAACGTCTGATGAGGCTGTGAATTTTGCAGGATTTCATATATAAGGATGAGTTGAACAATTTTGTTGAGACCGGCATACTCTCTGAGCTGATTGTTGCCTTATCTCGTGAAGGTCCAATCAAGGAATATGTGCAGCATAAAATGACTGAAAAGGTTAGAAACACGTCTGCTATTCTTTTTTCATTTCAATTTTGGAGTCTCTTCATCCCTTGTAATTATAGTTTCACATTTTCTATTTAACCTTAAGCACATGACAATATTTTCAGGCATCCGACATTTGGAATATCATCTCCCAGGGTGGTTATGTTTATGTCTGTGGTGATGCTAAGGGTATGGCTAGAGATGTCCACAAAGTTCTTCATACTATCTGTCAAGAACAGGTAAATTCCCGACAACTGTGCTTGAATTTTTGCATTCGTTATGAGTTCTTACTAATTTGTCACCAACTTAATTCAATAGTTGGCAAAAGCCAGGTTACCTTTTGT
Organism: Musa acuminata AAA Group; assembly: GCF_036884655.1. Taxonomy (NCBI): domain Eukaryota; kingdom Viridiplantae; phylum Streptophyta; class Magnoliopsida; order Zingiberales; family Musaceae; genus Musa; species Musa acuminata. The sequence goes on from NC_088333.1 coordinate 3,908,722, forward strand.
CGTTTAAAGCACCTGCCAATGAACAGAAATTTATCTCAAATTCTCAATCACCTAAATTTTTAGAATAACTAAGAACCTTAAATCTCTATATGTTAAGACTATCATCCTGGAGTCAAGCCGTAGGTACTTAGGGTCAAGGTTTAAAATCTTGTGCTGAGACTGCTTGGCAATTGGACTGGTGGTATGGTTCCAGTAATAGATGATACTGACTCGATATGGATTGATGTTGTCTGGACCAAAAAAGAGAGGGATAGAGGCAGAGAGGTATAGCAGTAAAAGGAAATGGTGATGAGGTGGTGGCAACTTTACAGAGCGGAGGAGGCAGTAGCAGTGATGAGGTGGGGAAGGGGAGGTTATGGAGATTAGAAAGAAACGTGAGAGAGTAGGCAAAGAAGAGAAGAAACAGTATATGGGAAAGGGGGAGCACATTAGTGAGCGAATGCGTGAGAGTAGTTGGTAAAGGAGAGAAGAAACAGCATGTGAGAGAGGAGCACCTGAGTGACAGAATGCATGAGAGAAAAAGAGAAAAAGAATTTGACAGTTGAGTAACAACTGTTGAAAAATAATAAAAATGATTATAGACATCAAGCTACATGCTTTTAATCTGCACAACAATTCGTACCAACTTATTTGATGTCCAATATGTTCAGTACGGTGAGCTTTCTGGCGGTATATTTCATAAAAGATCAAACCGAATGAAGATACCTGATCCAGTTTCTTGTTTGGGGTACTACTCAATTTTGGGATAAGCAAAATCATAGACTCGTTTCCCCCTTTTGAACTTAATCTAGTCATATCATGAAAAGATTGGATACTTTTGGTGGTTAAGCAGTAGTTTATGTCAAGAAGACAACCAGAGTGACATGAAATATTGGTAGTTAAAATGGACTGAAGCTTGTTGGGTTCGGGTGGGGTAGGGGGAGAGTTGATGTTCAAATTCTCCATGACAGTGATGTTTTGGAATCTCTATCAAATGTATCTATTTTTTATTATCTGCAAACAAAATATGCAATTTCCCCAAGCTGAGAGTTAATGTGGTTATTTTGATGCTGGAAAGCTAACTTTCTTTATGTGATTCTGTCGCAGGGATCTCTTGATGGCTCCAAGACAGAGAGTTTGGTGAAGAGTCTGCAAACCGAAGGCAGATACCTGAGGGATGTGTGGTGAGATACCGCCAACCATGTCACCCACTTCATCAGCATCACAAAACTTGTACAAGAAATGTGGAACCTCCCAAGTCAAAAGGTTCCGAGAGACATTTTATGTTTCCCCCTTTCTCTTAGCCTTCACAAACTGCTTCTTCCTCCCACAGAAGAGATTATTCTTTAGACCTTCCGATGAGAATTTTTGTTCATTTATTATACCCGATCATTAGGTTCATTTGTTGGGGAAATAAGTTGTGTAATGATAAGGACTGGCCTACCTGTGAGATTAATGCAAACCCATACTGGTGATGTATACTATCTTCCGCTTTGCGCTTGTGACATTAGTGAGATACACTATTTGTTGGATTCAGCTGCTATAGTGCTTCGATATGGTGTTGTGAATGGGTGACCCCTAAATTCCTAAATTGACCATGTCGATCGTTATCTCATTACAATCTGACTTGGATGGTATGAATGTTATCTCATTACAATCTGACTTGGATGGTATGAATGTCAACTTAGCAATAAATAGACCAATGTAGGAGGTCAACTTCTTTCTTATGTGGCCACTTTTGCTTTCTTCTTTTTTGTTGTTTTGCCTTTCCTATCAACCGTTTTTCCTATTTTAGGACGAGCGAGTAATAGAGGAACAGAGAGATTGAATGAAACTAGGAAAAATAAAAGGATAAGAAGAGAAAGATGAATGATAATAGGAAAAATAAAATGATATTTATCCTATTCCGACTCAAGTAGTAAACCCTCGAGAAGGCATATGGATGATGAAATTATTTTATTGAAAAAAATAAATAAAATGATTCGCTTTATTTATTTAATTTATTGATTCATTTCTGTTTGATACAATGTTATATATATATATATATATATATATATATATATATATATATAGGCTCAAGTACAAGAATAAAAAAGAAAATTTAAAAATTATAAGCATATTAAATCAAATGTATGATATCAATAAAATAATACTTTTGATTTGATTTTTGATTTTTGATTTTTTTTTCTTAATAATATTCTTACAAATATTCTTAGCTAAATCAATAGCTTTGATAAGGACAAATAGTGAGACTATTTTTTTAATAATAAACAAATATAAGAGAGAAGAGAAAGATAATAACTGAAATGTGGATAATAAAATCATTTTATCGGAAAAATAAATGTGGCATCGATCACACAAAAGATAAGAAAAACTTAATTTATTGATTCATTTTCACTTCAAAGATAAACAATAAATTATAAAATTATAAAAATTAATAAATTATAAAAATAAAAAAGCATAATCACATCAAATCAAATATATGATATTGACTACGATATTTTTTTTAATTAATTTAAGAAATATTTTGTTTTCTTCTATCATATTCTTAATCGAGAAACCTCTATACTCATTGTCTTCGTAATGATAATATTTAAAATATTCAAATAACTTATACTTACATAACAGGGCTAATTACATATTTCTCTCTATAATTAGACCTCTTTAACATCCCAATCTTTAGACTTCAAAAATTTATATTGAAATCCTTATAATTATAAAAGTGAAACATCTAACTTCATTTATCTTAACATTATTAGTTTTATCGACGAAAGTACGAAAATACTGAGCAAAAAAATAATTTCAATGTCATAATAACATTTTCGATGGTGACGAAAGACGACGCTACTAGAGGCTGCGAATGGTTGTTGAGGATGAAAAGGAAGAGTGACGACGAAAGGTGAGACAAAAGGAGAGGATGAAGAGAATGACGTAGATACTAACGCTCTACATTTGTGCCGACGTTGCTAGACAACTGCATAAGCATTTACGTAGATATAGAATGATGAAAGGACCACTCGACATCTACATCGATGCTAACGTAATTACCAAGTGGTCATTTCATCACTCTGCATCTACGTCGATATCAACGCAATTACTGAACGACGTCGACGCAGATGCATAGCAATGAATTGGTTGCTCGAAATCTGTATTGATGTCGATGCAAATGCAAAGCAACAATGCCCTTCATCTCATTATTGTCAACGATGACATAGATGCAAAGTAACATCACTCTGTGTCGATGCAAACATAGTTACCAAGCGATGTTGACACAAACACAATACATCGACATCTACATCATCCTCTTCCTCCTCATCCATAATAACTATCCAGACCCCCTACTATATAATTCATCACCATCAAACAAAAAATATAACTACTACATTAAAATTATCTCTTTGTCCATCATTTTCATATTTTCATTGATAAAATTAATAATATTAGAGTAAATAAATTTAAATATTTCACTTTCATAACTATAAAAATTCAAATATAATTTTTTTTGTTACGTTTAAAGATCAAGATACGTCACCTCGGGATTGTGACTTCAACACCACCTCAACCTCTAACTCTTTCTTCTTCTCCGGTCAATCTTTATTTTTCTCCACCACCTCCGATCATCTCCGTCGACTCCCTCCTCCTGTAATGTTGCCGTTGTGACCTAGTCCCTTCCGTTTCTTCTTCTCCTGCCTTCCTCCTGTCTCCTACTTTCTTTTTCTCCCCGCCCTCCCCCCAAATTGAACTTTAACATAGGCCATAGGCAGAAGAATGATGGCTCAGATTTCCCAGACTGAGACTTCGATCATGCCATTAGTATAGATAAAAAATAAATAAATCACGTATTTTAACTAACCAGCCTTTAGTGCCATGTTCACAATCTGCTTGGATTTACCAGAGTGCTGCAGCAACGTTGGGCACTTCTCTATGATCCAACATCAGTTCTTTATTGACCAAGTCCTGTGATCACATGTCCTCCGACATTTGCAGGCCACAATTACAAGATGTTATGATGGAAGATATAATCCTTCTCTGTAGATCCTTGTAGTCTAATGATAGCTTCACATCCCAACTAGAGTTGTTCCTGCAAGAAAACATTATGCTATATAGAATCCAAACACAAAAAAGAAAAAAAAATATCAAGTGAAACATATGGTGGATACAGCAAGTATACCTCTCCAAGTTATCAGAAACGCATATTCCTTCCAACATTGGCTCAAAAATAGAAAGAATCATCTCGAGCACATTTCTTTCGACATCTTTGTCTACCTGCAAAATGATTTAATAATCCATCATAATTGGTGTGTCTTCTTACTACATCACAAATTAAAATAAAGGGTTTAAAAATGTGCTATGCACTTTTTGATCCAGAACTCACAATAAAAAAGCTACGATTAGGACCTATGCCAAGCATGATACATAAACAACAGCACATGTAGTGCTAATGAATACAGTGGAAGTCTTACTCCATCTTCTGGAGTACGAGGAGGAAGTCCAGCACAATCAGCTTTCAGCAAAGCACGCAGATGAGCTAACAATTTTGGAGGCAATCCATATGCATGAGCCTCGTCAACCTTCGATAGCCAAGTCCCACGAACCATATGACTTGCACTGACATTTTCACCAGTCGGTAGCTGGTTGCCTCCGTCCTCAGCATCAGGGGCATCAAAGTCTACAAATACAGCAAAACAAGGATTTAAGGAAACAACATTTCATCTTGCACAAACTTTTACCACCTTGATAGCCAAGTACCAGAAGTTGGTTGCACCTGCAATGACATCAAAACGAGGGCAGGAGGCTAGTAGAATGGCTAGTTTGAGGAAAGAATAATACCAAGAAAATAAAGCAAGCAAATGGAGAGAAGATTGTACAGTTGGACATATCAAGGGATGCATGTGCTATGAATCTGCTTGGCTCAACAAGAAACAGCTGATATCATTTTATTTTTTTTTTGTGCAAAGGATAAGTGGCGAAGGCGAGATTTAAGTCTAAGACCTTACGATAAACTGTCAATGTTTTTACCAATTAAGCTACCCGATACCTTCAAATACAATCATCAAGCAACACAACACAGTATTACAATAAGCATCTTATTAGCTGCTAACAAATTATGAAGTACATACTTTATGATAGAAAGATTCTTACGCCAAACAAGCTTACTGAAGGAAAGATAGTGAGAATATTACCTAAAGGGATGACATCATAAGGATTGTCTCCTTTTGGAAGAAAACCATAAAACATAATAAGATGTGAAGCAGGAAAGCTTCCATAGCTAAGGTAGCATTGGTCTCCTGCTTCACATGGCCTTGATACAGGGAATTTCAGGGACTTGGATGCTGGGTCAACTCTACCATAGTGAAGTATGTGTGGGCAAAGCTGCAGTAAGAAGTAATTTTTTCCAAATGTCAGCAGAGAAGGAAAAGAGAAGGCAATTTGCCTCGTTCAAAGTTTAGATAACAGACAGAGTGATTCAGGAACCCAGCAACAGGAACCAAGCAGGTTCTCAATTTTCCATCAGCAAAAACCACTTTCATGCCATTGGAGTACCACAGTTCACAAGCCCATAGAAACTTATCCCAACTGTATAGCTCTTGTTGAAATATATCGGGATAATTATCACACAGTGCTGGGAATAAGGCATCAAATTGTTTGCGTACGTGCTGAAATTGAGGAACAAATGATACAGTAAGAACTCTGGCCATTTCATCACACCAAAAGAAAAAGAATGACAAATAGAGCACCTCCTTAGACTGCAGCAATTCTTCAAGTAGCAGAGTTCCTTCTAATAGAGTAAGTGAATCAACTCCAAAACTCAGCCCTGGTGAACAATAACAAAAAAATTATGTTTCCTTAGAAAATAGAAGAAATATGTTCACATAACAAACTGTTGGAAAATGATTAACTAAAACATCCAAAATATAATGACAACATTAGTAAAAGGGATATAACAGTTGAAAGAAATCAGAGATGATACACCAAACTGTAACGTGACATGGTGGAGAGAGACACTAAATGCAACAACCAATTCTGAATATAGCAAAAGAACCAGTTCATAGTAGAATTCACTGAAGGAGAAATTTAGGAGTGCAGCAATCTTTTGTATGCATCAATAGCATTGACTACTAATTTAAGCCTGGTGGATGACAAGTAAACTAATAATTATTTTAGAAAAGGAAAGAACAAGTTCCAATTATAAGTCAGCTATTGGCAAAACTCTGAATTTCCAAGCCCAGAACATAATGATATTGAGAAGGTATGTCAAGTAGATGTATAAGTTATAACATGGAGGAGAGAGTAGAAACGGGAATGCTCTTAAGTATAAATATGATATTAATTATTTTTTGTTATTATGCCGCTAATATTTTTTTTTTACGACAGGCAGCATTAGCTCTGGACCATACCTACAGTCCATCACATGCCCACCATCCACCAAACAAGATGTTATGCTCTAATATGAATCCTTGAACTGAAGCACAATAATTTACATATCCGGATTAGATAAATTGCAACTGAAGTAACAGAACAACTTATTACCTGACAACTTGAACAATGGCAACCTTTTATCCATAATAATGCAGTTGGTCATTTTCTATTATAGCCAAAAAATCATTACTTTTCAATAACCATCAGCCACACTTACTCAACAAATTTGTGGAACTTAACTTGGATTTCTAGTAAGGAAATACCAGAAAGATAAAAGCAAACAATTCAGATAATGGAAGTGTTCAACAAGCAAAGTAACCTATTATCATTTCAATGTTTAAGATGCTTGAAAGAGTATTAGACAACAGCAGAACCAAGATTGTTGGATGTAGTACAAAAAATTCTAGAATTGCTTTCATAACTTGGTTGGCCATCACCAAGAAACTGCAAAATCAACAACTATGTAAAAAATACCTGTATTAAAATTTTCAGGCAATGTGTCAAAATAAATCTTGAATTTTGAATTTGGATTAAATCTCTCTCTCATGCTCCACAACAACAGCATAGTATCAGAGGTAATAGCATCCAAATTCTTCAATACATCAAACTGCAGTTGCAATGATAAAATCAAAATGTAATAGAAGATTGATACACTTTGAAAAACTTAATGAAGCAGCAAATAACTTTTTTTTTCTTTAGAACATGCAGATATGTAGAAACATGAAACAAAGTTCCACACCCTAAATACAGTAGTATGCAAGCTCCCATTGAAAGTCACTTGTCACTCGCTCAACTTTTGCTAGTTAGTCTATGAAGCATAGCCAGCTTCATTTTGCTGTGGTTATTGGCGACAGGCAGACGATAAGGAATCTATCTATCTTGTAAATGAAACAGGTTGAATGCCGATCAGGCTGCAGATTTTTGGGTTTGACAAGCTCTAATCAACTATCATTAAGATGAGAAAGTTCAATGAAGTAATATCTAATGATAATAGCATACCATATCAGAATTATAAACAAGGTCCTCGGATATGATAAGAGAGACTGGAATTTCTAAAGCAATGACCCCATTGCTCATATCTTCTGATGCCACTGCTCCTCTTCCAGCTTCCTCAAAATCTGTAGGTAAGTAGAAGCTAAGGTATCTTTTCATAAGTGAAAACCAAGTGAACACTGTAGCACTGCAATATTATACAAAGTGACCAATAAAATATTAGGCATCAAAAAGAAAAGAATGATGTTCTTTTGATTCTGCGAAATCTTAGATGTCTATTTCTGAATTTGAGAGACCATCAGCATGATTGGTTGAGGGTGAAAATTTTGAGAAGCATGGAATTAATGCTGTTTACAATTTAAATGAGAAATAGTATTCATCTATGCTGGTAAGCTTGGATAAATATTACCAAAATGTAAAACCAATTAACACAGCAAATTGTAAGCAAAGTTCATCAAATAAGTTGGAAAATGTAAGAAGAGCTAAGCAAAACATTTTAGCAGAAAGACACTAAGTACACCTGAAAAGAATTTGACACACATATTGGAAGAATGACAATATTCATGCTAACATAACAAGTAACTAAATTTATGACCTCTACTTGGCCTTGTCTGTGATGGGAACATAAAATGATATTTAGATGTTAATATGGAACTCTGAGACATCCATATTCAATCACAAGCCGTAACATATTTTTCGCATGCATCTCAGGAATTCAAGTCTTTAAGAATTTTCCTTTCAGTTTGACAAGCCATAACATGAGTTAACAAAATGGATTCTCACACTGTTGATACACAGACAACAATGGAGTATATGCTATCTTATAATAAGTGAATTGTTGATTTGATATCCAACACCAAGTCAAGTATATTTCTCAAAGGGAGCACACAAATGCAGACTTACAAGCTATCTTCAACTTTGTTCTCACACCATGATCTTTCCCCCACTTCAATAGCAACTCTTCAGAATCAGTACCGAATTTTGTAGCAGTCATTTTATGAATGTTGCTATCACCCACAGATTTGACCATGGCAATAGTTGAATCACGTATCAGATGAAGAACTTCCACGGCCTTGTCCTTGACATTTGAAATCGAGGAGCTTAGAATTGCAAGTATCAAGTTAAGGGACTCTATCTCATTTCTAGGACTGAAAGGACCAATATCATCATCTCCAGCAAAATAGAGTTCTTTCTGACAGTCAACGAAACTGGATCAATCCACCATTCAAGAATAATAAATTCAGAAAGAAATGGCATTAATAGATCAAAAACTGTCCTTTGCACCTCATTCATGCACGATATTCTTGCAGTTTGAACCATTTGATCTGCTATTTGGAGCACCTCTTCAGCAGATGAATGCAATGGCACCAGAAACTTAAATTTTAGTTCTCTAGCATTCAATAACCTCTGGGCACAGACAAACAAATGATTGATCAACATGCAAAAAGAAAATTAATAATTCAAAATGATAACAAAAAAACCCTGAACAAATCAAGTTTACAGTATGCCAGCAACTGATATACCTTTTTTTTCTTCTGAAAGTTAAACTGATACAATATCATACATTTAAATACTTGATATCACTATAAGAAACATATAGAATCTTTCTCTAGTTATGACATTCGTCTTGAGCAACCATATCCAGCTATAGTGGTCGCTAATTCCTTTCCTCAAGTCAAGTAGCAATTCACCAGGGATACAAGAAAAAAAAAAAAGGGAAAGGAGATGCAGACCATGAAGGGCGAGCCTTGGTACAATGATAAGATTGCTCCTTTGCGACCTAGGATACCAGAGTTTAAGTCACATAAACAACCTATTTATATATTTAAATGTAAGATTGCGTATATCGACCCTTCATAGATCCTGCATTGGCGGGAACCTCGGGTACTAGGTACGCCGTTTCTTTAGGATCACAATGAGAGAACAGGAGAGGGGGAAAGGAAGAGGAGAGAGCTGAGAGCGGAGGAGGATAAATGCTCTCCTTGTTTGGAGCTCACATATATATAAGAATGTTTTCTGTTATCAGTATTAGAAGTTCACACGCACTCTCTCCCTCTTCAACAAAGGCGGGGAACATCTTTCGCCATCCACAGTGCGACAAGCATCCTTCTTCCTACCATTTAATATTAATTATGGACTTGAACCGAACAAGACGTTCATCCAGTTCAACGAAATCTAGGTTCCTTGAAGAGGATAGCAAATCGGCTCATTCTTGTCGAACCCTAAAGCTCAAACAACCCGCTCTTACCTTCTTCCCTGCAAAGAACGGGTCATCCTCGGCGAGAGGTGGAAGGGAGAGGGTAAGGAATTCGCTTTCTCGAGCCTGCTCCACCGCATCCATGTCCATCTTCTGCTGCTTAACCGAATCCATCAGAGAGAAACCGCACGAGAATCAAACATCGCCATTAAAGGTCTGGAAGGACACGGAGGAAATGGATTTGGGGTTTTACGGCGTCGCTGTCGGAGTGCGATGGATCCATCGCCAAGAACGACGTAGAGCTCACGAGAAGGAAGTTGTATCCCAAGCCTGCAACCTGTCTGTAGAAATGACCAAGCCAACTAAAGAGCCGGAACGGCTCGGCTCTCACGTGGCCGACGACGACCTTTCTGATCCATGCGAGGTCGCAGGTACGGTTCAATCGTGATAATTTAGCAGTGATATTAGTTCTTTAAGATACATAAATGATTTGTCGAAATTTATAAGGGCAAATGCATTAATTTCGAGCTAATTACATATTATATTTATACTTTAATATTATTAGTATCGTGATATCTTTATTTAAAATTTTTATAATTCTAAAAATAAAATAAATAATCTCATTTGTAATAATTATCGGTTGCATCGACGAAAAACATAACATATAATAACATATGTTAGATATATATAAAAATAATAAAAATAATATTTTTAATATATACGTGAGATATGTTGAAATTATCTTTTTATCAATAAAATCATTAAACAAGAAAGATATATAAAAATTATATTTTTATCCATCATTTTTATGTTGTCTCACAAATGGGTGTTTGCGTTGACCGAGCAAGACAAGTGTGCGATGCCAGTTATTTTGTATCAAACTTATTATAAACTAATAAGGGTTATTAGTAGACCCTTATTATAAACTTATTATTATTTTTTAAAATTTTAAAATTGATGTAAATTCATAATGACTTGATGTGTATAAATGTGTAAAGATATAATAAAAAAAATAATTAAAATTGAGTAAATTTATAAATAGAATTAATTATTATCACTATTAGTGTCGAACGTTATGGAATCAATTATCGATTCGAATGATAGGTCAATGGGATGTCATTTTCTTTATGAATAATCTCTTATTTTCATTCCGTTGCTATTGTTCATAAACTTGAGCTTTCACTAATTTAGGAGTATTATAGTTAGTACTATAATGTTCAAATAAGTTAGAACTATAATGCCACCGATATCAATATCTACTCCTAAAATTTGATAATAAAATGAATAAATAATTATTTAAGCCATCTAATCCAATACGAGGATAAAAAAAACATACAATTAAATAAATCGATATATATTTAAAAAAAAAATTATCCATTTTTAATTTCATAGCATTATTATCCTTTGTAAATCAATATTAATATAAATAATTAAAAATATATGCAATAGAATAATAAATACTATACAATATATATGTTACATCATTAAAAACTTTTTTTAAAATTTTAAAATTCTTTCACACATATTCTAAAACTGTAGATATAAAGAAGCCTGCATAATAATTTTTTACAATCAAATATTTTTTTTTAAATGATTCATGTGTAAAATTTCATTAGGTAAGAACATTCCTAGGAAATCTTCTAAACTTTTATGTCAAATCTACCTACATCATTCTTTTTGAATTTTTTGTCATTTAACTTGGAAGCGACATATCTATCATTTTTAGAATTTTATATTTTTAATTATAAAAATCAAAATGTCTCCGAACATAATTATTTATATGATTGTTGAGAGGGCAAACTGGTCATTTGCCCCTTCATCGATCGTTGGACTCGATTGTTTGAGCCCAAATCGATCAAATGTCAATAGATAAGCTGGTGGAAATTTTCTTTTAATCATCGAACTGGCTATTCCAATTGCATAAAACTTGGAATCAACATCGAATCACGCTTGATCGATTCCAATTTAGTTTAAAATTACCAAACCATCGAGCCAATTCGATTTTAGTTTTCATCCAATTTGATTTCGATTCGAATCAAACAATCCAGTTATATAGCTAAAAGAGCACAATTTCGTAATCTCTAGAAGGTGTTCGAGGTTGACTTATCGGAAAATACATATTGTTCTTAATTCATTATTATTGATCTTTCTTACTAATTAGTCAATTGCACCACCACATACTCCATCATGGGAAGCTGAATCGGCCACCCCTAATCAATGTTTTGGAAAGAGGGGTGCCTTCTCGGTGACATGCGGAGTCGATCATAATTGGCTTCCTCCAACCTAATACTTTTGGCGTCGACACGCCCTTCCCACTGTCTCGTGCGAGCGACGCAGTCGGAAATCGAGGCTCGCACGTCCAATCGACACGCGTTGTTTAGGCTACGAATTCAAATTAGGTGACGTTTAGGCAACCTATTAGTTTCCATCTCCGTGTACAAAATGTCTCGGTTTCATGGCCTCCTCTCCTTTCCTATCGGCAAACGCGACATGGTTGGAACCGTTCCAAGTTCGTTACACGTCCATTCTCACCGATTCTTTAAGATTCGCGTTTGAGCAGCGTTAACGGTGATCCGATGGACTGGGTCGCTACTTGCGTAGAATGAAACGGCACCGGAGGACGGGGACATTACTGGCTCGTGTCAACCAATTGCACGCATTCATGATTGGGCCCCGCGGGGCACGTGCCTCGTTGCCTTCTTCGTGGTGGGTGACATCTCAACATCGGCGACCACGTCACGCACGGTGGCCGCAGGCCGTCCGATCACGGCCTCCGGTACCATCCAACGGTAATGACCGCTTTGGCCCCCTGGAAGGAGAAACGGGGCGGACCCACACCCTGCGAACACGTTACCGGATCGAGACCCGGTCCGACCCGACCCGCAACTCGTCGTACGCGTCCCTATTCTCCCACTATTTGAGGTTTGGCTTCGCGTACACGTGGCATCATAGCACCGGTCTGAGAACTTGAATCGTCAACCAGTTTGCTACCCCCGGGGTACGAAATTACCCCTAGATTTATCTCTAATGACGTCTAAGTCCTGACCAGCTCCAAGGGTCCTCCAGCGCCACCAGTATATTACTTGCTACCTCCTCTCCCCTTCCCTCTTCCGAGAGAAGAAAACGCAAGTAAAGCAAGCAAAGAGAGAAAACAGTTGAATCTCTTCTCTCTTTCTAATCTGTTCTTTGTATTGTCTTCTCTTCTTTAATCTTCTTCGGCGCCGCCGCAGCCGGAACCGTAGCTGAAGAATGGGTTCCATTGCGCCACCCGAGGAGATAATTTTCCGGTCGAAGCTGCCGGACATCGAGATCACCAACGACAGCCCCCTCCATAGCTATTGCTTTGAGCGCCTTGCCGAGTTCGCCAACCGGCCTTGCGTCGTTGACGGCGTCACCGGGAAGGTGCTCACCTACGCAGAGGTAGACGCCGCCGCACGCCGCTTTGCCGCCGGGCTCCACGGGGTCGGTATCGGCCGGGGCGACGTGTTCATGATCCTCCTCCTCAACTCCCCCGAGTTCGTGGTGGCCTTCCTCGCCGCCTCTCACCGAGGGGCCATCGCCACCACCGCCAACCCCGCATACACCCCCGGCGAGATCCACAAGCAGGCGTCCGGCTGCAGCGCCCGCCTCATCATTACCGAGTCGTGCCACGTCGAGAAGATCCGGGAGTTCGCCGCGGAGCGCGGCGTCACCATCGTCACCGTCGACGATGGCCCCGTTGAGGGTTGCCACCGCTTCGCAGACCTCCTGGCCACGGACGCAGGCGCAGTTCCGGCGGTCGAGATCGATCAGGACGACGTGGTGGCGCTGCCCTACTCGTCGGGCACGACCGGGCTGCCCAAGGGCGTGATGCTGACGCACCGGAACCTGATCACGAGCGTAGCGCAGCAAGTGGACGGTGCCAACCCCAACCTCTATTTCCACAAGGACGACGTGCTGCTGTGCGTGCTGCCGCTGTTCCACATCTACTCTCTCAACTCGGTGCTCCTGTGCGGGCTGCGCGTCGGGGCGTCTGTCCTGATTATGCGGCGTTTCGAGGTGGTGCCGCTGATGGAGCTGGTGCAGCGATACAAGGTGACGATCGCGCCCTTCGTGCCGCCCATCGTGCTGAAGTTCGTGAAGAGCCCGCTGGTGGACAGCTACGACCTGTCGTCGATCCGCATGGTGATGTCCGGTGCGGCGCCCATGGGGAAGGAGCTCGAGGACAAGTTCATGGCCAACCTTCCCAACGCCCGGCTGGGCCAAGTGAGAGAGCTCGCATCCTCGCCTCTTCTTTCTGCCCCCTAGTTTGGTAGCCTGTTGGCATCGAAAACGAAAGGCGAAGCTTTCCACGATGCTCCGTTAATCGTCTCATAACAAGCTCGATTTCTGCTAACGAAAGTTTCGGGACTGTGGGTGTTCGATGTGCTTCAAACTCTGCAGGGGTACGGGATGACGGAGGCGGGGCCGGTGATATCGATGTGCCTGGCGTTCGCAAAGGAGCCGTGCGAGGTGAAGTCAGGCGCGTGCGGCACCGTGGTGAGGAACTCGGAGATGAAGGTCATTGACCCCGACACGGGCGCGTCGCTCGGCCGCAACCAGCACGGCGAGATCTGCATCAGGGGAGCCCAAATCATGAAAGGTGAGTGAGACACAACCACGCTGTACTTGCTTTCATGTGTCTGAGCGCCGATGGAACGAACAAGTCAACATGACCGTGACATTTTAATTTCTAGGAACCACAAGACTTGTTCGCATAACCAAAGTAAAAAAGGTAACCGAAGTCAAAACGTAGATGATATATTTGTTAAGGTACATTTTAGTACTTATAATTTTGATCATTTATCTTTTAAATTCTTATGATTTATTTATATCTAAAATAATTTATCTATTTTTAAAAATATAACATATAAGTCTCTCTCATTAAGTCTAAGCTAATAGATGTTATAGTCTACTTACATGACATAACATGCTTACTCATAATAAATTATTAATATAATAATATATATAATTTAAGTTAAAAAAAGATTAAGATCCATTTTAGTCATTGTGATTTTGGTCATGTTTCAAATAACTATTATATTTTTAAAAATATAACATATAAGTCCCTCCCATTAAATCTGAATTAACAAACGTCGTAGTTAATTTCATAACATGCTACTCATAATATAATATTAATATAATGATACGTATAATTTAAGTATAAAAATATTAATAATATGTGGATTTGAAAACATGGACTAATAACCTAGTGAAAGGCGAGCCATGAGACACCAATCTTCACGGTTGAGTGCTCCCACGCCTTTCACTTTCCCTGTATTGTTACTCATGTCAGGAGCTACACTAGCCTCGCTTGCCCCATCTGTAATGCTTCCTAGCGCCATGTGTCCTTCCTCTCCGTGCTTCACTGCCTAGAAGACGATGCACTTGCTATTGAGTAAGGGGTGGAGGGAGAGACGGATAATTGGAACTTGACTAGGAGAACTACCAATGACGACACCTGGAACACTAGTAAAGACAAGAAACGATAATTGGGGGAGAACAGAGTAACTGTCACTGTCACTGTTACCGTTGCCATTACCGTTAAGGTCTATGATGACAACGAGCCACTACTGCTTATGTTGAAGCCCAACCAGGGAGAGGGCATACGGTTCAATCCTATATCAAAGGCAGCCAACGAGGATAAGGATAATGAAGCTTACGATGATGACAAGGAGATGGAAGAAGTGGAATGAGATGATAAGTTCTATGAGCTTCTTACGGCCCCTCATGCTTGATTTGCTAACTGCCCTGACAGAGGAGTCCTTCCTCGGCTAACACCGAGGTTTAGGGCCAGTGGCATCCTTGTGAGCGTGACCTTGTTCTCTGAAGAGCGGGGGCACCGAAGCTATATGGTGGCTCTCAAGGTAAAAGCGCCACTAATAGGATCCTTCACCCCTCTCTGCACCCTGATTAATTTAATAACAATGCTAGACATGAGCCAAGGCATGATAGGAGAGAAGCTTCAGATGCTAAAGCACACGATGCGGCTAGTGATTTTCTCTTTGATCTCGAGGGAAAGACTCTCCATTATGGCCTTCTCGATCGCTACAGGTGCTAAGAGGCTCCTCCCTC
Source organism: Musa acuminata AAA Group (assembly GCF_036884655.1). Lineage (NCBI taxonomy): Eukaryota > Viridiplantae > Streptophyta > Magnoliopsida > Zingiberales > Musaceae > Musa > Musa acuminata. The sequence continues at coordinate 3,924,404 of NC_088333.1, forward strand.
TATGATGAATGTCGAGGTAAGACTAATGCATTGCTCGCTATATCATGAAAAAGCTCATTTTGAATGAAATTGATTAAGCAATCGGTCTACGTTTTTAAATCCACATATTATCGAGTTTTTTTAACTTAAATTATACGTGTCATTATATTAATGATTTATTATGAGTCTACTGCGTAAGCATACTCTAATATTTGTTAACTCAAATTTGACGGAAGTTGTTTATATAATATATTTTTTAAAATATAAAGATTATTTTAAACATGAGTAAACTATAAGAGCTTAATAGATCTACGATTAAAATTACATGGGTTAAAATAGACCTTAACTCTTTATTGTGAGTCAACATGTAATATAATCAAGTGTTAGGAAAGAACTTATATATTACGCTTTTTTAAACATAAGGATTATTTTAGATATGAGTAAACCATAAGAACTTAAAGGTTTATATAGCCAAAATCATATGTTAAAATAAATTTTAACCCTAGATCATATTTAGTGATAGTTAATTGAACGACAACATCGAATCGAGAGGCGTTTGATCTAATAATGCATATTGCTCCATCCTTCTTTGTTAAAGAAATGCCGCGGTCTGAGCAGCCACCGATGTCCCAACTTGGATTCTTACAATCTGGTCCCCTTTGGCATCCACCTAGTCCTTGCCACAAGAACATGAAGAAGAAAACACTGTAACATAAGCCTTTGTCATGTGCTTTCCACATGTAAAGGTCAAATGATTGATGATGTAGGTATCAGGAGATTCCCATGGTAGGTTCCCTCAGTCTGTGCATGATGCATGAACTTCCCAGATTTGACTTCTTCTGCTTGGCCTTCCCATGCAAAATAGCATAATCGAGTGACACTCTCTTGTCCTTCCCTGTTTGCGGACGGTTCTTCCTTTTGGAGTGTACATCAACATTAATGTGGGAGATTTGATGTGATTGCACAGGTTATATTAATGATCCAGAGGCGACGAACAACACCATAGACCAGGAAGGCTGGCTGCACACAGGAGACATCGGATACGTGGACGACGACGACGAGGTCTTCATCGTCGACAGGCTCAAGGAGCTCATCAAGTCCAAGGGCTTCCAAGTTGCGCCAGCCGAGCTCGAAGCACTCCTGATCGCCCACCCCAGCATTGCGGACGCTGCTGTCGTCCCGTAAGTCCTGCAACCCAAGTCCTGCAGCTGCCAATACGCGAAAACTATGTGATCATGATCCGAAGTTGGTGGTCGATTCGCGCAGGATGAAGGATGAAGCAGCTGGGGAAGTTCCTGTTGCTTTTGTGGTGCGGTCGAACGGGTCCGAGATCAGCGAGGATGAGATCAAGCAGCACGTCTCAAAGCAGGTGAAGCTTCCACCAGTCAACCGTATCTTCTGCAGCATGAAGAATTGCATCTCCAAACGGGTAGAGAACACATCAATTGCAAGTACCAAATCTTGACTCTCCGCTCTCTGTTTCTCTCAGGTGGTCTTCTACAAGAGGATCAACAAAGTCTTCTTTACAGAGGCGATTCCCAAGGCGCCCTCCGGCAAGATCTTGAGGAAGGATCTACGAGCAAAACTAGCTGCTCGATTTCTCGATTGAGGACAGTTCTACTGTTTCGGACAGCTCTCCATTGTGTTCTCATCCAACCGCAAGTTGCATTTCATTCGTTCTAAAATTGCGAGGTGGAGTTGGTAATTGATGTTAATAAATGCAAAAGACATGTGCGTTACAGATAAGTTTTCATCTCTGTTGTGTGAGATCGAACTCTACATGCACGTAAAGTTTAGACAACCATCTCGTCGGAAGCAGAGTGGCTTGATATGGAGCAGAGGATGGGTAAGAGCAGAAAAGGACGATGGGAATTGACGTTGACCGACCATGCTACGACCAGAGGAAATGGAGAGACGAAGGTGTGGACAGTGCAAGAGAGGACGACCGGCACGCGTGTCAAGCAGCGAGAAAGGCAAAGCAAGTAACGCTACCGAGGCCCCCGCGTATCGCACCGCAAGTCCCATAGTCCCACATCGAAAAAATTAGAGTTGCTGTCTCGTATTGGAACTATAAATAAGGTCCCACATCGGAAAAATTAGACTTGTTGTCTCATATTGGAACTATAAATAAGGGCCTGGGCTTTGAAGTCAGTTGCACCATAAGAAAATCTAAGTGTTTACTTTGGTTTAAGTTCATATACTCAGTTAAATAGTTTGGACTTATACTTTAGGTTTTTCTTGTTTAGTATTTTTGGGTGTTTTATGGCTTAGGAACATCTTCCTAAGGCATTTGTAATAGTCCGTGTGATTTGCTCCTCTTTCGTTCGTGGATGTAGGTCAAAGTTAATTGACAGGTCAAAGTTAATTGACCGAACCACGTAAATCTGGTGTTCTTGTCGCTTTTATCTTTTCGCTTTATTGTCTTTGTTGTGTTGTCAAAATTACCTTATGGTAAATATCCTGATACTAGCTCTTACAAACTGGTTTCAGGATCTTTTGGCAACGATGACAATAACAAAGATCGTTGTCGAGAAATTCGATAGAAATGTTAACTTCGGCTTGTGTAGCAACTCAAGATGGAGGTCATTCTAGTTCAAGACGGAGTTGATTTGGTACTACAGGGAGCCGAGAACATTCCAGATGGTATGTCAAAAGAAGAGCTTACGGGTATGGATAAGAAGGCCCGATCAAGCATCATTCTAAATCTCTCTAACGATGTTTTACGGGAGGTAGCTACGGAGACTACGGCTAAGAGCATGTGGGACAAGCTTAAAGCCTTGTACATGAAGAGGACAGTGGAGAATCGTCTCTACTTGAAGCAGAGTCTGTATATGCTTCGGATGATTGAAGGTACATCTATACTCTCGCATCTTGATAAATTATCTATGTTACTTTTGATGAATTATCTATGTTATCTTCTAAAGAGGATTCTACTAGTTGTACAAATGATAGTGCGTAGAAGTAGGTGGAGCTTGAGATTGGTATGTCTGATTCCTTTAAGTCGAACTCTTCTACTCAAAGAATGCCAGTAGGTGGTCCCGAGTCTACTAACGCAGATGATCCAAAGGAAGAGCAATATTCCATAGCCAAGGATAGACCACGGAGAGATATTCGACCACCACAAAGATATGCAAATTTGGTTGCATATGCTTTATCTGTTGCAGAAGAGACAAGTGAAGTTGGTGAGCCTACTTCCTACTCAGATGCAGTTTCTTGTGATAATTCTGCTAAGTGGTTGATTGCGATGAATGAAGAAATTGAATCTCTCCATCGGAATAGAACTTGGGATCTTGTGAAGTCGCCTTCGGGTAAGAAAATTGTTGGATGCAAATGAGTCTTCAAAAGAAAGGAAGGTATTCCAAGGGTTGAAGATGCAAGGTACAAAGCACGATTGGTTGCAAAGGGCTATAGTCATGTACATGGTGTTGATTTTAATGACGTATTCTCATCTGTTGTTAAACATAGCTCTATTCATGTTTTGCTTGCTTTAGTTGCCATGTATGATTTGGAATTGGAGCAACTTGATGTCAAGACAGCTTTCTTACATGGTGAACTTGAAGAACAAATTTATATGGAGCAATCTCATGGATTTGAAGTTGATGGTAAGGAAGACCATGTTTGCTTGTTAAAGAAATCCTTGTATGGATTGAAGCAGTCTCCAAGACAGTGGTATAAGAGGTTTGATTCTTTTATGTTGGGTTATGGTTACACGAGGAGCATGTATGATAGTTGTGTTTACTTCCGAAAGTTGGCTCTTTTGTATATTTGTTGCTTTATGTTGATGACATGCTTATTGCAGCTAAGAATTTATCAGAAATTCACACTTTGAAAATGCAACTGAGTAGTGAATTTGAAATGAAAGATTTGGGAGCAACTAAGAAAATTCTTGGCATGGAGATCAAAAGAGATTGAGGAGTTGGAAAATTATTTCTGACTCAGAAAAATTACCTCAAGAAAGTCTTGGAGAGGTTTGGCATGAAAAATGCTAAGCCAGTTAGTACTCCTCTTGCTAGCCATTTTCGGCTATATGCTGCTCAGTCACCACAATCAGTTGAAGAGGAAGAATATATGGTGAAAGTTCCATATTCTAGTGCCATCGGCAGTATTATGTATGCAATGGTTTGTACTCGTCCAGATATTTCACAAGTAGTCAGTGTGGTTAGTAGATATATGTCTCGCCCGGGTAAAACACATTGGCAGGCTGTGAAGTGGATTCTCAGATACTTGCAATGGACTTCAGATGCTTGTTTGGAATTTGGAAAAAATTGTGACACTTTGGTTGGTTACGTCGACTCTGATTATGCTGCAGATCTTGATAAACGAAGATCTTTGACAGGCTATGTATTTTGCGTTGGCGGTTGTGTAGTTAGTTGGAAAGCTTCATTATAACTTGTCGTAGCTTTATCCACTACAGAGGCAGAATATATGGCAGTGACAGGCGATCAAAGAAGTTTTATGGTTAAAAGGATTATTCAGCGAATTATGTCTGCATCAAAGTGTTACTATAATTTACTGTGATAGTCAAAATGCTATTCATTTGACTAAAGACTAGATGTATCATGAGAGGACAAAACACATCGATGTGAAGTTTCATTTTATTCGGGATATCATTGCTGAGGGAAAAGTCCTTGTTCAGAAAATTCATACGAAGGACAATCCAACTGATATATTTACGAAGCCTCTTCCGGTTTACAAGTTCAAGCAGTGCTTGTACTTGGTTGGTGTTCATTGTTAGTGATTGCTCATTAGGGCTGTTATGAAGAAGGTGGAGCAAGTTTTGTTGGGACATGCCAAGGTGGAGATTTGTTAGTTTGACAAGTCCCATAGTCCCACATCAGGAAAATCAGACTTGTTGTCTCGTATTGGAACTATAAATAAGGGCCCGAGCTTTGAAGTCAGATGCACCATAAGAAAACCTAAGTGTTTATTTTGGTTCAAGTCTATACTCAGTTAAATAGTTTGGATTTATACTTTGAATTTTTCTTGTTTAATATTTTCGGGTGTTTTATAGCATACGAACATCTTCCTAAGATATTTATAATAGTCCATTTTTCATAGCAGTGATTTGTTCATCTTTCGTCCATGCTGGTCAAAGTTAATTGACCGGTAAATAGCGTTACTTGCTTTGTCTTTCTCGCTGCTTGAACACGCGTGCCGGTCGTCATCCTCTCTTGCACTGTCCACACCTTCGTCTCACCATTTCCCCTGCCTCCTCCTCCTCCTCCTCTTCCTCCTCTTCTTGTTCCTGCCGTTAGCTTGGTACTAAACCGTGGCCAAGACAAGTTTTTACTCGAAAGGGTTTCGATGATCTCTCCATTATCTCCACTACGCTTTTAGCACACAGAAATGTTCAGAGAACGAAGCTTCATTCATGTCCTACTCAAGAATTTACACTCCCGAATCATGCAAGTTAGATACAACTGGAAAAAGCACTAAACGAACGCGAATCCTATCCACCATAAGGTAAAGGGGGAAAGGGAACTCTCAGCTACAGTTCTTGGTTTTGGCTTTGGTGCTGGCTGTGGCCACCTTCCATGGGTCGCGAGTCCCGAGTCATGTCAGTGTCCTCCTGCTTGTTTGATTCATCGAGGTCGGTGTTAGCAGCAGTGCTGTTGCCTGCAAGCGAAACGAAGCCGGATGCTGTGGGAATGGCGAGGAAGGTGGGGGCACTGTTGCCGGCCATGATGACGAGGACACTCTCCTCCACGAAGGCGGTCTCCTTGCCGGCCGAGCCGTCGCTGGGCTTCTCGTGGTTACGCTGGTCGGCACCGTCGCCGGATTCAAGGTAGCTGGAGAGCTTCCAGTAGGAGCAGGCAAGGATCAGAAGGGCGAGCGCGATGAGGCCGAGCATCGCCGCCAGCCCACCGAAGAGGTAGGGAACCGGCGAGTGCCACCCGGAATGAGGCCCGCCGGGAGCCATGGACGGCGCCTTTGCCATGGTTGCGCCGCCGTTTGCGTTGTAAACTCCACCCGTCCTCATAATGCTCCCCTTGAAATCACACCGAGAGAGAGAGAGAGAGAGAGTGGTGACTTGAGAATGAAGCAATGCGCAAGGAAGTGGCAATGCATTTATAAAGGGAGTTGTGGTGCTGAATAAGATCCTATTAGGCTGATAAAGACGTATGTGCTTTTACTTGTTTCTTCTGCCTTTGATTCCCTTAATGACACTGTACAAATGCTTTATTCAGCAATTTTGAGCCAAAAAAAATACTTTTAAAAATAAAAAAGGTCCTTTTTTCTTTAATGCCTGCATTTAAAGAAATATCTCTCACACATCTTCCCTCTTTAAGTTGTCTGAGATATGAATCACACTAATAATCTACATATCTCTTTTGATACTTTACCAGACTGATGTAATTTGGAGTTGTCAATTCATTGCTTGATAACTCATAAATTATATTATTGGCATTTTAATCTAAATCACAAGCATATCTTGTTTTGCTTTTTGCAAGCAACATGCAAGAGACAAATTATCTTGATGATCTTGATAACACTTCACTATTATGTAAATCTAGATAATCAAAAAGCATGCCATGGGAACTAACATAATCTAACATATATTCCCCCCTCACTCTTTAAAGACATAAAAAAATTATTACTTGAGGATCTCACTTTGGGTGATGCCAAGATTAAAGATGTGTGGATATCTAATTGGATGCTGCTAGATGTTGAACTTATCCAAAAGAATTAGTAGGCACTGTGATGGAGAGCAGAGAGTGAGAGAGGGTGGTGAGGACAACCTTCAGATAGCATGATGATTTAGGTAATGGGAATTGGTGGGCTCTCTTGCTTTCTCTTTTGCATCCCTTGGTGTGATTTGATGTGAGGGGATTGGAGTCCCAAATATGCCACCATCTTTGTCTAATTTAACACTTCTTTAGGGTGCACCAAACAAGTTTAGGATTGGATAATCTTTCTTTTTCTCTCTCTTTCTCTCCATGTTGCCTTGGCATTTAGGGACATCTGGGTTTTGTTGTTGATTGATTGAGTTTTTGCATGAGAATTGTGAGGAGAAGGGAGATGGATTCCACCTTCTTCTGCTCCAATTGGCCAATCAAGTGCCAAATAGATATATTAGGGCAATTGGAGCAAGAACAGGCACCCCACTCAGACTCCTCCAAACATGAAATTTTAACTTGATTAATGCATCATATCTGCTCTGGGTTTGGATTTAATGTGTCACTGTCTATGTGTTCTGCATCTGCTCCCTTTTGCATGAAAGACATGTGACAAGAAAGCATTTCTATTCCTCCACCTCTTGTGCTGCATACCCTTGGGTATCTGGAAGGAAGGGGAAGCTGCTGTTATTGCTTGGATAAAGCAGAACCGCTATGTGTTTGCTTAATTGTCGAAGTGAGCAGATGAGGTTCTTAAGTTGATGTCAGTCAGAGACTGCAGTGGAACAGTGGAATCTGTCATCACCCTGCACTACATTTTTCCTGCAACATTGTTGGGCAATTTCCCACATTCATGGAGGGGCAACACTGCCATCTCATTGGCTGTTTTGCCTGCCACATAGGAGCCCATAACAAAGTGGAATCAACTGGCTGCAGCATTATGAAGGCTCGAGTGTGTGCAGGTCCCTTTCTTGGTGAAATGTGAGGACACAAGGCAGTCACTGATGAGGAGCTTCTCAGGCACCACTCACAGGTGGATTACTAATTTATGTTGTTTGCTGAGGCATCTGGTATGCAAAGAAGAAGACCAGATGAGGAGAACATTGAGGTTGGATAACAAGGTGTCTCACAAAGCCATGGCCATGGAGGTGAAGAAGGAATGATGATGGTGGAACCAGCCCCAAGTCATATATGCCTCCTTATACCAACTCTCTCCTATCACATTCTGACAAGAAGAAAGGCATTCTGTGGGCTGAGTGCTTGTCTCCCTCAGCAAAGCACAGGCTTTCATCATGAGAGACTTGGATAACCATCATACTTTATGGTACAACATGGGAATCTCATATCATTTGTGTGCTAAAGTACTATGACTCACTTTGCGGATAGAATCAATAGTGCAAGCAGTTCTATTGCTTCCACTATTGGATCAAAGGGTTGCAGTCTGGCTTGTTTATCATGCAAAAATATAGCTGAATAATAAAGAGGAGACCACCCATATCATTTCTTGGTATGATTTACTTATGGGAGAAAGAGTAAATCCTAATATCATGATTTACTTATATGTTTATCGATTTAAGTTATCGCGCACTAGCAAAAAGCATCCTACATTACGTTATTCTTCTAAATGATTTATGGTTTCGTATTTATAAAAACTTTATATGTGATCGAGTGTATAAATCTCAAGTAAAGTCGATAAGTATCAGTGATGCGACGAATAAAATAAAAAGGAACAAATATTGGATTCAACTTAAACTCTATAAAAAAGATTTTAATTAGGTCATCGGTAATCCTAAAAACTTAAACGATTAATAAAGAACCCAATATATATTGAACTCTAGGACTAGTATTATTGATAGCCCTTAAATCTCAATTAGAAACTATAGGATTAATCCAATTCAATCTCCTTAGTCCATGGGTATAGAATTGATGCACAGAAGAGTTCCATAGCCTTGAAGCTCAATGTGAATGATACAGCATCAAGATGAGTCCTGATGTGCCCCAAAGTCAACAAAATTCCAACTCACACAACATGAAACCTATTATGGTTCCTATGCTTTCAAGGTTGACTCAACTTTCACCAACTCATCAGCAAGGAGTAGAACACCATATTTTGACTCATATTCTGAAATCCACAAGCAAAGCCACCAAGTTGGCTTAAGTTTGACTTGAGTTGACCATATCTGCTTGTTTGACTCGAGGTTGGAATTCCTTCCTGCTTTATGCTGTACTCCACAGCCAATGTCAATATGATGATGCAATGACAATATATAATTTTGGCAGTTTGAGACCATCTTAGAAAAATAAAAAAAAGGGAAAAACAAAAACAAAAGAGAATAAAAAAAATTAAAATGCTACTATTTGGAGCGATAAAAAAAGAGAGTTCAAACTAGTTATATATTCTTATTGATGAACAAAAAGGATATCGTAGCAAAATTAACTATGTATCGCGATGAAAGTTTATGTTTATAATATTAGAGTTAGCCCTAAGAAATTTATCAAAGGGTAATTTTGGCAATCTAACAAAGACAATAAAGCGAAAAGATAAAAGCTATAATAATACCAGATTTACGTGGTTCAACGGACAAAAAAAGGAGCAAATCACTAATATAAAAACAGGACTATTACAAATGTCTTAGGAAGATGTTTCTAGGATATAAAACACCGAAATTACTAAACAAGAAAAGCCTAAAGCAAACAATTAGGTTTTCTTGTGGTGCTTCTTGTGGTGTCTCTGACTTCAAAGCCCAGACCCTTATTTATAGTTCCAATAGGAGATAACAAGCCTGATTTTCTCGATATGGGACCATGGGACTTACCAAACTGACATATAATTTACATTATCTATCAAGTATTTATTGAAATAACTATTTGTGAGATCATAAGTTAAATACTTCATTGAACCTATCTTCTCTTTTAAGATCATAAAAGATTTTAAGAAGATTAACTCTCTACGGATAGATAGATAAAAGTACCACATGACTTAAACAAAACCAATTAAATCAGTAACAGATTAATATTTAAAATCAATAAAATCCTTTTAGATGTCAAAAAAATTATAAAATAAAAATAACTAAGATATTTTAGTGAATAATATAATGTTGCATGAGTGGATGAAATATTCTGTAATACACAATCAAATCGATATGATGTGATTGATATAATTATTATATTACAATAATATAGGATGATAATCATGATTTACTCAGCATTAGCAAAAATTATCGTGAAAGAAATGTGTTCCTACTCATAAATATGATAAATACATTCATCAATTTGAAGTAGTGTTACAATAAGTAGGTATTGATGTCAATATCAGTCTCATAATGAACAAGGCTTCAAAGTCAAACAAGTAGAGTGAGACCACCTTGCACATATAAATAATATTTTTTATTTAAATAAATGTCCTCTGAAGGACTTGTCCATTTTATATGGTTAAAATAATAATAATAAGCTGCTTTTGCATCTTCAGCTGTCATATAGTGCATTCAATGCATTTGATTGGAGTTGGTTCATATGAGCAACTTATATTCCTTCAAAGAAAATTAAATATTAATCGAAGAGCAATTAATCAAACATATTGACTAGATAAATTAATTAATTAATTAATTAATCAAGAAAACTCAACTCATGAACATTAATTAGAGTGTGTAATGAATCTAAAATAGTAATTAGAAATATCTAAGAGGCCATGAAGCTTATTGGCATTATTAATTAAAGTCGATAAGAATTATTAGGAGTGGTATTAAGTGTTAATGATCAGTTTTTACGAGTAATATAATTATTGGATTTAAATGGTTCCATTAAATACCCAAATTCACAAAGCAAAACCGACTTAACCACCTGCATGCACTACAAAACCAGAAACCCCAACACACCAAACCCTTCACATTCTCGAATTCTTGGGGCGTGGGAGAAGCCTCGGCGGAATTGGCTCCTTTTTAGGGTTCCGATCTCATGGTTAAGCAGCGGGATTCGACGCGTAGATGCTCCCCGCGGTGGATCCCTCGGCCTTGCTGCGGTTCGTGCTCTCCGCGATCTTGATCTTCTCAGGAGCGCTCCTCCTGGTGAAGCGGGCCGCCTCCAGGTACTTCGTCGTCGACGCCGGCTTCGAGGCCGGGTCGGGGTTCGAAGGGCCGCGGCGGGCGATGTGTGTCGGCGAGGAAGACGGTTGCGCCGCCTGCGGGCGGCCGGCGACCAAGAAGTGCTCCCGGAGCATGGCGGTGCGCTACTGGTGGGTCCTTGATGATCCTTTTTGTGTGCCTTGCTCGATTTCTTGAATAGGGGAATCGAAAAACGATTTCCTTTTCTTCGTCATTCCATCATATTATCATCACCGCATCGCAGTGATTTGGATTGTTTTGTTCGTTAACCGACTGAAGTCGAAGCAGTCGACACATCAGACACAAAATAAATGTTGATGAGGAGTTAGTTGGTTCTTGGTCATGAAAATTTTCCATCTTGTAGATATTTCTTGTAGGCACAAAAAAACGTTTTATTTCTGTGATTTGCTTGAATCTCTAAGACAGAAGATTTGGATGTTAAGATGGAAAGTTGATGAGAAGGTTGTCGGTTCTTTGGCAAGAATATCACTTAGGACTCTTGTTCTTAGAACGGTGATTAATTAATTGATTGTTTAGGTTGTCATTAATTGAATTTGCTGATATGCATTTGCCATTTTCGAACTTATCCTTTGATCAAGCAAAATTATTGAACCTGTGTTTCTTAACAACGAGGTTTGAACTTGAAAATTTTAACTGTCTTGAGTTAGTTTATGTTTGCCTCTTTGTAACACCCTTAACACCCCATTAAGTGGGGGAGATTGTAACACCCTAGTTTAATTTCACATCGGAAGTGGGTTAAGAATAAGATTGGCTTAAAAGGTTATGATGGGCGTATTATTGTTTACTTCAGTCTGAGCATTTTGAGCCAGTGGTTTAGCTCAACGGGCTAGTTATCGTCGAGTCGTGACACTCTTGGTGGAGATCTTGATATTTATTACTTTGTTCTTCCATTTGAAGCATAACTGCATTCCTTAGTTCTTGTTTAGTTTGGTTGCATTCATATCACAGGGCATTTTTTATTAGTTTTTTATTAGAGATATAAATGTATTTCTATGTCAGTTAGTCTTGCTGATCCACACATTCTATCTGCTCGGTTTTTTTTTCCTAAAATAATTAGCTTATAAACAATCAAATCATGCCAAGTCAGTAATGATTGTAAGAAGAATAAAGTTGCATAATTGCTTTGAAGAAGTGCAAGAACTCCACTAGGTTCTTGTGAACGATAGATGATTTAGTGTGCTCAGTTCAAAATCATATACATCTAAGGCATAGAACACATTGTTAACAAACAGATAACGTTATTATTTTACTATATGTGTTTCCATAGATTAACCTATCAAATATCTGTTCTTGTGCTAGTGTGCTAAGATATTTTTTTGTGTTTTTATAAATATTATTATGGACAAACATTTAGTTACATTGTTCTCCAAACTTTTAATTTTATTTCACAGTCATATCAGCATTTGTTTGCTCCCTCTTCTTCAGTTCACAGGCATGCCAATCGAAGCATTGGAAATCTGATCGTAGGTTCTGTTGCGAGCAGTCAAAGTCAACAGTTGAGGTTACTTTATCAGAAAGTCAACAGTTTAGTTCTATCTCACTGATGCCAGCTTGTGGAACCAGAAATATCCTCCAAAAATCAACAAAGGTGGATATTATTATATTTTCTGAACCCAATAATTCTTTTTGAGCTAATTTATGATATTTGTTATGAATCATGACCATCTTTTTGTGTACCCTCAGATTCTTTTCCCTTATGAAGAATTCATGAAACTTTTCAATTGGGACAATCCAGGATTTACACCTTGTGGACTTGTGAATTGTGGGAACAGGTTTATTTGACAAGACCATCTCAAGTCCCTGCTAATTCAGACATTTTGTTGTTTATGATCTATGCTAGATTGTCAGAATATCAGGGTTTTAATGAAGTATTAAAATGCCTAGATTGTTGATTTTTTTTCCACTTCTTTTCCTGTGTAGTTGTTTTGCTAATGTGGTTCTACAGTGTCTCACATCCACTCGACCACTTATGGCATATTTATTGAAGAGAACCCACAGTAGAGAATGTAGTAAGTGGGGAGACATTTGGCATCTTCTGATTATTACTTTCATATATATCAAGTCTTTTGATGTCTTTGTTACTGCCTTTCTTTGTTTAGATGTCAGCAAGAGGGATGGTTGGTGTTTCTTATGTGAGCTTCAATTTCATGTTCAAAGGGCTAGAGAGAGCATGCATCCTTTTTCACCTATCAATATTCTTTCTGGTTTGCATAACATTGGTGGCAACCTTGACTACAGTAGACAGGAGGATGCTCATGAATTTATGAGGTGTTTGTTTTGCTTAATAAAGATTACTGACACCTTGTGTCCCTTATTATTTGTCATTTCACTTTAATATGCCTTGTTTCTAGGTTCGCAATTGATAGAATGCAATCAGTTTGCCTTGATGAATTTGGAGGTGAGAAGACTGTTGATACTAGAACCCAAGAAACGACTCTTATTCAATACATTTTTGGTGGTCGTCTTCAATCTCAGGTTGGATTTTCTGTTGCAGCTTTCTTTTCCAAATATTCTTTATCATCTCACAAAACTATGGCTTATTTGGTCCAGTATTTAAACAGAAACATATCTTTACCTAACACATCTTGACTAATTTTGCATACATGTCTACCGTTTAGGACACGTATATTGCAAAATTGAGGACACCTTTCTTTTTCTGAAGAAAAGAAAATTGGTTAACTATACAAATCATCAGGATGGTGTCAATCCAGTTCCTTTAACTACAGTTAACCTAGGATGTCATGCATTTCGGTTCTAGTGATTTGCCGTAATCGAGGCATTAACAGGATCCTAAGGTTTAGGAATATTTATAATAAAAAAATATATGAATAAAGAAATGAGATATGCATTCAACATGAGTATTTTTCAAGAATACAATAGGCACTCTCTACAATATTTTTTATACTTGAAAAATATATATAAGTGTTGACATCCACCTAACCAGGGATACTGTAGAATTTGGAAACTTCCTGAGTCAGAGATTTTAATGTTCTGTGATTCATTTCATGCTTGTAGCTTTAAGCTGGTCGAAGCCTGACACATTAAGAAACTTTAGACTAACATTTGGGGACAATTTCAAAGATGATGAAGAATGAGGAGGATAAATCATAAAGAGATGTCAAGGAGCAAGAGAATTTTCGGTGGGAGTTTGCTTATCTGTGCATGAGTTTTCACATACTGCAACACCCAAAAGCTTTCCCTTCATTTTTTTTTTTAGGAATGCTATATTGTATCCACTTTTTATATAAGGTTGGCTTAAGAGCTGATTTTCTTGTGGCCGTTGAAGGCTGATGGTTTATAACTTCCAGTTACGTCATGTGGATTAAAGCCATAAAATTCTAATACTTCTGACCTTGGAGAATTGGATAGACAGTTGTATTATCTTGTGGTAAAATATGAAGCTATTCTAATTTGTTATCAATCTTGAATGTAGATAGTGTAGAATCGTATAATGTGGTAAAAGGTAAACTTATTTTGGAATACGAGATACTTTAGTCATTTCCAGAATTGTTGTAGTTTTAGCAGCTAGAATATCCTCTTGCATTTACTACTCACACTGCAAATGTTCAAAAGATTCCTAACCCTTAATTAGCCGTATCTTTTTAGGGGGTGATTCTGTGGATGGTATAATGAATCAAAAAGTTAGAACATTGAAATTTCAGGTGAGGGCTTTAAAACATAAAATATTTGTTATTAGTTTGAGAACTTTGACTTACTGATAGTGTGATTTACTTCACATGAGCTTTGAAGGATCTACAGGAACTTGTAAGTTGCAGTTGCACTACATCGAGTGAGAACATGCATCCACCCGAAAAGGCATGCCAATGATACATACTAAAATTTTGAAAACCCACCTGCAGTGTAATAAAGTCGGTGAAATCTCATTAAGGTTGAATAAAGTATTTCATTTTCTAGTCAATAAGTTAACAGTGAGGATCATAGTTTTGTGACAAATTGTTGCGGAAGTCATCTGGTACAATGTTCAATTAGTTGAATATGTTATAAAATTTCTTGTCGCAAAGCTTAAACCTCAGTTCGTTAAGTTTCAAACATTGTGTTTTGAAGAGATAGGCCACTGTAAACCGAGCTTATTTCAAAGAGCAGGCTGTGTACTGAAGTGAATAGTTTATGTTTTTATTTTGGTTTTCAGCCTTTTAAAGGGTTTTTTCGAGATGCAGTAAACTGGTATGGAGCAGTATCCTACTGGTCCAAGCCCCAACTGATAGTACCGGTATATAAAATTGTGAACCTTGGTTTAGTGGGTGCTAAGCAAGAGAAGAGAGCAAGAGAAGTGACTTTCGGGAAATTAAAAAACTTGATTCTGGCAAAACATATAAGTTAACCATAGAACTTTCATTGTCTTATTTAATGTTCTGAAGTCTTTGTTGTTTAATCAATTTTAGTTGAGTTCCCTCAGATCACGAGGTCATGGGGTTGCATATTTGTTATGGATTGATGAGAAGTTTGAGATAATGTAAATGTTATAAATTTCTTAGGTCTTACATGATACCAGATATATTTTCTTTATACTTTTTTTTAATGATCTCTTTCTGAAGGCTTACTCAGTTATGACAACTAATTTTACCTTCCATATCAGGCTGCTGGAGTTACTGGTAATTTCGTAAGTTATAGTCGTAGTATGTTTCATGAAGCTGAAGCACAATGTTATTCTTACAGTGATTGAATTTATGTTCAGGTGACTTGCACAAAATGCAACATGGTGTCTAATCGTTTTGAGAATATGATGGATTTGACTGTCGAAATCCAAGGGGACGTCGAATCTTTGAAGGAATGCTTAGATCAATTCACTATAAAGGAATGGTTAGATGGGGAGAACAAGTACAAATGTGATGGGTGAGCATCTGTATTTACCAATGAAATGCTGTGAACTGATTTTAAATGGTTTACTTGCAAGAATTCTAACATTTATTTGTCATGTTTGAAAATTTTCCGCATGTTCAGTTAATCTGCATTATTTTGTGATTTGGTGCCTTTTGCTTTCTTCGTAATAGTTGTTGTGAATTGAAATTATTTCTTATTTCTTCTGGGAACCATTTACTACTAATTTAAATTGACATTTCAGCATGACTTTTTCCTACGATAGTTCCCTATGATGTCTGCTTGTGCCCCTTATGTTTCCTGTGCTGATGCATATGATTCACAGGTTTTCACTTTGTGAATGGTTTTCTATTATGGAAATTAATACTTGATGAGGAATTAGAAGTTGTTTACTGACTTTTGTTCTTGTGGAAGAACCATTAGAGAGTTTGTTGCAGCTTGAAAACTCACATTCATTGTCTGACCCTCTGCAGCATCGAATGTGCTTAGTTTAAAACAGAAGCCTACTGTTCTTTCTTTATTGATAGTCATCTAGTCTGCATTCCTATGTTTCTGTTATTTAGGATTACTTTGTCTTTCATTGTTGATGCTGCCCCTGGGTAGTCGTCCAGCAGATAATGAGCTTTTCTTGGAGAATATAGGGAGAAAGATTCTGCTTGGAGAACAACCACGTTACATTGGTGGGATGGTACGTCAGGCCATCAAAGAAATCAAGAAATATTTAGAGAGGTCACCCAATGGCCAAGATTTAGAAATTTGTTTTGTCATAAATTTACATGTGGAATGAAATTTTGTGCTTTATAGTCTAGACCCAATAGCTTTACACATAGATAACTAGGCCTGTGCCTGTTCTTAACCTAGGACTTCGAGCTATTTAGAGGCACAAGTGTTACCCATCAGAAAAGCTTGAACCACCGAACTGTTTGAACCCTTCTAGCTGTAGTTAGGTACTCGATGTACATCATTTTGAAAATTGAATTACTTGGGCTTGTGTAACAATGTTGGCTTCTTACCAAGTGTCTGAAGAAACAAGAAAATATTACTCCGATTGTCAACTGTTCTTGTTAAAACCTAAACCTACTCTACTAGAGTTTATCAACCGAAAATATTGTTTATAATCTGGATTATTATAAAAATGCGTGAATGTTATGCACATAATAATCCATGCCAATGTTATTTGACATTTCCACTGTGGCCATCATTCATCTACAGCAAAAACAATGTCCATGTTGTAGGACTCCACACTTTGTTCAGTTGTTGTACCATCATGTTTGTTGTCTCTTTTGGCTTATGTGGTTTAGATGCTTCTTTCTTTTAGACATACACAATTGAGTACTTTGTAAAAAAAAAATTGATCTTTAGGTGCAATGACTATGTTAAAGCTTGGAAGCGTCTTACAGTTAATCAGGCTCCTAATATTCTCACAATTACACTGAAGAGATTTCAGGTTAGGATTTTTCTGTTCTTTTGAGAACTTCTATTCTTCTCTGTTTGTTTTAATATATTTCACTGTTCTGTTAAGGCTTGTTGGTTAAGTTTCTTTTGTTTTGCTATTTGCAAAGAGTGGTAGGTTTGGAAAACTGAATAAGAGAGTTACTTTCCCTCAAAATTTGGATCTTACTCCATATATGAGTGAAGATGGTGATGGCACCGACATATATACACTATATGCTGTAGTCGTTCACTTGGACATGCTGAATGCTTCATTCTTTGGCCACTATATTTGCTACACAAAAGATTATCATGGACGTTGGTATCGAATTGATGACTGTGAGGTGGAACTAGCTTGTGTTTTCTTAGCTATGACTTGATTGATTTGATCTCTTGCCCTGACAAAAACTGTGTTGCAGGTCATTAATGTGGAAGTGGAGGATGCTCTTTCTGAACGTGCATATATGCTCTTATATAGCAGGTAAAGCTAGTCATTTTGTAATGTTTTTGTTAGGGAAAAGGTGGCATTAAAGGATTCTTGTTGAAGAATTTACGAGCACTACTGCATGGGAAAAAGCACATTCAACTATTCATTATGCTGCAAATATGAAATCTACTTATTTTTGTTCATAATTTTTTCTTCTCAACTGATCACTGCATTAATTTCTTTACCAATTAGATGATGCTTTTGTATGGAAACCTAATTATTAATTTTTACTCAGAGGTAGTTCTTTTGATTACTGCAATTAGAAATGTTCATGCAGTTGAACTCATGCTCATCAGATATCTTCATAATGCCTTTAATGCTTTGTGATTGTCTGAAACGTGGGAAGAACACTTTGTTTTTTCTCTTAGCATGTCATGTTGACGATTGAATGCCTCATGTGACTATTGTTTCTCAGGAAAACTGCTCGCGGGGAGCCTTATCTGTGCCCTCCAGGGAATACACTATTACCTGAAACTGATCAGAAGGCATCAATAACTTCTGAGGTAGCTAAGTTCATCAGTGCTTCATGCCATTCTCCCAAACTTATCTCTCTTCCAAATCCTGGTGAAGTTCCAGAATTGCATGATAGCGGACATGACAGAGGGTTCTCGGCTCATGTTGATTCTTCAAGGGTCAAAAAGTTGGACAATGTGGTTATGGTGGATACACCTGTCGATAATGTGGTTGCTGGTGCATCTTCGGACGTAAAGCCAATGCTCCTACATAGAGGAGATATTGATGATCCTTCATCTAGTTCATCGTCAATTGAAGATCTTGAAGAAGGGAACGATAGTCTTTTCTCTTTTGTGACCAAGGATCACATGTCTGTTGGCTATAGGCAATTAGATTCGCCAGATATTTCATGCATAGAAGTTCATTTAGAAAAATGTCAAGAACCCTTTAGTTCCGATGCAGGGAATGGTACGGGAAAAAGTGGAGCAAGTGGCATTGGAGAAAGACCCGTTGAGTTTATGTGTGCTTTGGATAAATCAATCAATTTTCTGGACATTGCCGCAGCTACCGAGAAGGCTTTTGCTTCTACTACTGCCGCAAGCATGGAACTAGATAATTCAGATGATTCAATAACTGGCTCAGAAGAAGCAGGGGGAACTTGCAGGGCATCCGATCCTGCTGACACAGTTAATAGTTTGGATGGCAACATGGCATCTTCATATCAGGAAAAACATTTCAATGGCAAACCTAAACCCCTGTTCCCCCCTGGTTTTCTTGATAAGTCTGGGCGAAAGATGTCTCAGGTTAGTGCTGAAAAAACTCAAGTTGAGAGTTATTCTGATGGTCTTGTTCCCAAGAGCATTAGAGAAAAACCCACTGAACCCATGTATGCTTTGGATGAATCACTCAATCTTGTGGACACTGTAGTTGCAATCACCAAGCAGGCTCCTATTGCCTCCCTGCCTACTTCAAGCATTGGACCGGAGGCTTCAGTACCTAGATCAGAGGATGCAGTGGAAACTGTCAAGGCATTGGATCCTACCAGCAAAGTTCGTAGTATGGAGGACACATCCTATGGACACAAAGGCAATAAGGCATCATCACTTCTGGAAAATGATTCCAATGGAAAACCTAAACCCCTATTTCCACGTGGTTTTCTTCACGAGTCTGGAAGAAAGATGACTCAGGGTGCTACCGAAAAAGCTCGTGTTCAAAGCCACCCTCATGCTCCCAAGAACATTAGAGAGAGACCCAAAGAGCCCATGTGTGCTTTGGATGAATCACTAAATCTCAAGGATGTTGCTGTTGCAATCACCGCCGAGGCGCCTATTGCTTCCGTTACTTGTTTAAGCATGGGACTGCAACCTTCAGATGATTCAGTACCTGGATTGGAAGACGTAGTTGAAAGTGGCAGTTCATCAAGTCCTACTAATTTGGAGGACATGATCATGATCTATAGAAATGAAGGTAAGAAAGCGTCATTCTGTCAAGAAAGTGGTTCCATCGGAAAACCTAAGCCACTATTTCCCCGTGGTTTTCTTGACAAGCCTGTTAGAAAGATGTCTCAGGATACTGCTGAAGGTTTAACCCAAGCTGGAAGCCATTCTGATGCTCTTGTTGCCAAGGAAAATAGTTTCTGCAATGAACATTCCGATCTCAGATCTTCCTGCACGTGCAACAAAGTTGTCATTCCCGGTGAAGCATCACTCGTCGCTGACGGTCTTCTGAAGAGGTCACTTATGAAATCATCAGACAAGAAGAAGTATATGCGAAAAAGGCCCTGCAAACTTGAACAGTCATGCAAAGCTGATCACTATGGTTTGGCAGAACATTCATCCGATTGTAGACTAGAGAGTGCCTGCCCCACCAGCTGCCAGCTTTCTCAGTAAAACCGACAAGGAGAAGTGTGTTTATTGATGGCCAGGCAGTTTGAGTTCCTTTATTTTTTTTTTTTTAAGATGATGGTAATTTTGACTTTTGATTAGATCACGGGGAAATCCAAGCGCCGACAACCATTTTTTGGTGGTTGAATCCCATTGTTCCGTCGGAGGATTTATGGCCCAATTGTTAGTAGTTTTAATTTTTAATTTTGAGGCATGGCTTCACTGAACAAAGCAGTTGAGGAGGTGGGTATCTGGGTTTCCGCAGTTTGCAGAATCTCAGATGCTCTCCTGATGCCATGGCGCATCCCCCACAACTAAAATACCACCATACAATTTATATTTGATTCTTGTTATATTTTGGTTGATACAGAGAAGGAAGGATGTCTGAGACCTGATTACCTTTTATCAGAGTAAATTTCATGTCAATGTGTTGCTTATCAGACTGATGATCTCCAAGTTGTCTGCTGTTTACGTTAATGCTTATATAGTTTCGAGATCCTTAATACTGTTTCTGTGTACCCAATGTGTCATCGTAAACCAATCTATGTGAGCTCTTTTCCGAGTTGTGACGCGTGTCTCTTTTCTCAGGCCAATGTTGACGCAGTGTTACAGTCTTGTTGGATCGACAAATATTGGAGAAATAATCTGCTGCTTGATTCCCAGGCTGGCTTATAAACCCTCCCATCAATGGGGAGTGGTGAGAGATGGGCATAAACCATCGATTGGGGATCATCTTGGTTTGTTGCAAGCAGACGGAGGAGGAGGAGGAGGAGGAGGAGGAGAATTAATTCATCAGAGACGGACAAAGTGCGGTGGTTGACACATTGGTTTCCACCGGAAGCAGAAGGAAACGAGAGAAGGATGTGGACTTGGACTCGCCGGAATAAGTTGGCCGACAGGTGGCTCATGAACAGGAAGCAGTTAAAGAAGTGGTGGTGGTCCTCCTCCTCCTCTTCATCACTCGGAGCTTTTGGTGCGTCGAGGGACGAGGAGGATGTTTGTTAGTTAGTTACCACGTCCCTGCTGCTGCTGCTGCTGCTGCTGTTGTGGTGGTTCGGATGACCCGACGACCCCATCCTCCTGTTTTGGCTCTCTCTTTAATACGGTGGATGGCTTGCCCCTCCCGACTCATCCTTACCCACCACTAAACCGATCGTATCTCTCCTGTTGACTCTCTCTCCATCTATCTATCTATTTATCTATCTAATCGATCTTCTTCTTCTTCGTCACCTAATCGCAACATGGAGTATCCATCCAATTCATCACAAAAAAGACAAATAAAGAAAGAAAAAGTAGGACTCGATTCAAAGGTTTGTCGAGGAGAGGATGTGAAAAAACGAAAAGGACCGCATTTGATGATGATGATGATGATGATGTCATTTGTCCAAAGGAAGAGGAAAACCTTGTGCCCTCCTCTTTATAACTTTGCTTGGTTCCCTTTAATGAGCTGCTACTTTTTGATGAGCTCCGTTCTCCACCATCCTCCCTTTTTCTTCTGATGAAGATGCCGACACAAGCAACGTAAGTTTACTTTTTCTCTTCTTTTTCTTTTATTATTATTATTATTATTATTATTATTATTATTATTATTATTATTATTATTATTTATTTACTTTCTTCATGTGGTCAGTATTAATGCAATCGTGCTCATAATCCATGTGAATTCCAAAAATAATTATTAATACAATATTATTTTATATCTTCACATCTTCGAGGATGTTCGTTACGTTATATGAATTATTTAAAAAAATTACATCAAGTTTCACATCTCAATCACTAATTTTAATTTCATTGACATATTAACAAGTGATTATAATGCTCGTTCGGCATGGATTATCTATCTTTGTCGTTGAGACATTTGAGTAATACATCTATCTCATATGTTTAGGTTGAATATCATATATATTATTTAAGAATAAATACATCGACGACATTTGAGAATATATTTATATTTTTAATATAAAATTGGAAAAAAAATTTGAATGAATATATAGTTGTGGAATGTTTGTTAAATAATAGATAAAAAATTATATTTAAATGTGTATTGACGTAAGTATTATTTAGTAAAATTATATTTCAAAAGTCTTAATAAAATTATTAATATTTTTTTATTATTTATTTTAAAATAGAAAAAAATATATTTTTTATTTAAATTAATAAGTAAATAAATACAATAAATAATGTCTGCATGTATGCAATCTAATAAAAAAAATTTTATGGCCCATAAATAAAATAAATTTAAAATATAATCATATAAATAAATATAAAAATAACCTTTAAATAAAATTCTCACTAAATCATTTTGATATTCTTGTAATTTTATATATTGTTATATGATATTTTGGATATTTAAAAAATACGTGGATTCATTTTGTCATATTGATTTATTAGACTCCATTTGTTGAATCATAATTCAACATAAAAGATCATTAGGTTATTACTTAAACTATATTTATTTTTTGAATGTGTATCTAGATGAAACAATATATTTTATTTTTAAATAAAAAATAATTATACAATACTAAAAATCTAGTAAATATAAATAATAATATATAAATATATTTTTATAATATAACAAAAGATAGCGAAAGGGATGAAACAAACACAAGAGAAGTATGAGAATAACACATATAATTTTATTTCCTTTTCTTCTTATAATAAAATCCTCATAGTAAATTTAAATATCTTTGATAATAAATAAAAATTTAAGGTATTTAAGCTGGTTTAGGATCAAGATAGTGTTCGAGTCAATTTGAAGGCTAGTTATCGAATTTTTCAATTTCGATCAATCAATTAAGTATTTAAAGGACTTAATTAGTTTTGCATAAGTCGTATGGCACAATTGTGTATCCGTCCGTAAAATGTCAGTCTTCCCAAAACGTTTAACTCGGAATCTCATAAGTAATCATCTTAGTAAAATACTTGATAAACAATGAAAATTACAATTATAGATTTCACAGAATAATCACATAAAAAATGATCCAAAACGATCTCTCGTGATCAGAAATCTTCATAAATATCCACGTGATATTATTGTAGAACAATACAGCCTAACGTTCAGGGAGAAGATAAAACAAAAAATTATAAGATCGACGTAGTTTGACACTCGAAATCTATGTTCATGAGAAAATTAAAAAAAATTTATCAATCACAAATACCTTAAATTAAGAAAAAAATTCAGCTCCCCCACCGAGATATAAAAGATCCATGGAACTAACTATTTATAAAAATAAATAAATCTTAAATCCTAATCCTCCGTGTGACTCGAATAGCATTACAATTACTAGAATACTAGCGGATGGCCTACTTGCCATCCGCTAACGTGTCGGCAATGGATCTTCTTCTCGTCTCCTCGACCCAACGACATAGATCCGATAGATTTCACATAGGCAACGAGGATAACACGGCTGCAGTTGCACCGCGGGAAGGAGGCAAAAAGGCAATGAATGGAAGCACATGCATTATAATACTAGCCGGCAAGTAGGCCCTCCTCCCTCCTCCCTCCTCCCTTCCTCCCTTCCTCTCAGCTGCACAGTGCTTGTCCTGTCTTAAGCCTTCGTGATTCTGCGGTGGTCCGGTCGCCTTTACACATGCACTCCTCATTTATGGATCCATGGCTTGGCCGTCACGGCATTGACGTTTGGCCAACCCACCCCCACCCTGTTCCAGTCACAAGCAAGAAGGCCGGAAAACGACGGCCACTGGTTGCTGCCTCTCTGCCCACCGCCCGCCCGCAAGTTGTTCGTCCGTTGGCCACAACGAAGATGTCCATGGACTTTTGAGGCCATGATCCCTTTCCATGGCTCTCAAATGCTCGGTAATCTGTGGGAGTCGAGCGTTTCTGGCGAATCATTTTTCTTGTCACTAACTGTTCTGGATATTTATAGTCGACGACGCTTCCCCAAAATTTCCATTTATTTCTTCAAGAGTTCCAAGTGCAGACAACACCACATGGTCGCCATTTAATGCCGCCTCAGTTTGCAGAACTACGCATTTCCCTGAGACCACCATCATCGTCTTCCTCGAGAACATGGTATTGGTACCGGAGACACACAGCGACTGCATCTCAGCTGAATCCAACATGAGACGCACAGAAACAGAAGCAATTCTGGAAGATCTGAGAAAGAATATTAAAGAACATCTTACAAGTATTATATGGGTGTCAAAGCTTTCTCCACACACCTATCTCCTCTTATCGGTAGTCACAGTCACTTGTCGGTGGCATGAAGCACGCTAACTACATCTACATTATATCTCCTCACAAAAATTCCTTGTCGTGAGAACCATCGATCGCGATGGCCACCGTTGTCGGCAGCCAACCCCCGTCGCTCCTTCTCTGTTGCTGCTGCGCTCGGTTGCCCTTCACGGTGGATAGCCGGAGAACTACAGCCCCGCGGTCTGCTCGCAGGTTGTCCCTCACTTGCTTCAAGCTAGGGACCAATGCCCTCTCGGCCCAGTCGTCGATCGATGCACCGCCGAGCCATAGACCGCCGACGATTCGGTCGAGGGCGTCGTCGTCGATCCTAATTGCCCACCCTTTGCCCATCACGGCGGCAAATTTCACCGATGCGGACTCCAGGATGCTCCTCCTCAGCAGACCCAAGTCCACCGGCTTGAATGTTACGGCTTCGTCCACCAGCTCCACCAGGTCCAGGGCCAGGGAAAACGTCGAACTTTTGATGGACAACCTGCCCTTGTCGTATTCGTGCTCCGTGGTGAGGTCGCTCGAGTTCCGTGATCCTTCCCCGGCCTCAGCGGCGTCTGTTCCCACCGCTAGATTCAAGTCGAGGGACAGGCCGGTGCCGGTCGATGAGTCCTTCCTCAGTTTCGTCGGCCGGTCGTCGTCGCATGCCCAAGAGGGACGACGTTTCCCAGGCTTGTCCGCCGTCGAGAGCTCCAATTCCCAGCCACAATAGGCTGAATCCAGGATCTTCTCCTCGTACTGGAGGAGGGAAGAGTATGAGCTCTTGAGCTCTTCCGGCAGCCAATCTGCAGTGAGGACGAAGATGACACTCCCCAAGCTGACCTCCCGGCCGTATGAATCGGGCAGACGACCCCTCTCCATCGCCTGCTTAACCTTTCCTTGCAGGAGCATGTCCGCTTGATCGATGTCCTCGAGCACGACCACCGAGAAAGGATTCCGCTGAACGGCCTCTACGATTCGGTCCATGGATGTCCTCCCGCGGCAGCTAACATTGGACTCCCCATCACTGCCGCGACCGAAGCTAACAGTCGTAGGTCCGGTCCCGAACACCAGCTCCGACAGAGCATTTGCCATCTTCCTCTTGCCAACCCTGTCGGGCCCAAGAAGAAGAAGCCAAGCATCGCTCTTACTCCCAACATTCCGCCGCTTGCCATTCCCGGACTTGCATCGCATCACGACAGTAGCAATCGCCGACGCTGCTTCCTGCTGCCAGCTGACCTTCTCCGCGAGCCCATGAAACAGCCTCTTGAACGTATCGATATCCGAAATGCCGGCAACTTTAGCTCGCTGCTGCTGACCGGAGAAGGCGTCCGGCGTGCAACCCGTGAAGTCCTTTAGGCGGTCTTTGTGGGAGCTGTCCGAGGAAGAATCGGATAACTTTGAGCTCCCGAGGACCAGGTCAGTCTTCACAGGACTCCCCGGAGGCGCAACGGCGTCCTGGTTGCTCTCCGACCGAGGAGGAGAGAGACCCCGAGATGGAGTTTGCTTGGGTTCACATGGTGGATGTGGTCTAACCACGCTCGAGGGCTTCGACGCCGGTGGAGACAAAGACGAGCCGAAGCCACCGTGAGACTGATGGAAGTGAGGATGAAGACGGGAACAGGTCTCGCACCATTTCTTCAGTAGTTCGTCGGTGCTCTGCTTCCAGAGTAGCTCTTCCTCCTTGGACTACATCATAACATTTCCCCATTAGTAAGCCGGAAGAAGCAACATGAAACGCTTGCTATATGACCGGATTGTGGCATGCCACCCACCACCTGAAGAGGAGAAGAGGGAGACTTAGCGCCGCCTCCGCTGCCGAGCTTTGCAAGCTGCAGCCACTGAGGTAAAGCCTGGCTCGCCTCTGGTTTCGTGGAGTGCTTGTCGAACTCATCGGCGACGAGCCGGGATAACTCGCGCTCGTAGTTCTCCATGCAGACGGCACAGAGGTCGGTCCTCGGTTGATGTCTCAGAGGCAGAGCAGTGGCACCCATCCCTGTTAAGCCCTTCACTGGTGCTGGTTTGTCGACGGAGCTGTTGAGGACGCCATTGCCCCCAAGCCTAATAGTGAGGATTCATGGAAACCACGTGAGAACACAAAACTGAAACAACATCTGGAAGAGAAAAGCAGGGGAACATGGCAGCTAATTACTGTTCTTTTGAGCTTTTTAATTCATTCAGCAGAATCCATAACAGTGGATTCCTTGGTGATATCAAAAAAATATTTTTGATCAGGTAGGAAGCCTTGAATCCTGCCACAGATTACTTCTTCCCATGTTAAAAGCTAAGGATCAGAACAAGTTGCCGAATGAACGAGATGGATCTTTCTGGTTGAGTTGAAGGTCATTAAAAGGAATAGGGACTCCTCCGTGAGAGAGAGAGAGATAGTACTGTTCATCGGCGGATTTCCAGATATAGATTCATTGATTCAGAGGAGAGAGAGAGAGAGAGAGAGAGAGAGAAGAAAAATCTCACCTTGGGAACATATGGAAGAGGGATGACGACCTCTGCGCGATCGGCACGGCCTGTAGATCCCAATCGTTCTCCATCGTCGGGTGGTAGACCTGACAGCGGAGGTACGTCGCACAAGTGGCCGTCCCGACCAGCCACACCCGACATCCTTCTTCGAACCTCTTCAGAAGCCTTCCTACTTCCTGCACCGCTACGCGACCGGCCTCTGAGACCACCGGCGGCTGAATTGCGCCGGAGCCTGTCGAGACGCTGGGGCTCTCCACGAGCCACTTAAGGTCGCCCAGATCGAGGATCACACCACTCTCCCCGCCGATCATGAACTCGATCGAGCTGCTGAGTTCCCTGATCTTGATGGTAATCTGGGAATGGTCGGGAGCGGCGGTGGCGATCTCCTTTGCGAAAGGAAGCACATGGGTGTTCCGCAGTGGCGGCTGGGCGTCGCTGGACTGAATCCTCTGCAACACTTCCTTTATCACGGCATCAAGATTGCAGTCACCGACAAGAATTGGGTTTCGCTTTTTGGGTCTCAATAAGATATCTAACACCCGCTTCACTTCCTCCGTCCGGGGCTGGTCGCCGGCAGCTCCGGCAGCAATGGCTGGGATGCCGCTGCCGCCATTGGCATGGTGCTGGTGGAGGAGGCGAGGATTTATGTAGAGGTTGTGGCGCGGGGCAGCATGGTTGGTTAGACCAAGAAAGCGAGAGGCGGCGGGAGGAGGAGTGGCGGTGACAAGAGAGGCAATGGATGGGGTGTTGACAGCGGCGGCGGCGGTGTGAGTGGAGGTAGAGGAGGAGATGGATTGCTCGACGGCGGCCTTAACGGCGATGGAGGAGAAGCTGGCCTCGCGCATGACGCGGCTGACGGAGGGGTCGTCAAGGATTGATATGAGGAGCTGCTCCAGCTCGACCTTGACGGCGAGGAGCGGTTGCTGCTGCAGCTCGGGGCAGCCGCGGCGCTGGTTGGCCTGGGCGCGCTTGAGAGCCGCCATGAGCGCGTTGGAGATGGGAGGCTCGGCGAGGGCCCCGCTGTCGCCGGAGGGGCTGGGATTAGACGCAGGGAGGCGGTCGAGGGCGACGGAGAAGCAGAGCTCGAGGGCGCGGCACTGCAGGGGGTGGGAGGACTGGGGGTGGGATCGGATACAGGCCTGACGGAGGAGGCCAGACGGCGTCGCCAGGAGGGTGGCGGCGACGTGGAGCGGCGTCGTCTGCCCGTGGCTCCGCCTCGCCGCCTCGGCGATGGAGCGGGTCAGCACGCTGGCTGCCTCCGGCGTCAGCGTCTGCTGGATCGTGCTCAGCTCCGCTCTCATCCTTTCTCCTCTCTTCTTCTTCTTCTTCTTCTTCTTCTTCTTCTTCCTTCTATTCAATGAAACTCATCAGACGGACACTTGCGATCACCAAAAATCTCACCTTTCCATGCTCAACAACACTCGATCGCCAAAAATCTCAAGCCAAAAACAGATCCTTCTCCTCTCGCCCTCCCTTATCTCTTCCGTAAGCGAGAACCCGATGAACAAAAGAAGAATGGTAGGCCGAGGAGACCAAGGATCGCAACAAGAGGAGAAACAAAAAGGCTATTGCACCTACCCAAGGAATTCAATCAGAAAAAGCCATGGCTTACCATATCAAGCTTCCACAGCAAATGATGCCATAGAACAAAAATGAAAAAGAGCACCGTGGCCGAGAGAAAGAGAACAAGATAGCTACAAGGGATGGAGGAAAGGCCTATTTTTTCTGTTTCCTTTCAACAAGAGCTCGTACGGCCCTTAGTAAGAAGAGGCGTAGGAGGAGGGGCGAATAGAATCTTCCTCTCTCATTTCCTGCATATTATTTATTTCCCCTTTTCCTCCTCAGGAAATGTGATTTGCATTGTAAACTGGAAGATAGAAGGGAATAAACCTCTGTTTCTGAGAGAGAGAGAGAGTGAGAGAGAGAGAGGATTTTTGGGGCAATGGAGTTGCCTTGGGGGCAGCAAGGACAAAACAAAAGCCATCCTCCTCCTCAACTCCATAAAGTAGACCCCATGTCTCTTTCCTTCCCTCACCTCCTTCCCCCCACCTCATTACTTACTAATCTTGCTTTGTTCCACTCGAGTGTCCGTCTCCTCGTGACATGGTTATAGCTTTAGGTACCGGTGGATGTAATCTATGTTTTCCCTCGCAGTTCGTATCCTTTACATTTCGATCGTAAGCTCTCTTTCCATCCTCTCGATCCTGATACTTATCATCCCCTGTGCTCACCACCTCTTCTTTCTCTTAAGTTTTTGATCCACAACACAGACCACCCCACTCCTTGTCTTTTTCTCACAAAGAATCTGTGGTTTCCTAGTTTTGACTAACTTAGTAATCAATGAAGCTCACAAGAAAAGAAAGCCAAGGAATCACTGGTGTCCAACGTCGAAGAGCATAGAGAGAGAGAGAGAGAGAGAGAGAGAGAGGCAGGTCTACAATAATTAACATGATCTCAGCTGCCTTTCTTGGTTGCCTCTTTCATTACTGCTACTTGTTCGCTTCCTTTGAAGGCTTTGAGGTCGGCCAGAACATGCGAATCATCATCACCATTATTCCCCCTCTCCCCCTCCCCCCCCGGTCGCCCGCACGCAGGCTCTGTTATGCTCTGCTCTGCTCTCCACCCCACCCCTCGGCCTACTTCCCTTTTACGCCTCCATCGAGCGGTTGGGTAAAGGCAGCGGTGGAGTTACGTGCACCCCTTTCGTCCTTTTTTTTGGCCCTGCCATCTCCTCCTCAGCTTTTCCTCCTCCCACATCCGAGTCTCGCTTTGCTTGCCCGCTTTTGGGATGCCATCTCCGTAGCCCGAACTCGCCTCCTCCGTTGGCTGTAAACCAGAAAAAGCTTAGCTACGTTACAGAGGCACAGAAATATCGTCCAACACTTGGAGCCACCGCTTCCACTCACACCGTGCCTCCTCTGTCATGCAATCTATTCAGCCCGTGTGGAAGACAAAGGCTTCGTTCGAGTGAAAGTCAACGTAAAGTGGCATAAAGGAGACTGATTCACAAGGCAAGCGTGTCATGGCTAATTATGAAGCAGCCCAAAATAAACGACATTGATGATGCTTGCTCGATACGAGAGACGTCAACTCGAAGAATTTGCTGCGTGATAAGATATATTTGGGATGCTCACAATCAATATCACGTCGCCCTACAGTCAGATCAACAAGTGGAGTATCTGCTAAGTTAAAATCCGTATCAAGATACTGTTTGACATGTCCTATCCTGGACACTCCAGGCAACGTCGTCTGACGTCGTCCTGTGCGTTCCAGGACAATGGTCGCACAGTACCATCTCATCTCCTAAGGATTACAATAATATAAAAGTCCCTAGCCGACAATCGACCAGAGGAGAGGAGAACAAAAAAAAGAAAAGGAAAAAATAACTACTGATTTGCTTGTTGGAGGGGCCAAAGTCATGAATCATCCGATGAAGACCATTTTTGCAGGCCAATGACTACCCCCGAGCCACGAGCATCTCGACCTGGGAATCGTCATCCAGCGAACGAAGGTGAGTTGCCAACCAGCCCAGGAACGAAGAGACATTACTTAATGCAGACTACGCCCACCGAGAAATGTTGATCAACACCCGTTGCGAGAGCTCGACCTACCTTGGCGTCCAACTCAACCGACAGAAGAGTCCCGACATCGACCCGTGGACCGAGTCGTGCTGATTCACCAGTCACGACACATTTATTCACTAACACTACGAATATTATTTTTTAATAATTTAATTTAAATATCATTTGATACGAAATAAAAATTAAAAGGCTTCAACCATATCATGCTATCTTATGTTTGAACCTTAGAGATTTACATATGGATAGATAGAGAATGAGTATCAGGATCGATCGATAATCCTCTTCGATACTTAAGTTACATAAATTCTTATTCAAATTCAAATACAACAAAAGGTCTATTAAAATGAGTTTAAAAAATATATATGGACAACATAAGAAATATAAGTATGTATGGGACCATTTTATAAGAGTAGGGTCGGTGTACTTTTGGCATCCATAAATGCTGACTTTGACCGGCAGCGGAGAGGAGAGGAGAAGGGGCAATTAATATATACACCTGCCAATGTATGTATACATATCAATAAATCATTAAGAAAACATCACACATGTACATAATGCGTTGTAATGCACGCCACTTTAAATCCACAAAGTGGCGGAGGAGGTGGTGGCTGTCGGCTGTTCATTCCAAGGGCGTTGAAATCATAGTCGACCGGTGATGGCTTTTCCACTGTTGGAGTCATGACTCGACTCCTCTCTCTCTCGTTTTGGACCTTCTTTCACTCATCATTCATGTCCCCATCTTTGTTCGACACCACCTTATTGATGAGGTCAATGTCTTCCTCATACTTACAGGCATAGAATTGGGAGTAGCCACCCACTAACTTCGTTTTGTATTAGATTTAGAAGGAATTATGTCGTTTTACATTAATCTAGATTTGGATTATCATCATCTTTGCATTAGTCGAACCATGTTGCATCCAAAGAACCGCTCAGTTCAGTAGGACAAAGGAGAAGCCAAGAAGTCAGTGGTACTACTACTTTATTGGAGATGCAAAGATGAACAGCTATGATGTGAGGATACCGGGGCTAAGAAAAGCGTTGAGCATATGAACCAAATCATTCTTTGCATGAGGGAGGGGAAAAGGGGGCAGTGGGATCCACCAGGCGTTCTCTTCCGGGAATCTAAACGCGACCACATCCGGTGATGGAAATCCAAGAGAGGCCCCTCATCTCATCGCAGTCCCCCAAAACCCAAGTGCTCGCCCCACTCCCTCCTCATTATTCTCTTTCCTTTGGGGAAAGCGTCCACTTCCAAAGTGGATCCGCTTTGGGAGATATCATCAATCAACCGGGAGACGATGCTTGCATGCATGCATGTACCCCTTCAATCTCCGCGTGCATGCCTCCACTAGATTTAATTGCGAGTGGGCAGCGTGTCTCGTAAAGCTCCTCTGAATCTCGATTAGGTTTCCTTAAAGCTTGCCAACAACGGAAAAGTTCCCCCTCCCGAAAGTATCGGCGGAGGCCAAAACCATGCATGCATGAAACCCAAGTGGTGTTTGCTTCCCGGAATCGCATCTCGTGCCCAAACAAAAGGTTATCCACAAGCTTCCCTTCCTTGCTTTGTTCTCGGCGGGCGGGCGGGCCCCGAAAGAGTGCAAAAGTAGGGAGGAGGAAGTCGAGAGCTTAAAGCCAGCAGGCCACCTTTTGCCGCTGTCAGCTTCTGCTAGTGCGCCCTCTCATCCAATGTGTGTCACCAGCTAAAGCTTTCCTTCCTCCTCAAGCCTCGGTAGCTTGCAGGCAAATTCCAAAAGCTGGCAGATACCAACACCCCCAGATGTGTGTACGTACGTGCACATACTACATTGAAACATCAGAACGCAAGGCAGCATTCTTGTCTTTTTGCTATCATGACCAGCTTTGATTCCACTTGACAAGGAGTCAAGAGGTGTTTGGTTGATTCAAAGAAATTTGCAATGTATCAACATCAATTATCGGCACATGAGAGATTCGATTATTACTGGAACCTAACTTCAACAGTATCCCTGTAGCCGAAGAAAACACTGATAGATGCTGATACAGAGCAACTTCGGCACTAACCTCCAGCTGCATGAAAGCTCCGTTCCATGGAAACTAAGCATGACACGATTGGTCACGAATTAATGGGATCAAAGTTACTCCAAATTAACCACTCATTAACTGTTATTCTGCATGCTGGATTTGTGTCCAAGGGTGGACAATATGGAGATGCATGTGGAAGAGCTTCGACTTAATAGTGACTCCACCGTCCGCCATAGTACGACGATAATAGAGCGTCCTTAAGCCATAAACTTGTCGTAAACGCTACAGGTGCAGCGCTGTGCCCACCATCAAACTCGTCACAGGCCTCGTACGAGTATTAACTGCGACAAGTTCTATGTGCATGCATTGAGAGAAAGGGGGTCTTCGTCAAACACCCATCAAGGCCTTAACTGTAGCTACGCAATCCTTGTTGTAGTTCCAAACCTTGTCGTATAATAGTGTTATGACACCAAAAAAGACCAAACTACAGCAACACTAAATAGAAACATTTATAATGGATTGTGAGTGGCAATTATTGGCCCGAGGACTTCGGTCCTTGTTGTTTGGAAGCTTGTTGGCTGACTCATGTGTTTGAAATTGATCTTAAGATAAGCGTTTGAAGGGGTGGGGGAGAGAGAGGAAAATGTGGCATTGGAGTAGTGATATTCCAAATCATGATAGGAAAGCATCTGCTTCATCTCTCTCTCTCTCTCTCTCTCTCTCTCTCTCCTCGCTCCCTCCCTCCTCGTTGTCTTTACTGCACTCAGATGAATGCATTCAATGCACAAAGCTCCATCTGCTGTTTCAACGTTTCAGAAGCTTGCGCGCGCAGCAAAATCCAGTAGAAACTTAGCAGAAAGGGTGTGGTGGGTACTGAACCATAAATGGCTCCCGGACTACCGGCGGGCCACCGAAGGCCGCTGGTACAGTATTCCATGTTATGGCCGCAGACGCTGCTGTACGGACGTGCATGGCTCCATCCATATCCCTCCCTCATCCGTGTTGATTGGAGAGAGAAAGACGCCCCACCGCCTTCTCGTGCGCAGAAGAGAGAGAGAGAGAGAGAGAGATGAAACCCCCCCCCCCGCATGGCAATAAGCGGGCCGTCAGCGTAATTAGGTGTCAGGAAGGGGGCCATGCAATGATGCTGT
Organism: Musa acuminata AAA Group; assembly: GCF_036884655.1. NCBI lineage: Eukaryota > Viridiplantae > Streptophyta > Magnoliopsida > Zingiberales > Musaceae > Musa > Musa acuminata. The sequence continues at coordinate 3,957,608 of NC_088333.1, forward strand.
CGTCTACGTACGTCCATGTGGAAGTGTAGGGGAGTTCAAATTTGGACCATCTTAAGACTTAAAAGACAAACACCCACCACCATTATTTTGCTTCTTAATTAATTACAGTATATTGACTGTAATATACGTCATAGGAAAAGTTCTCTTAGTGTCTCAGTATAGTTTACCACCATCCCCTGACAAGCATGGATGAACAGACAAGTTGGTCCTTAAGGCCTATGACACTACAAGCTCGGCATAAGCCCTGGCCCATGTTCTTTCTCACCCACTCTCTAAGATAGGCAGATTGGTTTCCATGTGTTCAGAAGAAATTTGATTTTGTGACATGGAAAGATCAGAACTTGAACTAGTCAGCCAAAAATCTGGACTTGGAAGAGTATGCAAAGAGGAGCTGTGGATAAGCTTCATGAGTCGAGTGAGAATGACTTCTGGAGAGGGAAGTCTTTAATCCAGTGGTTGGCATGCATATGGAGGAGGTCTGGTGATCTCTGATTTGTTTGGTAGTCGTGCTGTGGACCAAATTAATGGACTAAAATCCAAACTTTTATTTGATTTAATCTGCAATACATCAAAAGGTTTGATTTGTTTTTTGTTACGTGCACAACGTAGAACAGAAATAAACTTCAGCTTCCTCTTCAAACGGCATCGGCAGTGGGAAGAGCAGTGTAAACAGCGTTGCCGACCATGTCCGGAGTCACTTCTCCATGGCTTCTTCTGCACTCGTAGTAGTAGACTGCGAAGGCCGCACAGACGAAGAAACTAAGCACTTCGATCGCCAGCATATACACCAATTCCGCCACGAGTTGGCTCCAAAGACCGAGAGGAACGAAGACAGAAGCAGTAACATACACCGCAGCGATGGGAATCGCCACAATAATGGGTATAATGATGATGCCAACTCCTGCCCGCTTGTTTCCTTTGATGAGTTCCGTCGCCCTCGCGACTGCTCTCACCCCGTAGCAGTCTCGTTCGACGACCGACACCGTGATGCTCAAGAAGAACAAGGTCGCCAGGTACAGGTACCAGACAACTGCGACGAAAGCTAGCAGTCCGACCAAGATTAGCAGAAACGTGGAACCATCGGAGATGAACCAGAGCACCAACACCACGACCATCAGAAGAACGGCATATCCGCAGCTTAGTAAGCTGACCAGGAATTGGGTGATGATGGGTCCTTTCATGATGCGTTTGAAGTTGCAAAGGAGTTCCTTGAGCGTGAGCAGCTTCTTGACGTAGGTCATGGCCAGGGCGTACACGGTGATGGTCTTCACGACGTAGGTGACGATCATGCCGATGATGATGAAGACGACTTCCACGGAGGTAAGCTCTTTGGTGTCATGTCGGATGGCCGCAAGAAGCTGGAAGTAGGTGGGGCTGGAAGGATCGGTGGTGACGAGGGATTGTTGCTTTTTGGTCAAGTCTATGAGGAGAGAGGAGGCGGAGAGTTGGAAGGCGGCGAGGTAGAGGAAGGCGGCGAGGAAATAGATGAGGAAGACGGAGAGTATGAGACTCGGGTTGGTCTTGGGAAGGAGGAAGGCTTCCTTGAAGATCTTGAAGGTCCTAACAGGCGTGGGTGGTGTGTTTGCCATGGCAACGGAGGACTAAGCTTTAGCTCCGGTGAGTTGCGGAGGCTGTGGCCATGCCGACCTTATACATGCTTATTTCCAGGGGAGGGGGTTTCTTGGAAGGGCGGGGAAGGTTGACCGTGCCAAGTCAAGCTGACATGTGAGAGCCGTCGTTGGAATTGGTTCACAAAACGTTCGCGTAGCGTTTGGTTTTCCTGCTTGGGGCCCACACGGCCTTCAATCGTAAGGCGGAATGGGGAACGAGCACAGCTGGCCTGCAAAGTTTGGGTTGACGGGAGGAATCGCGTAATATTAAATGCCCATTGCGACTGGGGTCCACCCTTACAGATGACTTGCGTAAGTCAAAGTCTTGGAGGTGGACACGTGTTCTTTGCCACACCCACACCCGGTTGGCTTAAGATGAGAGAACCTGAGTTCTTACTGCCACGTGTATATATAGATATGATGATGAATTTTCGGAAAAAATCTCTCTTTTTTTTTTTCTGAAAAATACCACTCATTTCTATAATTTCTAAATGGTGTTTTTTTTCATTACCTGAAATATTTTCAGAATTCTAAACGATATGTTTTTTTTTTTCAAAACCCAAAATATTCTCAGCCATCCATCTTCTTCTGTCACTAATTTTTCCTATGAATTGGTCTATCGTATGAAACAATCAAATTATAGTATTTTAAGTGATATAAAAATATATTATTAGCATAATACAAAATAATATGTTGCCATGCACTTATACTATATTATAATAATTTTTTATATATTATATTATATTTATTTTAGTATTGTTGAAATCATTATAACAGAGTGTAAAAATACTGTATCAAGAGAAAAATGATGTGTTAGGAAAATAATATTATTTAAAAATACTAAACAGAAAATGTTAAGAACACTGTTTGGAAATTTAGAAAGAAATTACTATTTTATAAAAATTTTATTATTTATAATTTCATCTTAAATTTTTTGAATATTTTAAATTATCCATCATAAATATATTTTTTTTCCTCCTCCTCTTCTTCTCATTGCTTCTATTTCTCCTCTCAGTCATTTTCCTCCTCATCTTCTTCTTCTTTCATCTTAAAGGAAGATGTGGAGAGAAAGACCATTCTTTCTTCTTAAGAGGAAAATGTGGAGAGAAAGACCAGTGTGATTGGATGATGATGTCAACAATAAGTAACATCAACAATAAATAAAGAGACGATGATCATTAAAAAGGCAACGAGGATGAAATAATATATTGTAAAACAAAAAGATAAAATAAAAAAATATTGATATTATAAATAAAAATTTCTAAAAAATTAAAAGATGAATATATATATATATATATATATAACATCATGAGAATTTTCAAATTAAATATGCTGCATCCAAAATGGCATTTTAATTTTTTTTAATAAGATAATGAGAATTTTAGGTGCTTATATATATATAATATTCCAACTAATTAATATCGATAATAATAATAAGAATTTTTATTTTTCTAAACATATGTTAACGAGAGAAAATATGTAGCAAAGCATATCCCACCTCTTCTGCTTCTCGAAGAGAGCTGGGAGCTCTTCCCTCCACTTTTCCCTGCCGAGCCGGTCGTCTCGTCTCGTGAGGCTCATGGCCTCAACCCTAGCCCTCGATGCGGCTTCTCTGACGGTGAAGGAGTGAGAGTCTGATGATGGGCTTCTTTCCGCCTTCCGCCTTCGGGTTCGCACCTTCTACGACGCGTTCGACCAGTCACCGGCCGCTAAGTGAGCATTGTCGATCATCTCAAGCATTTCATTGGATCTTCTATGCGGTATTTCCTTCGATCTATTTCTTGATGGCCGTTGTCAAATCTGAAGTATGGATCTGGTGCCTGGTATCCTCGGAAGGCAAAAGAAAAAAAAAACCAGGGATTTCTCTTTTAATGTTTGGCAGAGTGCTGATATTTTACCTTGCTTTATAATGTCATTTGTATCGTATCGATAGTATCTATTCGGTTTCAAGTTCGGTTAGGATCAGAGGAGGCATCTGGAAGAGAGGGAATAAGAAGCATTGTAAGATCGCATCGACGGATAAATGATAGGGAAATCAAAAGGGTTCTTGCATAAATGTCACACTGCCTTTTTCACCATCCTTAGGCCACTCAGTTGATCTTTGCTCTGCATATAAGATCGGAAGATATTTGTATGAATTAAATATTACTATTTCTGTGGCAAACTCAAAACTTGGACTCTGCTATTCGAAAGTGAACCCTAATATGATATTGGTGGCTATGAACTCAATGAGTAAAGAGCATATGAGCTGTTGTTTCCAAATTCTGTCAATTGGTACAGAACAAGAACAATATTTTTCTTATGCATATCTTTGTTCTAAGTATCATATTAGGGCCTTAGTAATTAATTATTTTTGTCTATACATCGAAGTGGCTAGTGCACTGTTGCACAGTTGATAGGTCTCATGTTTGAATTCATGTGAGCAAATGCTTTGTTAACAAATTGTTTTTATTAACTAGTTAATCTTATTATGTTCTTTAAGAGCTTACAAGTTCATAAATACATGTTATTGACTTATTGCAAATTGGTTCGTGATCATGCACCATCTTTACTTATAAGGTTAGCTCATTGTTGATTCTGTGTTCTAATAAGCTGCTGCAGCTGGCAGTCTGTCAAGGTACAGCATAAGGCATATGTGTGATATATGCAGTTCAATTAGAACATTCAAAATAATATTTGATTAGTTCTTTATAAATGGAGGATCAATCCAAATGTATAAAACTTAGCATGTTATTGCTTTTCTTAAGAGAGAAAAGCATCTAAATGAACAAGTCTTAGATTGCCAACCGATCATGACTTGCTGATCCATAAATTGACACCTTTGAGACCCTGATGGTGCACACCGGTTGGCTATAAAGTGGCAAATCTTAGCTCTAACCACCAACAAATGAACCCCGACTCGGTCAATCTCAAACCCAACCCTCTTCAGTTGACCCATTCAGTCCATGCTTGGGCCTGGGTCAAGAAATCTTGTCCTGTTGGCTGGTTGGGTCCAGTTCAAGTCGAGTGTCTGTGACAACAAGGTGCAATCCATACTTGGCTGAAGCCACCCAAGGTTTTCTCTGAGAGTACAAAGCAAACCACCTTTCAAAATATGAAACCAATTTGATTCAAGCCATTGCCCTTACGACCTGTATTTCAGGCTTTGACTCAGTAGGACACAATTTAGGCTAATAAGGATCTGAGTACTTGTTTATATGCTGCACATTTGGTGGTGTTGATACTTCAGCTGTGTTTCTTTGGAATTTCCTTCTTTTTTTTGCAGTGATTTGTGGGGCTTTCTCTGTTTATATTCTTAAAATTATTAATTTGAATTTTTCTGAGAGAAAAAAAAAAAAGTAGTATTAGTTACATCTCTGTTTGTTATTCAGAATTAATGATGACTATGTCCAGCATTTAGATAGTGCCTGACTTGTGTTTAGCGAATGTGCAGTTTTCTCAGAATGGAGAAGAATAGGTAGTTGTGGCAATCCTAGATATTAACCAATGTCTTAAATTGGCTGATGAATTGACAGGAAAGAGGCCTGAGATACATGCTGCATACAGCAGAGTCCAACAACAAATTGATGTTTGATTGTTGTAAAAGAATATTTCAATCTAAATTTGAATAATGGATGTCATTCTATTCTCTAGCTACTGTATATTGGCACAGATTTTGCCTTGTCTTAATTATGCATGGAATCACAAAATTTGTTTTCAGATAGAATGTGATCATCTTACTTGACTCTCAATACAGTTAAGTTGGTGAATTCAAAGTTCATCAGAGAAAGCTATTAAATCTTCAAGATCAGTTGCTGAAAATGTAAAATATGATATAATCAATATGACTGCTCAAAAAAAAAAAAAAACTTATCAGATTACCTTGGCTACATTAAATTTCACAAGCAAGCCCGATTTCAAGCTAGTTTTTTTGTTCAGACAATTTGCCTGCTATACTCGCTCATTGGGAACATTAGATTATGAGATTTAAAGGCCACTTGTTTCTCGTATGTTAGTAAATCAAACAGCTGATTTGTTGCTGGTAATATAGTCATAGGCTAGAGCAGCAACAAATCCTTCATATGCTTTTTCAAATTAATGGTTGCTTTCATTAGTTTTCTTAGTAACTATCTATGATTTGTCCTTTTTCTAGCAAAGGAGCTTGATATTGATTAATTCAGCTAAACAATTTTTACAGGTACCGGGAGATGGTCTCATGAGGGGATCTCTAAGTAATGTATATTTTGCCAAGGAGCTGCAAAGAAATGGTTTGGGATATGTGATAGTTACCAAATCTAAGACAGTTGCCAGCTTCTGTGGTAATTAATATCTCCTGTAAGTTCCTAATTTGAATATTAAGTCTTCACTGCATCCATTACCATATTAAACACCATGATTTTTATGTCCTATACATTCGTGTTTTACCGACTAACATAAATAATTTTCTGTTCATGTTGCTAATGACAATGAAGCAGCACTAAGGTTGTATACGAAAATGAAGAGCCTCCTTGGCAACCTAGATCTCTACTCCAGGATGATCTTAGCCAAATCTGCTTTTAAGGTAAATTGATTTCTGTAAGTAGATTATTTCAAAGCTTCATATATTCTTCATGCTACTTGAATCATGTACAACTCCTCTTATAATGTCTATTTCCATGAGACCAATGTGTACATTATACAACTGAAAAAGAAGAAATGTGATAGAGTAGCGTGGCAAGAACAAGTTATGACTTTGAGCACAGGGATTGAGACTATGGTTCATAGTGTCGGTGGATTATGATATGATTTGCCATCTGTAGAGGACCAGTCTCATAGTTATTAAGCAAGTCGATGGACATAGTTTGATTTGGCCCCCAAGAATAAACTATTCTTAAACTATACAGGGTGGGTTCCCAATGTGAAACTAACGCAAGTTAGGTTGGACCTATTTGAATCATTAATCTGATTTGAAAAGAGTGCCATTAGAAGAATAAATACCCTAAGGTTTGGCTTGGTTCCACTCCTTTCAAGTTCTATTTCATGCGGTTAGGCAGAATCAGTTTGAGATTGGAGACTGTGTGGCCAACTTGTGCCCCCTATTAGACTGAAATCAACTGATTGGGTCAATACAGGGCATGGCATATTGGCATGCCACCAAACAGCCCACCAACAACTGGATGGCGTTCTATTTCGAAGAACTCTCGCATGATTTTATTATACTAAAACATGATTTTGCCCTCTGTCTCTGTTTCATCGATCGTCGCTGTTTGTATCTTCGTGGTTGCCTCCACGCCTAATCGCTTTGATCCGTAGTCTTTAAATTATCTTTCTATAATTTTCTCGCTTGCTATAGTATTTTAGCTTGTTACAATGTTTTTTTGCCTGTTACAATGTTTTAGCTTCAACAAAAACATTCTAAAGCTACTTGAAAATACTTAAATGTGTAAAATGAAATCAAAATACACATAAAACCATTTGTTATATTGATTTAAATAGATATTTATAATGATTTAGAAATAACATCACCTAAATGAAAATAAAATTTTAACTTATTATAATGCTTTGAGCACCACAATAAATATAATATAAGATCTAATAAAAAATATTATAAATGATCTAAATAAACTCTTAATCGAAATCAAATAGATTCAATTGTAAGCCTAAGAATATGACACTATAATGATTTCCTAAAGAGATGTTATTTATTTTTTTAATAATAATTTTAGTAAATAGGTTAAATAAAATATTGTCTATTTAAAATTAATAAAAACGGAGATATTTTCGATATTTTTAAAATTAAAAATATAATTTTAAAAAATAAAAAGAGGGATAAGTTTTATGAAATATCTAAAATATAAAAATTTTCTAAAGAAATCGTCCAACAAATACTATTGAGTCTCGGGACTTGAACCCTTTTTCGTCAACTCTAATAATGCTTGTATAAAATAATATTTGTCATCGCCTCGCATCGTGCGAACTCGTCCCCTTCTGCCCCACTCCTCTCCGATAACTCTTGGATCACGTGCAGCTCACATGTTCTCCTCCTTCGGCCAAGCTCCCCTCCGCCTCCCTTATTATTGCAATCCCTTCCACTCTTCCTCCCCACACCATCAGTATCCGGTGACCCCCTCCGCTTCCCCTTCCTCCCTGTGAAGGTGATGGGCAAGCTCGAATCGGAGAACGCGGAGGCGATCGGCTCGTTCCTCTCCGACACGTCGGCGAAGGTGTTCGTTGCGGGCCACCGCGGCCTCGTCGGCTCCGCCATACACCGCAAGCTCCTCGCCCTCGGCTTCACCAACCTCCTCGTCCGCACCCATGCCGAACTTGATCTCACTCGCCAGGCCGATGTCGAGGCCTTCTTCGCCGCGGAGCGCCCCCGCTACGTCATCGTGGCCGCCGCCAAGGTCGGCGGCATCCACGCCAACTCTACCTACCCTGCCGACTTCATCGCCGTCAACCTCCAGATCCAGACCAACATCATCGACGCCGCCCTCCGCTGCGCTGGTGGCGCTGTCCGCAAGCTCCTCTTCCTTGGCTCCTCCTGCATCTACCCCAAGCTCGCCCCCCAGCCCATCCCGGAGTCCGCCCTCCTCTCCGGCCCCCTGGAGCCCACCAACGAGTGGTACGCCGTGGCCAAGATCGCCGGCATCAAGATGTGCCAGGCCTACCGGATCCAGCACGGCCTCGACGCCATCTCCGCCATGCCGACCAACCTCTACGGTCCCCACGACAATTTCCACCCAGAGAATTCCCACGTCCTCCCGGCCCTGATCCGGCGCTTCCACAAGGCTAAGGTCTCCTGTGCCAATGAGGTGGTCGTCTGGGGCACGGGCTCGCCCCTGAGGGAGTTCCTCCATGTGGATGATCTCGCAGATGCGGTGGTCTTCCTAATGGATCGGTACTCGGGGTTGGAGCACGTTAATGTGGGGAGCGGGAAGGAGGTGACCATAAAGGAGCTGGCGGAGATGGTGAAGGAGGTGGTCGGCTTTGAGGGGGAGCTCGTGTGGGACAATACAAAGCCCGATGGGACGCCGAGGAAGCTGATGGACAGTTCAATGCTCGCCGGAATGGGTTGGGAGGCAATGATCCCTCTCCGTGACGGGCTAGCGGATACGTACAAGTGGTATGTGGAGAATGTCGTCGACCATTAGCCATGAATTGATGTTCTATCGCATTATTATTACTTGGATCTGTGTTGTTGCCATTAGTACCAGTATGCTTCTAGGATAAGCCTACACCTGAGTTTGAGGTTCTTCATATTTACAGATATCTGTGTGCACGGATTTGTAATATCATTGTTATGTTGATTTACTACTTCAATAAGATAGACTCATGCTGCTACCTTGCTGTTGTAACATCTTGCATCAGTTAGATTGATAAAAATAGATCTGAGACTTGGTGGTTGAGTCCAGAAAGAAACCCATTTGCAAGGAAGTCTAGATGAATATTCAGATCAGTGAACTGTAAACAGCATATGGTTTGGGTATTAAGTATCTTCGGTACCGCATGCTAAATGGCTATCCTGAGTGTTGATGGTTGGTTAATCATTAGGAGAGGAAGGAACTGACATTGGCTCTTTGATCTGCAAGTTTTTAGAACTGCGTAATCGCTTACCTGATGACTGCTGCCCAGATCCATAACCGATGTATGTTTAATTTTGCTTTGCTCACATGCTTGTTGCTTGTTTTCATATAAATATTTGAAGGATGGTCAATCTTTAGTGAAAGTGGCTCTTGGCATTTATGAAAGCATTTCTAGGTTGTTATTATTGAGAGTTTTTTTATTGTTATTTATTGAGAATTTTCAAGTTCAAGACTTTGTAGAGGTGTTTGGTTTGTAGACATTCACAAAGCCCTTTAAATTCCAGATGGATTGATGGAGCTGCAGAAAAAGTATATTCCCACTTGCGTCACATTGTTCATGTTCTGTGATCATGCCATTTTAACTATCCAAGTTACTTTTCTGGAGTCTATAAAATATTTTTGGCCAATGCAATAGAGGCACCTTAAGATTATACATCGAGCCAAATCGGCAAAAAAATTCTTCATGCATTGTGCTTCTCTCTCGTGTTAGGCCCTGATTTTTTGCTTTACTAGTTTCACTTTTTCTGCAATTCAAAGTTTTAGGGGAACTTTCATATTTGAGTTTTTATTATTCTAAGAAATGTGAAGGAATATGTTCACAGCATTTTATCCGTTTGCTTGCATCTAATATTTGGATTGCTTTTGTTGTCAATAATCTTGTTATAGTGTGATGCCATCTTGCTCCTGTGCTAGAATTTAACATGGCAGCAGGCTATCTTCCTGAAGTCTATACTAAACACTTTCTAATCTTTTGTGTTTTCACCGGTTCCCATAGCTACTAAAGGAGAGAAGGTGTTATATTTTAATTTTTGATCTTCTTCTGCTCATCGGTATGCTTCACTAGTTTCAGTAGATCCACTATAGCAGAAAAATGTTATGATTCGACAGTTTTCGACTCCTAGTTTCTCTTCATTCTTTCCTGTTAGATGTGGAGCAGTCAACACTGTTACTTGAAATGGTCTAGTGTGAAATTAGGATTTGAATAGGAGTTCAATTTGGCAATCCATTTCCATTTGTTCACCTAGAGAATGTTGACCGGTCTACCTATCTTGTATAAGTTAGAATTGACCAAAGGAGTAACCAGATCCTGAAGGCACGCAATCATCGTATGTTATGTTATAACCTTTTTAACCATATCTATGATTGGTTGATTCTTTTGATCACAATTGATTTATTTTGGGCCTAACTTGCATGTCTTTTGGGTTGTTGCATCTTAATGTTTAACTCCTGATGCAAAAACATGGAAAATGTGAGCGGCCACTCCCGGATCGTGTCATGCCTTCCGTTCAAGGTAAACTGCTAGATTTTATGCTTTCAGTCGAAGCCCGTCTGCCCTATGCCTTCATGTTCACTGGCTGAACACAGTCTTGTGATCTCCTCTGAGAATACATTATCTCCACTTGTAGCAAAACAGACTTTTCCTGTTGACAATATGCTCATCTATCTGTGCTTCTGTCTACAACAACTCTGCATTGTCTTCCCTGTTTAAGATGTACATTATTACTATGCAGAAAGCAAAATAGATGCAGGAGATGATCACTGGATGTACAATATGTTGCCAATATCTTTCTTGGGAAAATTGATACTGTTTACAACTTTGTGTTTTTTTGTCAATTATGTCATTAGGTGGCAATAAAATTGACCAAATTTCTGTATAGGAGGATTATAGGCCTACTTGATTGATGCAAATGATGGGACAAAGTTTTGTTATTGGTTTCTGAGTTTGGAGGTCAGAATTCTATAGGTTTGAAGTAATTGTTTTCTGGTGATGATACCCATTGATCAATATGGAAATATAAAACTGTTCAATGACCTTTTCTTATCTAATTTTGATATGTATTATGGACTTTTTTTTTTGTATTGAATTCATGGTGATTTCCTCTCCTGTTTTCTCAGGTATGAGAATTTTTTTTTTCAGCTCTATAAATTTTTTTTTTTGTTATCAGCTTTACCCTTTTTGTTTCTTGGCAAAAGCAATATTGTTTAAATTTTATAGTGAGGTTCCCTTGCACTTTCATGTTGTCTCAGTTGCATGCGCCTAAAAAGAAGGTGAATTTTGATATGTATTATGACTGCTGTCCACTATCCATATTCTTTTTCATTTAGACTAAATTGACTGCTGTCCTCAAATTCTCCAATACAATGTTCTACTAAAACATGATGTGTAGCAAATATGCCTCTGCCACTAACTTCCCATTAATGGAATATATATATATATATATATATATATATATATATATATATATATATATATATTCGGAGTGTTTGACAAAGGCTATTCAAAGTTTTAAGTTAACCTTTTGTGGTATCGATTGAATATCATATTCTTTTTTTTCTTTTAAAGAATATAAATAAGCCTTTCTATATTGAGGTTTTAGATGATTGTGCTCGGATAATAGGTATTGATCATGAAATATCGAGATATCAATCATAATGTATTGATCATGCGATATTGAGATATCGATCGTATCATAGTTATATATATTATTCGAGTCTTTAAGAATTATTTTAAGAATTTGATGTTTGATTTGATCAATATGTTTCATGCTCGTTCGGTGAAAAAAAAATCTTAATATTACCATCATAACAGTCTAAGCACAAAAAAAAAAAGGATTTTGATTTATGGAAATACGTACGAAAAAGAAATAACTTCGGAGGGAAATAAGGGAATCAACCAAAGCATGCAAAAAAGCAAAGAAACCAAAGGCAATGATAATTCTACTCTCTTAGTTGCTCGTAGCGTACCTTCTATGTCATTGGACGGATCGGGGGGCCAGCAGGGACCCACAGCCATCGTCATGAGCCTGTTGACTCGTAGACGAGGACGCAGTAAAACCGGTAGACAAGTAATTTTTGAAAACCGAGCCCCCTTTTCCATTTTCTTTCCTTTTCTTCCGAGTTAGGGTTCCGCCCATCTCTCTCTCTCTCTCTCTTGCCCGCTCTCGAGAGGCTGTAAGGAGACGGGGAAAGAAGGGGGTTGATCGCGATGAAGCTGACGGTGAAGACGCTGAAGGGCACCCACTTCGAAATCCGGGTTCAGCCCAACGATACGGTACAATCCCGAGCCCACCAAACCCCCCATCTCTGTTCCTTTGGAACGGTTCTTCCCGAGGACCATTTCCCGGTTCTTGATCTCCTGCTTTGTTATTTCGAGTGATGAAACGTACTCTCTTCTTCTCTAACTTAGTTTCCTTTCTCGTCGATGGTTCTTCTGTCCAGGGCTTAGATCACAATTGCATTCATATTCAACTTTTGAATGCCATCATAATTAAATTCCGATGGAGTAGTTGGGTTTGTGTTTTTGCGATTCGGACTCATAAGCCTCTTGACATCTGTTTCTTAACTTGATATTTTATCCCATACAAGGCGTGGAATGAAGGAGATTGAAGATTCAGTGAGGAAAGGGGGGAAATTATCAAAATGGTTAAGTTGTGCGTGTGCTCTGCGGTAACAAACTTGGTGACACTGAATCGATCGTTGTCGGAGGTTTCTGTAACCTGTCAGTTCATTAGATTGACAGCCTTTATAAGGAAATACATAGGCTGCTGGCTTCTATGCTTATGAGAAATTACTTTGAGATTATCTATTTGATCATGATTTAAGGATTTTACTTTTTAACATCTATACTTGCATTCTTAGTGCATAGAATGTGCTGTCCTGTGCATTCTATTCAAGGTTGCTGACACTGATCACATTTGTTGGATGATTCAAAAATAAAATGAAAAACTTATGGTTGAGATTGTTAAAAAAAAATGTTATTAGAGTTTGACTCTTAAATTCAAATGTCATACTTGTTTATGATGATTACTTTTTTATTTTTAAATGCTTTTGTCGTCTAGCAGTTTGCTGATGGAATATTTCTTATTGTATGTCAGATTATGGCCGTGAAGAAAAATATTGAGCAAATACAAGGAAAAGACAGTTATCCGTGGGGGCAACAGTTGTTGATTCACAATGGAAAAGTTTTGAAAGATGAAACCACATTGGAAGAGAACAAAGTTAAAGAAGATGGTTTTCTTGTTGTCATGCTTAGCAAGGTCTGCACATTTAACGTGCAATATGCTTGAGCTTTTGTAAATAGATTAGCTTGGTTGTGTAACTTGTAATGTAAATCCAAAATTAGTTTTGCAGTTATGATGTAACCAGAGATATACAGGTCTAAGCTTGTCTTTAAAAAGTATACCTTTTTGGAATGGCCACATGCAACTAGGACAATTCCAACAAAAGTGAGAAACATGAGAAATAATGCTTTTCTGAATTTCACCTAGTAGAATATATCTACAAACACTAATGTTTTATAGTAGAATATTTCTATAGTTTTTAGGGGCTTTCATATCTATTTTCCACACCAATCATCTAGGTTAATTTACCATGAGTTTTAGCGCCGATTGAAACAGGCGACTTCTGTCTTCTTCTTTGAAAGCTTCAATTGCCAAGATGAATCTAACAATGGCAAACGCTGTGCTGGTCATTCTTATGTCTGTCATTAACAAAAATTCTGATTGCAAGCATTTTGCAGTAATAATTACTGAATAACCATCTGTTAATTTCTTGTTTCTGTATTAATGTCTCATTGCTTCATTATTTTTCAGAGTAAAGCTGCAGGATCTAGTGGATCTTCGTCAGCCCAGGTGTATCCTATGTTACATATCTTTTTTTCTGAATGAATGAGCATATGTTAGTTTCTGACTAAATCTTTTTGTTGACAGCCTTCGGCGACTTCTGCAGTCCAGCATCCTACTCCTAAAGAAGCCCCAACCCAAGTTCCAGTACAAGCTCCACCACAAGTAGCAGCACAAGCTGCACCACCAACTCCGTGAGTGCACTAAGAGTCCTTTCCCCTTCCTAAAAAATATGCACCTTAATTGAAGTTGCCATATCATCTATGTTGTTTTATCTGACTTGTTTGTTTGATACTTTCTTGTTTCAGAGTCCCAGCGAGTTCTTCAATTGGATCTCAAGGATCAAACTTGGAGTATGAGTTCTGTTTACAATTAGTATTTGCTTGTTCTAGAATGCATAGAGTGAGAAATAATTCAAATTCTATAGTATGATTTGATACGTACAAGGACAAAGTGGCAACCTTTATAGTTTGTGTATGCTTGATTATTTTATTATTTGTCATCTAAGTGCAATTGAAGGTAAACAATGCTTTTTTGAATTTGTAATAGACTATAGAGTATAGATTGTGTGCTTTTCCTATGTTCATTTGTTGAATGTTATGCTTTCTTTAAGTTTATTGAATGGTTTACTCAAATTAAAAAATAAGATCCTCTTCTTGTGATGCAAATAAATAGTTAAGTTTGGTGCTAAATTCTGCTGAAAATTCAGATAAATCCTAGCTAGGAGATATAATCTGATATGTAACCCTTTGACCGTAACATGTTGTCAAGCATTGTGCTAATTGGGTGGATTGTTGACTAAAACAAAAGAAATGACAAGTGAAACAACTGCATTATAACTCGTATCACATAGAAGTCCCAAAAAATGACAACCATGGCATTTGTTATTTGTTGGAACAGTCACCTACACTAGTGAGGCTTCTTGAGAAACTATTTAGATAATACTACTACTCTTGGACTTTTATGCATTAAGACACCAGGATTAACTGCGTGGTAAATACCGTCTGATGGAGAACTAGGCTGTGGACCAACCCATTTTGATGGTTCTGGCCCAGTCCACATTTCAATTAACAACCCAATTAAACCTGTATTCCCCCCCCAAGCCCCTTAGGGCGTGTTGCCACCTGCCTCCAGCCACTGGTAATCCTCCTCTTCCCCTCCTTGGTGCTGCAGCACATAGCAGCAAACCATGTGTCTGGATGCTGGTATGAGTTGGACTCTTACCAGTCCAGCCAGGGACGATGATTAAAAAAACCCTGACTTTTGCCAAAAAATTCTTGAACTAGGCACTGGCTTTGGAATGTGATCATCGATTTGATAACTGATTCTAAAATTGGTTCGTCTCAGTTTAAGTTGAATGCAATGGACAACCCATTATTTCAAAGAAAGGCTTGGATGAAGATGTTAGTGGTCAATCTAGTGGAGGATGTTCTCTTACGATGACCATTTTTGTGTTTGATGTTTCTTACTTAGATTCATACTTTAGAGTAAGAGGTTGAAGCAAACTAATTGTTGACTGTTCTTTTACCTAATAATATAAGTGACCTCTAAATTCTAATGTCCTGTTTCTAGGTGAATAATCTTGTCTCTTCGACATTTTTGTGGCTCTTCATCTAAAAACATTTGCATGCTTGGAAATGTAACCGGGATCCTTCTTTTTGTAGGGTATCTGCTGATACCTATGGTCAAGCTGCATCCAATTTAATTGCAGGGAGTAATCTTGAGCAGATGGTTAGTCAATTGCTGGAGATGGGTGGTGGCAACTGGGATAGAGACACAGTTCTTCTTGCACTTCGTGCTGCTTACAACAACCCAGAGCGTGCTGTCGAATACTTATACTCTGTATGCAGTTGATATATTTTCACAGCAGAACTGTCAAAAAAAATTATACTTATCGTTGACAATGTTATAATTTTATATCAGGGTATTCCAGCAACAACAGAAATTGCAGTTCCAGTTGATCCTTTCCCTTTGTCTCAGGCATCTAGTCAAGGGGCCAACCCAACTGATGCAACTGCTCCAGGATTTCTGTCTGGACTTCCTAATTCTGCTCCATTGAATATGTTCCCACAGGTTCAACACTATATCTCAATGAGTATGTTTTCTTTTGGTATAGTGGCAGTTAAAAGGCCTACTGATTTAACTGTAACAGGGTAATACTAATCCTGGAGTGGGTGCTGGAGGTGGATCTCTGGACTTCCTTAGAAATAATCCACAGGCATGCTAATCTGCACAATATGCTTTTAATCCTTTGTCACCTTGCTCACATGTCTAATCCTACTTTAGATCCTTTTTTTTTTTTTTTCTTTTTATAGAGTTGGGCTTACATCGATAGTGGCTTTAATTATCCTATCTGCAAAAGAAATAGATTATCTCGTGCTCCGAAGCACATAAATTTATAACATATCAAAATTATAGTTCAAGAATGCTGAATATCAGGTCATCCTATAATTTTTTAGCAGGAATTATCTAGTTTAGACTGTATATGCAAGGAATGCTTGGAGCAAGTTGAATGTGTTTTATTACCTTCCAGTTTAACCGATAATTACATTTAAGGGAATGGTAGCATTTGTATGCCAGGTTGAAATAAATTATGAACAAAAAGAATGAAAATTAACTTTGTTCTAAATGGTCTCCTTCACAAGATATTTCCTATAGCTGAAGTAAGGAATTTGCTATCCACCGCCACCACCATCACTAGTACTAATACAGCGTTGTTTCCGATGATTATCTTCTATCCATATGTTGAAACAACTTTCGATGCTTTTCCTTCTGGTTGGTTTTACCTTTGATTTTTTGGATGGAATTATTTTAGTCTGTATTTTTTGTTTGCAACACTAAATATCGATCTTACCACTCTCATTTCTTCTATGCTAATTTTGTGATCATTTTTTCCAACATTTGGATCCATAATACATCAATGGCCATATAATTGTTTTATATTTTTTTTTTGTTTTAAAGTCTAGAAGTGCTTGTAAGGCTATAGTGGTGCTCAAGGTCGGTTGTGGAATTGATGTGGATCACGAGATCATTCTTGGGTTGAATTGCTGACTTGTTAGCTTGTTTCAATCTAAGTTTGATCAGTGAAGTTCTGTGTCTTCTGGAACTGATTCACTATATACAGCTTAGTTGATTTATATTGGAGAATACCAGGAAATCATCTACTTTGAAATGGCTGTTCTGCAGATGTTGGAGAGTTTTATGTTGTAAAATTCAGCATGGTGGAATTTTCATGTTAGCTTTTGATTAGCTCTTAAACCAAGGTCATCAAAGATGCATATGTACCTACTAATGTTGGGCATTATTTGGGGTAAAAAGAGAATTGTCATTGGATTGGACTTAGGAACTTGGACAGCTTTAGTTGGTTTTGATTTTACAGTTTTGCTATTTTAAGACTTCTTACTGTTGTTGTAGTTCTTAGCCTTGCGAGCAATGGTTCAAGCAAATCCACAGATTTTGCAGGTCAGAATTTTTATTTGAGGTGTAAATTTTATTTTGCAAATATAATTTGTGTTTTTAACTATTGCTTGTCTTGCAGCCAATGCTTCAGGAACTAAGCAAGCAAAACCCTCAACTTTTAAGACTAATACAGGAGCATCACGCAGAGTTCCTTCAGTTAATAAATGAACCTATTGAAGGCCTTGAAGGGTGAGCATATTAATGCAAGTTATATAGGTGATGTTGATTTGAATATCCTAAATTTCCTATTTCTGTTGAATAGATATCTAGGTATTGATGCTGTATAGCACAGTTTGGGAGGCTCTGTTTAGTTTGAGATATCGGCTAAATCCAGGGTCTTGGTAGTAGATATATAAACTATCTTTTAGTTAAATATTTGGTTGTGTTGTTGCCAATTCTCTAGCTGATGAAAAAAATCTCGAGGATGGAGTTGATTGGGATGATGAAGTGAAATGGATGTTGCCTAAGTGGATTAGGGATGGGATAAGTGGATTTATGGAGAAACAGTATAGTAATGGAGTGGGAGACATGGGTAAATGTGGGACAAGCAAGGACATTAAGGGTGGTGAAGGAGTATGAGGATTGTGTTGGGGGAGAGTTGCAGTTCTATGAAAGCAATGGTCATGGGGGGTGCCTGCATTGCGGTAGTGGAGCTTGAGATTTTGTTTGACTGTTGTAATGTTTTTCTTGGTGGATTGTGTATATGAGGGTGGGGGCGCATGGCAAACAAAATGGAGAGACTAGGATATATTGGGTAGAAGATGGGATGATTTAGAGATAAAACAGAAAACTTGATACATCTTATGTAAAATCTGTGGCATCTATATTATTCCTTTTCTTAATTTTGTTAACTGATACGTTTTACTGCTATAACAAAAGTAAAATATTACTTTTGTTAATCTTAGAGTTTGTTTTTTCATCCAGTGGTATCCATATGAATCAGAATTTCATTTCTTTCCTTGTCAGACCCCCGTTTGACAAAAACGATCTCATGGTTACATAAATAGTTTTATTTTGTTTCAATTAGGATGCTCCTATTCTGTTTATGGCAATCTTTCTGATCAAGTATCTGGTGCTTGTGCTAAAGCACTCATGCTTAAGAATTGGAGCAGACATGAGATTCAGAGGAATGTTATAGTTAGAGCATAATGGCATGTGAAACTTTTGATCATGACAATAAGAACCAAAATAGAAGGAAGAGATCTGAACTATATTGAGATTGGAAAGTCCAAGTCAGTTAGATATATTGAAGGAAAGAATGTAGTAACCTTGAGATTAATAAATATGTAGGTCCTCTATGGAAACTTTAAGCAGATATATTATTGGTTCTCATGCGAAAATTTCAAATTGATGGATAGTTTCATTCTGTCATGAACTATTTATGCTTTAGTGTGATAAAGAAGAAATCTAAAAGCTTAAACAATTTCCAGCGTAAAAAGAAAATATTCAAAGAAAAGCTTCTCTTAATTTTATCATAATTGCTAAGGCTTGCAACTGTCTTCTTTACTATATTAATTAAACAATCTTATATATTCCTCATTCCCTTGGAATAAGTGTTTGACTTGTAGGTCAAGTTTGTAATCTTGCTTGGGTCTGTAAATTTTTGTAGCTGTATTTATTAAGGTCTTATTCTACCTAGAAGTTTCTGATATCGCCATATCAGAAGTCTCAAATGTTTGCTTATTAAATTTTCTCAGGGATATGTTTGATCAGCCTGAGCAAGATGAGATGCCACATACCATAAATGTGACAGCAGAAGAGCAGGAGGCAATTGGACGAGTATGCTGATTAGTCCTCTTTAGTCTTGATACATGCTTGTATGTTATTTCTGTTATGATATTCTGACATGTTTAGAATGTTGATCAGCTTGAAGCAATGGGTTTTGACCGAGCAAGCGTTATCGAAGCATTCTTAGCTTGCGACAGGAACGAGCAGTTGGCTGCAAACTATTTATTGGAGCACGCCGGTGATGAGGATTGAAGGTACTTCAATACGAACTTGCTCTTGTTCAGTCACTTGAAATTAGAATGGCAAAAAGGCAACTTGTTTCTTTAATATGATTAATGAATGATCCAAGTCCTGATATCTCAATGTATTGGGGCGGTGCATGTGAGTTATCGCTAGTCACTCTTTCATGTTTAATTGACCTTAATCTCTCTTCGCATACCAATAATGATGCATGTGATCAGTGTGATTCCAGCAAATTCTTTTTAGCATATGTTCATCATTCTTTTGACACCATTGCTGGCTTTGGTTAACAAAGAATCGGTTGTATTGGACCAGGGAATTGGGATAATGCCCGTATGCCAACTTGTGAAAGATGCATGGATTTCTCTGTTGATACCAACCAAGTCTCTTGGGGGATGGAAAATGTCTTTCATGCATTTGTGGAATTAGATGGTCATCTTATTAAACCTGTTGCGAAGTTTAATATGACTTGATAAATTATCATCATTGGAGAAAACTGTACCGTGAACGTAGAGAGAGAGAGAGAGAGAGAGAGAGAGAGAGACTGTCGTGACAGTGTATATGTTATTTTATTCATAACATTCTTTTTTTTTTTTTAACATTTAGATATTTGGTGATAAGATGTGTACTATAATTGCTGGTGCGTGTGTCGCCAAAGCTCTATCATTATTGATTGATCGACCAACTTGGTATATCTCGATTGCCTCGTATTGCTTAAGGTCAACGTTGGATCTTGAGCTGCAAGTCAACCCTGTCAAGCCCGTGATTGCTTACCTTGTAAAGGGCTGATCTTTTGACATAGAGGCAGTCCCGCGATATCCGTCCTATGTTACTTCCATCTTTCTGCAGGCCTTCACATCAGCCATCTGGTCAATTTATTCGTTGACCATGATCACTGGTCAACGTCATATCCATCCGCTTTTATACAATTATCTAACAGCTTCGACATCGCTCAACTCGTAATGTGCCTCAACTTAAACTGAATCATGAAATAATCGACTAGGATAATATTCGAATTGTATTCATGTGGCGCACCTCTCAATATCCCACACGAATCTCGTGATGTGTCTCCTCTCCCTATCTCCTTTCTCTCTCTTCGGCTTTCGACGGTTCATCGAGATTCCTCCAATCAAATCAAAGATACATTAGGCTCCTGAATTCTTGCATTTGTTTAGTTCCTCTCTTTTGACCGGTCTGTTAGCTGATCGTTAAATATAATTACTTTGTATACAGAAAAGATTAATATTTTTCTGAGAGGAACAAAAAAAAAAGTCTAGTTTTCTTTATATATCGGTATCATTATTATTTTTAGATGGAATGATAATATGTTTACAGATATTAAAAAAAAAGATACACATGATCAAATATAGATTTTAACCTAGATTTAAAGCCCTCATTTTGACCTACAAAATCAAAGTCCAACTTTGACTTTCTCTTTTAAGATTTTTAGTGACCTAATTTCAGTTTTAGATCAATTAGATGTTGGCAATTCCAAATCAATCTTGATTAGTCTAAATGGACTTGTGGTTGGCCCAAAATAGATTGAACCCAATTTGGGTGGCCCAATTAAATAGGGTTGATTGGGCCAATTTAGGATCCTTTATGGAATTAAAAAAAAATTATAGTGTTCGTTTAAAGTTTTTATTTATTAAATATTGATATTTTTATTTGCTTGTGGTACTTAAATTCTAATTATTATTATTATTGGATATTTATAGAGTTATTCATATATATATTATAAAATTATAAAATAATATTTATTTTTCACATAAAGGTATAATTTTTGTTTTATTATGATTACAGTCATCATATAAGTTTTCATTTTGGCTGATTAATGTTTGAAAAATATTATGATTATTATTAAATTATTTCTACATAAATTATAGTAATTAAAATTATGTGAATATTATTTATAATTTATATTTTTAAGTTTTATATGACTTGTAATCTCTAAAGTGGTCTTAGACTTAGAGGTATAAATTATAATAAATATTTTATCATTTATATGATATTTAATATATATATATGTGTTTATATTTTTATATTATTTTTATAGTTGCTAATATATTTTGGACTAATAAATTAATAAAATTATATTATAGAATTAGTTATAAATGATATTAAAAAATAATATTCAAAATAACATATATAATTAAGATATTTAAATGATCCTAGAGGAATATCTATTTTAAATACTTACATTATGAGGTATAATAATATTATTTTAGATATCCTTATAGTTTATACTTATATACCTAAATGTAACAATAATATTCCATAATAATGATATTGATCCTTCAAAATTATAAAATTTTATGTGAATACTAGATATGTTAATATTTTACCTAAAGATGAAATAAGGATGATATTAATAGTTTAAATTTATAAAAAAAAACTCAAGGCTCTAATATTATATTATTTTTATTTTACAATAGTACTTCCCATTATATTATTATCCGGACTTGCCGAAAGGATTATAGAATTAATTATTGAAAATTCTATAGTACATGTAATTGAAATAAATAATTGGGAAAGAGCTCTTTAGGCCTAGTTTTATAACAATTACTGATAATATTTAGATTTTATTATATAATATAATTTGTGCATTGAA
Source organism: Musa acuminata AAA Group (assembly GCF_036884655.1). NCBI lineage: Eukaryota > Viridiplantae > Streptophyta > Magnoliopsida > Zingiberales > Musaceae > Musa > Musa acuminata. The sequence goes on from NC_088333.1 coordinate 3,979,419, forward strand.
ATTTGTTAACAAGTGTCTGGTACCTTCAAGAAAACACTGATTACAACTTATTATTATGATATTCCAAGAATTCTATGATAAATCCTTATTACGACTAACAATGCTACAAAGTTTAAAAATTTTGACATAGTGAGCTTTTCTTGTATAATTTCTTCTTAATTTTCTTCCTTTTTAATTTAGCTCATTTAAAATTCATTATATACACAAATAAAGGATAAATAAAATTGATATATGTGGAAGAATTAAAATTAAAATAAGAAAAGTCTCATTCTATTTTGATTACTATTCGAGTTATAATGAAGATCAACCCGCCTCCATCATATGGATGGGTATACAGTGTTTATCCGATTATCTCGATGTCCCTTTTGAATAATCTATGATCGAAATTATTTAGAGTCTATGTTTAAAGGTGAATTAATCTCATTATCGTGATCTCATCACTATCTGATTTTCATTGCATAAATCCACAAACATCACAATATATATAAAAGATAATATAAAGTGAAAAAATATTAAATAAATAATAAATAAAAAGAGTGTGTATCATGTCACACGTGTTATCACTCATGTGATTGGCTTATAAAGCACATATGACTAGCAAAATCATCTTAAGCGATAGGCATAAGTACTTATTGCTTATATTTAAACTCAATATATTGATAACAAACTCAATATATTTATGATTAATAAAAATTAATTATAAAATTATGTATAATGATTTATAAAAATTTAAGATAAATATTAAGTTTGTAACAATTTGATAGTCAAGTGTTTGAAATAAAATATAGTTTGATAAACTCTTTTAGATTATATATACGTATATATGTAGATATTTCATGTCTTCAATTGCATAGAGAATAAAATTTCACTACCTTTATAGATGATATATATATATATATATATATATATATATATATATATATATATATATATATATATATATATATATAATTTGTGAATAGTCTCGTGTTATTGACACAAATGAAGTCAGAAGATAATAAGATAAAAATATTAAAAATTATCATATTTGATAGTAGTAGTTAATTTTATAGATGACGATCAAGATTTTGATCTTTTACTTGATTCCTAATATTGAAGATATATACATTGATGCTCCCTTATCATATTTTATTTGATAGATAGCTATTCCGCAAATCATTGAACAAATTGATGAGGGATAAATAATAAAATAATATTAACGAACTCTCATATGATATTAATATGATAGCTAATGATATAATAAGATAATCACAATTGTTAGTTTTGAGAAAATCTCAAAAGAAAAGGAGATATACCATTTCTAATAATTATGTGGTATATATACAAGAATTAAATAATGATATAAAAATCAAATAGGACCCCTTATTATTTTTATAAAATTTGAAAATTAACGATCTTAAAAAGTGAATGGTATAATAAAAAAAGAGTTAAAATTAATGGATCGTAGTGGTATTTGAAAATCATCTAGTTGTTCAATAATTATAAAAATATTGATTTATAAATTCGTTTTTAAGACTAAACATGACTCAAAGAAAATATCAAATTATATAAACTAATCAATAGTTTTGCCCCTAAAGAAAGCATTGACTACAACAAGATATTTTTTCTAGTTTTTAAATAAACTCATGAAGAATCATCATAATATTAGAAACCTATTATGATCTTAAGTTATATCATATGGATATGAAAATAAATTTTCTAACTGAAAATTTCGATAAGAAAATCTATATGGAATAACTTAAAGGATTTACAAAGAAAGAAAATTTTAGCTTATAAACTTAGAATATTTATTTATGATCTTAAACAAACTTTTGAATAATGATATATAAAGTTTCATAATACCATTACTTTTTTTCGAAGTTAATGAAAATACTATTGATTAGTATTTTAGGTCAAAAATTTTAAGATAAATAATATGAATGAGACAACTCGTTTTATTGGTATTAAAATATTTAGAGATAAATATCAAGAATTGCTAGGATTGTTTCAAAAAGAATATATTAATCGAGTCCTAGAGAAAAATAGTATATAATTTTATTCATTACATGACAAATAAAAATATCAATCAAAGCATATATTTTTAAAATGACTTGTATGCACAATTGAGACTCTATTATATGCTAAGTCTATATTAAACTAAATATTAATTTATAGTTGCAACATTGGATTGTTATTAAAGTTATCCAAGAATGAAATATTAAAAAGTTGTAAAAAGGTAATAAGATATCTGAAAGAGATTATATATATATATATATATATATATATATATATATATATATATATATAATATTAGATCAACTTAAAATGATATTACTTTTATATGTTGATTTTTTAAATTACTTCGATAGTAGAAAGTATATTTTATGTTTTATAATAGTTGAAAGGGTGATTTACAAAAAAATATAAAGCACTACATTATTATGTTATCAATAATAAAAACACTTTACAATGCAAGGTGTTTGAAAGAAAATATTTTTATAATTAGGTTTGTGAGCAACTTATAAAAGATATGATGATACATATTTTTATTTATGTAATTAAAATTATTTTTTTTTATATCTTATTTATATTTATGTAAATACATATTATGATTGAATTCAATAACAAGATTATCTTAATAAGATAAATTACAAGGGTTATTATAGACTATATTAGAAAAGATTAATAATATTGTGACACATAGAATAAAGTATAATAATGATAACAAACAATCATTATGACTCACATTGATAGTTAAACTTAATATAGTATTATTTTATTTATTAGATTTATTAGTCTATTTTAAAATTTATGGTCATGTGTAAAATAGTTATGAAAATTTTTAGAATCCAATTAGATAAAATTATTTTCAAATAAAATTTTATTTTATTTATTTTAATTTTAAATTTTTATATCTTTTTAATTAATGAGTAGAGTGAAAAAATATTATATTATATGACCCAATTTAGCTATGCCAGATTTATTATAAATATGATTAAATTTCTCAGTAGATGATCTTAATAGAAGATACTCTATAGTGGTTGGATACGAAGATAGGAGAAGGCGAGTAACGGAATCTTTCTTCGAAATATATAATATTTGAATATTTACCTTAATAAAACTTAGCCATAGATATCAAAATCTTTCTTCGACCATGGACCATAGTGTTGTTGTAAGCAGAATGAGATCTTCTTTTAGTTACATGATATGTAACCTAAGAGGATCTCTGTAATTCCTCTTTCCTCGAATCCATTTCGGTCATTGTCACATGTGACCTCTGTTCCTTTTTCTTCGAACCAAAAGGAAGCCATTTCCACTTCTCATGTAACAGATAAGACTCTATCGTCACTCTGATACCAATTGATAAGATCATAAAGTCTTATCGTAGGCTCTGATACCAAATGATAAGATCCTAAAGTCTTATCATGGAAGAAAGGGGAGAAATGGGGATGATAATGATCGCTTCGAGAGGATCGACCTCCTTGATCGCTTCGAGGGGATCGACCCTCCTTGATCACTTCGAGGGGATCGGCATCCTAGGGTTTGTCAAAAGACAAAATAGTATTTTTCAAAGATTACTGAAAAGAAGCAGTTACATCCCTATTTATAGAGTTCCACCCAAAGTCCATTAGGACTTGAACTCTAATAATAAATAAATATTAAATAAACCTCTACTTGACTCTAATTGAATCAAATCGACTCAATAAATAACTTGACTAAACAGACTCAATAAACATTATTCAAAAGCTCAGAAAAAAGGGTCCTAATAGTTCCTCCCTCTTCAAATCAGCCTTGTCCTCAAGGCTGAGCAACATCAATCTCGGGGAGCTTCTCTTGCAGCACTTCAATCATAGGCTATCTGCAATGCATCATAACCTATTGATCAAGTAAGTATGGTCTCCACTTTTTGAGAGTGTAAGCAACATGTCGATCTTTCAGTGTAGTAATCGTTGCATGAAACTTCTGGCCCTTTATAATCAATTTTATCTTTGAACCTTTGCTATCACAAGTGAAAATCTGTCCATCAATGATCTTTACTTCGAATCTGTCATATTCTTCAATGTGATGGGCCAATCGGTCAACAATCTCACTGTCCATAGAATTGTTAGTACTACCAGTATTAGTCAAAACTATAACAGGCTGATGTTCCAGAGTTTCGCCAACTTCCATAGTTTGCGGGTTAGAGTAGCCGGCTAATGCATGCATTGTATATATGGTAGGTCCAACATCTTCATTAGAATTTATACCTTCATGATCGAAGTCCACATTCTTAGTTTTCGGTTCCTCTCCAATTGATTCAATCATCAGAAGTTGCCCTTGTTTACATCGATGCTCCATACTCCATTTTTCATTATAATACAAATCCTTTGTTGATCTTTCCTTGAGTTCTTCTTGGTCAAGGCTTTGGTTGGGAATAGATAGGGCTGGTGGCTTACTGATCATCTGGTTATTATCACTTCTGTTTCTATGATTTTCCCTATTGATTTTTTTCTCATGTAAATATGCGAATGAGATCGCAGCTATCATAATGCGAGGTTGACGAGCCTTAACTTCACAACGGATCTCTGGAATAAGACCTTCAATAAATGTATTCAGAAGTTGTCGTTCCGACCAATCTTTAGCTTGATTTGATAATCTTTCAAACCTACTCTGATATTCCAACACTGTAGAAGTCTGACAAATTTTTGAGAGCTATCTATCCACCTTCATGTATGAGTAGATTGTGTCACAATCTTGGACCTTTTTTCTAGTATTTCTAAATTTATGCAATGTAGAACTTAAGCTCCCACCTTGTTGAAATTTACAAAGGCTCCATAGTAAATTCTTTTTGAAATCATTAAGTACTTCTTGTAATCGGTTCTCAATTCTAATTTCCAATGCTCCATTTGTGCTTTCACTGAGTTATCGATCGCCTGCGTGGGAGGCAACGATGCTTGTTGCGGTCGCTGCGTAGAGGGATCGCTGTTGCCGAGGACTTGGAGTTAGTGATCGCTGCTATGGCTGCGATAGCGAGGCGCTGGTGAGAGGCAACGATGCTTGTTGCAGTCGTTGCGTGGCGCTGGTGAGAGGCAACAGCATTGCTCTGTTTCTGTCACATTGCAGAAGGAGGCGCTGGTGAGAGGCAACGATGCTTGTTGCAGTCGTTGCGTGGAGGGATCGCTGCTGCTGAGAGCTGGGAGGCAACGATGGTGATGTGGTTGGGGGCAGTGCCGGCAAGGACTCGCCGCTGCGGTGGCTGCGATGGAGGAAGAGTTGCTATCCTGTGTTTTTGTCACTGTGTGAGATGAGAGCGCCGATGCCGAAAGGCGACGGTTGTGACTGCTATGACCCAAGGAAGCAATCGCTCGAGCAGCCAGGTTGAGGCTGCGGTGATGCCAACCAACAACTGCAGCAGCGGAGGCAGAAAAGAGGGAGGTGGCGTTGAAGCGGCCGGGGTTGAGGCTGCAGCAACGGTGCAGATCGAGGGGGTTGAGGTGAAGGCTGCGGTGGCTGGCAGCAGCAGTCGTGGCAGACTGGGCGGCGAGCGACGTCGTCGCTGGCTGGGCAGCAGTGGCGACGGTGGTGGCAACCGGCGTTCGCAGCAGCAGCAAGAGGATTGCCCTGTTTCTCGGTCACTAAGGGGGCAGAGCAAGGGGGAGTGGCGGCGGTCGTTCTCGCCCGAGCCAGGGGGAGCGGCGGCTGGGAGGCGAGCAGCGGTCGCCGCACGGTGGCTGGCAGTGGTGGTGGATCGGCTGGAAGACGGCGCTCGAGGCGCGGCTGCAATCGACGAGGGGCTGCGGCAACAGAGGAAGCTCTGTTTCTGCAACCGCTGCAACGAGGGCCTGCGGCAACCGGCCGCTGCGGCTGCGACCCAGGGGGGGGGGGGGGGGGCACGGCTAGGGTTGCGGCTGGGAGGCAGGCGGCAGTGATCGATCGGCCGGGAAGCAGCGACGGCGGTGGAGAAGGAGTTGCCCTGCAGCGGCGGTAGAGAAGAGGAGCAGGGCTGCGGCGGAGTGGGACGCTGGCAGCGTCGTCTCCTGGCAGCGGTGGTGGCTCGGGTGGGAGGAGGCGGTGGACTCTGGCCGGAAGTGGGGCAGAGTCGGTTGCTGGCCGGAGAGCAGCGACGGCCGGTGGGTGGGCTGGCCGGACGCAGGGGAAGCAGAGGTGCGTGGCTGCGGTTGCTGCTGCTTCTTTCTTTCTTTCTTTCTTTCTTTCTTCGTTTCTTTCTTTTTTTTGATAGCTTCGTTGCAGCGAGAACGCCCAGGATCGCTGTAATGATACCAAATGATAAAACCTAGCTCTGATACCAATTGATAAGACCATAAAATCGTATCGTAGGCTCTGATACCAAATGATAAGACCCTAAAGTTTTATCGTAGAATAAAGGAGAGAAATGAGGATGATAATGATCGCTTCGAGGGGATCGACCTCCTTGATCGCTTCGAGGGGATCGACCCTCCTTGATCACTTCGAGGGGATCGACCCTCCTTGATCACTTGGATCGGTCTCCTAGGATTTGTCAAAAGATAAAATAGTATTTTTTATAAATTATTAAAAAAAAATCGTTACATTTCTATTTATAAAGTTCCATCAAAATCCATCGAACTATAATAATAAATAAATATTAAATAAATTTCTATTTAATTTTAATTGAACTAAATCGACTCAATAAATAATTGGACTAAACAGACTCAATAAATATTATTAAAAAAAAAGGTGCCAAGAGGATCACTGCAATTCCTCTTTCCTCTAATCCTCTGCAATTCTTCTTTCCTCTAATCCATTTCGGTCATTGTCACATGTGACCTGTATTCCTTTTTCTTCGAACCAAAAGGAAGCCATTTCCACTTCTCACGCAACATCTGAACTCTCTTGCTTTCTGCAACAGTTTGATATCATAATGCTGTATCCATGTTGTGCAATTTAAGTAGTTGCTTATCAACCTGATCTCTGCGTCACGAGGATGTCGAAGAAGTGCCCAAAAGAAAATAGGAAGCTTTGGGAAATCAAAATTCTTCTGACCTCATGATGTTGTCTGCTTAAACTGAGAGGTAAGCAAAATTCTATTCAATTGTCATTTCTGGGATATCTTTAGATGATTGAGTTAAATTTCTTACTTCTTTGTGTAGTATGTAATCTGTGTTCAGCTTTTGATTGCAGCAATTCTATTCAATTGTCTCTTTTACCTTTTATCGATTGAGATTGTTCAATGTTGCAGAATGGCAGAAGATGTTTGGGGTCTGCATTTATTGCATCAGATGATTGAGATGCCCTGCAAAACTATAGCCAAACGTGCCACAAATACGTCCAAATATGACAAGGAAAAGACTATATGAGTATGTCAAGGAATGCCCTCTGCAGTAGATACGAACTGGGAAGAGATTCATTCATACGTCTGTCACTTACAGACAGCAAAAGAAATCAATTTGGAGAGAGAAGAATCACACACATTCTAAGAACTATGACATGCATGCTTTGAGAGAGAGAGAGAGAGAGAGAGAGAGAGAGAGAGAGAGAGAGAGAGAGAGAGATCAATGTGAAGTCTTGTGGTTCATGACTTGTGAGAGAAGAGATTGAGATGGAAGCTGTCATCCTTCTCTTGGAAGGCTACCCATTTCTCTGCACTGCCATGCTCGTCTCTTGCAGCGCTACGGAGGGCCTCCATCTCCCCCACATGACCTTTGAACTCCTTCCTCACCACGTCGAGCACGACGGCTCCGTGCCTGTCGCACCATGACCTGCAACGATGGAGTAGAGTTTCCTTGCATTAGAATCAAAGCCGCAGCAGAGTAGCGTTTCCTCAGAGCTCACTTGGGAAAGAAGTCGTTCAAGTCGGCCTTGTCGATGGGAAGCTTGGTTGATATTGCCTCGATCTGTTCGTCCCTGTCACGGTGGAGAGAGGTAAACGCTCCTTGTGATCATGGCTGTAGATAGAAGAAGGAAGACATTGGTTCTCGGAATAGAGTTTACGAGAAATTAAGGTTTGGATTCCTCGCGCACAGCTCCGATTGAATTCGACTGAGCTCCGTCTTTATCTTCTCTGCTGAGACCTTCAACGAGAGGGAGAGAAGACTGTGAAAGTCATTTACGATTCAGATACTTTCTATCTATCCGTCTACAGCATGAACAGAATGCAATGTCTCAGACCTCGTCATAGTGCATCTTCTTCTTGAGCCGCTTCGTGTCGGGGCCTTCGCCGACGGGGCTCGCGGTAAGGGTGCAGGCGATGGACGAAACCTCATCCGATCTCTTCCCCGGGGGCAAGTAGGGAGTGGTGGATTCGTCCTCGTTGCCGCCACCTCTCTTCCATTTCTTCAGCACGTCAAGTCCCCAGTGCTTCTTCGTCGGCCTCATCGGTTTCTCTTCCGGCTCAGCAATTAGGGGCTCGCTGTTCTCGTTCTCATCTCGCCTCTCTCTCCGGAACAGCTCTTGGAATGCCTTCCTCTTCCCTTTGTCGGACTTGATGGGGATCAACGGGGAGCCCTCCGGCATCAGGATCGAGCTCTTGTCGCTCGGTTGGTTCCTGGCCCAAAAGGGGTTCTCCATCGAAGGCCTCGATGGGTCCATGGCGTTCACATCCACGGAGCCTAAAGGCCCCTTGTTCGTTTGGGAGGAGTCCTTCTTCCCCTTCCCCGTCGTCCATGACGCCGCATTGCCGATGAAGGCTTTGATGGGAGTTCGGTGCTTCGCCTTCTCTACAGCCGGAGGGGGCTCTTTGTCCCCGAGCTCTATGAACGACCACTCCTCCTCGGAGCTCATCGTCGGGCACCGGACGATCACGTCGCGGCAATCGAGCTCCGCGCCGTGCATCGCGAGCCTCTGCAGCAGAGGCCTCTTGGATGAATGGTACACTTCCGCAGAGATGCATTTAGCATACAACAATTCCTACAAGAGAAGGGGGAAATAAAAATCCCTTTTTTATCACTTGCAGGCCCTCAGATTCGCTTGAAAGGAACAACTGCTTCGATTCTTGCTTTTCCTTTTCACTCTCTCTAGGAAAAAAGATGTAAGATGAGGAGGAAAAAGAAGGGGTTCTGATTTGGGAAAACCTGCAAGAAGAGAAGCTTGTCGCGGATGACGCCGGGCGGGTCTGGATCCCTAGGGGCGGCGATGAGGGTGTCGAGCATATGGGTGCAGAAGGCGGCCACGTCGCTCTCGGGCACCATTCCTTCCTTGTGAAGGCCCATGAGGTGAAGGATTCGGTGGAAGGAGTCCTGCTGCCACTTAAGGCTGTCGGAGTGGCACTTGGCCAGCTTCTGGTCCGGCAGCGGCGGCCGCCGGCTCTTGAGGCCGAAGGGCAGGATCGACTTGCACAGGGAGGTGATGGTGTCGTGGAAGGAGGAGTAGTAGGTGGGAGTGTAAGCGTACGCCATCTTCTTCTTCTTCTTCTTACTTCTTGGGAATTCGACTTCGGGAGAAGGAAAGGAAGAGCGTGCTGATTTAAGGGTTGCAAGAGGAGGAGTTTCGGAACGTTTGGGGCTCAACGGTAGACAAAACTAGCCGTTGGAGTGACGCAGTTTTGCAATGAAGCCCTTGGCATTGTTTGACTTAGCATATTTTCCCCTGAGATTGTTGCATTGAAGCCCTTATTATTTCTTGGAATCATAAAATGCTTCCCAAAAAATATGGTAAAGAATAGGGGCGGAATCTGAAAGATCGGCTCGCTACTGCCGGTAAGGATCTCCCCCGGCTCTGTAAATCTCGACCGTTCGTACTACTTTCGTAAGGATCTCCCACGGATCTTCACATCTCCACCGTTCTTTATCTCTCAACTCACGGCTAATACTACTTTATCTCTCAACAGTCAACTGTCACTTTGCAAACTCCTACTTAAAATTAAAATTAATAAAATAAAAATAAATAAAACACATATCTTTGTGTTTTTTTGTTGTTGAGATTTTAAAGCTAAGATTGTGCCATTAAATAGACATATCAATTATACTTTCTTTAAGTCTGGCCATTTTTATCATTCTTAAAAAAATTGGATGAAGAAAATGTATTTGTTGGGAATGATACATAGTCTCTTTTGTAAAAGAAATAAAAATAATTTTTTTAAAAAAATCTAAAAATAAAATCTTGTGTGAAGATTTTATTTTTAGATTTTTTATTTGAACACTTCCTCAATTTTTTTTGTTATATTAGCTATTCAATTTGTTGTATTTATTTTATGATCAAACTTCTCAATGGGTTAATTGGCTTATTAACTTGATTGAATCCAAGTCACATATCAAAATATTTAAAATAAAATTAATAAATAATAAATCTATCCTTATAAATGAATGTAAATATTATCTCTGATGTAAAATTAATTGGGGGTTTCACACTTTCATTAAATAACATATAATTTGTTAGCCCAATAGCTTATACTCAAAGAAGAAAAAGAACTCATTTTATTGATCCAATTTAGATTAATTTTGCATTAAAATGTTCTTGTCCCTTAGGTTAAATACAAGAAAAAATATAAAAAATATAAAAGTAATAAATTTACCATTGAATCAAATTAAATATATGATTTTATCTTTCATTCGAAAAAGATAATATTATTGATCGATATGTTTCCATTTTTGTATTTTTCACAAAATCTTCCATCAGAATTTGAAACCTTCAATCATAATTATAATTTATTCTTTTAAAAAAAAATTAAATATTTTTTTGAGAAATTAAAAAAAAATTAAATTATACTTATTTAGTATGTTGGCGTGTGGCAACTTTATATATATATATATATATATATATATATATATATATATATATATATATATATATATATATACTTATTTATGATGATTTATCCGTAATTACTGATCTGGTAATCACCGTATCGATACGGTTATTTCCGCATCCCCCATCTTCGGATTCCTCCTCGATTCCCTTCTCCCTCCTCGTAGGGTTTCATCCCATCCCCATCACGCCCCCAAATCGTAGGTGTAGCTTTCCCATCCCTGCCCCCTCATGGCCTCCGAATCCAAGGATTCCTTACCCCTCCGCCCCACCGATTCCACTTCCGCTGCCGTTCACCCGTCCACCACCTCCTCATCCGCTGGCGATCGGAAGGTCAAGCTCCTCTGCAGCTATGGCGGCAGGATCCTCCCCCGCCTCAGCGACGGCGCCCTTCGCTACGCCGGCGGGGAGACCCGAATCATCACCGTCTGCCGCGATTCCACCTTGCCCGAGATCCTCCGCAGGATGAGCGAGGCTTTCGCCGGCCCGATTGTGCTCCGCTACCAGCTCCCTGGGGAAGACCTCGACGCTCTCATCTCCGTATCCACCGCTGAGGACCTGGAGAACATGATGGAGGAGTGCGACAAGCTCGCAGCCGAGAGCCCCTCGACCAAGCTTCGAGTCTTCCTCTTCTCGCCCTCTGACGTTACTGGCGCCGCCGTCAATCCTCTTGACCCTTATCTTGACCTTCAGGACACCGGCGCGAGATATCTTGAGGCTGTCAACGGATTGGACTCGAGCATCAGGAGAAAGGACAGTGTGACGAGCTTCTCATCCACGCAGAATTCAGATGGAATGATGGCCGCCGCCGAAGTCATCGTCAACGAAGGTACGTCAGCTCACCATGTGTCCCCCCGAGCTACATCTGCTCAAGATGCGTCGGAGTCGGTTTTTGCTGCGCAAGATGTACAGGAGCTACTGCCGCCCACTAGTTCTACGGACCAAACCCAATTCTTGAATTCCACGCAGTCAGAATCGCCTCCTGTCGTGCCAAATCAAAGCAGTATAGCGCATCCAACTCAAGCTGAATTGACTTCCGTAATGCAGTATGTGCCGCAGCAATTTGTAGATCCCCAACAGGCCCAAATGTTAAATGCCCAATCTTATCTAGTAATGGGATCGCCTCGACCAATCAATGTTGTTGCTGTGCCACCACATGGATATGTGCCACCAGCCCACATTAGCACCCCATCTTCCCAAGTCAGTAACGGGACGTCAGTTCAGACGAGAGTGGATCCGCATACAGAAATCCCTAATGGTGGGAAGACTGTGAAGCTTCATGGTGATGCAAAACTTCAGCCTTTGTCCCAGCTTCCTCCATTGCCTCCTCCTCACTTGCTCGTACCACATGCAGAACGGAATGTGTTGCACCAAGTGCCTTCAGCATCTCAAAGGCTGTCGATGAGATTGGGGGAGTGTAGTTTGTGTCAGAGAGCTCTGCCCCATGTCCATTCTGATACTCTGATATATGATCAAGATAATGGGCTAAAAAATGCTGCTATTCCTGAAGTCAATATGGCACTACAAAGTCACCACTCCGAGGATTTGACAAGAATGCGAGCACCACAAATAGTAGATGCAAGAACTCCAGTAGACAGTTGGGTGGAAACCCAAGCGAAGAATTTGCTAGCTGCTGCTCCATCTGTGACCTATGAATTCACAGAGACTATCCCTGAGATGCCACGGGATGCTGGGAGGCCAGTTCTTAATGCAGCCAATCCAGATCATGCTAAGGTTTTGGTCCCACCGGTTCCTGTGGGTTTACCGAGCACCTCACAAGCAGCTTGTGGAACCATAACCAATCCAGAGAAATATTGTCAAGAAGATTCTTCGCAGAAGCAGCAAGAGGTGCCTCCAAATTTGAGTCCCAACATGGAAAATCTTGACCATTCTAATGTTGTACACATACCAGCTTCATTGGCCCTTCCACACAACCCTTATGGAACATTGTTTCCTCCGCAATTTCATGGAGAGAATGCTTCACAGCAGCAAATACAATTTGCACAACATATTGGATACCCTAAGTATCCAGTTAATCAGGATTTTATCGCCAAACCATTTGCCGCTGATGCCAATTTAGTTGGAAATTCACAATTTCGAGAAGATGGACAATCGGTCCAAGGAACTGTGCCTGCAATTTTTTATGGCTATATTAGACCTATGGAAGGGATGACGAGAGCAATCTACACGAATACTCCTGGGCAACCTGATTTTAATGACTGGCCAAGACCAGTTGTCATGCCTGATATTGGCACTTCCAAGGATTTAAAGCCTGCAGAGAGACCATTGATCGAAGTAAATACTCATACTACTGGGTCACAAGATAGAGGGAATGAATGGTCTCTTAGCAATCCCTTAATTAGTCCTGTATTTGTTGCAGAAGGAAATGCTGGAGTGCTGGTTGATCAACAACCATCTGCAGTAAAGGATGTTGCCTATCTGCATGGTGTTAAACCTGCCAACACTAGCCATGTTCCAAATATGATAGGGAACCACGGACCATACGCATACCATCTTGAAACAGGAGTTGGACCAAGAGGGATGTCCAAGTATGTAGATCTCACCGACAACAATAGTGCCTTCAATAAGAATCCCAGCAGTGCACATAAAGATGAGGCTCCTAATACCCATCCAGCGGATATACTTGATGACACAACTATCCTTCAAAATGACAATGCTCAGTTTTGCACTATCCACCACACTATTAGCATGGACCAATTGCAGCAAGCTGTTTCCTCAGATCCACTTATCAGCAACAAGGATCCTCAGAAAACCCTGGGGAGTAGTTCTGTGCTGCCTCCAAGACCCAGCAACGTTTCAAGCAAAGAGGCCAAGGCCATGAAGCCCTTAAATAATAAGAATTATCCTTTGAATAGCACAAGGTCTGAGATAACTGTTCCTCCTGAAGAGGTTTCTTGCTGTCTTCCACACTCTTCAAATATGGACTTGCCCACAGAGCCTGCACATCTATTAAAAGGTGTCTCTTCTTATGTTGCATGAAATGTCTACTCGGTAGTTTCTTAGATTACTGCACAACACATTCTTATAATCATTATCTCTTTGTCTGCTAAAGATTTAGAAGGTGTCAATATTAACCAAGATATCCAGACCTTTGAAGAAAGACCATCAACATCTGCACTTAAGTCATCTGAAGTTCCATCACCTGTTATTATTTCTCATGAAACAAAAAAGACTGATCCCAGATCTGGCAATGAGAATGGCACCATAGAGAACAACATAGTGATAGATGATGACCAGACAGAGGTGATTGACATAATTTTCTATGTTTTTTGCCCGTCTGATTTTATTTGGTGCTGAAAATGATCCTAACGCAGGTCACAAAGGCCAAACCGTCGGAGAAGGTAAAGAATGGTTTTCCAAATACAGATGAGATTGGACACCTTCAGGTAGAAGCTTGAGTTCAGTTTTCCTTTTCATCTGTTAGTTCTGCTGTGTGGAAGTTGTATCGTGAAGTTGAGATTGCTGTTTCTGTTCAATCCAGGTGATAAAAAATAGTGATCTGGAAGAGTTGCAAGAACTTGGAGCAGGAGCCTTTGGAACTGTGTATCATGGGAAGTGGAGAGGTACAGATGTTGCAATTAAAAGAATCAATGATAGGGTTTTTTCTGGGAAGCCATCAGAGCAAGAACGTGCGGTATGCACCTTTGTGGATAATTTGCCTCATATAGTACTTTTTCTGTAGAATCTGTGTTTTATATATGTTTCCATGAACAAACTCAGAGAGCTGACTTTTGGAATGAGGCTTGTAAGCTTGCTAGCTTGCACCACCCAAATGTTGTGGCATTTTATGGTATTGTTCTCGATGGCCCTGGAGGATCTGTTGCAACAGTAACTGAATTTATGGTCAATGGTTCCCTTCGGCGTGTTTTACAGAAGAATGAGAAGTATTTTCTCAATGCTGCCCTTCTTTTTGTGATTTAATTATTATTCCATTTTCTTACTTGTTCTTTAATTATTCTTTGTCATTTCCCTATGCAAATAGCACTTGTTGTCATAAGTGGTAAGGTGTTAGCATTTTAGGAAAGCTTAACTCATCATTACTAGCTTTCAACAGGGTCCTTGACAGATATCGAAGCCTTATTATTGCGATGGATGTGGCATTTGGAATGGAATACCTGCACAGTAAAAATATTATACACTTCGACCTGAAAAGTGATAATTTGCTTGTCAACTTGAGAGATCCTCAGCGCCCAATATGCAAGGTAATTTTAATGGTTTATATCATTAATTGGGATACTTCTAAGTGCTTCTTTGGAAGTGGTTAAGGATCGCTATTCTGTCAATTTATTCAGGTGCTTATAAGTGGTTGTTGCTCTGAATTTTCCTGTACTTATTGATTAATTGTGCATACAATCAAGGGTTTAAGTTTATGGTGGCACTAGATGTGCTGACTGGTTGTTGAAATGATGCATCCAGCAAAGATTTAAATTGGTCCAATACTGGTCTCAGCAGTCTGCCAGACAGATATAGTATCGGCATACTGGATGGTATACTAACATATATTTCTAGATATCATTGAATTAAATACTAAGAAAAATTAAATTAATGGTATATCACTGGAAACAAGCCATATGTTTTTGTGTCAATACATGATCGAACCAGGAAATATTGGCCCACACCGACCAGTCCGTCGAGATTTAAAACCTTGGCGTCCAATGCCGTTTCACTCAATCTGTCACTGTTTCACTGGAAATAAAGAAGTAAGGACAAAACCTGAGGAGAAAACATACATATTTACCTCCCATTGATCCTGCAATGTCTCCTTTACTTCAGTTGCCTCTTTTTTTATTGTCTCTGGTGAGGTGTGGCAGCAAGTTGAGGCTCAGTGAATTGCCTTGATTTGGTCATATAAGAGAGAACTCTTAACTTGGGTTGAACCCCCCAAGTCTCAACAACCTAATGAACTTGGACTGGACTGGTTGAACATGAGTTCCTTGGGCATCTTACCAAGACTTGCTGGTCATGATCTTGATAGTGGGCCAGCTTAATTCACATGCATCTGAGACTTGGATCCTTGCATAATATAACTTCAACGAGATCTTGACCACCTAAGTCATTATATTTAGCTAGCATCCATTACTCAAAGACTGATTATTGGATCTGTCTTTCGGACATAATCTTGTTTGCTTATGCATTGGTAAAGTCATCATTTTGATCAGGAAGAAATGACTGTTGAAATTTTGCTTCTTGGTCTATTATTTTGATATTTAGTTTTTCTTTTCTAATTTTTTCTCATGTTTTCACTTGTTGAAACTAAATACTTAATGGATGGAGTAGATCCATGTACCAGACTTCAATTACTGACATCTAATGTACGTTATGGTAGTTTGTTTGTTTGAAAAGTTATTTATCTTTAAGTAAACAATATAGATGAAAAAAGAAAATCTGTAGAATGTGATAAACCTAAACCAAATTGCACAGTGTAATTTGAGTTTTGGAAAGGAAAATGATAATGTTCTTTGTAGTTGAGTGTGTTTCATCCATACAATTTTTTTCATCAGAAGATGAAATCATGAACTTTCTCTTTATAGGCTCTCCAAATCTATTTTTTCTTCTGTTTGTTTGCTTAAATCTTCTTATTATTGAAGGTATTCAAAAGACAACCAAGTGATGCATAGTGTTCATAGTCTTCTTCAGAAAAGTGAAGTCTCAGTGAACAACACTTAGTCTTGACTTTTGGATGTAATTTCATGAAATGTCAGTCAATCATGGGCTCAAAGTCTTCTACTATCTTTGATATCCATCATAAACAATTATAAATGGCAGAAGACAGCTGTCAATACTGCTTCTTACCTCTAGGATGTGGCTCCTCTAATGCCAAATTTGGAAAACTTTGCATCCATGGTGTTCTAATTGGGCTTGCAGGTTCCTGTCTATGGTCAACTACTTGCCAGTTTATGTTTTCTTGTCTCATGGTGGTAATTCTTTTGTTTTCTTTTTCCTGTTCCCATCACCATCAGTGAACATGAAATACGGCAAATGGAGGTTCCATAAACCTTTTAAATCTTTATAGAAGTTAATGGTTTGCCATGTCTTATTGACTGGACAAATTATCTGAGACAAAGCATATCTTGCATGCTTTAATGCAAAATTGTTATGTGATTCACATGGCACGATGCAAGAGGACCAAGGGAGGCATCCCCTAAACCCGTTAATGCTACAGGTTTCAATTATGCTAAAAGTTAAATTATCAAGCATTAAATATTCTGCAGCACCTACACCAATAGATTTGTTTGGAAAACCTCTAAACCATTCCTTCTAAAATTATGATCTGTGATCTATTAACACTAGCGGTTTTTTTGTGAATGCTTGAATACAAAAGAGAAATGGACAGGTATCTCATTCGAGAACTATTTTACAACCTGTAAGTTGAGCAGCCATTGTCAAAGAACTTCCAAACCTAGAAGCCGAATGCTAATGTCAAGAACATTTCCCAAAAAGGACTATAAATAGTCTAATTTGTTTTGTTAGATGCTGCTAGTGGGAACTAGAAGTTATAGTTATCCTCTGATTACTATTTCTTGTGACTACATTATCTTATTCACAATATTAGTTTAATGTAAATGAAGGCACCAATACTGCTTGTTGGATTCGTCGGTTTTGTGTACGCTTAAGTTTACAATAATTCAAAATTTGTAATAGCCATAAAACATTCACCTATGCTTTTAGTGCCCTGATGTTCACCATTTCTCCTAGCAATTGGCATGATATGTACCGTTGGCACATGGTGCAAATTGCCATGTCATTGCAGGGGTGTCAGCAATAACCAAGAACAGAAAACAAAACAAGACTTGACTAATTGGTTAAACAATGAAAAATGTTGCATCCTCTGCTTTTCTTTGACAGTTGATATTTGCATCATTTTTTTTCGTTTAATATTTAGCATTGTGGACAGATCTCGGATTGTATTTGAATACAAACCATTGTCACCAGCAAATTACCTTAAGGTGAAACACAGTAATGTGATTTGAAAGCACTATATAGCTCTCATCTGGCTGAATACATTTTGGAGGACTGAAACTTTCAAGATATATGTATATTTTAAACTATATATATGATCTTTTCTTCTTTTTTTTTCTAACTTCTATCTTTTTCTGTTTCTATAATTGACATGGATTCTGATTTAAATGCTCATATCCAACACCTGTGTCTGTTAGCTTCTACTTATGATTTAGATTCCAAGAGGTCCTGAAGTTTTTGGAGACTAGTGAACTCTGCTGTTGCATGTTTGCTACCACATTGTATTACCACAATGATGGTTCTCTATCACTCTTAAAGATCTTAATGTTATTAACAACTTATCTTTGATGAAATGTTTGAATGGTGCTGTTAGGACCGGTTCATCATTATTTCTGTTTTTGGTGCTTCTAGAGACAAGAAACAAATATTTTCTTTTCTTTTGTTTTTTCTTAACATTCTTGGTGGTCAACATTTTTAACATGGATAATAGCATAAAAAGAAGAGAGGAGGCAAAAGGATGAGGGAGTGGCTAAGGTTTTTGGGAGGTCACACGACTGAACAAGTAGAGGCATCTTTGAAATTTTTCAGATGCTAAACTAAAATTTCTCTACTTTGAAAAGTTTGAAGAAAATGTGCTTGTAATAACAAATGTGTTATCTTCATTATTTTTCAATTTTTTATTGCTAAAAACATGAAAAGGAAGAGCAACATGAAATGGACCCTTGAGAGCTTGTTCATGTGCCATTACTTCATTTGCTGTTTTTTGCAATGTTAGGTAATGATCCTAAAGCTATTCAGGATGCCACCGGAAAACTAATGATTTTTTGTCTCCAAGCACCTTTTTCAGGTTGGTGATCTTGGTCTCTCAAAAGTAAAATATGAGACACTAATGTCTGGCGGCATGCGAGGAACTTTGCCCTGGATGGCTCCAGAGCTTCTCGGTGGCAAAGATAACAAGTATACTGAGAAGGTAATGCATAATCTCATCTTTGAAGCTGTTAATTTTTTTTTTTATTGTCATATTCAAAATCAGATCTGAAGTTGATATGTTCCTTTCCATGCTACGGAAGCTCTGTGGATGATTAACCATATATTGTCAATACAACTCATACTTTTACCTCAGGTCGATGTATTTTCTTTTGGGATTGTTATGTGGGAGCTCATTACCGGAGAGGAACCTTATGGAGACATGCATTATGGGGCCATCATAGGTATCTTTATTTTTCACATTGTTACTATTTTATTGACAATGGCATGACAAAACAATTGTGCTTATGTTGGGCAAAACAAAAAAGAGCTGCTTGGTTGAACCATAATAGGTGTGAAATCCCATCTGCCTCAATGGGTGCCTCTTCTAGCACAGAATTTTCACTGCAAACGTGGGAACCAGCACCATAATATGCATGCTTTGGCAAGAGATTGCTCATATGTGTGTCCTTTCAACAGGTGGGATCCTGAATGACACACTGCGGCCGCCTGTGCCTGAATCTTGTGATGCTGAATGGAGATCATTGATGGAGCAATGCTGGGCCACTGAACCTTCACAGAGGCCGAGCTTTACAGAGATTGCTAGCAGGTTACGAGCAATGGCAGCCTCACTTCCTCAAAAAGGGTAAGGCCACAGGAGTAGCCGAAACAAAATATGGTTGCTCCTCCCAGCCCGATGTCATTCACTGGATTTTTGCAACCTCCATGGAGCATTTGAGCAGCTTAGTTGTTTGAGATGTGTTGTGCTGAAGATTGTGTTTGTATGTTTTGTGAATAGAACCCTAGTTGTGAATTTACAAGATTTGCATATCCTAGCCTTTCCTGTTTGTTGATTCTTTACTTGTAAGTAGCCACAAATATAACAATCTGCAAATTTCGTTGGCTTAAAAGTTTCATGGTGTCGTCAGCTCCAAAATAAGTTGTCTGGAGATTTTAGATTAATTTGTGTAACTTTTAGTTGGATCTGTTTGTCATGAAGGCCAATGGTAAGCAGCCTACAGAAATCTCTTCAGCAAATGGCTTCTGGCCTAATGTGTTGCTTCATATTCATTTATCTACTGACTTGTGTCTTGAATAGGGCATTAAGTTGGGGATGTCATATGAACATGAAACACACCAGTATATGTCTTCTAATTTGGAGAATCTGATTCTTGATGATCTCACTGGAAAAGAAGCATGACAACAATAAATAGAATGGTGAGATTTATGAACTCAATAGTTTATGGACCAGTTAATGCATTGTACAGCATGCCCTTTTTGAAGCCAAACAGAGAACAACCCTTGATGACAGAAGGCATTACCAACAGACAAACCAAGAACAATAAAAATGCACCACCAAACCACAATTTGTGATCTGCCACCCAAATCCTGTACATCACACTTTTGCTTCTCCAACCACCAAGAAGTCAGAAAGTTAGCAGTACATTGTATTTATTACATTTTATATTCACATCTGTCTCTTCTGGATGAGATATGTGTGTATGTAAATTAAAACTCAATCTACCAATTTAAGAGCCAAGTACAAAAGAAGAAGCCACTTCCACACTCTTTTAGCAATATAACATGCACTACTAGATCTACCAATGCCACTGATGCTGCCACTGCATATAACTGTAGCAGATACTGTATGGTTCAGACCAAGAGCTGCTTCACCAGATTTCTTTAGTACTAAGATAAGATTTCCCTATGTATAATACTAGATCATAGGATGAGTATGGAGATTGCTTCACTTCATTCAGTACTCTTACAAAGAAATTTCAGCAAAATGTTCATCATAGCAGCTAATAATTTCAGCTATTGCTGTTGTGTCCATCGTTCCTGGCTCATCATCCACATGAATCAGAAAATATTGTCATCACCTGCATTATTTGTTTCTGAATCATAAATTCAACAATGTTATATCAATAACACCTTATCACGAGTAGTCATTTATCGCAAACCTTTTGCGCTTGCTTTTCATAGTACTCGATGATGACGGATTACTATGCCAGTTCCTTTTCCTTTGGTTGATGAACCAGTTGTTAATCTGCTTTAGCTGTAATCCTGTTTCCTGCACTAATCGTGCTTTGTCATCCTCCTGCAAACCGAAAAACATAAATCATGGAAGGTCAATGACCTGTAAACACCATAAAAAATGACATAAAAGTTAGAGAATATACTGAGAGATACAATTGTACAATGTTCAGGGACTTAATCTCAATTAGATGCAGCAGAGCTAATGACCAAATAACATACCGTTGGATATGGCCACTTGGAGTGGGACTGCCACCATGCCTTTAATGTAGAAGTGCTATCCCCGGGAAGTTTCCCTGCTCTTCTCTTGCGGAGAATTTCTTCTCTAATATCTACAATCTTCTCTTTGTACCCCTGAAAGTCGAAAAATTGATTAATAGACTATACATAAACTCACAAAGATACTCTCCTCGACCTTCAAGAAAACTTTCTTTGTACATCAAAGAGACAAGGATCGATCAACAGCCTACACAAAGACTTCACATTTGAAGACATTTCCATCTACCTGTTTTAGTTCATGCTTCAGCTCCTGCCTGACACGCTCCATCAAGGATCGCTCGCTCTCTGTAGGAACAAGAGGGCCAAAACCCATGCTGTCTGGTCCATCCAAGCTTCCATCGAACAAGTTTGTCTCACTCTCTGCCTGATCATCGTCATCATCAGACATGGTTGCACCTGTACCTTCTCCAGGAGAGACTCCTGTTTAATTTGGCACAATTAAACAGTCAAGCTTTTCATCAATCCTCTCTCACCAAAAACATTTAGGTAGGTTCAAATGAATATAATTGAACAGCCATGGTCTTCAAGAATTCCATCCCATAAAAGCATTTATGGTCGAACATGCATGCAAACACAATAATCTCAACTTATGAAGTGTAAACTAGTAGCATGTTTCATCCATGTTGCACAAATTTAGTCTTACCAAAATATAAAGTAATTTTGGCAGGATAGTTGGCACAGTCTAGCTTTCTGTCACAGGTCTTGCAAATTGCAAAAGTAAAATGTTTTCATATGACTAAAATCAGATTGATCTTTTAGCAGGTTGAACCATAAAGCTGTCAAAGATGCTACATAATCGTAGTAATATCATTGATACTGCTCTATTATAATACTAATGTTCTTTGTCGCTATTTAAATATGTTATTTAAATTTTCAGAATAACAAGCTAAATATTACATTGAGAATATTTATAAAAATCAACTGTTTTGAAAATATTCTTGGTAAAGAAGAATGTATATCCATTTGCTTCTTGAACATGTTAGATTTGGGCACAAGTTCTACTAAAACATTTCTATTTTATGATCATTAGAATGATGCTTTCTTATTGTCCTAACTCGATTTTTGTTGTTTCCTTCCAAAAATATTTAAACTTTTAAAGAATATCAAATGTCTTATGATCTATAATTCCATTCACAATCCAGTCCAGCCTCAAGTCTTGTACGATTTATGATACAATTATAATCCCAACAACTTTTGGTTCTAAAATCTGAAAGCCAATCATATTTTTGTTTGTTCTTTTAGTTAGTCAACATCAAATAGTTGGAAAATCACAGATTGTTGGTCGCCATCATCATTGTTCTTGTTTTCTCTTGCTTAGACACCTAAATTATATTGCTTCCTAAGCTTCCCATCAGAATCTACAACCAACCATGTCCTGCAAACATAATTTGATATATTTGAGGCCAAAAACATTCTTGAACACTTTCCATCAAAGCTAACCCAAGCAAATTGAATATTATATTTGTTCCAGTATCCCTTCTTTTTTTCTGCTAGATGTTCCTGTACCAATATGCAGTGTCTGCAGTATCGAACTATACCACCCGGTACGGGCGGTACATACCGGTCTGACAGGTTGCCGGTACGCGGACCGCCTGGGTGTACCGCTCGGTATACCGTACCATACCGGTATCGAGCCCAGGTCGAAACACCGGTACGGTACGGTATTACGAACCTTGCCAATATGTGCCTCTTTTCATCCTTTGGTTCACCAAGGTTGAATGAGTGTTATACCTGACCTATATTCAACTCCACTGCATAGGGTACGGAACCAAAATCGCAGAAAAGCAACCCTTCTTTTTTTCTGTCAGGCACAACCATATGCACTTCCCCGTTATTTGAATACATAACTTTTCAATTTTGTCATAAACTAAAAATCCAAGGAACATACAAGAATATCATACAGGGAGACTAACAACCTTCACTGGATCTCTATTATGAGTACACAGGTATGCCACTGTTCATTAACATAATTATTTATTTCTTTTCCCCAGAATGTTGTTTCTAGCACTGCATGATACTGTGCTGACAAATGCAGGCCAAGAATTGGTACTGGTATTAGTTAAGTAACACTACTGATACAAGATGAAGTTTACTTGTTATTAGTGATTCATAGATATAATTATATAAATCTCAGTGACAACTGAATCACAATACTGTAGCCACTTTGATTTGTCCAAACAAGAATAATGAAGGTCAGCTTTTAACTTAACTATAAAATGTTTTACTAGGTATGTATTACTTTTCAAAGAAAGAAAAAGAAGGTAACCTGTTAGGCTTTGAAGTGATTGCTCAAGCTCCCAACAAGCCATCACTGCCTCCATTGCATGAACACGGACATGCTGCTGTAGTTGTTCTTTGAAGGAACAAAGTAGAAGGACATAATGTGTCTAAACAAAACATGAGATGTTTTACACATTAGGAAATTATACATAAATAACAACAACAATAACAATAACAGGCAAGCTCGGGTACCATTATTAATAAAGGGTCAACGTACTATTATTAATTTTTTCTTAAGCATTTTAACTAATGATTTAGGTAAAACGAAGTTGATGGGTTAGTTAACCTACCAGGATATAAATCTTCGATAAATACAAACAGATTCATTTTTAGTCTTAATTATTTGAGCATCATTCTTTGATTCCTCGGTAGGATATACTTCTCCCGAAGTTTTCATTATATAAGCACAATCTATGATAGAAGTAAATATGTTCAAGAAAAAGACTGAATCCAGCATATTATTTGCAATATTAAGTACTAGTTGATGAACAATTTACTCAAGGTCATCTTTTATGGCATCAAGCAGATCAATGCAAGAGAGTCATTTGATAACCATCTATCAAAGAAAGAAAACCATGAAAATCATGCAAAATCATCAACGAAAATAATTATGGAACACTAACTCTTTTACACAAATGATGTCACAAATTACCTCAGTTCCTAAGAACTGTGAGAAAAGAGGGTTATTTTTTTTTTTTGTACCATTAAAACGTAGTGGAGAAATTGTGTGGCAGTAGCAGAAAATGAGGCTTATGATGAACTAGACAGAAATAAAGATAAATTCCAGCTAGTATAATGTTACTACAAGAAGGATACTAGATAACAGAGATAGCCACCATTGTTGGAATCAGATTCAAGTTGAAGCATGAGAACGATTTCTTAATTGCCAATAAATGGCTAAAGCACATTCCATTCAGAAACGTAACACTATCACAGAGTACGAAAAATGAGCAACTGAACAGGTTAATGTACTCCAAGATCCTTTTATGAAAGTAATCATGCAAGATGATTTTACTACATCACGTTTTTCCTCAAAATGTGGTATTAGTCGGTAGCTACGTATAACACAACCATCAGAAACACAAATAAATCTTTGGACATTATGTTGGAAGAAGGTTAATATACAATCTATAACATTAAGGTGCTTGAATTGATTTTGTGTGAAACTATGTATGCAAGAGCTGATCGTTAATATGTAATGCTCACATGTTCTATCAAGTAGATGGGCAATTTGTGGCAAGATCTGATACTAACAAGCACACTGGACATATTATCAAGGAGAACATATAGAGGAAGGTATGTTTCAGTCGATCACATAGCCGCAATAATCACGTCATATTGTCGGAAGAAAAGGGACAAAATCTTCAACTGAAAAGGAAGATCAGTGCTTGCTATATTTATGAAGGTAAAGAAAAGCTTTCTCTTGCAAGAAGAAGATGTTTTCAAGGTCATACACATAATGTAGCTCCCAGGATATGGCCAAAATTTGGATGTCTCCTATTGCCTGAGCTGAAACAATTGTCGGAATAGGTTATCCTCCGTGGCGATCTATGAATGATTCAGTTGGAGTGGAGTGCCCGGTATGAATTCAACAGATATTTTGCATTCTTCAGCAGGAGTTTTAGCATAAAAAGACTACAAATAAAGAGAAACCAAGCAAGACTTGGTAGCTGAACCCTCAGTTCAGAGACAACCAAATTTTCAGCTCCTGACATCGATGCCAAAATTTGGTCTTCCTCCACTTGTGACAAGTTTGGCAAGCGGAGTGACTAAGCATAAAAGCAAAGAAAGCAAGAAAATATCCTCCTCTCTAGTCAAAATTTATGTTGGGGTCGGTTGACTTTAGGTGGATGCGCCACAGAGAGACAGAGAATATGGGCAGAAGGGTCAGCAAGGTGGCATAGGAAACCTGTGCCCTTCTCGGGCCTTTTTTTCTCTATCTAACGCTCCATAATGACACCGAAGAAAACCCAAACTAGAAAAAAGAAGCCGACAAACTCAACTTGGAGACCTAATATACAGAGAGTGCTGCCTAATTTCCTTGATGCAGCTAAGCAAATCTTCATCTCAAGAAAGCGTCTCCAAAGTCCAAAACACAGATAAAACACCTGTCTTTCGATCGCTTATTGTATTTGGCCGGAAAAGTTCACCGTCCTTAATCTTGACACTATAGATTATCTGCAACGGTAATAAACCCATGACATCTCTTCCTTCCCCTTCCAAATCCTCCGGTGCCAGGAAACCAATCCAAGAACACGTCTTTTCCTTTCAGGAAACAGGGAGACCAACAAATCGTGCGCACATCAAAGCTAAGAGAGGTCGGAAATCAAGAAAGCACATCGAAAGGAGGGTTTTTTAATCCAAAGAAACAAAAGCAGGAATTTGAATGAAAGAACCATGGACATGTTTTTTGTTATTTGTGTTACCATGAACTGATCGAGCTCCTTGTCGTCGCCGAGCATCTGGCCGCCGCCGCCGCCGCCGAGCACCGAGTACTTGGACACGACTTGCTGCGACTGCGCGAGTTGCGCGTCGATCCTCGGCAGCTGGTCGACGGGAGTGGCGATCCTCAGGCACGCCACGTGCGCCGACAGCAGCTGCTCGTACAACGGGTGCGCCAATATCTCCGCCTTGTACCTCGCGTTCTGCCACGTCCCCTCCCCCGCCTCCCCGCCGCCTCCGCTCCCCTGCACCAACGCCTCGGCCTCCCCGAGCTCCCCGCCCGAGTGGCCCCGCCCGCCGCCGGGTTCCGCCGAGATGGCCGCCGCCATGGCGGAGTCGCTCGAGACGGGGACCTCGTCCTCACTCCCGCTGCGCCGTAGGATCGGCGGCCGGGGCAGCCAGTGGCCCGCGCCCCCTCCGCCTCCCCCGGCCGCGACCGGCGACGCCGAGGAGTCAGCCGAGGTCTGGAGGTGGAGGAAGCTGCCGTCGGCGTAGTGATGCCCCTGCTGCCGGAGAATTGCCCTGTTGAGCCACGTGGGTCCGCCCGCTCCGGCCATCGAAGGCTTCCCTGCAGTGGCTGCTGCGTCGGCCATGAGGCGCTGGAAGTGCTTCCCCTCCTTCGACGCAGCGGTATCATGCGGAGGGGCGGCGAGTTGATCCATGGCGGTTCTAAGCACCGCCGGGCTGTCCCCACCCAGCTGCTGCTCCGCGTACTGCGGCAGCGTCAGCTCGTGGGAGAGGTGGTTGTGAAACGCCATCGCCCCACCTCCCGTATCCCCGGCTCCAATCTCCTCCTCAAAGCAAAACAAATCAAAATCCAAAGGCACAGAAGAAAAGAGAAGAGAAGAGGAGAAGGGTGGGGGGTGGGGAAACCAGGTGAGACGGGGACGGGGACGGGCACGGGGACGGAGGGAGACGTTGAAACGATAGGCCACACCTGGAAGACTCTCCCTCGATCGCTTGCTGTTGGTTAGCTTTTGTCGTTAACCAAACTTACTTAATTCCTAATCGCACCTTTCTCTAATCCAACAATTCCAATAATTATGTCGAATACGCAGGCGGAGGTGGGACGCGAGCCGTCGACGCTGCCACCATCCCCCCATCCGACGGCTCTGGAACGGCCACGTCGTCTCTACGAGACCAATTATACGTATCCATAGCTATAAAAAGCACCGCCTTGTTTCTATTAGGCGGGACGCATTAATTACGGCGAGCGATCGATTTACCCGAACGTCACCGGCCGGACGCGTGGCGACTCGAAGCCGCGTGGACCACCGCCCGAGGGCAACCGTCCAATGGGAGCGCGATACGTGGGAGGCCGAGGTGGGGCCCGCGGCGGGTTGCGACGTCCCCTTGTACGGGTGGGCGATCGGTCTGCTGCGCCGCCGGTCGGACACGGCTTTCGATGCACCCCCCTTTTTTTTCCCTTTTATGTAATAATAATAATATAATTATTGTATTTATTATTATATTAATTTTATTTTCTTGGTGTCCGGTGAATACCGTTAGTGACTGTTGGTGAATCGAGTCAATGCCCGCAGGGAATTTTCTATGCTTGAATTAAAGAAATTTCAAAAACAAGATAATAACAATAATTATATAAGACTATAAAACAAAATTTGAATTGTTAAGAGAAAAAAAAGTTATTAATATGATAATAATAATATGTATGTATATATATATATATATATATATATATATATATATATATATATATATATATATATATATATATATATATATATATATATATATATATATATATATATGTAATCGAGAATAGTAATATGATAGATAATGAATTATTTTTGGGGGGAGGAATTTATGTGATTGTTTGCAAGCAATGGAACTAAGATTTCAAAGGAATGTTTGCATCCACATATGAGTTATCAACAAGGAATCATCCTGTGATCCACTAGCAATAGAGAGGGTGCACCGCTGGGAATTTTAATGAAATTAATGCATGTCACAACATAAGCTTAAAATAATTATTACGAGCCAATTACCCATATGAAACAATCGGATCAAAGTATGCCAAATCAGTGAGCATGGAAGCCTTCCTTCTTCTTGCTTCCACCAAGCTTATAATTCACATCGAGGTTGCTTGTGGTGGGTGGAATTGGCATATATATATATATATATATATATATATATATATATATATATATATATATATATATATATATATATATATATATATATATATATATATATATATATATATATATATATATATATATATAAGTGATAATACACAATCAAACTACTAGAGGAATGTTCTTAAAAAATTCCAGCTTTTAAAAACTACAATATTTATAATACTTATATACACAAAGTTTAGGGATTATATATTAATATATAAATCAATAAGTAAC
Source organism: Musa acuminata AAA Group (assembly GCF_036884655.1). NCBI lineage: Eukaryota > Viridiplantae > Streptophyta > Magnoliopsida > Zingiberales > Musaceae > Musa > Musa acuminata. The sequence goes on from NC_088333.1 coordinate 4,007,456, forward strand.
AAGAAATCATTTGACTTTATTCCTTGTGTGTGTGTGTTTATTTTTTTTGTAAGCTACAATGTTTGACATTATTATCTCACATCATAAAACAGAATAGAATGGAAGATCCATATAACCTTTTTTTTTTCAAGTGCATAGCTTGATTTAGAAAATCACACATCATGATGATGGAAAATATATTCCACCATAAAAAGATAAGAGATGGTCACTTCTTGTGACACATTATTGTGTCTATCATTTGTAAAAGAGTATGTGAATACATCACAAAGTCCAAAACCTACTAAAAGAGTCCAACATCTTGCATGACTTTACACATCAGAATGAAAGGAAATAGGTAGCTTTTTATCATGCCTTAGATAGTGACCAGTGAAAGAAAAAGAAAAAGAAAATAAAAAAGGAGGTTCTCATTCGGACTGTCCATTGTATGGCACAACTTAAGACCTATCAAGGATGATTAAGAGAATTTATATTGTAAGGGGACATCTAAGTTTATTTATGCAAGTGTTGAGATTTTGAGTTTTTACAATTTAGTAATGTTAAATTCTTTTTCTTGAAAGCAACCAATTTAGTAAGATATTGGGAAAATGATACATGTAGAAGACCTCAAATAATTGTGTGATTGATATGGAAACTCATCTCATCACCATATCTCCCTCTTAGCAATTTTATATAAAGTGAAGAAACTTTTAGTCATATGTTACACAGATACTTTTTATCCTCCCCTCAATTTTTGCAAGAACAATTGGACCACATGCATGTTGCACTTTATTATGTTTCTTTTTCTAGAGGGAGAATGTTGTACATTGGCACCTCTAATTAAATAAATCATTATAGTATGTATTTATTGAGAGTTGATATTTTGCTAGAAAATAGCAAATTTATATTGTTTATGTTACAAGATCTTCTATCCTTGACTACCTCCTAAGGAATAATCTATAAGAATGCTAATAAACTTGATAACATCACTGACAAAAATACAAAAATTACTTTTATGAAATCATTAGATCCATCATCTATTAATTAAGAAAAATAAATACAGATAGAATAGGTTGACCATAAATAATGTTATTCTATAATAATTATAATTATTTTAAAATTTTATATTCATAATTTGCTATATTGAAGCAATACATTATTATGAGCCTGTTTCAAATCTTCTATCTTATTTGGTGTACTATATTCTTTATGATACTTTCTCTTTTGATATGAAAATATTTTTTATCAGTAATCACTCAACAGATGGTAATACACACAATAATATAGTCTGATCAATAATCAAGCCACATGAATATTAGTCTAAAATAATATTATAGCCATAAAGATCCCATATAATATTCTTCCTTACTAATCCGCTATAAAAATATCCTTAAGCACGATAATTAAGATTTAATATTTTTTACTAAATTTATTTATCCTCATCGGAATTAAGTTGAAAGTTTGAGAGATAAAAAATAATAGGATCTTAATCTTTCTGCAAGTCAAATGCAAAACATGCACTCAAGCTCATCTCAATCATTGAAAGTGCTCGAGCCATCTCAATAATAATCTTATATCTGTGATGCACATGGGTCTAAATTATGTCGAACTGATTCAAATATCAAATTTAGATATCATCGAAGTATTTTTGTGTGAAAAAATATCTCATCTAGATAAATGGAACACACACGTGTGTGTTGACTCAGTGTGTCATATTTGGATTAGGCGTAGCCAAATCAATCAACTTTAGCTATGACCGATCTAGGAGTCATTTTCATTTCATAACAACTTCTTACTAGGAATAAAAGTTAATAACCGTGACATTTAATTGAGATTATATTTCGATAGAATTCGACATCTTAGACTTTTCTCGATATTGTTCAAAGATACATGTAAAATAATATATCGATCGATTCCAAATCAACATCCGATCGGACGATCAACTTTTAACCTAATAATATTATTATTCATCAACTCCAATTTTGATCATATTAAATTATTATTGTTGTTACAAGGTAAAGATGGATTCTTAATGATAATATAATGAAAAGCTGATGTCATTCGATAATAATTTTGTATTAGGAAGTAAAAGTTAATAACCATGGAATTTAATGGAGAAGGTTATATCTTGCAAAGATACATGCAAAATAATATATCGATTGACTCCAAATCAACATCCCATCGGACAATCGACTTTTAACTTAATAATATTATTATTGATCATATTAAATTAACAGAAGGATTCTTATTGAGCAAATGCGATGGCGATAATACAAAGAAAAGCTGATGTCAAAGAAAGCCATGCGTCGTTGTCATGGATGATTCCATAATAATCCGGTAGTTAATTTTAATGTGTCATTATGTCATCAAGCTGTGAGAGCTGTCATTGCTCACACTGCCATTTCCGTTTAGGTGGGTGTTACATGGATTGCGTAATTTAATATAATACTTCGAATATAAAAAATATATATAACTTAAATACTTTTCCCTTATTAATGAGCATAGCTTGATGCAAAATTAACTAATTAAAAAATAAATATCTAAAAACACCCTTGAAGATTGATTTGCTATAATCAGATTTTACTGAAATATGTTGGATTAGAACTAAAATGATGAAAATAAAAACCCTTATATTTAGAGTGATTTATATATAGGATGAATTCTTGAAAAAAATCTCTCTCTTTCGATTTTTCTTGAGAAGCATTCCCATTTTCAATAAAATTTCAAACAGTGCTATCTTTTTTGTTTATTGCTAAGAATATTTTTCGCTCGCTTTTTTTTAATAGTTCGATCAATAGGGTAAACTAATCCAATTATAATATTTCTAGTAATACTGTAAAATACTATAATGCAGTATAGCAACATCGTAGTATAGTGCTTTTTATAAATTTTATAAAAAATATAATGTTTATATTATGTTATAGTATTTTCATTAATTCCAGAATAATATTGTGATGCATTACAAAAATATTTTTTGTACAATATAACATAATATTTTTTGTACTGTCTCATAGTATTTTTCTGATATTATTTAGAATAGCGTAAAAATATTATAAGGTTTACCGTATGAAGTGATCCAGAGAGGAAGAGAAAGAGAAAAAGAAAAGAAAATAGAAATATTTTTTTCGGGAATTTTGTTATTTATTTATTTTGGCAAAATAAATATAAAAAGGGCTTCATGTTGGTGGGGGGCAAATCAGTAAAAAAGTTGAAATAGTGGGGTTGGACAGTTGAGAAGGGTGAGGTTTGAATGGTGGTCACGGGCGCCGGTCGCGGGGCCCACTGAGCAGTTAACGGTCGCGCGTCAATCGCTTTCGCTACCCCTCGCGCGCGCGCGTGCCGAATACCGGCAGTCTTCGCCTTCCTCTGCGGCCCACCACTCGACGCGTGTTGCGCTCGTCAAAAGATCGCGGTATATTTTATTTCGGCTCCCCTCCTTTTTCCACACACACACACACTCTCTCTCTCTTCCGCCGGTGGAAAAGATCCGATTCGATTGGGGTTTCGTCTGGCATCCGGCAACCCCCGGTCCCCCACATACACGTGTCCCAACCAAAGAACGCCAGCTTCCCCACCTCACCTCTGTCCTCCTGCTACATTTTATCTTCACCCCTCTATGTATCAGTGATCATAAGATTAGCCACAGATTCTTTTAGCTGGGGTGTACATATATCTCATGTAATCGAGGTGTTGCAGTCTGCAAAGCTATGGGCCAATGTTTGCTTTTGTTCTTCGAAGCTATAGTGACTTCATCCATAGGAGGAGGGTAGCCGGTCACAGCAGCTTACGAGTCCTTTTCTGGACTCAGCTAGATTTGCTCACCTTGTAGTTCGTACCCTACTCCATAACCACACACTATACTAGAGCACCAAATATTTAGAAAGCCACGGCTAACCTGTTCATGGGGCTCATGGTTTTCTAGGTCACGGCCATCCATTGGAATCCCAGGAGTGATGCTGAATCGACCTGAAATGTCTGGTTTGATCCTTTGCCAAGTCGAGTCCTTCTAACCTTTTGCTTGCTGAAGGGAATTGGATCAGGACTCAAAATGATCACATCATCTTTTGCTTTTCTCTTCTTTTGAAGCAGGTGGGCTCCTGCTGCCTGGGTAGTGAGCAGTGAGTGCCAAGCATTTCAAGTACAGAAGAAGGAGAAGAAGAAGAAGAAGAAGAAGAGAGGGGAGATGGGGCTGCTGTTGCCCTTTTGTACTTCTCACATGCTCTTGTTACTGATGACTGCTCAGGTTTTGCAGTCTTGTCATTGAGGACATTTGAGACCAAACCTTAAAGCTCTTCCCCAGAGGCTGCTTTTTGTCTGGGCCCTGCCCTGGCACGGCATGCAGTAGAAAAGCTTCTTCCGTTCTCATTAGTAGGGCTTTAGCTATGGAGGGCAATAATTGAGGCAGGTTAATGCCCTCATGAATGGGATCAAAAGGAGGACCTCTGACCCTCTGAGACAATCCCTTATATGGTCTCTGGCGAGCAGCTCCTCTGCCTCTTTTCCTCGAGGACAGGTTATCTGTTAAGGTCTCCAGGCAGCAGAGGTCAGAAGAGGTCCCCCTCGTGACTTTTGCTGGCGCTGTTTCTTACAACTGGCAATTGCCATGGTGGTGTTTGCAAACAGTGATGATACCATCCGTAGTAATAACATACCTGAGAATATGCTACAGAATCACCTTCTGAAGGAGCACTTCAGAAGGTCCCCCTCGTGACTCATGCATTACCCGTTCATCAGTGTCTTCAGTTGCCATCGCTCTTTCATGAGTAAAAAAGAAGCATGCACGACTGCGCACTTTGCTTTTCATGTCCGACAAAAGGATCATTTGCTGCAATCTATCAAAGGACAAATGAAGAGCACAAGGCTCCCCGGTGACATGGGTCGTTTCCTTGTGTCTCTGTCTGCCCTTCAAGCACAAGCCCTTCGTTTCTCCTTCTGCCGTCTCCAACGAGGCCGCCATCTCACTACTGGCACGGCCTCTTGGTATGCAAACATTATCAGTCCCTGTGATCTTACTGGGTGTTTCTTCTCTAATCTATTTATAGAAATCTATCTTCATACTCAATTTGCTGTGCGCTGAGTGACGAAGGAATGGTTTATGATCACGCCCTCAACAGTATAAACACCGAATGCTAAACACAGTCATCGTTTCAAAACTAAACTACTCCATCAGCTTTATCTTTTCTTTCCTTTTTTTTCCAAACCGAGCCAAGGAAGTCAACCAAGTTGTGCTGAGGATGGAGACCTGAGAGAAAAAGAAAGCAATGAAATATCATGGGATGCTTGACTCCCCCTTATCTTTGGAAATTAAGGCAGTCTCCATCTGGATCCATTTTGTCTATCCTGGTGTGTATCACTTATTTGTTGGCTTGTGATCATCCTCCTCTGTTTCAAGAGCAGGTCCCTCGCCTCGGCTTTCAGGCAACACCGGCCATGACATGACACCTTTGTCGAGTTCTGATGACCAGCCCTTGTCGCCTTATCTGAAACCACACGCTGCAGCAGTGCTCGGCTATTATCCATTTGTTTACTTGCGGATGGAGGGTGACCCCACTCGATGAGAATCTTTCTTCTTATCATTTATTTCAATAGGAATGCCTCTTTGGTATGTCAAAGAGAGCAAAGGAAACAGTGACCGGATTCAATGGCTTCTAAGGTCGGATGGATATGGGTTGGTCTAGTGGCATCTCTCTCGTCTCCCCCTCGCTTCCAATCCCACAGCCCCTTTTTATCTGCCATCCAAGCCTCGTACCAGCTGAGCTAATATGCCAAATTTTGTATAGTGTACTGAAGTAGCAGATATCCAAACTGAGATTGCACGTGATAACTCCGGAAGGAGGAAGGAGGCTGAAATCCTTATAAAAATAGCTATATCTGTAAATGTTAATCACTTGCACACCATCACAGTTCTTCTACGTTGACCGAGTTATAGCTTGTGAATGAGTTATCAGGACTCGAGCATCATCACAATTCTTCTCCATTGTCTGGGTTCCTAGCCCATCGACATAAAGGCCCAACGATGGATGCCCAGTCCATGGAAGAGTTTCTGAACGACCATTCCTTGGCCCCTTGTAGAAAGCTTTCTTTTTGTTTGTTTGTTTGTAGTGATAGGCTAGCGATGCTAACGTTGCATGATTCGCTCCCATGCGAACCACCAGTGGGGTGCATGATTAAGACCAGTCAACGGAAGAAACATAGCAGAGAATGCTCCCTTTGTCAGAACACACTATTTTCCATCCACATAACAATTCAGCTAAATTTTCTCCACCAACGAAGCCGTATGATTAGAAGCAGCGTTCTTCGCCATTTCCCCTCATGCCCTCCGTGCTGCAATGTTTCTGCGACTAGGAGCTATCTCTTGCCGTTCGTTGTCTAGGACTTGCTCAGACTTGCAAGTTCCTCGATCAACTTCTGTTCTTCGCTGCTTAATCTCTTTCGGATCTCCACCTGCACACGAACCAACTGATCTCCCCTGCCGTTCCGCTTTCCGAGGTAGGGAACCCCTTTCTTAGCCATTACCAGAGTCGTACCTGCCTGTGTCCCTGCCGGAACCTTTAGATCCACCATGCCATCCACCGTTGGAACCTTTAAGTGGTCCCTAAGATTGTGTATAGAGAATGTTGGTTCCATCCATCTTCAGCACAGGATCTGAGAGAACTTCAATGAACACATAAAGGTCTCCAGGAGGGCCACCTCTCCTTCCGGCGTTCCTCTCGGACCGAACCCTGAACCGGCTACCAGAATCGATTCCAGCTGGAACTTTCAGGCTTATCCACTTTATCCTCCACACACGACCATCTCCTCTGCATGTATTGAATGGGGTAGAGATTTCACCGGCACCACCACAAGTTGAGCAAGTCATGACCTGCTGGAATACACCCAGTGGTGTCCTTGCTGAAGAGAACTTGCCCTTGACCTCTGCAAGTGTTGCACTAGCTTGGATTTGTACCTGGTTTGGCGCCAGAACCATCACAGGTTTCACAATTTTCCAGCCTTATAATCTCTATCTCCTTCCCAACACCAAAAATTGCCTCTTTGAAATCTAGGAGAAGATTATAGCTCTCGTCATCCCCCTGCATTGCCCTGTTGCGAGCAGCTCTGGTTCCGCCCATCCCACCCATGCCTTTAAATAATCTCTCGAAGATATCAAATGGGTTGCTGAAATCCTTCAGTTCAGAGAAAAGTATAACATTAGCAATAAGCAGAAAGTTTATTGAAATTTATCTTTCACAGAAAAAAAGAACCTGCATCTGGCTGATACTCAACCCCATGCCCATGCCAGCACCTTTGAGGTCAGCTTCTCCATACCTGTCATACAGAGACCTCTTTTCATCATCTGACAAAACCTACGACATGGTGACTTTCAATCAGGAATGTTGTCAAATCTACCAGTTTTGAATAAGTATATTCATGACAAAGGGAATAACCTCGTACGCATTGCTAATCTCCTTAAACTTCTGTTCTGCTCCAGGATCTCTAAAACAAATAACACAGCCATAGTGAGCCCATCTCCAATTTTAGCAAAACTACTTAGTCATAATTGACTCGAAGTCTCAAAGTTAGCTTCAATATCTTTTCTCTATAATAAAATACAGGATAGGATCATGGCTTGAATATCTTTTCCCCATCATGAATACAGGATAAATCAAACCATTATGCACTATATGAAGTTGAAATCAATTGGGGAAAAAAAGACTTCGCAAGATGAGAAGCTCAATCCAAAACAAAGAGGGTATGTGATTTCCACAGTCCTGACCTTCTATCTTATCAACAGCTGCAACAGAGTTATTATATGCCTATTGCTGGGTTAATTTAAAACCACTACTTAAGAGGCAAACTAGTTTGTCGATGTTTTTGAGTTACTTAGGAGTTTAGACCACTCATGTACTGGATAGTTGGCTTTTCTAATGTACACAAGAATGATCAAATTCTATATAAGTAAAACAATGGTACTATACAATGCCTATGAACCATTGCATCCTAATATTGATGTGACACAATCTTCTGTTTGCATCCTATACTTTTAGAGTTTAGACCACTCACGTACTGAACAGTTGGCTTTTCAAACGAACACTAGAATGATCAAACTTCTATATAAGTAAAACAATGGTTCGATACAACGCCCATGAACCATTGCATCCTAATATTGATGATATAATCTTCTGTTTGCATCCTAAAGTAATTGTAGCTTGGACGATTTTACATGTTTGCTTTAATTGCTACACAAAGGAGAACAACATTAAAAGAATTATTGCACACAACTAATCCAGTTGTTGCATCAATCATTATCCTATTCATCTGCCGATTTTTCCTCATTGTTTTAGCTATGACTGCTTCTTTTCTTAATTCTTAATGCTTCTCTCTTCCTCTCTTCATTTTCCACTTCTTCATTTTCATGGCAAAGAATATCAGATCAGGAAAAGTTTTATAGAAGCAACTGATATTGACCTGACATTGGTTAGTTTGGTCAGACATAAAGTTAATCTTCGATTTCATGCCTATATTTTAGAGCTACCTACATAGAGCAGACTTCCGCTTATAACAAAGACATGCTTTTCATGTGCATAAAGCCAGGGTACGTCGTACCGAGCTGTAATGCCCAATATGGGCAACACATGCTGGTCCGATAAGGGACTGGTACATGGACTGCTCTATATCGAGTGGTACACATTACATGACCTCGTTTCGGGCAATACGAGATTTGTACTTGTCAGTAATGGTCAAAATCCGATCGTTACCGATCAAGGACCTTACCCTATTTCAAACAATCAATTTGACTGTTTGAACCATAGAAAATGATTTTTAAACCCTTTCCTCACCCTTTTTTCAACTCATTTCACTCTCAAACTCTTTCTCGCTCACATCTCTCTCTCAGTCTCACATTTTCACTCTCTTAAACTCAATAAGACTATGATATGTGGATTAGATCAAATTTGGGAGGATTAAGAGGAAGAATACTTTAATCAAAAGAAATTAGAGACATCCAACTATCATAGTCGTCTACCGAGCGTGCAAAAGCAAAGACAAACGCAAAAGGGAAGGCAATAGCATTACCAGCACTATTGGAAAGAATCGAGTCGGGCAATGAGACACTTTCTCAATCGCATTTAATAATCTGCTCGGTCTAGAGACATGGTAGCAACGTGAACAACGGTGCCTCAACCGATGATGAGAGCGAGCTGGGGAGTCTATGGTCCCGTATATATAATTTAGGGGAGGCGCATGATCCGAGGAGCAATATTTTACACGTCATCCAAGATTCAAATCATGAAGCTCGACAAGATCAAGTTTAGTGATTGCATGATAGTTTATTACAATTTGGTTAGTCAAAGATTATGTAGGTGGGAAAAATAGCAATGCTTACCCAATTTGAGGCATCAACACCATATTAGCAAAATGACAAGCCTTAGCTCCTGGATATGCATTCCTAAGTATTGCTTGAGGTTGTATTCCCATCCGAGGCACTGAAGCACCTCTAAATGGTACAATTGTCATTGGAATGTGCAGCTAACAGGAAAATATCCGCAGGTCAAACCTTCTAGCTTTTCTCTGCAATAACAAGTAAGATTATCAGCTTTCTTGAATCAATAAGAACACAAAGGTGAAAAATATCACATGGTCACGACCTAGTTATTTGCTTTTTATTCTATTCAATTTATCTACTGAAATAAAAACAAAGATCCACTAATGAATATGTCATATTACACTTTATTTGTGTGAACTCTGACAATGCCCTCCGGTTACTCTTTTAATGCCTATGGACACACTAAATTGTAAAATCAGCTCAAATATCACAGACAACAAAATTCCCAGAGTGTGGGTGTTTGTGTGTACAGACAGACAGACACACACATATATATAGTAGGCCATGATAGGAGTGATATCTTCTAATCACTTCCCAGCCATCATACTACCACTTCTTCACAAAAATATATCAGCTGAAGAATAAACCACTTAAAGAAATTCCTGATGTTTCTCCATTCTTCCGCCGCTGTCTATATGCTAACCTCACCCACTTCAGTATTCAGATTAACTCAATCTGCAGGCACATAACCCTAGCAGGTTGCCTTTGGATATAAATCCAAGATAAAGGTACATGGCCCTACCAAATTACCCTTGGATAGGAATCCAAGATTCACGACAAATCAATTCCCCTGAAGTAAAGATATCAATAGCTTGGATTCTCAACCTACACACGAACTACTACCTCATACATATCCGTCTCTACAATCAGTCCATTCCATCAGATACTCCATGTCAATGGCCCTTAATGCACTGCCTTGGAATAAAAAGATTCCTCCTCATCTCCAGCCAAGCAAGAAATCGATATTATGGAACAAGATCGTAACAAAAAACAAACATATCATGCCCAAAACAGAAGCACCGATACCACAAAGACGATTCCGACATTAGCCTCGAGAAGAATGATTCTTACTTTAGACACGAAAAGGAAAATAGAGAGAAGAAAACAAAGCCGACGGCGACGGAAAGAGCAGAAGCGGAGATCCGCTTCTCCTTTGCTCTCTCACGAGCGGCCAGCGGCGACGAGGTGTATTCCGTGGGGAATGCTATGGGAGTAGGTCGGGGAGGTCGCGAGGATGAGAGCAGGAGGGTAATTAATCGACGCGGGACGGGGAATGGGGAAGTCGTCCAATTAGTGCATCAAAATGATTGGCGGCGGAGGGTTCTCTACCTCAGTGTGCCCGCAAACTATCTTGAACCGTCCATCCATGTCACAATTAGTAAAAGCTGATGGAGATCTTATTAAGGGTGGGTGAGCATGGGTCATTCTTCGACCTTTAGAATACATAATGAACTATTATTAATCAGCCAACTTTGGATACAATTTCAATTCAGTTCATAAACTTCAATTTGAAGTGAATTTACGTTACTGCACGCATATAATAACAACAGCAAACGGTAACATCCCAATTATAACCTTCTTTGTTTAATTGAGTCGTTGAGATCTGTACATCAGTCCATCTCAAAGCACAATCGACATTTAAATGTCAGAGGGTTGACAAGTTCACATACAAAGATGGGAAAGAATAAACTGTCACACGCATAAGTAAGTTAATATATCTAAGTTTATCGAGGTTTTTACCTAAAAGACATTTGGACTTGGGGGGAAGGGGGGGGGGGGGGGGGGGTCTCTACTAAACATTGCTGTGCAGTTTGATCGTTCATGCCTTGGCCAGCAGCAACGAAATAAGTGATCAGCCTTTACCACATCACGACATGTTAATCTAAACAATCCGGTAGCTCGTTGAGATCTGGTAATAAGAACTTGTTGCTCACAGATTGACGAGATACAGGAAGAGGTGGCTCGAGTGCCATAGCAGCATTTGCATCTGCTACTGGAGCCTTGGGCCCGTCCAAGCTTGACTGGGAAAGCAATTAACAAGGATTAGGAAATTGCTAAAATCTGTTAATTATAAGCAGATCAAATCCAGAGGTACTCTCTCGAAACACAAAAGACAGAATTAAACCAAATAAAGGCTAGAAAGAAATCCTTCTCTTCCCACATATCATAATGGGTCTCGTCTACACATATGCAACATTAGTAATGCCTTGTGCGTTTAAATAAAGAACATAATACATAATACTGCCAATTATATCATGCGTTGTATGAACAGGAAATCTATGTTGTGAAATGTTTCTAGCTGGTAAGACTTTTACAAAACATATGAAATATAAGCATCTCTTCAGTTTATACAACTATGCTTTTCATCTGTGTGTTATGTAACTGAGAGATAAGGTTTGGTTCAGCTTGAAATCGACTACCACGGACAGAGTCCCCAGTTCTTATATGTTTGTTTCCTATATGAGATTTAGCATGGGAGAGTGACCATATGTTTCTCTATCCGGTGAAATCATTGTTGGAAACAAGATGGAGGAGTAGGGAGGTTGGGGAAGGTAGGGATGATGTGATCACCAGCAGCTGCCGATTCACCGCTTTCAGCTCCTCAGCAGCCCTTCTCAAATCCTCCCACTCCTACTCGTTAGAATCCCACAACCACCAGTCCACACCGTGCCTACTGGATCAGTAAAAGACCATCCCAATGTAAGAGTAGACTCACTGTTAGAATCTTGCGTCTTTCTCTTCCAGCAAAGATTTCTCCACGGCGTGAAGCTCGGCTTTCGTCTGCCCTCCGAACCCCAATGGCACCCCAACTCCACCACTACCACCATGACGAAAGATGAAGGATAAATGGATTAGACTCACAACATTTGTCATCGATGGCCCCCTGGATTCTTAAAACCAGTGTCAGCCGTTGCATCGCTTCCCCCTATCAATAAAAATCATGGATTTAATGGTGAGTTTGAGAACCATTTGAAATGTGTATTGAGGCCTCAACACACATTTTAGATGTAAATTAATGTGAGTTTATATAAGATTAGATATATTCATTTATTTAATCTCATTTGTTTACTAAAAATATATTCATTTTTGAATATATATATATATAATTAAAATATTTAATAAACTTTGAAATATAATTTTACCAAATAATACTTACATAAATATATATTTAAAATACAATTTTTATTATTAATTAAATATTTAAAAATATTCTATAATCATTTATTTATATTTTTAAAGAATATATTAAAAATATAAAATATATTCCCCAAGCAGCCTAAGTGATAGGAGTGACTGACGTATACATAAAGAAAGTACATGCCCAAGACTACATGAACTCCGTCCAAGGACGCGTCACGTGACCCACTCCCAACATCTCAGATCAACCCAACGACCCACTTCTCGTTTTTCCAGTGCCCAATCTACTATTACCACCCACCGCCGCCCCTCGATCCAAATTAATTACAGCGAGTGGTTTCCCTCTCTCGCACGCTTCAACGCGGAGGGATAAAGATGAGAGCAGGCATCAGTACCCTTTTATGGACGATGATGCCCAGTGAATGGTACGGTAATAGGGGGGATTTGGCCAATATAGTGGAGACCGATCTCGCGTATGAACCGACTTCTTTGATTTAAACTACACTTGCACATAATTAAGTCGGACGAACATTTCAATTTTTATGGGGAAACAAGAAAACGAATACATGAAAAATAACGAAAAAATAGTGAGAATAAGGGGATCGGAAATTGATGAGGGCCATGATGAAGGGTAATATCGTCATCAGCAAATACAGAGAGAGAGAGAGAGAGAGATGAGGGGCAGAGCTCACCTTGGACGGAAGACCACCGCCGGGGGCGGCGTCGTCGAAAGATCTGGGCATCTTCGCGGCCTTCTCCGGCGAACTCGACCCCTCCTCCCCATCGCGGCTCGTCCAGCTCGTCGACGCGCTGCTGCAGCCATCCAGGGCTGACAGCGGGCTCGGGCGCCGCCGCCTCCTGCTCTTCCCCGCCGTCGCCTCCCGGATCCGCGAGACCTTGACGGTCCACGACCGCCTGATCCGCCTTCCCCAGTCCGGAAACTCCTCCGCAGGTAGCGGCGGCGGCAACGAGGACGACGGCCTCTCGTCGTCCTTCTCCGAGTCCGCCGTCTTCGTATCCGAGGGCTCAGAGGAAGGAAGCGACCCGGGCGCCGCGGTGGTCCGATCCGGATCGAGGCGGTGCTGCCATGGGATCAGCAGGATCCGCGGGTCACGGAAGCTGAGGAGCACGTCGGCGACGAGAGCATGATTACTCAACGCGTGGTGACACCAGGAGCCCGCGTCGTCGCCGTCGACCACCATGGGGCTCCGGGAAACCCTATGGGGAAGAAACTTGGAGAGGAAGAGAGGGAAGGAGAAGGGATGACTCGGGAGACAACTCGTCATCGTATTTATAGGCGCCCGATAAAAGTGTCAAGGGGCTGGAGCGGAGTCGGAAACGCTCCCAAAAGTACGGGAAACGAAGCCTTCCAAGTAAGGTTTTTAAGGTCCCGAGTTAAGTCACGATATCTTTTGATACGGTTTGGATTAGTTGTGAGGTGGATAACGGAGATAGCGTTGATTGGTGTCCTTCAGCTCTGTTACGCCCATTCAGGTATCATATGCCGCCATAAAAATAAAGGTAAAATTATATATTCTTGTTTTTTATATTAATATTTTTTATGTGTCATTATAATTAATCTTAGTTGGTTAACTAACGTTGGAAATTGGAGACCTGAATGAAATAATATCGATCGTAATTAAAAATTAATACATAAGGGATATATATATATATAAAGGACATATGTGTTATATAATAATGTATATGAGCTGATATAGTATTTTTGTGATTTAGCATGGATGTTCAATGTATCTTGTTGACTCTCTAAACTTTGCAAATGATTAAATTTAATATCATCAATCAATTAATATTCGATATATAATTTTATCTAATATTTAAGATAAAAAATAAAATAGACATCATCTTTCACTTACCTACTCGATAAGAGTTAGAAATAGTTAGAGGTGATCTCTCTGTAAAATATTTATAAAATATTTTATCCCTTTACAGTCAAATATAAAAGCTCATCTTCAACACAATGAAAAAGGGGATCACTTTTTAATCACTTACATCCACACTCACGTATCTCATGTTACTAACTTGCGCATCGAAGAGATCAGATTAGAAAAACTCTCGTGACCTGAGTCTTCGTGTAAGTGACACCTCAAGAGCTTGACATTTTCTCCTCGAAGGCATCTCAAACAACTCTATATATGAATCTAAACTATATTGGATTGATTAGGACATCAACGATTTCTTCCGAAAATATTTTTGGCATTAGGAGAGTCTAATGTTGTAGGAACGATCACCTGTCAATCCTATCAATGAACACTCAAGCGAAAAAGTTTTGCCCTGATTAATAGTACTTTCACCCAAGGGGCGATAGCCACCCATTCCACACATGGGTGCATCTACCTTGGCGCAGACATTAATGTGATATTGATGTTTATTTAATGACCCAAGTCTCTCACCCCTAAGGATAACTCCGAGCCACTTGCTCGTCCTTATCGAGATGTTCTTGAATCTCACTCAACAAGTGCATATGCTAACAAGTATGATATAGGTCGTTGCTCCACTTTTACTTTAATTAACCCAACAAGTGATGATAGTAGCTCAAATTACGATCCCTGACTTAATCAACACCGACATTTGTTGAGGTTTCTCGACCCGACATGGTATCGACATCCCAGGAGCTCTCGAGATTTATCGAAGTACCGATCGAGGGAGCATTTTGGTCTTCCAATCATGGAATTCAATGAACCGTATCACCACTTTATCCCTATCAAAATCTAAGGCTCAATTGGTAGATATAATAGAGAATTTCCTGTGGATACAACTACTAGATTGATGTTTGGAGGAGATACGATGAGAGTTTCAACAACCGAAGGGAGAAGCGTCGGTCGACCTCACCTTGGGTCAGTCGTCATTCACCTAAAAAATTCAAAACCAATTCTACCGAACTTCTATCTGCTATCCTTTGAAGCGTTCAATAGGAATGCCGACTCGATGAAGCACATTGTAACTTTTAGTACCCAAATATCATTGTAAGGTACTTCGAATGCTAAGTGATGCTGCCACCTTATTGCATGGTGAAGCATCATCGTGAGGGGAGAGAGTCCGTCATGAGAAGGTGTATCGCCACTACCATCTACCGTGTGGACTTCTGCTAGAGAAAAGTTTGCGAGAGCTTCTTCATCCAAGCAAACTAAGATCTGTGTTTTAGGGGATATATGAGTTCTCTTATATGAGAATGTCTTATTCGGCGATGAGGTTTTGTCGTTTTGAGTTTTATGCTCTCGATCGTCTCTCGGTGATCCGATGCTATTTTGTTTGGGAAATAACTTTTATTTTACTTATTTGTTGCACATGTGATACTCCCTGATGTTTCTCAATAGAATTAAGGAATATACTGTGAAAGAGATTGATTTCATTCATTGAGGAGATTGAAAGATTTCCCTCAATCATGCATTTAAATGACATAATCAGATCACCTCTTCAAATTTATTATTGATTGAGAACATAAGTAGGAATATTATTCTATATATGCCTCCATCATGATCTTCTATTAGAATTCACGAGAATTGACTCTCGATGAGGGGGGGAATGAGTGGGCTCTCAAAAAATATAAAAATGATTGATGTACGAAGATAATCTTTGAGAGCATAAAAGTGATCGATATGTAAAGAGTATATTGAAAAGAGTAAAAAAATCTATCATGATAGGAGGCACAAGATAAAATATATTCGAGGTGTGTAAGTTAAAAAAACTCAATCTGCATAAGAAGAAACTCAACTACGATGGAAGGCACGTGACAAAATATGCTCGAGACATATGAGTTAAAAAAACTCGCATAAGAAAAAACTTATCACGATAGGAGATATAAGATAAAATATACTCAAGACACATTAGTCAAGAAAACCCGATCCACGTAATAAAAAACTAATCACATCAAGAGATACAAGACAAAATGTGTCTAAGACGTATAAGTTTGGAAAACCCAACCCATATAATAAGGAACCCACGATGGCATAGGCATAAGACAAAATCTGTCCGAAGCGCATTAGTTAGGAAAACTCGACTCACGTAAGAAGAAACTCACCATGATGAAAAATACAAGGGAAAGAATACGTGAAGCAAGGTGGTCAAGCACCAACCCCTTTACTCAAAGTGGGTAGGCCATTGCCTAACATAGCTTATCGCTCAAGGTGGATCCCTCGACAATGGGAGGGGTAGGTTGGCAATGGATCATCACCAGTAGCATTGGCACCCCTTGTTTACGACACTCACCAAGCAAGGGAGGTCGAGAAACCCAACCCTCTCATTTGCCTAAGGTATAGAGGATTGAAAACTCGACCCTCCTTTTTCATAGTCGTTGAGTCGCAGAGGTTAAAAAATTGATCCTCGTTGTCGACCTCCACACCCAAAGGAGGGTCAGGTTTACCTCGAAAAGGATTGATCTACTACCAAGAAAGGCCATCGGCGAGGAGTAACCCCTTGCCGAGGGACGAAGGTCGAGCGCCTACCTCTATCGGTGTCTACCTAATGCATGGGTTCGAAGAACCAATCGAAGAGACGTAAGTTAATGTGTTAAATGAATTAGACAATACATTTCGTATTTCTCTTGCGATAGCTCTCAAAGTAAATAGGGAGGACAAATGATATGAAGAATATCGTCAGTTAATCATTATCTGACACGTGACCTTCACATGATGTTTAGGATGGAATGAGAAGACAAATGTCACCCTCCACTTGTTTGGCCATATGGATAATGGTCCAAGATAAATGATTATAGATTATCCCTCCTTATCGCACATATAGATAAAAAGATCAAGAGGAGGTTGTTAGAGGCGGTAAGAGTTGATTTTCTCATAAAATATTTCATAGAATATTCTATCTTTTTACAATCAGGCATAAAAGCTCATCTTCAACGCAATGGAAGATAATATCATTTTTTGACCACTCGCATCCACATTTGGGTTATTAATTTTAGTATTGGAGAGATCGAGTTTGTAAATTCTTTTTGACCCCATCTTAGTGTAGGTAAAATCTCGAGAGTTTAGTGTTTTCACCTTGGATAATTTTAGGCACACAAGTTCTTATCACGTCGGACTAATCAGGATATTAATAACTTCATCCATTATAATACTTATTATTCATTGTAAATGTGTGAAGATGAATTGATTTCATACATGACATTATATAAATCAGGAAACCCGTATGTTGGATAGCAAATATGGTTGTGCTAACCAAATTTAATTTAATTGATCAACAACTAGTTCCACTTGAGAATTTTTAATTGAATCCAAATATACAATTAGCTCCTCTTGAGGATTGTTAGGGAGTGTTGATGAAGCCGTATCGATTACGAGAGACTTTTCCTAAACCTAACTTACACATGAAGATATCTTTTTGACACTTCAAAAAGTTAACTTAATCATAGAGTTTTAAGTTAAAAGAATGAGATGAAGTTTATATTGTGGGAGGGATCCATTTGAGTTCATCATATCTTGTGACACATCACACTTGTTTGATCGAAATATCATTTGAACCCTTGTCATACAGGAATGATATATCATTCGATACTAACGGAATAGTAATTTGATGTGGATAAGATGGTCTATTTGACTGAAACATTAGTTAGTTCGTGGCACTTAGGAGTTGTAACTTTACATAAATCATTTTCTATATTAATCTTTATATTAATTCAATAGTCATCGACACACTATAAAATAGTTCCCCTGAAAAGTGGACCTTATGCCGAATAATTAAAATATGATTTATCCGATGAGATTTTTAACTATTTACAATAAGGGAAATATGTTCCCAAAAATTGAAGATAACTATAGTTAGGGACTTAGCGGTCATGTAATGGATGTTGTTGATATGGGACCCAACAGTTAAACTGGGCCCGGTGGTGGTGGATTCATGAGTTTGGCACGCGGCTTTACGATGACACGATGGATGTTGATATGGGACCCAACAGTTTAACTGGGCCCCGTGGATTCATGAGTTTGGCACGCGGAAAAGCCCCATCTCATTAAGGGCCGAACTAAAAACCCTAACCCTTGCTGAAGACCAGATTACGGCCGACGAACTCGGAAGAGAGGAGGAGGCGCGGCCATGGCGGGCGGCAAGATCGAGAAGAAGCGGCATCAGCAGGCGCCGCAGCAGCAGAGGTGGGGCGGCGGCGTCCCCTTCGAGAAATCGAAGGGCCAGCATATCCTGAAGAACCCCATGCTGGTCGAGACCATCGTCCAGAAGTCCGGCATCAAACCCACCGACGTCGTCCTTGAGATCGGCCCTGGTACCGGGAATCTCACCAAGAAGCTCCTCGAGGTTGCCAAGTCCGTCGTCGCCGTCGAGCTCGACCCTCGCATGGTCCTCGAGCTCAACCGCCGGTTCCAGGGTACCCCTCACTCCAGCCGCCTCAAGGTATTTATCTCCTTTACATCGATTTCAGTGTTCTATACCCTTTTATGTTTATACCTTAGCGCCTTAAGGGAGTTTTTGGATCGTGCGTGTTCAAATTTGTTCCAGTTTTGTTTATGCGTTTGGGGTCTTAAGGTAGTCCTTTGCATTTGAGACCACAATTTTTTACATTATTGGGTTAGAATTGCCTAAATATTGCACCTTGTAAATCCTAAAATTCTTTAGACATCAAGTTCTAGGCCTGCTAATTGAAAAAAGAGAGAGTCTGTAATGTGATTATCTGACTGCTTATTTTTTTCTTAAAAAGAAAGAATGTGATTCTTATGAAGGATAAAAATTGTGTTTTACTGATAATCTGGGCTGCCTAAAACCTGTGAGGTTAACACATCCTTATCACCCATCTGAATTGGAGCATGAGTGGTTCAGTGCAAGATGTTTCCTTCCTTGCATAGTGATTCTGTAGGCAATTGAGAAAAACAAGGCAATTATTAGTTTGATTGTTTGTTGAAGAATAGGCATACATATGGGAGCACCAAGCTTGAGTTGTATAGTCCAGATTTGTTTTCCACACTTCATCAAGGATGCATTATAAGTAAATGATCATACATGGATTTGAGTTCTGGTAAAAAAATTGTTCATCTCTAGTGCGAGAGATTGAATTATCTAAGAATTCAATCTTAGAGAAAGATTGATTTAAGAAAGATTAAACTAATGTCAGGTATCATGTTGTTGATACATCCAAAGTATGGACAAAGTATGTTGCACTTTGCTGCTTAATTTTTTTTTATACTATTAATCAGCAGACGTAATTGTTTCATATCAGCAGACAATTGTCTTAAATCTATCTTGAATCATGTAGGTAATTCAAGGAGATGTCCTGAAGTGTGAGCTTCCGTACTTTGATATTTGTGTGGCGAATATCCCTTATCAGATTTCATCCCCTCTAACGTTCAAGCTGCTAGCCCATCATCCAGCCTTCAGATGTGCCGTCATAATGTTCCAACGTGAGTTTGCTATGAGATTGGTTGCAAATCCCGGTGATAATCTCTACTGTCGACTCTCTGTGAACACTCAGCTCCTTGCGCGTGTCTCCCATCTCCTCAAAGTTGGCCGGAACAATTTTAGGCCCCCGCCAAAAGTCGACTCCTCTGTTGTGCGCATAGAACCTAGGCGACCACTTCCGCCTGTTAGTTTCAAGGAGTGGGATGGACTCATGCGCCTTTGTTTTAATCGGAAAAACAAGACCCTGGGATCGATATTTAGACAGAAGAGTGTTCTTTCATTGCTGGAAAAGAATTACAAGACATTGCAGGCTTTGCAACTTACCCGGAAGGAACAAATGGAGGAGGATGAGGTGTCTTCAGAAGATGCAGCAGTTTTGGCCAATATGGTTGAGGACCTTGGCATGGGTAATAATAGTGATGAGAAGGATGATGAAGAAATGGAGGTAGAAGACACGGATATGGTGGGGGAAGTGAGCGAGGGCTCCAGTTTTAAAGACAAAGTGTTGGGGGTCTTGAGGCAAGGGGATTTTGCGGAAAAGAGGGCAGCCAAGCTGACACAGGTAGATTTCTTGTGTCTGCTGTCTCTGTTCAACAAAGAAGGGATTCATTTCTCTTGACTGATTATGAGGACGATTTTCTTATGGCTGTAATTTTTCTTCCTACTTAAAACAGTTTTTGTGTAAGTGGATGTTTTGGATAAGTTTGTCCTTCCCAGGGAGATAGATTGTTCCCTCATTTCTTTATTGCACATTTGCTTATTTCTGTATTTGGTTAACTGCATGAAAATACAAGAATATTTTGC
This sequence comes from Musa acuminata AAA Group, assembly GCF_036884655.1. Classification (NCBI taxonomy): domain Eukaryota; kingdom Viridiplantae; phylum Streptophyta; class Magnoliopsida; order Zingiberales; family Musaceae; genus Musa; species Musa acuminata. The sequence continues at coordinate 4,028,106 of NC_088333.1, forward strand.
CTCCTGATGAATGAGCAATTTTCATGTGCATAGGCATATTACAGAATTCTGATGATGAGATGAGACTTTGCAACTGAATGTTCGACAGGGTAAGGAAGCATTAGGACCTTCCAAGTATTCTGTGTTTTTGTTCTGATAATGTTTCTGACAGTATGTGGAATTTCTCATATTTAAATATAAATCAGAATTTAGATTAGTTATTTTTTTCTCAAATGATTTATCCTTGATGGTAACCCAACCATCAGTGATCTTGTGGTGCTTTCTAATAGCATCTCTCTCAATTTCGGCAAAATTATCAACACTAGCAGGCATGATCATGCGGTTGGTATGATTAGCGATAAGCTTAGTGACTCGAAGCAGGATTAATAAGCTCTCTAGGTAAGATTCAGCATAAGTGCATGATCTACCCATTAGTTTAACACCAACTCTGATCCTAAGGGAATCCATTAGAGGCAGGAGTTAGAACCGACTTCCTGATTTCTAGTGATGGAACAAACAAAACATGTATCTCGTTCCACACAACCCCAACGAGAAAGAGTGATATTACTTCTTTATTATCCCATATCCTAAACTTAAAAAAATGATATTGAAATTCTTATTTACTCAATTTATCCTGACGTCATCGGTTTTATCAACAAAAGATACATGATAATATACAGTAATATCATAAAAATGATAGGTAAAAAAATAAAAATAAATTCAACATCCCAGTTATGTTTTCTTTTGTTATGTTATAATTAAAACATCTTAATCGTTTATTATGATGGTGGACGACGATACCATCGAGGGTCGCAAGTGGTTGTTGTGGTGGTGGTCAACGAGAATGACGCGATGGTCGACCTTATCGATGTTGATTTGAACATCGACGATCGAGGCGGGGGCGACAGCTGCGATAATAGTGGTAGTTTGATGATAATAATAGTAGATCTCGATGATATTCTTGAAGACGAGCAGGGCAAAATCCTGGAGGTAGAGCTTGAGAGACTTCCATGGCTTCTTGTAAGGGGAGGAGGACGAAGAAAATAGAGAACAACGATAGGAGGTGAGACAAATCGAGAGCAGAAAGAGGACAATAATCGCTTTGCATCATCCTGCATATGTATCATGCCCGTTTTGTATTTACATCGACGCCACTCTGCATCTACGTAGGGGGGAGGTGAGGCATTTATGCTGGTGTTATGCCACTCTACATTTGCATCAACAGGACGCAAGACCTTTGCCTCACCTCCTGTTGACACAGATGTAAAGCGACGCCGACATAGATACAGGATGATATAGAGTAATCCTCGTCCGTCCTCGTCCTCTCCCTTTGCCTTATCTCCCACTATCGCTCTCCCTCCTCTTCCTCCTCATCCCTTGGCAAGAAGCCACAGAAGTCCCTAGGCTCCACCTCCTGGACTCTACCACGTCTGTCTCCAAGGATACGCCCGAGATCTACCACCATCATCATCAAACCGCTATTGCTACCGTGACCGTCGCCCTATCCTCGATCGTCAATGTTTGAATCGACATCGACAAGGCTAATCACAGTATTATTCTCGTCAACCACCACCACAATAACCACCTATGACCGTCAATGATATCGTCGCCCGCCATCATCACAATAATTGACTAAAAAAATTTAATTATGGTATAATAAAAGAAAACACAATTGAGATATTGAAACCACCTTTTTGCCCATCTTTTAAGTGTCATTCCTACATATGTTGTATCTTCTATCAGTAAATATTAAGATAAATGAGGTTAAACGTTTCACTTTCATAACTATAAGAATTTCAATATAAATTTTTTAAACCTATAGATCTAAGTATAATTAGCACGGCTTGAGATAGTTCATTTCCTTTCGTTTTGATTGCTTATGGGCAAAGTATGTTCTTACCCAAATATACTTCACAGTGGAGTCCTTGCCTGCCAACGGTAAATAGTTAGTATAAGACCTATGTTAGAGATTAAAAAAAAAAGTGGATTAGATTAGGCTAATTCTAATTTGTGTTTCCTTGTCGGTTGCTCTTTATTTGGATCAGCAAACAACATGTGTCCTTTGACATGTATCTTATTCTTAATACATATTAAACTCCTCTAGACGAGATAATCTAATTATTTCTAACTTTAGATAGTCATCCGCCGTGAAGGAAGAGAGCAAACGGACACATAATAAGCCAAAGGAGGATTAGTGCCTTAACCAAACGTCTTGTAAATTAGTGAAATCATTATGGTTGTTGAATGTGTCCAATACCTGTTCCTGAGTTTTGTATCACCAATGCTTCATTCTTAACCTCTTTCACATCACAAAATATATGGCACCTGCATTAGATTAACATGATAAATGTCAAGTCTCTTGAGCATCATCCTAACTTATAATGGAACGGAAATAATGGTTCTTACTGACGTAGGGGGATTGTTGTTTCTTGCATGCCAAGGCTCCATATGCGTGTCCAAAAGCAGCTATAGGATTAGCTGATGCGTGAATCCTTCCTTTCGATACCTGCTTCCTTGAACAGATCAAAAGATTTGGATCGAGAAGGTAGCCCCTGATGACCCTTTTGCTGCATTGTAGATGAAAGGATTCATGTCATGTGTGATGCAGATCAATAAGAACAATAATAGAAATAAAAATCATGATGATGATTTAGGCCAACAGGCAATTAGCAGATGTGGCCTGTCATCAAGTTGGCAGTATCAATATCAAACCAGGTAGGTGATGGTGTTCATTTTCCTGAGCTAAGATTCCAACCACTGCATCCCCAAGGCACACACGGAATATTACCTCTCTCTCTCTCTCTCACATTTTTTTTCTCTCCTTAATATATATGTATATATATTCAGATCAGGGCATAGTGGTCTTTGACATGTGTGCACAAGGTGTCTCCTAGGAGGAAATGGATGGAAACTATGACATTGAAATCATTAGGGTTTGCTTTGGGAATGAGACTTGGACTTTGGTTGGCTCAATTATCTCTCATAGTTGTATTGATTGGGTCCATTTTGATCCGACACACTATTTATCTATTGAAGATTCCAAACTTACATGCTTCCATAAGAGCATGTAATTGTTTGTCTCAAAACTATTTATCTCCTTCATCCTACCCTCAATTTTTTCTCATCTTAATTGTCTGCTTGTTTTAGTCAAATTAATCTTATGGTATGTATTTTTTCCTAATTCAAAACAGATTACTAATCAAGCTATAAAAAAAAAATGGAAAAAGCTTAAACTTTTGGCATTAAAGTTTAGAAGAAACTTTTGTGGCCTTCTTTTGGAGGAGACACTCATGGGAACTGTGAGTGCAAGCTGTTGCAAGAGCTCAGAAAGTAACAGTTGTTGAGTGAATGCAGAGTACCATGTATGATCAAGGCAGCCTGCTGTTGCTGCATGATCTCAGCAGATTCCCAAAAGAAAAATTATGAGCCATAATACAAAGACTATATGTACTTCTTGTCCAATGTGGACAGTGTCATCTTAGAATACACAGCTCGTGAGGCTGCTGAACAGGTGAACATGTTGATGCCAACATTGCTCCTTTTACCTGTCTAGTTAAATTTATATATGTATGTATGTATATAAATCTATCTTATTATCAATTACAAAAGGCTCTTTGACAGATATGTAGGCCATATTTATTTATTTATGTAACTAAAACCAATCAATAAGTAGAAATGACTTTCTTTTGGAAGGATAAAATGATGCTCAATGGCATGCATGCAGTTTTAAAGTGATGTGCTAATCTCTACATCTACATGATAATATGTAGGATATAGCTTTCAGATTCTCACATCTCAATCATTTATTCATCACATCCTCACATCCTTTGTGTTTTTATGTTGGTCAAATCAATTTTATGATGTCTTTCATTTCAAAATTGACAAATGATTAAGATAAAAGGTAAGAGTAAGATGTGAAAAAACAAAATCAAACATTCAATATTTTCTATGAATTAATCTACCAGGATATATATATAAAACAAGTACTAGCTATGCTGAAATAGAGCATAACTCTTATCCACATGGAGGTTTTAGATTTGAAACATTCATGAATGAGTCTAATTATATATTTTCTAAAGAAATAATCTTGTTATTGTTCCAACTCATATTTGCCAAAATTAGATATGGTATTTGGCAAAAAAAAGTTAAATTAATTAAGGATTTCACTTAGAAAGAAAATGTTTCATATTAGTTTATTCTCTCTTTCTCTCGCTCTCGTCTCTTGTAACTGCTACATGATCAATGTGAATTGACATGCTAAATAGCATTATACCTGCATATGGGTTCTCTATATCCCTGTAATTAATAGTGTTCCCTCTAACCTCCCTCACCTTGATGCTTTCTATCCCTTCCTCTTGTTCTTTGCTTATGTAACTGCAATATGATCTGGGTTTTTGTATCTAAACCCCACACATATACCTGGTCTCCTATTCTCCGTGAAAAGTGTCCCTATCCTTCCCACTTTTAAGATAAAAAAAAGGAAAAAATCAACCAAGATTACCAATATAGATCCTATTTCTTCAAACAGCGAAAGAGAGAGAGAGAGAGAGAGAGAGAGAGAGAGGAGGAGGCAAGGGATTCAAACTGGGTTACTCACCTTGGTTTCGTGATTTGGATCTCCTACCCATCCTGCCGCTACTTTATCTTCCCCACTTCCGTCGGAGACCTCCTCGAGACTTCTTTCTTGCAGAAGAGGGGACATGGGGAGGCCGCCGGCACCTCTTCCTCTTCCTTGTAGTTGGATCCTTGGCCTCTTTCTGTTCATGTCTCTCGCCGAAGCCGACGCCGAAGGGTCTCCGGCACTGTCCCCCCTCTCCTCCCTTCGAAACCAGGCCTTTCCTCTGTCCTCCTCGTTCCTGGCGCCAGCACCTACAGGTACTCCCGTTCGTGGTCTCTTTGGTGCTCAAGGTTTACTTGGTTCGGAGTTCACCGGGTGTCGGCGTCGACTCCCTCCATCTTTTTTTTCCCTTTTCGACTGAGAAAGATCCCATTTTTCCTTGTGATCTGGTAGCTTTAGATCATGGCGTTTCAAGATCTTGTCTCTACGAAGCTATTCTGAATTTTATTCCATCTTTTCTCTCCTGCATCTTGCATCAGAGTGTTCAAGTTCCATTCTTTTCTTGCTTGGCTTCTCAGTTCCTTCGTCCTCTCGATGTTCGATTGTTTTTTTTCCTCATCCGACTCGAAAAATTAAGTTTTTTTAGAGATCAACGTTCAATGATGGTCTTATTTTTGGAGAGCAGTGATGCAGATCCACCATCACCATTACCACAAAGAATTGACCGTAGCAATCGTGCTCGCCTCCGTCGCCGTTATAGCAATCATATCATCCACTTTTTGTGCTTGGTTCTTTTGGCGGCGGAGCCGCCAAATGCTCGACTCCAAAGACATCGAGAGTTCAGGTTTGTTTTCTGACATCCTTAGCATATACGAAACCGTGGAAACTGTTCTCTTTGGATGTGTATTGCACTCTTGACAATTCCAGCATCCACACAACGCAACAGACGCTGCTGGTGGACTCACATTTGGCCCAGTCTTGAGCAAGTTGAACTCCTTCAAGATGACGAGCAAGAAAACATTACTGCCAACCATCGACTATGCATCGCTGGAGTCGGCAACCAACAAATTCAGCGTGAGTAATATCTTGGGGGAAGGAGGATTCAGCCATGTGTATAAAGCTACCTTCAACAGGGAGGTTTTTGCTGCAGTGAAGAAACTAGATGGCTGCGGGCAGGATTGCGAGAGAGAATTCGCGGTTAGAATCTCAAGTACCGTCGTCTTTCTCGACCTCGGTTCCTGTTCTCTAGTTTGATTATATGCCTTGACTTCTACCAGAATGAAATTGATTTGCTCGGAAGAGTTCGGCATCCCAATATAGTTCCTCTTCTGGGTTACTGTGTTCATGGAGAAACCCGGCTGCTCGTTTACGAGTTGATGCAAAATGGATCTTTGGAAACACAGCTGCATGGTACATTTCTTATTGTGTTCCAGTTGGAATGGCATGAAGGCAGAAATCTTGAGTGTCTTGTTTGTTTTATATCTGCAGGACCATCCCATGGATCAGCTTTAACTTGGCATCTTCGCATGAAGATTGCACTTGACATTGCAAGGTTTAGATCTCAACACGGCTTCTAAATATCATTTTTTCCCCATGTATTAATCATTCATATGATCTGGCAAACAGAGGATTGGAGTACCTTCATGAGCATTGTAACCCACCGGTGATTCATAGAGATTTGAAATCATCCAATATACTCCTAGATTCGGACTTCAATGCCAAGGTAAATGCAATCTTTAAACAATTTTTCTTAGCATCTGCGTCATCTGCCATCTTTCAGTAATGAATTGCTTCTGGTTACAGATTTCGGACTTTGGCCTTGCAGTGCTTAGTAGAAACCATAACAAAGGCACTTTAAAGCTTTCCGGCACTCTTGGATATGTAGCTCCAGAGTACCTTTTAGATGGTACTCGATTCCTCTTGTTCTGTTTCTGTATATTTTTCTTTCTCCTGCTAACCACAGGTGTTAATTTGATGTCAAAACATAGCAACTGATATTGTTAGTGATCGTACTAAGAAACCAGAAGCTACATAATGGATGTAGGACAGAAATAATTCTGAGTTCTTTCAGGTAAGCTCACTGAGAAAAGTGATGTCTATGCATTTGGAGTTGTGCTGTTGGAGCTTCTGATGGGAAGAAAACCAGTTGAAAAGCTGGAATCATCTCAGTGCCAGTCAATTGTGACTTGGGTATGCCAGAAATACCAGCAAGTTTTTGCATCTATTCCAAGACAGTGCTCATTGGTTTTACTTGTTTGTCTTCAGGCCATGCCCCAGCTCACTGACAGATCGAAAGTTCCAAATATAGTAGATCCAGTTATCAGGGATACAATGGATCTGAAACACTTATACCAGGTGTCTTTTCCTCTTGATTCAATACTTCCCATAAGCAGATTTTTGTTTCCTCTAACAAAGATGGTGGCATGGATCAGGTTGCTGCCGTTGCTGTACTCTGTGTCCAGCAGGAACCTAGTTACAGGCCATTGATCACCGATGTGCTTCATTCCCTCATTCCTTTGGTGCCAGTAGAGCTCGGTGGAATGCTAAGAGTTATACAGCCAATACTGACTACAAATCAAGAATAATCTGATTATGGATCAACACGGTGGTACGGCAATCACCTGAACGTAGCAAGCCTGCTACCACAGCAGTTTCTACTATGGGTTTCTTTCCCTATTCTCCCAGTTCAAGTGTCTTCGATTACCTGCAAAAAGCTTTTCAGTTTTTGACTTCTTCCAGTGGTAAAGTTCAGAGGGAACAGCTTGAGAGGAAAAGTCTTTTTTTCCTTGAGACGTGTTGTAAAAACCAATGTAGATTTAAATTTTTGCACTCAGGAACAAATTGGTGCCTGCCAGATCTAATTAATTTGAATATGAATTTCACATAACAAAATTCAAGAAAGGTCAAACTATCATACTCGACATTCTTGATTTGTTGGATCAAAGAGTCTCATATTAAAAGTTTAGCAATTCACATGCATATGCTTCGAATTGGGCAAACACCCATTGAGCAATCTCCCAAAGTCACAAGTGAGATAATTTAACCTGAACTCAGAAGTTGGAATCTTTTCTATTTGGCATCTTGACATTTAGTAATCTCCAACTATAAATCTGGGACCAAGTGTGTTATAATAGGCATATTGATAGTATCCATGACTCAACCATTTAAGATTTGCTGTGCTCACTGCTACTTCGAGTGAAAACAACAGCAAATTACAAGTCTAGCAAGTTCTGAGATGTGAAGGTTAATGCTCTAAGTTACCAATTATTTTATATTTTTTGTGACAATTTTCTATTGATGGAGAGATAATTATCTATTAGGATTCCTCTTAACATACTGATTTTGTTATGTCAGAGGGAAAACATGTAATCACATTGAACTTCTATATCATTCATCTTGATACTCGAAATTTAATAGTTGGCTAAGCTAGTTGCTTTATTATAAAATATTGCTCAGATTTAGATTTAACAAGTCCCTCATCAGTGAGGCAAAGACAGTGCCATATGTATCAATTTGCAGAGAATAATTCAGCAGTCACAGTCACAAAATAGCTGGCACAAAGATTGGTTGATTGGTTGGGGGATTGCAGTCACAGCCATATATTCATATTGAACCTTCAATCATATTGCTAGTAGACACTATGCAGGGTCTGATTGGTTGAGACAATTGTCCCCTATTGTTCAGATGTAGTTTGTGTCCGACATCCACAATGTGCTGAACCCCTTTAGGTAAAGGCAGGCATACTTGATTGGCTTTGGAAAATTTAAAGGTTCATGCACCGAAACAAAACAAAAAGCAGTGCTTTTCTCAATAGTGTATCGCCCCACCTGCTTGAATAGTAGTCAAGTGCAGGCATCAAAACACGTGTGCCAACCTTTAAACTGACTACCTGGTTGAAATGCTAGTAAAGGACAGTTCTAAATGCATTAGCTAATGAATGGGTAAACGGTGAGATTTACCTTTGTGTGTGTGTGTGTGTGTGTGTTGATCTCCAAAGCACAGGTTGTATCCTCTTTGTGAAGCAATGCATTAACTTTTCTGTTTGGAAAAAGAAAGAAGAGAGATATGGCGACATTATAAGTTTAAAGTAAGTACATTTTTCATCTGTCATTTAATCCTTATGTTACCTGTTCAAGAAAAATTAAAAGTACCAAAAAAGGTGGAAGTGTGTTTCAGTCCTTAATTATCCCAATATAAACAAAGGATATACCTGAATATTATGATTTAAATATCATGTAAGGCTGATTAGGAAATATTTCATATGAATCTCAATGGCTATTCTAGTTTAAGCTTCAAAAGATTGAGATGATTTAGCTCCTTGGAAGGTCAATATAATTATTTAACCTTTGCTATTTGCTGACTATTGACATAATCCAATAGTTTTTGTTATTACCATTTTAATGATTTATGCGATTGAAGTTGCAGTCCAGTGCATAAGCAATTGGGCAATTAACCAAGAAAAAGACTGTAGTAACTACAAATGTTTAGGAATACCTCCCTGCTCTATTTCAAGTGATTGTCCAATCATGCGATTAGTCCCTCGCTCTTTTGTTTGGTTCAACCAACCAAAGAAAACGAACACGCGTCCCCAAAACCCTAAGAAGAAGGAAGACGAGGAGTATGACCAACCAAAAGCTACAAGAAGAAGACGAAGAAATAAGGCCAATCGAAACTAAGCTCAAGAAGGAGACACCTGATGGTGTTGCCGCTCCTCATACGGATCCATCGAGGGATAGGGCGGTTCTGGCCAATCGTCTTGTGTTTCGGCTACAGAGATCAGCAAAGGCGAGAAGGATTACAACGCGGTGGAATCCATAGAGAAGTAATCGAAGCCCTAAGAGAGGGGAAGCGATACCATCTTTCCGGCGTCTGGTGTTCCTGTCGGTGAATGCCGTGCAACGCAATCCCTCGCGACGACGAAGTGGCGGGATGTATGGAAGCGCCTTTCCTTTTATACGGGGAGAAGACTGGGAAATTTGGGTGATAATTGGGCTTCTAATTGAGCATATTGGCCCAAATTTATCTGTTGGGTTTATTAATGTAAGCCCATTTTCCAATCACAAGCTTTCGCTAACTTAGATGTATATCCCTTAAATCATTATATTTCTTGCATATATTTATCAGATTATAGAACTTAATCGAACAGTTGTTTAATTAGATTTCACTTTATGTTGACTAACTAATATCCATTGCTTATCACATTTGTATAGGCATTCGTATTCATCATACACAAATCAATGGCTGGATGTCCATTATCATACCGACACAATTTATAAAGCATTTACAACGACATCGCCTTGATAAGCAACTGCGAAACTTCCTTGGCTGGCATCGTTGACCGAGAAGTCAACAGCACGTGTTTTTGACCTGTGTTCCGAGAGGAAGTTTCGTTCGGGATCGATCGATCGGTGTGTCCAACTCGGAACTTCTTCTTCCGAATCAAACTCAGTCTGTGGATTGGTGGATCGTCTACTTCAACTGATAAGAACAGAAACCAAACTTTTGGCATCACCTCAGTCATCTCGAGGAGCAGAGAGTTAGCTAGTTCGCAGGGGAAGCATTTTCCCGGAGATGGCGGTGGCCAGTGCAGCCTTGAAGGCTGGATCTTCCGACAACGAGAAAGCCATATGCTCCACCAAACTGCGCTGGAACTCCTGCGACTCCATCTCCGGTTGCGATCCTGATGACTTGAGGTCAGGTGCTGCAGTATTGGGACGCAGACTGGGAGCTCCAGGCCGAGAACGCAGGTCATGGTTGTGCTCGCCTTCGTACGTCGCCACTAAGATCGACGTGTCCTCCGCGCTCCTCTGCACCTTCTTCTTAACTGGGCAAGAAGGGGCGAAGGAGCATCTGAAGTAAGCTCTTGGGCATGGATTGTCTCGGGTCACCTTCTGCCCATATTTCCTCCATTGATACCCATCTCTCACGACCTAAAGACCCGAAGAAGATGTCGGCTTCGATCCAGGAACATGAAAGAAAGAAGAAGAAAGAAAGGTTGTGGAACCTACGAGGCTTGTATCAGACGGGTCGGAGCGGACATGGAGCTTCCAGACCTTGGGTTTACAGTCGTCTCTAACTCGCTTGCAGGAGCCTTCGCTCGACGTGCTCTCCATATTAGCATCGAGGCTCTCGCTCTTCCTCTTTCCCGGCGGCGAGTTAGATCGAGACCCTCCTTCGGGGGGAGGGGTGTTCATCTGCTCGATCAGCTGTTTCCGAACCGCGCTGTAACTGGCGATCGTGGCCGCGAGCACTTCACTCAGCTTCTTGTTCTCTTCGGTTGCCAGAACGAGCTCCGCCTCAAGAGCCTTAATCTAAGAGACAGAAGGTGGCACATCATCAGAACTCCGTAGCATATATAAACTCATCAGCTAATCGATAAGAACTCACAGCTTTCTCGTTTTTGATCGACACCTTCTTGTCGACATGCTTGGATTCCATGGCCGAAACAGCTTTCTGCACAACCCATCAAGAACAGACTAATCAACAAAATGAATCAAAAACTGTTCAGAAAGAAGATGGAAGACCGATTGCACTCACCGGAGAATCGACAGGAAACGGGAGCAAGCCGACGTTGAGGTCGAGATTAAGAGAGGGGCAACTCAACCAACTTGACCCCATAATAAAAGTAGGAGGCAAGGTAAGGTGGTGACTAACTAATAAACCTGTGCTTCTATGAATGATAACAGGTCTGAGAAGTGGGAGGGGACGGATTGAGCACTATAAATAGATATAAAACACCTTGGAATCAGAACGAAGAACTCGGTCAAGAGTTGGAGCTATCATCATCATCCATGAAACGTGCACGCTTGTCGTCATGGGCAGGCCCCGTTGAGGGTTGACAGAGAGAGGGAGAGAAGATGACTGGGGATGCATGAATGGGTGGAAGACTTGGAGGAACGATTAGGACGGGTCTTCTAATACCGACGGAGAAAAGGGAGACGGTGGGATGTCGGCCGTTGCCATGTGAAGAAGTCAATCCAAAAAAAGGCTAAATAATTGGAGGGGAAGAACGAAGACTTGTTGACTTCCACCGCCACCCATTCATGGCCGACAAGCCTCAACTGAGGTCATCGCAGGATTGCAAACAGTATCAGCATTTGGAGCAAGATATCATACATAGATGCATTCCTTGATGAAATATAAGTTGACCATTGCCAAGTCAGTTTTGCCAGCTCGATTCATTGTGTTGTGGTAGATCAACTAACAAGCTATATAACAAGATAAAGAGCTACATTTGTACCTTTAATTTAAGCTAAAAAGACATGATGTTGCATGCACCAAGCACCACTTGAAGTATAGTAATAATTCGACGAAGGTCACACGTGTGTAGTAATAATAACAAGTCAAAATCGATCAAAGGAATGCAACTTGAAGTGGGATCTCGCACGTGCACAATATTATCCTCGTACATCATGGTTGAAATAGACAATTGGCATGATTTGGTGCATCTAAAAATGAAGAAAAATTAAAATTATGGGCATAGTGATGGGTCTAAAAGGTCATGGTGAGTCCGCCCTCGTGTCGGGGTGAGGTCAACGTGTGCCCATCCTGAATCTTGACCATGAGTCATAATCCAAGCGAATGCAATTATAGCCATTCTAAGAAGAAATGGATATGATATCTATTAACATCGTCGGAATAAATGAAAGAATGATAGAAAAAAAATTAAATAACTATCACACTCGTTTGCTTTGGATCGAATAATGAACTCCTAGAATGAAGTCCTCACACCTTCATGGGTCTCATTGCTCCATTTAGGAAACAAAACTCAATTCATTTATACATTTTTCATTGATGCATTACAATTATAAAAATTCAAATGTATAATATTTGTTTTTAAAAATAATAATTTTAATTTAATTTATAAAATAATCTTTCTCTCTTAATGTTATTTAAGTGGAGTTGCTTCAAATTCGGGTGTTGCGGTAAGTCAATAAACTCTGGAAGACAAAATCAATGGCTAAATAGAGACATAATATAATCAGGTTCTTTATTATCCAATAAAAATAAATATGGTTTTTTATATACTGTCTATATTTAGTTTATTTTTCTTATTACATGTATGAAATATATGAAAAAAATAAAGTAATTGGTTCAACATCACGACCCTCTCATTATGAGGTATTTGTCACGGTAAATGAGAGATGATGTGAGCTTAATTTTACTTTTCTTGGCGGCTGCGGTAGCACGTGGATTAGGTAAGACAGAAATAATCAAACGTAGAGAAACGTAATCGAGATTTCAATCCAAAAGCCATGAAGTCAACATTCATGGTGTGACTGTAAAAGCGGTCAACCCGCGTGCATGCATGAGTGCATGCATCTGGTAATTACCACCCATTCACGAATCAGTCGTTCAGCCCATGCATCTCAAGCTTGGGTCCGATTAGGACGAACAATCATGTCACTGATCCCTAATATACATGTAATACTTTACATATCTACTTTACTCTCTCTCTCTCTCTCTCTCTCTCTGTGTTGGGGTTTCGGAGTGCCATTTTGGGCCGCGAATGGCCATAAAAAGAGTGATCTGAGCTCGAACAGGCTTCAAGGTTTTCGAGACTCATCGTCAACAAGTGACATGATGTCGAGAGAATGACTAGTTTGGCATCGAGATAACCATTCTTAGCGGATCTCTCTACTACCTTTTCTTCCAAGTGATTCCCTAGCCAAGAACTTGTGCTGTTCACACAGGAAAAAGAAGTAACAGTCTCGATGACTGAGATACCCAAGTTTGTACCATCAACAATGGACAATGGAGACTACTTATTTGCGCCCTCTTCTTCTTCACCTGCCACAGGCTGATACGTGCCCGGCTGCTTTGAATCCTGCACGCACACATACAGAGACGGACAGATGCTCTCCATACAACCCAAATAAGTAGGTATCGACGTGGAATGAGATTGAAGTCAGTAATAATAGAGTCTTGAGTCATGGATCTTCTGCGTCATCTATGCTGATCCATGCAGTAGTTGCAGCAAGTTGAAGACTTGGGAGGCATTTATTCAAAAGAGAAACTCACGCTAAGGTTTCTTGCAGGAATTGAGCAGGCCAGAGAGCAAGACGAACTTGTGCTCTGCTACCAATCAATCCGTGACTGTCATATCACATTAATTATGCTGCAATAATATGCTTGATCAAGTCTACCTCAGGGTTGCTGCAAGAGGCAGGCTTCAAGGATTCTGGTTGACGAGAAAACTCACTCTATGACGTTTGCCCTGGAGAACAAGACCAACTTGTGCTCTTGTTCTCATCAATCCGGGCATGCATTGACCAAAGAGACTAGGAAGGAGATGATGAATGGATCAAAAGCACAAAGATTGGCACCTTTTCTTCAAGTTATTTTGACGCAGTAAACCAGATCCTATCATTAGGAACACTTGGCGAAGGCAGTATGGCCTCGTGACCCCTTGTCCAATGGGAGAAGCTTTCAAGCATCCCAAACCAGATTTGCCCGCATGTGTTGTTCTCATGGAGGTTGAGAAAGCTGACAAAAGTGTTGCACTAGGTGTTTGTTAAAAGTCCATTGCGAGAGAAGAACGTAGGGTTTCTAAGCTCCAGCATCACATGGCATGCATCGGCTCTTTTGAGACACAAAGATTCCCAACCATTTGGTCCCCCAACACCCCATTCGATGCCATTCATCTAACCTCCCACGAAATGCCAATCATAGAGCAACAAAGCGAGCAAGCTGCTTCCTTCTCAAATGGAAGATGGGAGGCAATAGAATCTCGTTTCTTGTTTTGTCCTATCGTTTGTGTTAAATAGAATCATATTAGACTTACACGCACAAAGCTGCTGATGCAGTTCAATCAAAGCAAAGATTTCAGTGGAACCTTCACAGCCCACAGTGGATTCTTTGAAGAAGACCAGGAAACAAGCAGTTCTCAGCCCTCCTTCAGAATGCAGGCTCTCGAGAGTTGGGGCCACGGATGGAACTAAACGCTGACAATATTCTGACCACAAACGTTTGGCATCACAGAATTATGTCTTCTTCTCAATAATTGTCTGAATTCTGACTCGGGTTTTGTCTTCTTGCCATTCGAGCAATCTTGAGTGTCGAGGAACTCTAACATAAAATGGTGTAGTAAATGTAAGAATCGACCAGTTGCCTATTTGTATCTATCATCGATAAAGAGACAGAATGATTAGCCAATGAAAGTATGTCAGTTGTAGATATCCCAGTTGTTCTTCCCCAGGTAGAGCCTCCCCCAGTTTCCTGCCATAACCTTGTCAGTGGATGCATGTAGCCTGCAACTCTTCTTCTATATTATCATGAAATAAACAAGGAAACCAACCTTAGATTCTATATCAGTAGCTAGCATCCATGAGCAGGTTTATTGCAATGAATAGGAGACAATTTGGATTCCTCCACTGCAGCTGGCTTTATCGATTATGGAGATGATACTGAAACCAAAATCGGAATTAGCTGTTACAATTTAAATCGATACGTGGGTAGACACTAAGCTGCTACTGTTACTGCATGCTAAATTGTGATCCTGTCACCGACATTTTGCTTCCTGTGGGCAACATTGATGAAGCTCAATCAAGATGAGCAGATACACTGTATTGTCCATTATTAATCCTATTAGCATCTTATAATGTCATTCATTTCATCCATACAAAGTGTTCATTATAATTCAAAATTTTCCTAAAACCGTGGCTCTCTTTATCTAATATTTCTGATGAAAATAAGATTTTTTTTTTGTGGTAATTCAGTATCAAATTTAGTTATTGCATTCATAGAAAGCATTACATGGCACCATCTCAGCCCCTTTTGTTAGGAGAAATGAAACGTTGCCAGGCGACGAGTAAATCCTTTCCATGCACATAGTATTACTACATTGGGTTTCACTCGCTCAATACGGACGTGCGTCGGTCTATCGGACGGCTGTGATGACACCGATCAAAGGCAGAGACGGTCTTGATCGTTTCAACCCTATTCAGTCACCCTCATGAGACCATTCTACCCCCCCCCCATTTGGGCCCGACAAGCCGTCCCCAGTGGAAAGGAGCTAGAGGTAGTTTGGTCTTTTCACGTTGTTGCGCCGCGTCGCTGCTATGAAACTCCCCGTTCCTCTCCTTCGGTCTCTTCGATGAACCAGGTTGCGTGGTGTTGCCTCCCTGTCAGGCAATGCAGAAGCATGATGCGGAGATCGCACTCTGAGCTAGGAGTCGGCCGGAAGCCCAACAAGCTCGCCGGAAGAGGGTGCCACCGGAAACACGTCGAGGACGGGTAGACGCCGCCCATCGTCGTCATCGCCCCCAACTTGTTCCTCTGCTTTTGTGTTGCTTTTGGTGGTAGTAGCTGGAAGGGTTCATATAGATGGAGGAGGTACCGCCGCCGCTGCCGTCGTCGGAAGGCCGTAGTGTTCTCCACGGGCGTTACGAGCTTGGACGGGTCATCGGGCAGGGCAGCTTCGCGAAGGTGCACCTCGCGCGGGACCTCCGCACCGGGAAGAACGTGGCCATGAAGGTTGTGGGCAAGGAGAAGATCGTGCAGGTGGGCATGATAGAGCAGGTGAAGCGCGAGATCTCGGTCATGAAGATGGTCCGCCACCCCAACGTCGTGGAGCTCCACGAGGTGATGGCCACCCGCTCCAAGATCTACTTCGCCATGGAGCTCGTCCGCGGGGGCGAGCTTTTCGCCAAGGTCGCCTGCTCCGGGAGGCTCCGGGAGGGCGCTGCCCGCCACTACTTCCGCCAGCTCGTCTCCGCCGTCGATTTCTGCCACGGGCGCAGCGTCTACCACCGCGACCTCAAGCTGGAGAACCTCCTCCTGGACGAGCAGGGGAACCTCAAGATCGCCGACTTCGGGCTCAGTGCCTTCGCCGACCACGTTCGGCAGGACGGGCTCC
This sequence comes from Musa acuminata AAA Group, assembly GCF_036884655.1. Taxonomy (NCBI): domain Eukaryota; kingdom Viridiplantae; phylum Streptophyta; class Magnoliopsida; order Zingiberales; family Musaceae; genus Musa; species Musa acuminata. The sequence continues at coordinate 4,044,500 of NC_088333.1, forward strand.
TTCACACCGCCTGCGGCACGCCGGCGTACGTTGCCCCGGAGGTGTTCGGCAAGAAGGGCTACGACGGGGCCAAGGCCGATCTCTGGTCCTGCGGCGTCATCCTCTTCGTCCTCCTCGCGGGGTTTCTGCCGTTCCAAGACGACAACCTCCTCGCCATGTACAAGAAGATCCGCCGCGGCGACTTCCGCTGCCCGCCGTGGTTCTCGTCCGACGCCCGAAGGCTCATGATCAGGCTGCTCGATCCGAACTCCAACTCTAGAATCACCGTCGAGAAGCTCATGGAGACACCGTGGTTCAACAAGTCTTCCCTACCCAAGGGGGTGCGTGGGCCGGAAGCGGCGGCGGGGACCGCAGAGGAGACGGGCGACAAAGAATGTGCAGGGAAAGAAGGGGAGGAGCCCGAGCGGCTGAACGCGTTCCATCTGATATCGTTCTCGGAGGGGTTCGACCTCTCGCCGCTGTTCGTGGGAGGGGAAAGGAGGGAGGAGGAGATGAGGTTCGCGACGAGGGAGCCGGCGAGCGGGATAGTGTCGAGGCTGGAGGGTGTAGCGGCGAGAGCAGCAGGGAAGTACCGGGTGACGAAGAGCAGTGCGACCGGAGTGAGGCTGGAAGGGGAGGGGCGGGGCAGGAAGGGGAAGCTCGCGGTCGCCGCGGACATCTTCAGCGTGGCCTCGTCGGTGCTGGTGGTGGCGGTCAGGAAGGACGGCGGCGACACCCTGGAGTACCAGAAGTTCTGCAGCGACGAACTCCGCCCTGCGCTCAAGGATATCATGTGGGCTTCATCTGATGGCCAGACCGCTACAGGTTAATTGTATCTGGAACTATGGAAGCTCACTTCATCTCTCTCTCTCTCTCTCTCTCGTTTCATGATTTGTTCTTGTAAGCGACTGGTTTCAGCTTTCTCTCTCGTGCTCTTTCTGCTGTGTTCAGTGGTTGTGGAAGATGATCCGCTGGTGTAGAAATCGTTCCACTTTTTCTACTTTTCAGTATCACTGCTTCAATTATTTTAACCACAAAGCAAACAACAGCATCTCTCTGAGGGAGAACAGTATCCAGCAAGCATAGAAGAAACAAGAACAGGGGGAATCCATGGTTCTGTTAACTGAGCCATGTCGATGAGCTGAAGAAGCCACCAAGGAAGCTTCACTGAGGTGGATGGAGGTTCAAAAAATGACGCAAGACCTCTACACACACATCTTACCGTCTCCTCTCTACTCTCAAACTCATGTAGACTACAAAACATGATAGGTAGAGGATTACACTACGAGCACTTAATCATTGCGTGGCAACACATCATCGATTGGTCGACTGTCACGGACAACGTCGGGCACATGTGGCCGACGAACGGATTAGTAGACGCGTAATCAAACGGAGTTCTCCTGGTATTAGAACGAGTTTTGAGTCAGAAATTTTTTTGATAAGATTCGATCATGAACAATTCGATATCGAGTTTAAAAGATTACTCATATATGATGAATATTACGATGAATAAAGGTGCGAATATGAGATATTCGTGAAGATTCAATATCATTTGATAATTAGATAGAGATTCAATATTCAAGGGTAAAGCTGCATGTACCTCTATAATTAGAAAAAATCTCATGGTTTATAGGCTAGAACTTTTGATGATTGCCCCTTCTATTCTCCTCAACCTCCTTTTCTCCTCCTTGGCTCCGGTAGCCTAGTGGTGCGCATAAAAAGGGAGATCCTATAACAATCCGAGGAGTGTTCTCACTGCTTCTACCGTGTGAATCATCACTAAAGAGGAGTATGTGAGTCCTCCTTCATCCTCTCCATTGGATCTAAAAATTTCAGAGATATATGATCTCCTTAGGTAATACTTTTCACATGATACATTCGATTTTTTTGATTGCATGAATCATCGTATAACAACCAAGTACATAACTTTAGGAAATCTGATTTTGTTTTTGTTTTCTGCTGAGCATGAGATGCTGATCCATGATTTTCCAATAGTTAGGAATGCCTATAACTTATTTTTTACACCATCAACACCCTCGGTTGGATTCAAATCATTATTCCAGCTTAAACAATGAGAATGTGCACTCACAAAATAAGATTTTATATTTGCATAAGTATTTTTAAAGTTCTAATTAGATTCAAATTAATTAGAAAGTTATGAATTAAAATATAATATTTTTAGTAAATTAAGAATTATTTATTTTATAAACATCTCATGTATTTTAATATTTTATTAAAGGATTATTTGACTCAAAAAATTAAATTCTTATATTTATTTTTCTCACATAATATTGATATATAAGTAGAGTACCTCGACAATCATGTGATAGACATCTCATCGTATAGCCGATACCTCGGTATAATATTAAATGCATTGAAAGTTATCACATTCCTAATTCGATCATAATTATTGACATTTATTGTGGGAGTAATTGTATTCAGAATTTGCTATAAAAAGACTCCTCAAGTATACGAGGAATAAACTATATCTCTCAAAAGTGCAAGTTAAATAATTCAAATCATCACATAATTTTTACAAGATTCACCTCAGCATAATAGTGGAAGGACCAGCTTCCAATCAATATCTAATTCAAACAACTAAAAATATATTTATAATATTCATGTTATGATTTATTCTTTGATTGATAATTCTTGATATATTCTAGTAAACTTTCGTAAATTTCCTTCAAACGTCGTTTGATGGAAAGATGTCTTACTCAGGTAATTGAAGTCCATAAATAAATTCTTATAAGCATAAGTCTATGGTGTGTTAGCCCATTAATGAATGAAAACCTCAAGCCCGCTAAGAAGCTAAGGTTGAGAAACGGGTCGAATACACACGAGATTTAAACCAAACCCATTAGGCAAAGAGGCTTATAATATCTATTTTGGCCTCCTCCAACTCAAAATAAAGTTGGGATATAAAATCTAACTAATCCTCCATTTGCAAAAAAAGAAAAAGAAAAAAAGATAGCAATAGTTTTTCCTTAACACCTATCTTAATGAATACATTATGAAAATGTAGTTAATATCATATATAGATATTAATTATAGATATCCTAAACAATATCATTTTTGGGATTATATGGGTTTGGGATGAGATGGAATGATACTATTTTAACTATTTGATGTCAGTTACATATATGTCCTATCGTCGTTATACTATGCATAAAGTCATATCTTTGATTAAATAAAAAAATAAATATTTTTATTTATCATTTATAATAACATCTTTTCTTCATACCATTAATTATAGCTATTTTAACTTTTCTAACCATAACATACACTCATTTTATTTAAAATAAATCTTGTGAATGAAAATATTTTTTCTTAATCTTTCTTATTAAACTTGTATATTAATTTCAGCAACAATAAACTCTGTATATATGTCGTTCCTTTAATAAAATATTTTTGATCTAATAACTATTTCATGAAATTTTTATTTAAATATAAAGATAACTTGATGATCACATTTACACCTCTATCAATTTTAGCCTCTATACTTTCATCCATATCTTCATCTTATTAAATATTTGCTCTAATATATTTAATTTTTTTACATAATAAAATTTATTATCGAATACTTTATTCTAATCCTAATATTACCTAGATCACATCTCCTATATCTAATCTTGATCCTACTTAATTTAAATATTTTATGTCGTTTTATATTTATCTCCATAACATAAGTTTATAATTAATTTATTTAAATTCTCATTAACTAATATCAATAACGAATAAAATATAACATGATATTGGGATCGACATTCGCGATATTTCTTCGATCATATTTTTTTAATTATCAAAGCTGATCAAATCTTGATTCGATCAAAGGAAGTGACCCAACTATGTTAGGTTGCTACCTCTCGTGCTCATTAGAACTATGAGAGTTATCTTCTTTTTTTTTTTTCTTTTCTTCTCTTTATTATTGTATGATTATATTCAATACTTTAAGATTGTACTAATGGAACAGTTAAAAGGTCTCATCTCTGTGCAAACCAAATCAGTACCACTGGTCGAGCATTTCACCGAAGGTTGCCTTTCTTGATGGGTTTGTCAACTCAAAAATTCCAACAAGAAAACATATTGTGATGTGACCTACATTTATGGGTCTCCCATATCAACCAAACTTTGTTGGAGTGGTTCGATCAACGTAAATATATCATGGTCCATAAACTTATTATGGCAAGCATAATTGGTGTGATCGGTCTCTCTCCTTTTTCATGTGTTCATAGTTATAAAAATGAGTACATTTTAATTATAAACAATGCTTTCTTTATGAGAAATTTATTTTAATTTATTTTTTTCTTTGATCCGAGAAAGAACGAAGTAATCGATACAATCATTCGAAACACAGTATAGTAATCGGTAATTATCGAAAACGATTATATCTTTTGATTATTTGTCGGGTTTCTTTTTTTCTTGATAAATTGCTCAAAATGCTACCAAGAGAGTATTTCTCAAGATTAATCCGAATTCTTATAAGAGGTGATGCAAAACTGTGGTGAGTCTTACACACGAGAGGGTTGTGAGAGGCCACACAATCCTTTAGATAAGGATGATTCTATGCAACAACATGAACACAATACAATGTGGTTGGTGCACCATCTCCTTTCAGAGATTATGTTTGATCACATCAAGGAAAAATGAGAGGAGTAAAGGCATGATAAAGTAGAGAAGAGCCCAAGAGAAACAAAGAGAAGAAAAAGGGAAAGACACTCCAAAATAAAATAAAATAAAAACACCTTTTTTTTTCTCTTTATTTAGATGGAAAAAAATAAGAAGACAAACAACACTCTAAATTCTTCCCTTCCAACTCTTTGGAGGAATAGAAGAGTTGGTCACCAAATTGGTTACTATGATTATTAACTCTTTCATGAGCTATTGTCCTTCTAGCAAAAAAGCAAATGAAGATTTGTTTAGATTTATTAATTTAAATTTTAAAATGAAATTATTATATACAAGTTGTATTTTATTTTATTTTTGGGGTGGTGGAGCAAAGCCATCTACCTTAATAATGGTCACTTTCATGATTATTTATAAAAAGGAAGTTCCAAAATTTAGGGATGGCTGTCTGAGTCTCTTTCTATCTTTTGGAATCTTAAATCTTTGGTGAGAGCAATAGGTGAACAACAAATGGATAATTCCAACAATTATAATTACTCTACACAAAAATAGAATCCAACAACAAGTCCCAACTGTTTTGGATCACTCATATGAATGTTTTTATCTATCATCCAACTATCAACAAAACAATATTATTAGAATCTTCATGGAGGAAATAAATCAGCATGCTAGCCTTAGTCTCAAGTGGAATAAATATTGTACATACATTATTTGTTGAACTTTGAAGATAAAGTTGTTCTTGAGGTTTGCTAGCATTAGTTTTAATAGCTGGTATTACTGAGGCTGATATGCCATCAATGTCTAAAATTGAAGATTGTGTTGGCTGTATGGTCACTTGAGAGACAAAATTTATGACAGAAAAAAAGGTGCAAATAATGGTTAGGTTAGGTTTCAGCTGAACTTACAAAAGGTTCTACAAGTGTTATGTTGATAAGCACTGAAAACCTAATTGTGGTTGAACAAAGAAAGGGACCAACAAAATGATTAACATAATAATAACAGTCAGTTAGGTTACAATAATATCATGCCATGGTGGTTTTCTTGTTTGTGTATAAAACATGGATTTTTAACTCAAACATAAATATATATTATTTTTAAGACAACTTAATAAGACATTAAGTATGCAATCAATAGTTCAGTACTAATAATAATAATAATAATAATAATAATAATAATAATAATAATTAGTCTTGTTGTCTGAACTCAACTTGTCTTACCGTCTTCGATCATTACTTATTTTTTGAGTCATTGTACTTTTTTGCACTTAGTCTTACAAAGTATGAGTTTGTTGGTCGTTTGTTCGATCATATATTTCATTATAGTTATATAGTTTACTATATTTTAATATTTATATCTTATTTAAAAAAACAAAACCATCCATATTTTCGTGGAATTCTTGATAATATTATTTTTATTTAAACCTTCTATTTTCATAAACCATCATCCCATCTATTTAAGCCTTCTATTCTTGATAATAGTTATGAGTAGAATACATTTATATAAATAAAAATAAATAGATATTCTCGATAATTTACTCGGTCGAAATCTCATATAATTTTTAAAAGTAATTTTTGCCCATATTTGAAGTTTCGAAAGAACGTCTCCATTACCAAAAGTCAGCACACGCAAACACAAAGTCAATGTTGAACCAAAGGGACAAATCGTATCGTGGGACCCACGTGGCCTCCTAATTAGTCTTACTGGGGGTCGGGAAAGAGCGGTAACAAATAATAATAAGCGACCGGCAATTCGTACCTGTAATCCGCACAGTGACGCAGTCCCATCCGCTCATCACGGCACCGGCATTAGCGGGGCCCATCGACACCCCTTCTTCCCCCTGATCGACACGTACGCCCCCTAATCCACAGCCTCTTTTATTTTTATTTTTATTTAATTTAATTTAATTTAATTTTATAGACAATAAATGAAGAAGGTTAGATTTAACTTCAGAATGTTATTAAAAAAATCATCAAAATTTTTACTAATTAAATTAATTGACACCTTCTAAAACTATAATATATAGGATAACTAAATATATTATTATTATTATTATTATTATTATTATTAGTATTATTATTATTATTATTATCAGACTAGATAAATATGACATGTCATAATCAAATTAAAACCCTTTGTTACTGTATCCCACAACTCCCAACCCTCCTATTTACTCAAATTACATCTTCGCTTCGTTTGTTATCCGATAGCTTACCTCAAGACCGGAAGGAGAGAGAGTGAGAGAGAACTTCCTCCCCCAAACCCTATATTTTGCAGGCAGATGAGAGAGAGGAGGAAGGGATGGGGATCTCGAGGAGGAGGAGGAGGAGGAGGAGGAGATTTCATGCGAGGGGGGTTGACAGAAGAGAGTGAGCACACAGCGGGGGAAAATGGCATGCGACGGTGCTGTTTCCGTTGCGTGCTCACTTCTCTTCCTGTCAGCCTTTTGTTGTTCCTTCCTTTTTTGAGCCATGCCTGGAGATGCGATCCCGTTCCCCTTCCGTGCTTATCCGTCGCCGATCTCCTCTCGGGAGCTTCGTCTCGATCCGTGCTTCGCTTCGCTTTGCTGTGCTGTCGGTCTTATCTTATCTGCCTGTCCGCCCGTCGGATTTCTCCGGGCGAAGAGAGACCGATGCTTGATGTCGTTAAATCTCTTGGCGTTGCGTGCCTAAATGGCTTCTTTTCTTAATTATTTGCCTTTGTTCAAGAAATTGTTGGTCAGATTTTTCGGATAATTAAGGAAATTGTGCAGGAGGAAGCGTGACTTTTGAGAAGGCAGGTGGGTTGGAGGGAGGGGACTGTCCGTCTCTGCGTGGGTTGGATTCGAGCGAGCGAGAGAGAGAGAGAGAGAGAGAGAGAGGAGAGTACACTAGGCCTTTCATTCAACAGAGTGTGCGGCCTTGACGGGAGCCACTGTTTGACACGTCCTGCCCTTCTTTCTCTTCTGTCTTCTTTGTTGTTTGCTTGCCCTTTTTTTCTCCCTCTTCCTTGTCTCCTTTTTTTTTTTTTTTGCCTGTTTTGGACAGGATTTGGAGTATTTCGGAAAGGAAGATGGGATGAAGCTGTAGGGATTTGTGGAGGGAAGGTGATCTCGAAGTTCATCTCTACCGTCTTCCACGGTTGCTTCACCACGTCGGAGAAAGGTTCAGTCTTGATGACACGCCATGAGTTCCCAGTATGTCTTCTTCTTCCTTCTAACTCTTTGCCCCCTTTCTTAGACCATTACCTCGCCGCACTCATCGGTCGTTGCTTTGCTGAGTTGAAGAAAGATTCATTACACGCCATGATCCGTAAGCGATGTTTCCCTGTTATGACAACCTTAGAGCATAAAGATTCCATCTTTTCCGACAGAACTGTTTCTTATTTCGGATAATGGCGCACTAGAGTTTTCTTTCTTTCTTTTCTTCTTGATGATTCTGTTGACGATTATAACGACCGATGAGTAGTCGATGCTTGGTTTGGGAAGTGTTGCTCATGTTCACCATCTTCGACTTTGTTTCTCCACATGCCTTTGTTGGGCCGATGGAGTGGGAAGATAAGCGGTGTTTCTTGGCATTCACATATCTGGCATGTTGTAGGTGCTTTTGATCTTTTGTCGTCGAATCCCAGTTTGACGGTGTTATCATCGCTGCACCAGCTTACTCCACGAAGGTGTCGCTTTTGACTGGAAATAATCTGTGGTCGATATTTTTCCTTTTCTTGGCTGTCGTTCTCCCTTCTGCCTACCACTCTCTCTCTCCTTTAGGAAGGCTGTTACCACAAAACATCATTGTGCTTAGTGTTTTCTCTGTCCCCACAAGTTTTTTTCTTTATGTTTTTGTTTTGGGATATCACCTTTGCCTGTGGTCTACAATTCCTCGTGGTAGGTTGACTGATTCTTTTGAAACAATGGAAGAAGATGACTTTACTACTGCTTTCTTCGCTCTGGTGGTAGGTTTTCTGGCTAGACATTCTTCTCTTCTTCTCTTGTTGCTTCAGTTTGTTATACCACTTAAAATGGTTTATTGTTAGTCCGATGAATCAGATTATGATAATATGAATTTTTTACAGTTTACAACATAAGATTCATCATGAAATGGTGCAGTTCTTGGACCTTGTGCATTATAGGTGAAGAAGTTGAAGTATGTGTTTATTGGATCAGGGATTTAGGTTCGAGATATGATCGTTAAAGCAAATTATTCAACTGGATTTGTCTTGATTGGATGCTTTAGCAGCAAGCAATTTCCAAGTGGAAGAGAAATGTAATAGGAATTGTTCGAATATAACAGGACCTGCCTGACCGTACAAAGATGGATCTTATTAAACTCTTGGTTGCAACCCAGAAATATAGAGTTGGTATCTATAAATTCCATGCCTATGACATGGAACATATACCTCTGAAGGAGTTTTAGAATCTTAAGGTATGCACGATGGCTCTCATCACTAGCTATGAGAAGAACCATGGAGCTCGTCCTCTTTTTACCATAATCTTTTCTTGATGGCATGACAAATGGAAAGCAATGTTCTAGCTTGGATAGGTTAGTGTACTAATACACACTTATATCCCTTGTTTATGTCTGTAACCATAAAACAAAGAGGCATATATAAGGTGAATTCAAGGCCAAACATTCATATGCTCTCATCGAACTTTAACAATTGAACCTTCTCTTCTTTTAGATATCCGGATTAGCTTGCTTGGATGCCATTATTGGTAGCTGGGATGCACCTCATCATGATGATTTGGATATTGTGAGTGGATAATTGCTATCCATAGGTGCAGCTATGGTAGATAAAATCTAACATGTCTTGAGACAGTCCATCCCATGAAAAATGATGTTCATGTTGTCATTTATCAAAATGAACCGGCAGTGGACCACTTGGTGCATCCAACCTCCATCTCAATATTTCTTTAGTCGGGCTATGCTTATCATGAAGCCAATAAGGTGCCACATGATTGTGCCTTTGATTCTAAATCCTTCCATGAAAGAAATCTTCTTTGTCACAGGACTTAACATAATGGAGGTCATAGTGCCAATGTTGGACTTAAGAATTAAGAATACAAGCCATAGTTTTCATACTTTTATGGGTTAATTAAATTGATCTTTTTGTGCCATCGAGCTTTGCTTATTTCAATATCCTAATTAAACTAAGAGCAGTAATATAATTTTATTTGTTTGAGATGAAGTTTCTTTTAGGTCCTCATCTTATCTGTCCTCACACTATTAATCTTATTTGACATACCTCATTTGACCCGGCCATCTGTAGGTGTGTTCTGGACTATCCTATATTAAACTGTTTTCCCTCATCATATATTTTTCTTTTCAAGTTACCCTCAGAATGATCTCATCTTTTGTAGCATCATTGGTTATGATCTGTTTTGGATCATGTCTTTGATAGTTTAGTTTGTTTCCTGGTAAGGGGGTGATTCTCTTTTGTTCAATGTGAGTCACTGTTTACCTGAGGTGAAGTCTAAGCCATAAGACAGTTAAAATGACTTGATATTGATTCAATTTGATTGCTTTGAAGATATAATCCCCTATTCCATTGTCTAGTTTCGCTTTTTCCCATCCTACAACATCCAGATGATTGTTGATGTTAACAGTGGTAGAGTCAGGCATACTATGCTTAAATGAGTCAGATTTTTAAGCATATATACATCAGATTTTTTATTTATATGCACAAAGTCAGATTTTTGACATATATGCATCAGCTTTCTTCTGCTGTTCTAATGGAATATAATTTCCAGTGAATGGTGGTGACGTTAAAGGAAGACTAAACAGAAGCACATCCAGCGACCACAGGTAATTACATTTGGTTACTGTCAGACAAACTTAGCATTTGGTTATTTCAATTACAATGATCTATTATCTTCTTGACAATGTTTGCTGAACAAACATTTTCTTTTGAGAAAAGGAGACCAGACAAACTAAATTTCATATGTTAATGTTAGGAACTAGATGACATATCCAATTGGGGATCATGGGTGCATTGATAGTCCTTGAGCTTGGGATAAGACTTATTGACACGATTGTTTTAGTTTTCAGTTAATAATTTTCTTGGGTGTTGTAGAGAAAAGTGCTTCTATAGACAGATTGGTTCCATATTTGTGCACATCCCAAATGATTCCTGAGGAAACCACCAAGTAGGAGCCTACATGAGTAAGTCACCTATAATTCATGATTTTCACATGGAGATCTATTACTCGTAATGAAGGTGATGGTTTGTTTTTCTTTTTGCCAATATTCATAGTTTTGTCCTTTGGAAGATATAGTTTATGCCAACAGTTATGATCAACTTTGTATGTCTGCGTGGATTATCTAAAGGAGTCCCCACTCTTTGTTATATTGATGCAAGGTTAGACCCAAGGATTTTTTTTATCATATGACATGTGCACATGTTGACTTGTAGATTTTTGTTGATATTAGGTTTTGAGAGATAGAAAATTTGATGTGAAACAAGAGAAAGAAAAAGAAGGGTGAGAAATAAAGTGAAATATGAGAGAATAAAATAAAGCTCTCTTTTCGAGAGATGACTAAGAGCTAGTAGCTCAAAGATACAAAATTTGATATGGTTTCAAACTAGAATATCATATCAACCTTCCTCTCCTCTCGTTTTATAGATAGTTTGTATAGTGTATCACTCAACCACACAATTAATAAATTATAATTTTCTAAAAATCAAGCATAAATTGTAATACATAATTAAGTTTTAATAGTCTTTATTAAAATTTTCTTTATATTTGATGAGTTTGAACTTGAGAATTTATTTTGTTAGAATTTGGGAGAATTCAATTCTCATTATGCACTACGTCATCCTCCCTAGGTGAGAAAGAATTTTTCTAATCATTTTTTTATGATAAATTGATAAGTCTTGATTTTGAATGCAGTGTAAGTGTGAACATTGGGAGGAAGTTTAAACATTGCCATTATCATTGATTCTCTTGAGAACTTTGCAAGGGGTTAATTTTTTTTTTTTTTTTTGAGTCTATTGTAAATTCTTGTTAAAAAATATTCTTTTTTTCAAATAGACCCAAACAAGATCTCCTCCTTCAAAGATCTTCACATGATGATGCTTATTGGCCTTTTTTGTTGTTGTTGTAAACTTGGCTGCTAGCTTTAAGCTTCTTTCTGATTTCTTCATGAATTTTTGTTATGGTAATAGCTAAACCCTCTCTTCTGACTTAATAAAGGTGATTCAGGTATTTTAGTAAGGTCTAGATAGGAGATAAAATATGATACTAAACAATCTCCAGTGAACAATTGATGGTAGAATGATTAATCATAGTGTTATAAGCAAATTCAACATGAGGTAGCATAATATTTCATTGTTTTGGCCTTTTTGCAACGAAGCATCATAGTAGATTACTCAATCTATCTTTCTACAAAGCATTGAGAATTGGTAAAAGTGTTTATGCAGCAAGGTTCTGAGTTTATCCTTTTGAGGTTTGACACAATTTGCATCACTTCCTATAACATGTAATTTCTTAGCATATTGTAGGCCAAAATTATTTTGCTTTGATAAAGACTATTTTGTCTATCTCAAAATGATATCTCAATCCACCAAATTATAGTCTTTTGATAATATGTTCTCTCTGAGAATATTTAGGAATATAAAGTTGAGTTTCACAAAAAGAAAACCATCTTCGATAATATAATAATCATTATGACTTCTTATGCATAACTTTTATATTTTACAAAAATCTTCATGATTAAGGTAAGTACTTCTTATTGTATTAAATTATTTTTAGTTGACCACACATAGTATTGAGATGCGCCAATTCTTGACTAAGAGCATCTACTATTTATTACGTATTCTATTTTTATGCTCCAAAATAAATTATACTCTTGTAAAAATAATATTCATCTTGAATATCATTTATCGAGATTTGCATGAGGATTTATATATTAAAAGCTTCTTGATCAGAATTTAAGATTTTCTTTGAATTAAATAGGGTCTCTAATGTCCAAGTGCTTGAATAATAGCATAATATTCAATATCATAAGTTGAATAGTTCTTTCTAAGCCTTTACTAAAGAATGCAAGTGGTTGCCTTCTTGGTTGAGTACTCCACAAATATCCACATGAGAATATTTTAGAAAAATCCGATAATGCAAGAAGGGGAGTAGTCAATAATTTCATCCTTTATGGTTCAAAATTATTGTTTGCCTCACGTTCACTGAGACACTCCTTTCTTTATACAATTAATCAAAGGGTTACAATAGTACTTAAATTTTGAATAAATCGATGATGAAAGGATGCCAAACTATGAAAACTTCGAATATATCGTAAGATTGAATAGCTTTAATCTTCTCATGAATGAGCATTTCTTGAAATTTACATATAGCTTTTTTTTTTCTTTTAAGGTTGATAGGAATAAGGTTCGTCGTACCGTGGTACACTACCTAGTACGAGCGGTATGTAGTGGTCCGACAGGGGATTGATATGCGGATCATGAGCATTACATGTTTTATGACATCGTATTGAGCGATATGGGGTCCATATCGGTAATGGTTCGATTTTGACCATTACTAATTAAAGGCTGAGATTATCTTATTTCAAATAGTCTTTCCCCCCATTTTAACTTATTTTAACACATAGCAAAGCTCATCAACTTTACAACCGTCGTATTATGGATAATCTTACGGCCAACAACAGGGTGGGGATAGTTGGTCACTCTTCTTCGAGTAGTAGTATGATGATCAATCTTATGATATGGAGTGGTAGATCAGTGATGAAAATAGAACTTCTAATATTCTCTATTCTTCGCACTAATACATGCGAGAATCATCTCATAATCTTCTCGGACACATGTGATTCATGATGATTAAACTACAACCATCATGACATTGTTGTATTAATGGTATACAATGTATCAATATACTTTGTTGTGGGATCAATTTCAAGATTGGGTCTTGAAAGTTGTTGAATCTTGGAAGTAGTTTTTCACAAGGTATGCAATACCGTATCGTATCGGTGTTTCGAGGTTGGCTCGGTATGGTATGGTACCGGCATATCGAGCGGTACACCAGGGCATACCGAACGGTACACCAGGACTTACCGAGCGATTTCCTCTGCAGCACTATACCGAATGGTAGCACTGTAGCACGGTCGCACGGTTCGTCCGGTAACGGATGGTCCACGTACCGGTATGCCATCGAACCGGTACGTACTGCGCGTACCGGACGGTACCATTCGAAATTGCATACCATGATTTTTCATTCATCCCTTGGTTTAATACAAATTTGGTGACAACATCTTCTAAGAATAATTTTGGAGAAAAATTATGCGCCAATAAGAATATCAAGTATATCCTCCACACGTGGAATAGGGAATCTATACTTGATAGTGATTTGGTTGATAGCTCGACTATCAATGCACATCGGCTAAGTTTCATCCTTCTTTGGAGTTAATAGAATACGAGGCATAAGCTCAAAATTTTCTAAATATAACCTTGGTGTAGAAGGTCCATAACTTGTTAATTCAACTCTTCATGTTCTTTACAACTCATCCAATTCTGATATTTGTTTAGCAAGATTATTCATAAAATTAGAACAATTCGATGTTGAATGTTTGGAAAAGGAGGTAGGCACTAGGAAATTCTTCAAAGCTAATGTCTTTGAATTTTGGCTACATGTGTTATTTAGCAACTAACATAAATGCAACTTCATTTTCTCTTTTAAACTTATTTAAGGTGAGGAAGTTATTTTCCTATCTTTCGGTTAAAGGACTGGGAGCAAACTCCTCTTTCCATAGCAAAAGCACAATTCTAATTTCATTTAATTTAAAAGTATAGGTGTTCTTTCTACCGGATAACACACCTATTATGTTCCCATAATCTTTCCAAGAGTATATGGCTAATATCCATTAGTACTACATCACACCACACATTATCTTTTTGTTTTTTCCTATTGAAAAAGAAAATAGGCATAATTTACTAACTCATACCTTATTGCTTTTTTTGAATTATGCAAATATGGTTTTGGATGTGGTTCTATCTTTTGCTTGAGCTTGTCTATCATATCTAGAGACAATATTTTCACAACTGTCACAATTAATAACAAAATAATTGCCCTTGAGACTTGTAGCATGTCTTAAATATTATTTCATTTTTATTCTTCATTAGAATTATCTCTTGAGTAGCAAATGCTCTATGAATTATCAAACATTCATTTTCTTCGGGCGCAATTTCTTTAGAAGCCTCCTTGAGGTCTTCATCATATTTTGGTTCTCTAAGATCTTTAAGTTGTTCATTGGCATTTTCATTTTTTTTGGCAAAGTTGATGTGTGCATCAGCTTATCTATTTGGGCACTCTAATACCCAACTTATTTGCATATGAAGTAGGAATGTGACTAGTGCGAATAAATTGCCCTTCACGATTGGTAGGAGTTAGCTTAGATGCATTTTTTATGATTTTGCTAGTTTTTGATCCACTAGCATTATAACAAATTTTGTTTCAACTTTTAGTGCTAATTGATAAGTATCATATAACCTCCGATTGTTAATCTTCACTACATCCCGAATCATAGCTCGTAGGCTGCCAACATATATTATAATGAGTTATTTTTTTTATTTTATAATCTTATTCAGACCATCAATTCGTAGAATTCTTTAGTGTAGTCGATGATGGTTTTGCTAGCTTGTTATAGATTGCTAAATTGTTAAAAAAGAGTTTGAACATACTGAAATGGAAGAAAATTATCATGGAGAAGAGATTTCATCTTTGTCCAAGATAAAAATCTTGATCTTTCCTTTCTGAAGATGTATATTTTGCACCTTATCTTATCATATTAAAGTATAATATCGAAGTCTTGTAGTAATTCATTTTACTTATGGTCTTCTTGTACTCAAAGAATCTCTTAACGACACTAAGCTAATAAAAAAACTTTTCAGGTTGGAGTTGACCACGGAACTCCGATAAGTAAATCTTGATGTTGTCATTTGCACGAAGAAACCTCTCCATGGAATAGTCTCCTGGAACTTCTCTAGATGGAAAATGATTCATGTCTTTGAATTTATCATTGTATAACCATAGCTTGAGTCTCTAGGGCCATGGATTTCTTGACACTCAAGGTGCATGGTAAGCTCAACTTATCTTCGTAGTGCTTTAATTTATGCATCCCTTTTATCTCTATTTGGTTGCATCACCCTTGTCTTTTCCGGTTGTGATAAGAAGAAAGAATTCCATTGGCATAGGAAGATTTTGACACCAAATAATGTGAATCAAGAGGAAGAAAAGATAAGGGGATGAGAAAAAGAAGTGAAATATGAGAGAATAAAAGAGAACTCTGTCTTTTTAAGAGATGACTAAGATTAGTAGTTCAAAGATACAAAAGTTTGATATGATTTCAAATACTAAATACCCTACTAATTTTCCTCTCTTCCCCTTTTATATGGTTTGTGCATTAAATCATTCAGCCACCTAGTTAATTGATCATAATTTTCTAAAAGTCAAGTACAAATTATAATACATCAATAATTCTTGATGCTTTGTACTTGGTGATCGAGAGCTTTAATAGTTTTTGCAAGATACAAACCATCTTCTTTAAATCAATAACTTGAGAATTTATTATGTTGAAATTTAGGAGAATTAAATACTCATCATTCACTGCATCACCCCATAATCCAGGCATTTGATAAACTTGGAGCGAGTATCAACAACTCAAATCTTTCCCATGTAAATTGTAGTAAAACTGCTTTAAGCAAACATGAACTTCTTTACTAAACAATGAATTCAAATCAATGCAACTGTAGAGATGTTATATAAATGCTTCAGATCCAGACATCATATGCAACTTTCTTTTGTCATCAGTTATTGGAGTTTCATTTGAATTGCTCAAATTATTTATTCTTTCATGTGACATCCACTTCTACTATTGAACAATATTGGTTTAAATTATTCTATTGAATTTGCTGTTATGATTTAACTTGTGTCTGGCAAGTTTCAGCTTATATTGATCAATTTCATTGGTCTCAATACCTTTCACTGGCTGTGGTTGAAAATGACCAGTTTTGATTGTATGAGCCTATATTAATTAGAGAGCTATGGATCTTGGTATTCACATCCCAATTTGTTTTTCTTTCAGACACAAATCCTATTTTTAATCACTTATGACTCTCCTGGTTTTAAGTTTTTTTCTTCATTGTTTTCCAGTATTCTTAACTTTTATGTCAATATGTATCACCCATTAACCTATACAATAATTCTCTGTAGTCTTTTGCAATTCTAGTTTGATGATATTTTTAATGCATATTGCATTATCAATTTCGATGGAAGGGTTAAGTTGCTTGTTTCAATTCTTAATTCTGTAGTCGGAATTTCATGACAAAATTTATTAATCCATAATCTTAGTTTCTGAAGACATAGCAACTGTGTGTACATGATTATTAACCAATACTGTCACCTAATATGTTAAATCTCTTCTCTTGTGTTTTTCTTTTCCAAAATTTATGAATGTCTATAAATATTTGGGACTTCAATTGTGAGTTTGATGTCAAAAGTGTCGCAAATGATATAAATTATAAATATAAAAATTTTAGCAGTCAAACAAATTCCTTGTTTCATCTGCCCTGGTTCTGCACTCTATGCATCAGCAGATCTCCAAAGTACCCAAGAAAAATGTCAACACCATATAATGGTTTTTTGGCATTCCATAAAGGTTTTAGGTGTCAAATTCATACTGATTAAGAGCGTGACATTATCATAACAATTTTATACTGCAATCATCAGAGGTGGAATTAATACTGGTCATATTCACTCCTAAAATATTAAACGAAACCAAGTATTATTCTACATAGAGAGACCAGTCTGTTCTTCCCTTGTGAAGATTGAGAAGTTCACATGGCTCTTGGTGTAGATCCACCTTTGCTGACCAGGTTTTATGTTCATGCAATTGAAATGGCTGGTGATGCAGAGCTTGTGATTCCATCCTTGCTTTATATAAACTTGCATTTGAAGAAAGGTGATTTGTAGTCTGATTGTTCAAGTTGCACAGCTATCAGATCGATGAAATAGGAATTCATTTCCACTGTATATTATTAATTTATCGTCAACCTTGCATTATGTAATGGTCACATAAAAGGTTTCAATTTTTCTTGCACTCTAGATGGCATCACAAGTCTCCATCTGTCAACCTTCCATATACTAATATGACAGAATCAGGAAGGAGAAGTACCTATTGTCTAGAATCAAGAATTAAGGAATTATTTTCAACAAGACATTGAAGACTTTATCTTCTGTAGGTTTAGATCTAGCCATTACCCAAGTCCAACTGAGTTCAAATAGAATTATCTAAGTTCTGGCACTGAGACCCAAAATAAATCCTGTTTCAATAAAATTTGTGGTGTAACTTTTAACTATCATGTCTGGATCAATGCTAGAATCCATGTATGAACATTCTAATGTAGTGATGTTAAAATATTATTTCACTAATATAATCGAGCAACCGTACCTCTGAACTTATTTGGCTAGCCAACCCATCTATTGTTTAAGCATCATCCACCGAAGTTCTAATATGTGCTCAATTGGCAGAACGCATAATCATTCCGGATAATCCTTCTTTTTGTTTGAACATATGTTTTGTCAGCTATCACCTGCCATTTTCTAATATGAAAATTATTTATTTACAGTGATTAGGGTTCTCGGATGCTTAGTTCATTGGAATACCATCCCATACATTTAGGGCTTTACCATACTGTATTAGTTAAGGTGCCTGCACATTTTGTATGCAAACTTTCATGCTTGCTGTAGGTATTTACCTTGCTAGTGATTTCAGGGACAGTATAGAGGTATTTAACATACACTTGTCAGTCTATTATAATTCATTTGGTTCAATTTCTGGGGCCTTTCTGTCAGTATGAGTGGTATATTGGGATGTCCTCAGTAGAAAAATATTATGCTAATTGCATGTCATCATATCACTGGAAATTTTGTGATACGGAAGCTACATCAAGTGCTTGGCATGAGTACAGCATTTTAATTTTAGAAAAGTTTTACCTGTTGTCTAAATCTCTAATTTGTACTTTTCATTATATGGCTATTGTGTTTCTCTGTGTATGTACATGCAAAGCCTGAGGACTTTCAAATTCTGAAGTGCTTATACCAACTACTGCGTGCTTTCCTATATGAGTTACCTAACTTTTGTTCTTTGTAGGATTGAGTTGTCCACTGGGTCATGCAGGATATGAGAAAGGCATCAAGGGAGTAAACTTACAGGTTTGTCTGGAAACTTGATCCTCTCAGTTAAACACTGACCGTTTATCCTTTACATGCTGTACGCTTTCCTATACCAACAACCGACCTTTTGTACTTTGTAGAATTGTGTTCGTCGCTAGGACTTGCCGAACATGTTAAAGTCATCAAGGAAGTAAATCCTATTGATAGTTAACTTAAAACATAACATTAATATATAACGGCACAGTTATGAAAGCCAAACCTAAAGAACAAGTTGGATGGTTCTTCATGAAGGTTTAGATAGAATGTTAGATCTATGTTATGCTGTAAATAGAAGGAATTACAATGAAAATTAATTCTACAACATATGCGAATTTGTTCATGTATGTTTTAACTTTTTTTTTCAATGATCATCATCAAGGAAGCCATTGTTTCCAATTTAGTGGAACCTGAACGGTCGTTCAAATACAACTGTCATTCTGTCTCCGATGTTTGCAGGCGTAAAACTGTACATTGAATATCATACACTCTGCCGCCCCTTTTATTCTGTTTCTGGAAAACTATATGTCATCTTTCTAGTTTCGGCATGTAATTAACAACTCAAGGCTGGTTATATCAGAATCATAGCATGAGAACAATTCTATTTGTGATTATAAGGATAAAGTCTGACTGATATGTTTCTGTTTTGGCGATTCATGTTGCAAATCTTGCCACTTGTGATAAAATTAATATTTTGAACCGAGCAACCACCTGAGCTTCATAAGTGTAGATAATTTTTTTCCTTGTATTTGAGTTTCCAACGATTTCATATTTGCAAAAAGAATCAGTTCAAGCGTCTTGGTGTCTCTGATTTATCGGCGAACCGCAGAAAACAATGTGAATTAATCATTATATGCTCCAAAACCTGGCCAGTCCGAGATTATGATCAGTTTCATTTCATCAAATTGGATTTAGTTCCGTTTGTTCTGATTAGTTTCACTAGATTGAATTCATCCTCCGTAGATATTGTCATGACTTTGCATTTCTTTAGGATATTTAAATTTGCCACTTATGTGTCTATTTTTGTACCTTTAGGATATTGTCACTAGAAGAGGATGTTTAAATTGCAAGAAAGAATTGTTGTAGCTATTTATCAGAGCAAACTAAATCACACCAATTCTATGTGTCAGTTCAATACCCTGACAAAGTATTTTATTCTTGGTAATGCCAAATTACCTAGTGTTTCTCTTCACTGTATCCTCTTCTTCAGATATAGTGCTGTCAAGTATCAGCTTGAAGAACAAGGGAAGTATCAGAAATCCATCCCAGATACGGAGATAGCGCAATAACAAAATTCTCTTTCTACATGGTTCTGCAGGTAAAGCTCGTTCTGCCAGTATATTGCTCGTTCTGCAGGTAAAACTACATTCTACTTTGCTCATGTTTGAATGTAACTTGTAATATCCAACCTTTATTTTTCTCTAAAGCATAATTCTGCGGTTGCATATTACTTGATATGATTATGTTTTGTTATCGGATTAAAATTTATGCTCGAGTTTTTTCTTTCAGAATATGGTTTTAAAAATCAGAGAATCACAAACATGACATGTTCCATTTACAGATTGTCAAAATTTTCTCCGGTTGGTGGCTTGGAACTTTTGAATTCACAATCTAGCATGGATGGAAACATGGTTTGTTGGCTGATTGATTCCTTTTGGTCTATCCCCACCGAAATGGTGTTGATCTTTAGCTTCTTCCTCCCCCACTTTCTTTTTAGGATTTGCATCTATCGTCAGTGTTCTTTGGCTGCTGCAGGAACTATACATTGATTTTGAATTGTTGCAGCAGCGGACGGTAGAGAGTTCAACTGCTCTATCGACGAGAATACCGATCGCACAGCCATCAACTCTGGTCCTCAAAGTGTCGTGTGTGAGAAGGCCAAGCTTAGGCTGCGCAAGCACGGAGGTACGTACGTTTGGGATGTCGGTGGCGTCGGGCTCAGAACTTTTATGGTGCGTTTGATGTTTGCGAAGCGGGCGGCGGAGCGGTGGAAGCTACGTTACGGTGCTCACGAGGGCGGGAAACACTGTTTGCTGTTTGGCTTTCGTACACCTTAGTACAACTCCGGTACGTCCCTTTCCTTGTGGTTGGGTCTCGCTCCACAGGAAGATATCAACACATCACCATTCAACACCCTGTGTTCTTGCTGAATGCATTAGATGTTCATGTAGCAGGTAGGATTGTAATGTTTGTATGATTGTGTGTTGGTGCTGCTTGCAAGGATTACTTCACTTCTGGTATTTGTGTGGATCATGGATCGGTTGTAATAACGCAACCGGTAGACTTGGATTGTCTTGGTTCTATTACATTGCCAAGTGATTAGAATCCAACGACGGCACTGTTTGGATTTGGGTGTCTCAGATTTCCCCCAAACACATGCTTTGAGCTTCTAAGGTGATTGTTTGATGTTTGTGCCTCAAAATACCAACTGCAGTAATAGTTTCCGACTCGAACGCCTTTGGTTTCACTTCCGTTGATTTATTACCCATCTCTTGCTTATAATTGCTGATCCCTCTCTCTCTCTCTCTCTCTCTCTCTCTATTTCTCTTCTCTCATGTGATAGAAAGACAGAGGTATCACTTGTCGTGCTCTTTCGCAGGACAAAAGGCTGCAGCTGCGCCCGTGTTGTCCTTGTCGTCTTTGCATAAGCCTCCATGTCGAGACAACCATGAGCTCCCACGCTCTGCCCAAAAGAACAAAAAAGCTCCATTTTTTCCGAGCTCAGAGGCGCCAGCGGAGGCTTGGGACCTCGAGGTGCTTCAAAGATGGAGTTTCTTTGATGTCTAAAGGTTGCCACTTCGTCGTCCTAAGAAGGTGTGCCTCCTTTTGAGTTAGCAGAGAGAGTTTGGAGGCAAGGAGGAAGGAAGAGGAAAAGCCAAATTCTTCTCTCAGCCTTTCCCGCCGATGGGCACCGGCGTCTTTGCCTTCTCCTTGATCATTTCTCTGCTGCTGAGGTGCTTGGCCTCGCAGCATCCGAACAACACGGATGCCTTCGTCGTCTCTGATTTCTTCCGGAAGATGAAGGTGGCGCCTTCCTCTGCCGAAGGCAGTTCTTCCCGAGTCTGTTCATGGCGAGGCGTCTCCTGCGACGGCCAGGAGAGGGTCGTCAGCTTGGTGGCTTCCGGCTTCGGCTTCTCCGGTCCTATCCCTGAATCCACCATCGGTAAGCTCAGCGAGCTCCGGGTCTTGGATCTCAGCCACAACAACATCACCGGGCTGTCTTTGGACTTCGCGGAACCGGGTAGCTCGCTCAGGAGCCTCAACCTCTCCTGGAACAAGATCACGGGGCCGCTTCCGAGCAACCTCGGCAACTTCAAGCTCATGGAAAGCCTCGACCTCTCGCACAACTGGTTCACCCGCGAGATCCCGTCGCAGGTGGGCTCGCTGTCGAGCTTGGTGGTCCTCAATCTCAGCAGAAACTTATTGGAGGCGAGCATTCCCGTTGCGATTCTTGGATGCACCTCTCTGGTCGCGATCGATCTTTCTCACAATCGATTAAGCGGGAGTTTGCCTGGTGGATTTGGTGTTGCCTTCAAGAACCTAAGCACTCTGGATCTTTCCGAAAACGAGATCAGTGGGAAGATGCCGGATTTATCCAGGTTGGATTCGATCACCTATCTCAATCTTTCGGGCAATCTTTTGCAAGAACTGGCCCTCGGAGTGTTCCGGGATCCACTGCAGGTGATGGACCTGAGCCGCAACCAGTTTCATGGCCTCATCTCTCAGGTACATCACAGCTCCGTCTCCAGTTGGTCTTCTCTGGTTTATCTTGACATGTCGATGAACGAACTCACCGGGTACTTCTTCCCTGGTCTGGAGGACTTGAGTTCACTAAGGCATCTTAATCTCGCATTTAACAAGTTCTCTAGCCAGGAGTTTCATCTCCTAGAAATGCCATCTTCTCTGGAGTACTTGAACTTGTCGAAAGCCAATCTCACCGGCCAAATTCCGCCTCGGATCTCTCGGTTGCTTAACATGAAGGTATTGGACCTTTCCCGGAATCATATTACTGGCAACATACCTGAGCTAAGCACCAAGAACCTGCAAGGGATAGATCTTTCGCTGAACAATCTCACAGGCGAAATCCCAAAGTCCTTGCAAAAGAAGCTACCCGTGATGGAAAATTTCAACTTCTCCTACAACAACCTTACTTATTGTGGTATGAAATTTTCACCTGAAACACTGGAATCATCATTCATCGGGTCACAGAGTGACTGCCCCATTGCAGTTAACCCGGATGGTATTGGATCTGTGGATAACAAACACAAGGATCTCAAGTTAGGATTGGCTTTGGCTTTGTCACTGTTCTTTTTGTTAGCAGGGTTGATCAGCCTCGCCCTGGCTCTTCGAAAGAGGACGCCATCGTGGACAGTCAAGCAACCGTCATACCGGGAGGAACAGAACATTTCTGGCCCCTTCTACTTTCAGACGGATTCGACAACTTGGGTTGCCGACGTCAAGCTTGCTACCTCTGTCCCTGTTGTCATCTTCGAGAAGCCGTTACTGAACTTTACCTTTGCTGACCTCTTGAGTGCGACATCCGATTTCGACAAAGGAACCTTGTTGGCTGAAGGAAGGTATGGACCTGTCTACCGAGGATTTCTACCTGGAGGCATTCATGTAGCCATGAAGGTTTTGGTTCATGGATCAATGGTGACAGATCAGGAAGCTGCGAAAGAGCTCGAGCGACTTGGTCAGATCAAACACCCCAATTTAGTGTCCTTAACCGGTTACTGTTTGGCTGGGGATCAAAGGATTGCTATATATGATTACATGGAGAACGGAAACCTACAGAATCTACTCCATGATTTACCACTGGGCCTGCAATCGACCGAAGATTGGACCAGTGATACATGGGAACAAGATAATGCTGTCATACAGAGTATTACCACTGAAGGAATGACAACTTGGAGATTCAGACACAAAATTGCAATAGGTGCTGCAAGGGCATTGGCATTTCTTCACCATGGATGTTTCCCTCCAATAGTTCACAGAGATGTGAAGGCAAGTAGCATTTATATTGATTCGGCGATGGAGTCTAGGTTAGCTGACTTTGGATTATCAAGTATAGTGGGGAATAGCATGGAGGGTGATATTTCGCGAGGATCACCGGGTTACACTCCTCCAGAATTCTCTGAGTTAGAAAACATGTTGGCAACTACAAAAACCGATGTTTATGGATTTGGGGTTGTGCTGTTCGAGCTTATTACAGGGAAGAAACCGATCGGAGATGAATACTCCGAAGACAAGGAGATTACTTTGGTCCATTGGGCAAGGGATCTGGTGAGGAGAAATGAGTACTCGAGATTGATTGATCCAAAGATTCGTGAAACAGGACCAGAGAAACAAATGGAGGAAGCACTAAGAATTGCTTATCTATGTACAGCCGACTTGCCACCGAAGAGGCCATCCATGCACCAGATTGTTGGTCTCCTCAAGGATATCGAACCTGTCACTATTATGCATTGAATCGTAGAATTCAGTTCAGGTGTATACTGGTCTCGAGCTAATTCTTGGCCAATATGGTTCACAGTACATCATGACAACGTAGTACGATGGAAATGCTCAGGTCATATTCTCTTAACTTCTTATAACTTGGTTTCTCTCTAAAACCATAAAAGTAGCTTCTGTGCCTGCCTTCAAAATTTGTAGCAGAGCAACTTGCAGAGTTGCTGTATTATCCTTTGTATCTTTTGTCAATGAAACACTGCTGTTTTAATGTCAAGTGTGAGCTGCTGACTATTAATCTTGACATGGTTAGGTTTCAATGCTGATAGCTTTTGTTCAATAAATGTTCCTTATCGGCACACAAGGTGTCGACACTTGTCATGAATTAATAATAAAAATGATGTTTCAAGAGCTAGATCAGCATACTTTAAACATCCTATGCAGTGTTATAGTTGTAAATTATATGTTGTCTTTCCACACAACAGCTTGTATACTGTTTTCTCTGTGATTCAGCAGTCAATGCAGAACTGCTTTTGATTGGTAGGCAATTCTGGAAGATGCTTTCCTCCTACCCTATATGATGTGTTGTCTTCTCCTTTGAGAAGGATTAGGTAGGAGACCTCATGGTGGCACACCAAATGTTGGGATTTGGTTAGTGGCTTCGTTGTTGTGCATGTTGTGTGGTTTGACCTCATCATTTCTTAGGAGCAGGTTGGCACTGTCTAAGAATTAGGAGTACCTGATTCATCCTTACCTTCCCCTACTCTTTGAATCCTTTTCCTCGTCTCATATTTTCTTTTTCCCCTACATAAACATGTAGTATGTGAAACAAACCAAGATAGGGCAAATCTTACGATGCAGATCCTATGAAAACAAGCAAATACTTGATTTGACTTCATGGTTTAATAAGTTAATAGATCAAAGATAAAATCCTGACTTGTCTTAGTGTAACAGACAATGAGATGGTTTGATTCTAAACGACTAATTCTAAGATCTTAACGTCTTATAAAAAAAACTAGTGTCGATATCCTTCCATACTTTCTTCACAGTCAAACCTCCTTAGCATATCAATTTTTAGATTTAAAAAATTTACATTAATCTCATTTATCGTAATGTTATCGGTTTTACTGACGTAACATATAGCACTGAATGACATAAAAATGATAATTTCTACAAAGGTGGTGGAGATATAAAATGACACTAGAGGAGGAAGAGGACGTAGAGCAATACAATGTCGACGCAAATGCCTCACTTGCCTCTTTTTTCCTCTTGTAGCGTCGCACCTCTTTGCCTTACTTGCCTTTTCTTCCTCTCTCTTTGTCGTTAGCGATGCAAATGCATCACGTATCTCATCTTTCTCTTCCTCTTTCAATGCTGATGAGATGCAAAGCGGTACCAGAGGAGGAAGATGAGATTGAGTAGTGCATTGTTGATGTAGATGCCTCACTTCCCTCTTCTTCCTCCTCCGATGACAACGTAAATGCCTTACCGCTCTATCTCACTTCCCTCCTCTTCCTCCTCGACTATTATATTGCTTTCGTCGATCACTATTACAACAATCACCATGGTGTCATCATCTATCATCATTATTGAATATATCTTTTTACTCATTATTTTCATATCATTCATACACGTGCTGTATCTTCCGTTGGTGAAATCGATGATAGTCGGATAAATAAAATTAAATATTTTACTTTTATAATTATAGAGATTTTAATATAAATATTTTAATATAAGAATCGAGATATTATTTAACTACAGAAGATTAATTAGTTTTCACTTTTGCTAATTAGTGATTGGACTAAAAAAAAGACTTATTATTTTATTTTCCTCGGATTCTCTATGTGTGAAGACAAATGATTTGTTTTTACCGATCATTTGCTGTTTTCACTTGTGACAAATTTGTTGTTATTACCCAAATACCTTCTCCTGTCACAGAGATCGAGCTTTCAAATTATTCCACATATTAATACAACATTATAGCTTTAGAATTCGAGTGCACATTATGTTATGTCCCGTATGATTGAGTTGGTTTATATGCTATGCTACGCGCGTAATAACGATCTAATGATTTCAGGTGGAAGAGTCATATGAAACTTACCCGCGTACCAACCGGTCTCCGTATACCCGTGAGGCGATTGAAAGAACCCCACCGGCGGGTCCCGCACGAAGGTCACAAAAGAGAAGGATTGAGTGCTTGCTTCCCGCAATCGCAGCATCTCTCGCCTTCGCTTCCAAGAAAGCCACTCCGACTCCGACGGCACGCGCTAATGGCTTCCACGGAACACTCCACCGCCGCCACCAGGTCTCCCCACTTTCTCTCAAAAGACGACATTTTTTTCTCGCTCCGCCGCCTCCTCTTCTCCCTGTCTTCTTTACTCTCTGCTCTCCTTCCTCCGTTGCAGCGAGATGGACGAGGAGAAGGAGGCGCCACCGCCACAGGATTTGACGCTGGGATGGGTGAGGGACGCGCTGATTCGGCAGGAGGACTCCATCGTCTTCGCCCTCATCGAGAGGGCCAGGTTCCCCTACAACGCCCCCGCGTACGACCCGTCCTTGCTCCCCCAACAGGGGGGCCGCTCCCTCGTCGAGGCTTTCGCCAGAGGGGCGGAGGTTCTTCAGGCAAAGGTCCCGTCTTTGCTCTCTTTTCTCATTCTTTTGGCCGCCCACTTCACGATTTGCTGTAGAATCGCATGCACATAGGTCATGTGCTCGCCAACGAGAGCGTCTCGACTATCGAATCAAAGAAGAGATCAATATACATATACCATAAGAAAGAATTTTATTGGTAATAATTGTTCCATTTCTGAAGTCACTTGATCTTCTATTTAGTGTCAATTCCTTACCATTCAAGGGATCCTTTGTCATTTGACCAGATCCTGTGTAGCTCCTTCCACGCTTATGGGGGGTTAACCTGGATTCGAAGCATCTTGTAGTCTACATATGGTCAAGGATACATATGGTCAAGGACGATTTGAGGCTTGTGGGCTTTGGTGCCAACCAGGAGTCCCTTCTAGAATAGAAGAAGTTGGTCCTTGAATTTGGTTCTCGTCCATGGAAATTTGCTCATTAGTACGAGAAATTTGTCACTATTAGAATCTAATGAAAAGAGCTAACCTCTTGATTTGGGTGCTTTCTTTAGGAGGAATTGGTCAGAAATTGGTCTTGTTTAGTCCTTGAATTTGGGCATCCTCTTTTGGGGAAATTTATCAGTTAGAGAATCGGATCCTTGAATTTTAGGCATATTCTTAAGGAGAAATCGATAGGATGATTTGGTCCCTGTTGGAAGCAAACTTTTATCTCGTGATTGTGGGAGAATTGAGTTGTTTAGAGAAACATGCCATTTGGCTTTGGTTGTTTAGAAGAACAAGCTATCCAAACTTTTTATCTGTTGTTGCACGGGTGATTGCATAACAATGCTAGAAAGAAAGATAGGGGCTCATACTTCTCTTCATGGTTCTTAAGCATTTGGACTACAACTAGATAATAATTATTCTTTTTCCTACCAAATATCTTGTTCTTTATGTATAAATTAGTGAAACATCCACCCCTCTGATACTTTGAAATGTCATCCGAAACCCATTATTTTGGCCTTTTCGATGATCCCTTTACGGTTCATCATGAGGTCTATCTTTTTCCCTGCATTACGGTCTACATTAATGAACTGTAATTGGATGGCCAAAGTTTCTTGACTGCAAGAACAAACTAAGTTAGATTACTGCATCAACTGTATTCAGTGTGCTAGTTTGTTCTTGCAGTCAAGAAATTTTGGTAATCCAAATACAGTTTAGTTTTTGCATCGAATGATCCAAGTAGACAGTCCAACATACTAATCCTAATCTAATTGGTGAAACTTCATCTTCGTTTCTCACAGTTACTAATAATCTGTATAAGCTAAAATGACA
Source organism: Musa acuminata AAA Group (assembly GCF_036884655.1). NCBI lineage: Eukaryota > Viridiplantae > Streptophyta > Magnoliopsida > Zingiberales > Musaceae > Musa > Musa acuminata. The sequence continues at coordinate 4,072,643 of NC_088333.1, forward strand.
CTTAAATGTGTCACAGTTCGGTCGATATCAAAACCCAGAAGAGGTATCTTTCTTCCCAGATGATCTTCCTGCACCATCCGGGATTCCTTACAACTTCCCAGAGGTGAGCATCAAACTTTGAGTCTCACATTTTAGGATGTCTGTTCTACTCGTGCTCAGGATGATCCAATTGTAGGTCTTCCATCCAGCATCTGCATCTGTTACTGCAAATAATGCCATCTGGAACATGTATTTTAATGATTTGCTCCCACTATTCACTGTCGAAGGAGATGATGGGAACTACACATCGACAGCGGCAGCAGATCTTGTGTGTTTGCAGGTGAAAATCAATTTTTGTTTGTGCCTGTTGTCACTGTGAACAATATACATCTGACGAGCACTCAGCAGAATATTTTGTCTGTCCAGGCCCTCTCCCGAAGAATCCACTATGGCAAGTATGTTGCGGAGGTGAAGTTTAGAGATGCTCCACAAGATTATATGACAGCAATTTGTGCGAAGGTATCGGTTGCCTTTCACTGATACAGCTGGTTCTACCTTCTATTGGCTGTTCAAAGAGAAAAACACTTAGAATTACGAAGTTGTTTCTTCTTTGCTGCTTGTGCAGGATAGGGATGCTTTGATGAAGTTGTTAACGTTTGAGGCTGTCGAAGAGATGGTCAAAAGAAGGGTGCTGAAGAAAGCCATGGTGTTCGGGCAAACCGTAACCTTGGAGGACAAAACTTTCGATGATGAAACCAAGTACAAGGTGGATCCTGCGGTCGTTGCTCGTCTCTATGACGAGTGGGTTATACCCTTGACCAAGGACATCGAAGTGGAGTACCTTCTCCGACGTCTTGATTGATAGTTTTTGCATCCAATTTCTTCTTCGAGTGGTGTGTTTGCTGTTTTCGTTGTTTCGAATACAGAATAAAGGAGCCTCTTGTGATGCTACTGATTCCTCCAGCTCTTGAATTCCTGAATTCATCTGTTTTCTTCCTCTGTTTTATCATCGATTCGGTAATGAACTTGAAATTTATGTAACTGAGATATGGATGTGGTTTAGGCGATTGGACTCTGTGAGTTCTGTATGTTTGCAGCTTGAAATGAGTTGTAAGTGTATGCTTTACAGCCTGAGAAGTAGCGGATCGCCACAGATTGTCGTGGGACCCGTGAAATCAAGCTGGTAAGATATTGACAAGTTGGCACAATAGATCCACCGTTCGTTTCAAATTAAAGCTACCATCGAGCCGTTCGCGATGCCGATGATGTGCAGGGTTATGTTTGTAATTTTACACCTCCTTCCCTGCTTCCTCTGCCATTATTTCCCCATCCCACTTCACTGTGCTCTGTCGTCTGTGTACGGCTCCAGCTTGCCCTAATGGGTTTCCGTCAGCTCCGCCTCCTCCTCCTCCTCCTCTCCGTCGCCGTGGCCTTCGTCTCCGCCACCGACCACATCGTCGGCGGCCACCTCGGGTGGAACCCCAACATCAACTACACGCTGTGGGCCAACAACCAGACCTTCTACGTCAACGACCTCATCTGTAAGCCCTTCGTATCCCCCTCCCGTTTCCATCCCCACCCTGACCTTTTGGTGGCCGCAGCCTTCAGGTACCAGAAGAACATGTACAACGTGTTCGAGGTGAACAAGACGGGGTACGACAACTGCACCATGGACGGCCTCGCCGGCAACTGGAGCTCCGGCAAGGACTTCATCCCCCTCGACCAGGCCAAGACCTACTACTTCATCTGCGGCAACGGCTTCTGCTTCAGCGGCATGAAGGTCTCTGTCACCGTCGTCCACCCCCTCAACGCCTCCTCCGCCGCTCCACCCAACGCCTCCACCCACGGCGCCGCCGGATCCGCCGCCCCGGGGCTCCGTCCGTGGCCGTCGAACGCCGCGGCTCTCCTCGTCGCCGCCGCGGCTTCGATGGTGATCGGATCTGGTGTCGGGATCTGATCCAAGGCGGCCACTTCATATGTTTGATATCGATTTGATCTCGGTCGGTATGGTCGTATGTCATCGTCACCAGTCTTTGTTCTCTAAGATCGGATTGTTTGGTAGAATTGCATCATTCTTTGTTCTCTAAGATCGGATTGTTTGGTAGAATTGCTTGTTAATTTGATGCTTCTGCTCCTATGAGTGTTAATTTTGGTGGTTTAATGCGAATTGAATCGACATTTCGATGTGAAATTTAGCTACCAAACAGACTCACATAGCACATATAATCCCAAATAATAAGCACTGTATAGAATAAAAGAATATAAGAATATAAATCGCATGCGTCGTCATCACCACACCGTCACAGTATGATCCCCAACACCAGCAGAGCAGCCGCGACTCCGCTCTTCAGTACGACCGTCATCGAAGCTCCGCTGGTTGGCGCCACCGCCGGGCCCTCGAACTCCGTCGGACCGGGAGCCGGAGCGAGACCGCCGCGAAGCGAGTGCCGCTCCGACATCACCACCACGATCAGCTTCTCCCCCTGCTTGCAAGCCCCCTCCGCGCCGCTGATGAAGTAGTACGCCCCCGAGCGGTGCAGCTCCACCACGGCCATCCCATCCCTGTGCTCCGCCACCGGGCTCGACCTGTTGCAGCTCAAGTACGCCTCCCTGGTCACCTGCAGGACCGAGTCCTTCGCGGCGTCGTACTTCCAAACTGCACGCAGGAGCCGCGTCAGCGACCGTTCTGCCTTCACCAGTAGACACAGAGGGAAGCATGAAGGATGAGCGAAGATTACCGAGGGAGTCGCCGACTTGGAACCGATTCTTCTCGGCCCACCGGTTGAGGGAGTCGTTGGTGGTGGGTGGGACTCTCCAGGCCCGGTCGTCGCCCCCGACCAAGAAGTCTCTTGCTTCCGAGATAGTGAAGCTTACGAGGAGAAGGGTGAGGCAGACGAGCGATGATGAAGACATGGGTGACGCCGAGAAGAGGAGAGATTGGGTTGATGGCTTGGTTGGGAAGCTGGTCGAGCCACTCCGGCGCTACTTAAGGTGGAAGACGAAGAGGGAATAGCCGTTGGAGATCAACGGTCGAGTAGATTTACTGGGACAGGTCATCAGGTGGCGCGTTGAATTGGTTGATTGGATCGATAGAATTTTTCTGGATTCGAATCTGTTTCGATCGGGAATTGAATCTAATATATTTGAAGGAGATTGATTATGGACGGTCATGATTCATCTTTTAGATCATGAAGGATCGACGAGTGGGAATATGATACATCACTATTAGAACAACGCGTTATAGGTAAAAAGGCATCAAATAGAAGAACCCCGGATCTTCTATTTATGCACCACCTTACGCTGGGTTGATGAATGCGCTGCTGTGCTGCAATGTTGCAGCAACCTAATCAACCATCAACTAGAAGGATCGAGGAATGCGCTGCTGTGCGACCGAATCAACCCTCAAATCGAAGGGTTAAGGAATGCGCGCTGCTGTGCAACCCAATCAACACTATGTTGCGCATTCATCTCCTCTTCCCATCATATGCACCACCTTACCCTCCCTGTCTCTCTATTTCTCTCTCTACCCTTCCCTGTCAACCAAGCCAAGGAAGCAAAACAGAAGAATCTCCACCCTCCAAGGAAGAGTGCATGCCCTCGCGTAGACATCTTTGTTCCCGATGGCCCATCTGGACCAGGAGCTGTGTGAGGGGAGAACAACCGAAGCCAAGACCGAAAAGGAAAGAGGTGAGGTGAGAAAAAAGGGGGAAGACAACGCAAGAAAGATAGGTGTCCTCAGATATGCATCACCCAACCAAACCTCTCTCTCTCTCTGCCCTGGCTTACCAGAAATGCCCCTCTGCAGCCAGGAGAACTCCCCACCCGTCTCCGCCAAGCAGGAAGACCGTAACCCCCCTCCTGTTCCCAATTCATATGGGCCTTTTGGTCATGGTCAGACCTCAGGAGGAGACAGGGGAAGGAAGAAACCCCACCTTTGTTTCTCCACCATCTCCTCTCTCTTTGCAAAGTTGGAACCTTCTCCCATCCGGTGCCTTCCATCTGGGTTTCTCTCCTCTTCTGCCTTCTAAAGGTTCGATTTTGCGGCCATGTTGATGAAGAAGGGGAAGAGATCGGCCATGGAGTCTTCTCCGCCATCCACTAATTATCCTGTTAGCCAGGAGGCGAAAACGAGGTTCAGGCACCAGAGTCTCCTGCAGGATTACGAGAATCTGCTAAAGGTAAGATCTTTGGGTTTCTTCTTGGTTAAATTATTTGTGGTCCGTGTATGAATCTGGGGGAGCTGTGCTTAGGGTTTTTCTTATCTCGTTGATCTTGGTGATTAGGGCTTCTTTTTAGTTGGCTTATTGTATGATGGTGCAATCTCATATTAAGGTGCTTGGACTTGAATTACTTTTGGACTCAATAATCTAAAAAGCCCTATGTTTTTTCAGCATGAAGCACTTTAGATATATAGTTAAGGTTTGGTATCGCATAAAAATTATTAATTTTAGGTTGCATCTGTTAATCAAAATTTTAAGATGAGTTTTCTCAAGAAAATAAAAACCAAGAATTATGTGTTAGGTTTCTTCATTATTCTTGCTTCCAAGCCAATCTGCTTGAATTACTAGATCTATGTCTCTTGATGTTGCCTTTTGTTGTTTTATTTTCTCTAAATTGTGATTTTTCAGATCTAGATGTTTAAATCATTGCTCCGTGTCGGCCATATGACGGATTATACTCTTGATTTTGAGTTTTGAAAGATCTACCTATCATTTCTGTTTCAGTTAAGGAGAGTGCTTTTGTTCAAGTATGAGTTAAGAAATAATTTATCAGTTCATTTGGTGTAGGCATACTAACTAGAAGAATATAAGCTTTCTTGGGCACCATAATTCCTGTACAGTTTATACTCATCCCAGCCTCTTTGTTTCTTCAAAAATCTTACAAGTCTATATCTCAGGAAACTGAAGCAAAAAGGAGGAAATTGCAGAAGGTGGATCAGAAGAAATTGAAGCTTCTTGCTGAAATCAAGTTATAACCTCTTCCTTTTGGCTTTTTCAACATTATATTCTTTTTCCATGTTTGCCTTATGTTTCCAAATAATTCAAAAGTTTCTAGTGAGAAATCGGTAGTTGCGATCAATATTCATTCGGTTTGTGAGTAAACTTGTTCAAGAACATTTGCCATTGCAATGACTAATCCTGTTCATCTCTATCCGACAGATTCTTGCAGAGAAAATATGAAAGTCTATCGATGAATCCATCGCGAAAAGCTCCACTTAGGCTGAACAAGAAACCACAGAGTATCTCGTCCCAATTGTTCATGATCGATCAACCTCCAAATTCGTCTTTTCAATCCCCTGCCAAAGACCAGAGTTCCATAGTCAGAGATGATTCTTTCCGAAGCACCCCAGCAGTAATAGACTTGAACCAGGTTTCCTTGTCAGTAAGTAATGCAATCTCAAGCTACATGCCTAAGTGACTGACAATCAAAAAAGGAGAAATAATATTTTCTGAATGTCCTCATGGCAGATTGGTGAAGGTTTGGATGAACAACAGGTCAGCTTAGGGCCCGCAAAAGCTGATAAGTTGAGGAAGAGTTTGATGGATTGTGATGATGTGGCTAATGATCTCAAGCCCTTGATTTGCCGAGATGTCGGTGGTGGATCAAACCGGGTGGTGAAGAGAAAGATCACATGGCAAGATCAGGTAGCTTTGAGGGTGTAGGTTAATCTATGTCATAAAGGGTGAAAAGCCATGCCCTTTATTGAGAGGTAAGTTACTTCAAAATATTATGCCTTATTAATGCCACTGGTGTTCCTAGTATGAATTTGGTGAATCAATCAGAATAATCAGTTCTACATATTTGTCATTAGAGTTGACATTCTGAATGGTGGAATGTCTTGATACTCCACAGTATTATCCATTAAATGGATCCTAAAGCTACCTCATCTAGCTATCTTTCAATATGCCCTCATCAGTCACCTTTGGATCCACCATCAGAGCTTCAAGCAGCTTATATATAATTTATCTGTTTTCCCCTGATTTCACTTTTAATTTGGACTTTGTATTCAAGGTATGTCGACTTGATCTAGTTTAGAGTGCAACATGTTGGGATGTTTACTAACCGCCATATAGATTTTTAAGATGAATTTAGTGGACATGACATTGTAAGCAGTTGTTTAAGCACTAAGAATAATCATATGGATTATAGGTACATGCTGTTCATTACTGAAGTGTGTCTAATGATGTGAAGAATGGCCATATAGTGTTTTGCTTATCCATTGTGCTGCATCATCATGTTGTGACATTGGATGGTCATGGATGATTTGTCTCCCCCAACATAAGAAGATGCTGAAGAAAAGTTCTATCCTATGGCATGGAAAGATTTAACTTGGCTCTATAGAAGCTACCTTCTGGTATCTGAGTGATTGATATATACAACTTGATCTGAGAAAAGAAATCTTCAATTTTTCTTATATCTGTAGAGTTTGTGAAGCCTCAAATCATTGATAACCCCTAAACACAGTTAACCAGAAAAAGCCACAAGCATTCAGGATAGGAAGCATATGGTGCTGCAACTGAGAGGCAATAGGATAGAGATGAACACACACCAATTAATTGAAGCTTGCCCAACAACTCTTAATATATCTGATTTCTACCCCTTTAGTTAAGTTTAGGTATCAAACTTCACATCCAAAATCATGTGGACTCAGAACTACTTTCAAATCGACAATGAACACCATTCACACATACATGTCACTGCCAGAAGTTGCTGGGAAATGACCAAACATTTCATTGCCAGAAGTTGCTGGGAACAATGACCACCGTTCCCACAAAAAAAGGAAGGTTGCCACAGCCCAGAAATCATATACACCCATCCAATTTCTGATACTTGACACTATCTTACATACATTGTTCTCAAGTAGTCATCTTGAAGCAAAAATTGGCTTTGTGGCTGATCAGATGTAAGGGTTGATGTGGGAGGAGTAATCTCTGATGCCAGCCCCTTCCCACCCCATCCACTCCTCCCACAAGTCCCAGCCTGAGTCGGACATTCCCTCGTCGGAGAAACCATCACTACTCCATTCTGGCCGCTGCCATTGCTCTTGCTTCTGCTTCTGATCAGCTTGTCTCAAGCTGCTCATTACAATCTGCAGATGTTATAGATCAACTCTGTCAGGAACCAAGCTCGGCTTGCAATTTCTCTTTTTGATCCAAAGCATCCCAAAGAATAGAACAGGACGATGCATGGTGATACTTACATCATAGGCTTCATTGATGCGATGGAACTGGACGCCGCAATTGCTACCTTTGCAAACATCTGGATGATACTGCAAACAATCCCATGTAAACATTTAGAACGATCACAAAACAAGACACAAAAAGGAACCTTTGAGAATTTTAATGCAGGCCACAGGTCAAGAGCCAAGAAAGCAATTACAAGCCAGAAATAAATCTTATTGCAGTGTGTTCTGAAATCATTCTTCTTGAGATCTCTTCCAAGATTTCCCCCAGAAGCGATAAACTAAACCCAGACCACCCATTTTGCGACAAAAATCCCTCCGTTTTAACAGATCTAGACCCAAACAACTCACCACAATCAAACGAGTGAAAAGAATAAGAGGGAGGGAGGGAGAAAGATTGAAGGGAAGAGGGGAACCTGCAAAGCGAGCTTCCTAAAAGCCTTCTTGACCTCCTTCTCTGGCGCCCCTGGCTGAACCCTAAGCATCCGATACTGATCCGCCAAGCTTGCGGCGGCGGCGCACCTCACGTCGCCTCTGCTCCTTCCCGCCTTCCTCCTTCCCTTCGCCACCCCACCCCTCCTCGCCCAACTCCCTATCGAAGACGAAGACGCAACCATCGAGTTCATCATCCCCATCGACATCGCCATCCTCCGAAGCGCGACTCCTCAAGCCCAGGAACCCCCAAAAAGTGAGGCCTTTTGCCAAGAATTAGGGGTTGGTAACCATTATAAAGGAAACAAAGCAACGAGAGGCAGCGTGCATAGCACGTGACCGTAACATAAACCCATCTCCTTATCTTTCTACATTTTATCCACTTTTATTTAATTATGCTTTTCTATTTATATTCCACGTCACATCATAATTTCAACGCACTCGCACATCGTCCCCAGCAGAGCACCCCACCTAAGTGTCGACTACAAGTGGCCCAGAAGAAGTGGTAAACTTTAGAGTACCTTTCATGCGGTACACTTTTAATACATTATTGCCGGTTTTCCTGGTGACTTGGCACCACGTGGTCGAACATATATAAAAATGTCCAATAATTTGGATGCTTTTTTTATTACCCACTTGGCTACCTCGCTTGCTTGTGGCTGAGATAGGAGATCGGCAGCATGACCCGCTAGGGTAGGTCTCGGGTAACGATGTGTCCGATGAGGAATCTAGTGGTTGGTGCACAAATCTATGGAGGGATTTGATCGAGCAATTTTGTCGGCTTCTTCCACGCCAAATACACGTCAGTCATGCGTCGGATGCAACATGGAACGGTATCGATCTTTGTTATTTGGTACACGAGAGGACAATAACATTAGATGTGGTACCGATTTCTCTGTCTGCTTCAAACATGGATGAACTTTACGTCTCATTTAAAACATGGAAATAACTTCCACGTCACATAATCATCACATTTCTCGTATATATATATATATATATATATATATATATATATATATATATATCTGATGGAATGATGTGAATAGTCACTCATGGTGATTAGACAGATGATATGATATGATATCGTGCTCATATTGATGTGTCATTGGAATGTGGATCTATATCTCATGTTCCATTGTAGTCTTGAGCAAGAATGAAGTTTGATGACATGGTTGTATTGTGGGAAGAAGTCGTGGCATACAAGCAAAGCATTGCTGTGGATAACGCTGTGGAAGATGCTTTCTTCCTTCTTTCCAGTTGCATGGGAACGAACATATGGCAGCGAGCAGGTGGAGCTCCAATCTACTTTGTTGTACAGAGTTCATGTGCGATTAGAATCCATGCTTTACGCGAACCCATTTCCCACCACCTCTCTACAAAGCGAAAACCATCGATCTCATGTGTATAAATCCCCATGAGTATCTGCTTGTCACTGTGCAGCTAATCACTTCGTCGGATCCATGAAGGCCTCTCATCTCCTATCTTTCGTGCTTACTCTCTTGCTTCAACTTTGTTGTTGTTGGTGTTCAGCTGATCAAAGAACTCTGGGTGGAAATGACGAGGCCCGGCGACTACCTCAGCTCCTAAAAGCTCAACCACTTCAGGGTGGGTTGCATGATGTAGGAGATCTTGTTTCTGTAACCTTCACCATATTTGGATGCTCATTAACTGAGCTGCTTGCAGGATTAAATGTGACTGTGAAGGAAAGAGGGGAGAATAAAGAGCACTTGGATGAGGGGACGAGCATAAGCCACTCGGGGAAGGGAAGTGGTGCAGGGAAAGGAGGTGGGAAGGGCGCCGGCGGTGGCTCACAGACGCTCCGCCAACCAAGGGACCAGCGAAACAGCTCGGCGTCCAGCTGGCGGTGGCCGCGGTCCTCTCTCACTTTACTCGTCGGTGGGTTGCTCCTCCTCTTCCTGCACTCCTGCGGTTGAAGTCGAACAAGACGATGATGACGATGATGCTGATGAGAGTGCTTGTTGTCATGCAGGCATGTAATGTCTTTCAACAGTTCTTGTCGAAATAAATCCTATGATTAAAGGCATAGCCTGGATCATGGTGGATGGATTCATCAGCATGAAGGATATATAAGGATCACTTTCATATGATTGAAGATCATAATAAATATAAATATAGAATAATAATTTTTATATTTCTTATATATTTTAATCTTTGATCAATTTATTTGAGGATCAATTATCATTATATATATATATATATATATATATATATATATATATATATATATATATGATTAAGAAAAATCTCTTTCTCAAAGTTATATAAATATACTTTACCAATATGAATAAAATCATCCTTTTATGAGATTATAGGTTCGTTCTTTTTAAGTAAGGTTTTCTCCCTTTATTCTTCTCCTAGCCATCGTGGCCATTGCTTGTGTCCATGATTAGCACTCGGAGTTGGTCACGACCTGCTCTTCACATCGACAGTATCTACTTATATTAGTTCGTTGTTTTGGCCAGTAGTCTCCTTCACAGGTCTTCCCAATAGTCTTCCTTATAAGTTAGATTTGGTCAAACTTGCTCCACGATCTTTACTTTGCTCGGTAATCATACCAATATCTCGTCGGAGATTAGCCTCAATCTCATCGCCATGACTCTCCTCTAAGATAGATATGCTAAACGTTGTTGTATCCCACACGGTTACAGGACTTCTCACCACTACCTCGTCACTTTTCTTTCGCACTTCTCGGTTTTCCCATCAACATCAAATCTCTTCGTCGCCCTCTCACGATCGACAACAGTAGTTGGGCTCCCTTCTTTATCGTATATTGTTGGAGCCTTGATTGCTAGTCTTTCTACATTGACCGGTATATCCTCATCCATATCTTTTTCATTTCATCAAATCTGATTAGTTCATAAGGCAAACAACAAAAACCACTTCATCAAATCTAATATGTTTGTTCTCTTCCACATCTGATCTATTTCAAATTTACTTCTATTTCATCTAGAAATAATAATTCGTCTCATTATAATAGGCTTATATGTAGCTATTTTAATTTTTTCAAGCTATCCAAAAGTGCCAATTATGCATCCTGACAAGAACAGTTCACTGACCTTCTCTTCGTATATGATATATTGGACTACATCGATGGCTCCCTCAATTATCCATTCTCGAAAATATTCAAATATCAAGAGAACTAACGTTAACGGAAAATCCTAATCATAAATTATGGTTATATTATGATCATCTTATTATGTAAGTTATTCAAGCCTTAGTTACTAGTTCTATAGCACCACTAATCTCTTTATATAATACTGTAGTGTACATATGGTCTAAGTTATAAACTATCTTTGTCAATCATTCTTGCACTCGCATGCTAAATCTTTTATCTACTCTAATGAAAATAAAACAAGAGAAAATTACTATTATTGATTATGTGTAAAATCTAAAAATTATTATAGACGAGTTAGCCTAGAAATCCCTAAATAATGAATTAATCATTATTCAAATTCTCAATAACCTAAGAGATGAATATAAAAAATTAGCGTTAGTAATTCACGTGACTCACCATTATCCTATATGACAAGTTGACGAGTTAGCTTCACAAATCACCCACCTAATTATTCTTGCTTTAGTTATTGCTCAATCGATGTGTGGCATCACCACTTTACTTATTCGTCATCCTCTATTCAATAATAACTAAATTCTCGTTACTCCTTTTCAACTTCGTTTGTCTTAGTAATAAAAATCATATACTACCTTTTGGAATATCTTTCACATTCTGCTCTAAACTACTTGAATTTATTTACACTAATATATGAGGCCCTACCCAATCACTTCTCTTAATAATTTCATATTTTATATTATTTTTATATATTATTTTACTAAATATACATAGCTTTATCCTCTCAAACCTAAATTTAAAGTCATTATAGTCTTTACTCTAATATAGGAGATAAATACCAAGCTCTAACAATATATTTTTTATTATATATTATATAAAATCTCAAGTCACCATCGCACACACCTCAACTAGTTGACTCTATCAAATGAAAAGCATTGACACATAGTTGAAATTGGTCTCTCCATCCTATACTAGGCATCCATGCCACTAGCCTTTTAGTCAATAGCCTTTCAAACTTATTAACCACGTACTTACTCTAATCCTATAACATTACTCACCATTTAAAAAATTATTTCATAAAATCTCAAACATTCAAAAAGTAAAAGTATTTGATTATTTATATTATCTCTAGTTATACCCCTTTGCTTCACACAAGTTAATACTAAGATGCAAGTCTTGTATTTTCATCGGGTACTCCTTTGAACATAATAATACTTTTTGGTGCTATGTTCCTTAACCTTACATTATATTATTTTTATTGAGTTACCTTTTCCTTTCAAAATCTTATTCATTCAGCAATGTGAGCCACTACAATAACCATCCATTTTTAGGTTCACAAGAATATATCTCAAATCCCCTCAAGCGTATCTGCATCAACTAGTAGTTCTCCTCTAGACATGTACTCTCTTATTACTCTAGTTTAGCAACATCTCACCCCATTTATAATTTTTTTCATCTATCTGCTCACCAACTCACTCTTTAACAATGAATGAAGTAATGTTCTCGGCATCACAATTGATGTCTTTGTCCTTTCTTCGACCAAGTAACATCGAAGTGTATTAACTTTCAAGTATTTATTACTAACTTTTCATCAATTCTTATGCATTTAACATGACTCGATAATACCATTAAGCTTGGACATCACATAACAATAGAGTCCAAAATTTACATATTCAAATCATATTAAATTCATGATATATACTCTACTATAAACTCTCCACCTAACTTTATTGAACCCACAAACAACACTCAAGTCCAAAAATCTTTATACTAACGCAAAGTCATATGTGATAAATATGATGCTCTACTCATAATATAGCATGAACCCTTATATCATTTCATTTTATACAAAATGTCATTAGGTATAAGTGGATCTTTCGAATTAAGCAAAAATAAAATGGATCAATTGCCAAATACAAGGCACGTCTAGTGGCCAAAATGTTTCATCAATGACCTAGTATTGATTTCATAAAGATCTTCAGTTTAGTTGTTAAGTCAATGATAATTTGAATCATCTTCAATTTAGTTATCACTCAAGACTAGTATGTACGTTAATTAGATGTTAATAATACTTTCTTATAGTGGACTTTAATTAAATATGTCTTTATACAACAACCACTTTATTTCATTCGCCTTCAATATTCAAACAATGTTTATAAATTACGAAAAATTATTTATAGACTTCATCAAGTTCCAAGTACCTAGTACACTGAACTTGGTTTATTTTTTATATTAGTCGACTTTGTTAACTCCAAATCTGACGTCTCTTTATTCCTATTACAAAAAAAAAGTTGTATTATATATTTACTAGTTTATATAGTTGACATTATTATCACATACAATAATTTTACGAAGATTAAATAATTTCTTAAGTAATTGATAGATTGATTCTCCGACCTAGGAACTTCAAGTTATTTTTGAGAGTAAGAGCAACGTTCAAATCTTCTAGATTTTTCCTATCCGAAAAGAAGTACATTTAAAATAAGACGAATATATAGGATGCCAAATAATTCATCACCCTAATCTCCACCATTGAGTCACTCAAATTACATGATAGTAGCCCTATTATAGATTCCATACAATACCAATAAATACTTGATTTCTTGCCGTATTTATCTTTTTCATGTCCAAATATTTCCTTTATAGTCAATAAATTATCATAATTTATACATCGACCTTCTATTATGTATTGGTTCATGCTAAAACGTATTCTGCAATATGTTTTCTTCATCACTTCAACTTTATGTCTTTGTCGATATTAATTGGGCTGGTATCACTAATGATAGAACATCTACATCAACCTACATTATATTGCAAATCTGATTAGTTAAAGTTTTAATAAACAAAACACAATCGTAAGATCCACCACTGAAGCTAAATATTAAGTCATCACTATCACTGTTGCATAACTCAACTGGGTTACCAATCTATTACATAAACTTGGCATCACCTCCCAATCTATTCCTACTATATAGTATGATAATATCGGTGCCACTTACGTATGTTGTACCACGGTATTCCACTTTCCCATAAAAGACATTGTTATTGACTTTTATTTTGTTAGAAATCAATTTGTCATAAGTTAACTATGTATTTCTCAAGTCCATACTTACGATCAACTAATTGATTCACTCATAAAGTCTCATGCTCTCGTAGATATTTTAGTTGTATCATTCTAAGAATGACATTCTTGACAGAAGTTCAATCTTACGATAGTACCATAGAATGTTATGATAAAAGTAAATATGAAACAATAATTTTACATTCATTACATGCTGTAATCCTATTTGAGGATCAATCAACATAATATATATGTCTAATTTAAACATATAATTGAAAAAAATTCTCCCTCAAATCTATATAAATATATATTATTTTAATAAATAAAATCATTCCTTCAACAACAAATTCTTCGTTCGCTTAGCCTTTTAACATTATTAGCAGTAGCATCCCTTCTCAAAGCAACTCCAAGACCACTCCACTTCGTTAGAGTACAGCACCTACATCAATCTTGAAGCATCTCAAAGCAAGCATTGTTAGGCAAATATTTTATGATGAGTTGGTATGAGATCATTCTCTTTCCGTGGATGATTCTGTTCTTAGTTTCCATGACAACCCATAAAACGGACACAAGCATCTGTTTATCACCCTGTTTGAATTGAGACCTTCAGCATATTTATTACACTATCTTCCAGTAGGGAGAATAACATTACAATTACTGCTTTCCTCTTTCTGCATTTGACATCCACTCGAGAGCAGTAAAATGCCAGTTTATAGAACCCTGTGAAGGATGCAAGAACAGAGGATGTCTTTGGTGTGGCTCAATCTAGGAAGGTAGAAGCACCTCTTCCAACAAGACACTTCCAACAATTCTTCTTTTGCTGATTTCCTTTTCTTTGGTGGTCTCACCATCAGGCAAAAGCATTGGAGGCAGTGCTTAAGTGCAGTAATGGTCCAAACAACAGCAGAGCTTAGAGATTAAGCTTGTATCTAAGAATAAAAATGGGTTGGATGATGCCCATCTTAATCTCTCCCTGTGCCCAATAGAGAGGCATAATATGATGACAGAGTGTTTGTTTGATTCTTCTTCATGTTTGGTCCCTAAAAACCAGAAAATGAGAATGAAATATTTGGATATGTAGTTGTTCTATGTGAGAAATCAATTGTCAATTCCATTCATGGAAACACCTTTGATTTTGAAGGAAAATAATGCAATTCTGTGCCTTCCTGTTTTAGTTCATGATGATCATATTCTTTGGATTTTTATATTTAATATTGGTCACGCACTATCAAAAACAAATTTCGGAATTGATCAATATGGAACTAATGGATACATCATATTTTCTCAAACTAGCATCTCCATAACTTTTGCCAGAGGCATAGCAAATGTTGCCTCACAATCTTTCAAAATTATCATTCTATTACTCACACAAGCAGTTATGCCAAATTCCTATCTGCTTGGATGTAGCTACAAGTTCTTAAACATACAGCAAAATAAGTGGCCAAATAAAAGATAATTGCAGTGACACGATTGACCAGTGTCTCCGGAGTAGAAGATCAAATTAGATTATTATGTTAAAATTTGGATCGGAATGAATATGAATGTGAAACTTCAAGAGTTTAGAAGTACAATTAGTTTCTCAAGCTGCATGCATGATTCCCAAGCAGACCACATTGGTGTCTTCTTTGCAACCTCCTCTGCTGTCTCATTGCTTCTTATCTAGGAACATCAGGGAAGACTGCCAAATCCAATTCAAGCACAAGGAATGAGATATCTGGGAAATGAACATGACAATTTTTTATTTAGATCCCTTCGGTCATGTGTTGGTGATCAAGGAATCATCAGCTTGTCTGAGGACCGTTCTTTTTGCCTGAACACAGCCATCTTCCATTTGACGGTGTTCCCTTGTCACGCCTTGCATGCGGCAACAAGATACTGGCCATACTGGGCTACACCACATTTGATAACATCGTGAAGCTGAAGAAGTAATTTGGAGTCACTTGATTTGCTTCTGAACATAATACATCATGTAACCTTGAGAAGCTCGTACCGCTCCATCACTTACTTGGGTAATCCATGCATCATCGCATTTGTACCATCTTTCTCCTAACCGAAGATAGGTCAAATAATGTCCTGATTCCAGCCTTCCGGTATGTGTGATTACTGCAAACACCTCAAATTCCGATGAAAGATCATTGGACACATCTGACTCATCACCCTCAAAAGCAAAGATCCTATTGCCAAATCTGTTTCTTATGATGGAATATGACAAATACGGCGTCATGTCCAGTGAGAAAGGGAACTGCAAGTATTGGTCTATTTTTTTCGATGTTCCCCGTCTAAGAGAATGTTCGAATCTTTTTATATGGAAGCACAGGACCAGTGGGAGCCTCCTGATGGACATCTGCTTCACGGAATCTTGGTGCATTTCACAGTGTTGACAGTAGAGTTTCTGATCAGGTCCCAACCTCTCAGGCCTTGTGAAAAGGTCCAAGCATCCCATTAGGGTAGATATTCTGGAACTTTTGTTGGATTTCGAGTCAGTACTTGGCTCCAAATCAAGAGAGAGGTCAACACAAGGATCATATGTTGTTGAAGTGAACCCGCAGATGGTGCAAGTGACATCGGACCTCAGCACCCCGGAGAATACTCTATGTGCAATACAATGGCAATCTCCAAACCCTACTGTAGAAAGCAGTGATGTAGTAAGAAGCTAAACTCTTTAAAGGATACAGAGTAAAACATGTGCCAGATATGGTTTCAGAATAAAAGACACAGAAGTCAAACGAATAGTAAAAATAATATAAAACTTGACAAAGGTCCAACCAACCTTTGTTTTGAAGGGTAGACCTCTCACTTTCATGAATCATGTCGAGCATCGAGATAAAAAATTCATGTGCATCCTGCTGCTCATAACTGGCAAGGTTTGATGAATGCTGCCACCAACTGCAAAACAATCAAAAACATTTCAGGTATTTGTCCTTCATGTTTATAGTTAATGTATGACTAAAGGCATCAAAAGACATTGTCATCTCAAAATAAAAAAAATGTCAAAATCAGAAAATAGTCAGAGTTGGTGAGTCAGAGATAACATGTAAGCTCCACATTGAGCTCACTTTTTCTGTCTCTGCTTTTTCTTATTCAACCATATTCCAGCGAGCTTATTTTTCACTGGTTCTTTCTTGTTTTTTGGTCATTTTACACTGTCCAGATTTTCTAGTGGGAAATGCAGCAAAGTCCATACAACACAGTATGGCACAACTAGATCCATTAAGCTACATGCATCCTTGTTATGTTAATTGATAGGATGACCACTATACTCCAAAGCACAAGCTTTTAGAAAGGGGACAACATTCAACAACTCTTCTCATGTGCAAGCTGAATGAAGAATTGATGGGCTAGCCATGTGGATTCAATTGCAAAATAATGGTGCAAACCCACTGTTTAAAGCATTGTAGAAAGACCCATGAGCAAAATATTGGATGAAAGATTATAGGAAAAGGATGGAGAGAAGAAAGCTAGGATCCAACCACCACCTGTTTTCCTATCACAATAAAATAATTACTCAGAAATAAAATAATTACTCAGAAAGGAAATTCACTGATTACATCTTAAGGAACAATACATAGAAGAAGCTCAAGACCATCATCTTCTACCAGAGGGTTTTGTCTGTAAACAAATATTTTCTTTCATAGAAAGCCTGATAAAGTTACAGAACCGTAAGGTTTAAAATTTGATATCTGAATACAGCAGGAGGGTAATCTAATAGACCAAACTAATGAAAATGGATATAATTTATCCAAATGAGCTCAACTTTCAAGGTTTTTAATGCCCCATTTTTGTTTCCATCCTCTTGAACTACCAATACTTTGGAGAATGTAAAGATGATCAGGTTGTTTGATTCACTATATAAAATTTTGAACACCCCAAACAAATTACATTTTCCTTAATAAGAAACGTTAATGGAGACAGACAGTGACCGATCCCTAACAAATCTCAGTATCTTCTTTGTTGCCATTTATCATACTATAATAGATGGTTGTACCTATAAACTAGCATCAACCAATTATAGTATAATCTGAAACCTAAAAGCAAAAATGGGCATTGATATGATACAGATGAGATCATCTTTAACTAGCTGGTACAGACGGTAATGATCAGGAAACAGGCAAAAATGAAGCAAAAAAGATTAACGAATTTACAGGTGGTGGATGCATCAAACAAACTTTCTATTGACAGAGAAAGTGTTGTCCTTAGCAACCTTATCCAGTAGTCATTTTGAGACTTGAATTGTGTCTATATATCACACTATGCGTTGTATCTAAAGCTAATAACAAGTCAATAGGAAAGAGACAGAAAAGGAACAGACTGTTTTAGGCATCCTATCAACAAGGGGACACATTATTAAAGCTTGGCAAACAAAGGTAAGTAGAAAAAGAGAGAGTATGACAAATAGATTAGCGTGCTTTCTTACAATTTGATGAGTGTCAAACAACACAGTGTTTGGACCAGTAGTGACGACAATCAGTGGAGATCAGTAAGATGAATTCATGTGATGCAAAGAAAAAAGCATGTAAGGTAAATCATCAAAACTTAATATTCTTCCGGAAATTTCATGTTCAAAAGCGATACAAATATCAAACAAATCTCAGCTTGGAAGTTCATGCAAATTTATGAAGAAAAAAGTAAGAGACAAGAAATCTACTAATCATCGACCAATTGCTACATCACATCAGGAAATATATTTGTTTGAACCAAAGATCCGTAAAAAATGACAAGATTATAATTCAGCAGAAAGCTTGAAAAAACTTCCGCAGACACTGAATGCCTACTCAGTAGATTATCATCTCATTCAGTGATCCAACAAAAATGCAATTCAAAATTGATCTTCTCCAAAGTCAACATAACCTCTCACCTGAAGAGAAACCTTGCAGGGCTATACGGAGTGGGATTCCCGGAAAATGCCTCCGAGAACACACTGTCGACATCACAAACCAAACAAGACAATTCCCCGGCTTCCACCGCCCTCCTCCTCCTCCTACTCCTCTGCTTCCGGCACAACTCTCGATTGTGCCAATCACCCAAAAAGTAATTTTTGAGCGGCGGGGTGTGAAGCAGCGTCTGCAGCACGGAGTTCATGAAACAAGTGTTTCCCAAATTATTCAATCCTCTCAGTCTCAAAGGTTGGCAGGATCGGTTCTTGACACCGCAGTCCAGCACTAGAATAGTCTCCCTCGATGATGCCCTTTCGATATCGTGAGCTGGCGCGGCCCTCCTTTTCCGACACCGATCTTTCTCTCTACCTTTGGGCAGCTCCAGGAACTGCTTCGCCATAACGGCGGTGTCGAAGTCGGGATCGTAGACCTGGTCGGCACAGACGCAGCAGAAGACCTCAGCTCTGTCGACATCAACCGCGATCTCGTGACCCGGGTTCGCCTGAGAATGGGCAGCGGCGTGGTCGGAGCAAGAAATAGAGGAGCAGATCAGGCAGAGGTAAAGGCGGCAGCGGCGGAGGGAGCAGAGGCTACATCTCGGGATCAACGATTGGAACTTCCCAACCGCCGTGCGGCCACTGGGGGCCGTTCTGAAGTGGGTTTGGAGGGATCTGTAGCCCTGCAAGCCATGGTGCTTCCTGTACTCCTTGAGGTGGGAACAGGGAAGTGGCTTCCCGAGATTCATCCGGGAAAATAAACTATCCCCGGATGAGGAATTCGAAGCAAAGGCGATGAATTTGACACGGAAGAAGACCAAGAAATCGAAGAATCACAGGAGAAATGGCACGGGAAACGAGGATTGTTCCGATTTGGAGCCGAAAAAAGATGGCTTCTGTCCTCGATTTGGGAGATTGGAGGGGGAATAGAGCTGGGATTAGTGAGGGTTTGAGGCGGCGGGGTGGGGATTTGATGCGGCGGCGGTGGGATCGGAGGAGGAAAGATGGCGGCGGCGGATCAAAAATTTCGTCTTTGGCGTTGGATTGGGGGAGGGAGAGAGGGAGCTCTATAACGACCGACTCTAATGGCTTTTTCTTTCGAGTGCATTTCTGATATATGTCTTTTTTTTATAAAAAGGGTTGCTTTAATTAGATTTAATACGCAAAAAAAAGGTTATTAAGATTTAATAGTTCATAGCATAATTTAATAGCTTTAAGAGTTGCACAAAAGTATATATATATATATATATATATACCCTTCTTACTCCATTTAGTACTTCTTGTACAACCAACATTTCTTTCCATCTAGTTAAGTAACCTTCTAAAGAACAACCTAACTGTAGAAAATAATACATTGTTTTTTATTATAAATTAAAAAAAATTTGTAATTAGAATCTTGGTCACAAAGAAACAACTTATAATCACCAAAGCTTACTCTCCAAGACCATAAACTCAATTCTACCTAAATATAAGAAAAGGTAGGCTTTGATATGTTTAATTTTAAAGCCACATTGATGTTAAATTAATATTTATGACCAAATATTAACATTTATGAAATTGACCGATGCATGTCCCTATTAACGTGAAGGATTTGACAAACCAAACATTAGGAAAAAGAAACTTTAATTTGCACACAATTAAAATCCTTCATGTCCATCCATTCATCCAATCATCACATCTAAACCATCATGTTCAGGTGAGAAATGTCATTCGAATCAAATAGTAAATAACACTGTGATGGTAAAGAGACAACTTGAAAGCCGGGGTCAAACCACGTTTGACTAATACCAACAGGCCCTCATCATGTTCTAACCCAAGTTGAAGTGCTTGCCTTCGAAGCAACAAAAGACCAAACCAAGCTTATGTAATCATGAAAACAACAGCAGACGTTCTCTTTCTTGATAGTAATGAATGCAAATGATATCAGGACCAACCTCATGCAGAGACAACCACATCCCAATGGAGTCCATGTCTACTTCATGCATCTGTCAATGTGTATAAATCACAGCTGGTGTAAATGGAGGACAACTCTACATAATAAAAGATGATTAACAATAAAAGCTCATAGTAAAATAGAAATCTTAATTTAATGTTTTCAAAGGAAAGATAACTTGTAAGGCACATCCAAAAACATAGGGCTATGCATATAGGGTCACATGTAAACATGTAATATAGTGCATCCAAAAACCCAAATTGATTGTGCTGATGCTTGTTTCACTGTCAGAAAACATTTGGTGCCAGCATTTGCATCCCACGCAGGAATTGATTCCTAAACTATGAACTGGGCAAAAAAGCATCAGTGGATTGGAAGGCCCCCACCAGAATATTCCACTTCCTGGATCAATAGTAGCAATTCAATAGCATCAGCTAGAAGAAGAATAAGGATTTCTGTTTCAAGCATGCCCAGAATACTTTTAAGGACCACATCAACAAATGACAAAGTGGAAAAACATGAAAAATGATCCAGAATCAGGAATTCGTACCGGTGCAGGAGGTAAAGAAGAAACCCAGTCTGATGCATGCGATGGGAGAAGACCCAATGTGTTCAGCTGTCAAACCACAAGAAAATGAATCATACACAGCAATTTTATAAGATTTTATACAATATTATGCACAATTATATTCAGCAAGTTTTACCTTCCAGACACCCAAGGCCAGTGCAGCCAAGTTAAGGGCAATAAAGAGCAATTTGGGTGCAAGAATATCAACCTTTGAATCCTTGTAAGGTTCAAAGACTAAAAGAAAAACAGAATTAGTATTTCAAAACACAAAGAAACTTGAAAATCTTAACTGGAAGAAATTAAGGTAAAACCATATTGACAAACAAAATAACACAACATAATATGAAAAGTACATGCACAGCTAAGCACAAACACAAAAATAACATAATATCATAAAAGGACATGCAAATCCAATTTGCAAAGAAAAAAGGATATCACACAAATTTATGATATTTTAAAAAAAAAACCCTAAACTAAAAAAATTAAGAGAAAAATAAATCAAAATGTTCTTGCAACAAGGGGCAGAAAACCAATTGTTATACCTGGATTGAGATTGATTGCTATAACTTAAAATCAGCTATGGCTTAAAATCAATTGAGATTGATCACTACTGAGAAATCAATTGTTATACCCGGATTTTTGCATAAGGCTATATTGGGGATTTCTTAATTAAATCTAGGTTAAAATTAATTAAGGGTATTTTGGTAATTTCACTTAGAGATGGTATCTCTCCTAATTAGGTTAAGAATATATCTTGCTTAAAAGTGGAGGTATATATTTAAAGAAATTTCTAATTGAATTACGAGTACAAGTTAAGTTAATTAGATTATGATTCCTAATTAGATCGAGGTTAGGGTTTCTTGGAGAGGTAGGACATTCATCCTATAAATATACCATGACATTTCCTCCTCTCAAGTCGCCATGGGAGTGAGGCCGATGACGAAGAAGATGCCGACGGCGAGAGAGAGGAGCGGATGGTGGGCATCGCCTTTGCTTGTAGAGATCTCCTCTTATACTAGTTTATACTCCTATTTTGCTTAACCTCTTATCTTTATGTCAATCTGTATTATTCTATTGATTTATCTTTCCTGATTTGTGAACTTGTAATCAAAACAAGATTTGTGGAAGATCTTTTCCTATGATTTTAAAAGAAAAATTGAGAAGGTTGTATTTCAGATTATATACGTTGTGGACCCGCTCACAAAATTCTGGCTTGCACCATGTTGAACATGTTTGGGAAACCAGCCTAACACATGACCTCACACTCGATCGAATTGGCCTAAACCATGTGGACTGACACAGCAACCAACCCAGGACCTGTAGGTTAGTAGGTTGTAACCCAAGTCAATATATCAATCATGTTGGACCAGATCTTTAGTGCAGGAGTCGATCAAAAGTTGCAGATCCAAGTCACTAATTTACTCCCTGTTAGCTGTTGATCTGCTCCCTCTAGATGGTACAGTTTGCATCTAAGCCAACCATTAGGTTCTTTGTTGTCCACATGACAATAAGGAGGCATAAAATTAATTGAAGCATTGTATTATATTCCCATCCTTAGTCCCACGCTATCTTCACATAATATTTTACTCCTAACAGATCTCCCACAAAGAGATAGACTTCAATAATTCATGCTGAAGTAAAAGCTTCTTATCCTTCACTAAAAAAATCCATATAATACAGGTTATTTCGTAGAAGAAAGTAGGGTTTCCAAGAATGAACTTGAAACCCCTAGCTATACAAGATTTATAATTAGTCTCTAAAAGCAAATACTAGTCTCTAACTATAGCCATACTGGATTTGGGGTTTGTTATTTATAAGATGATGCTCACCCCGTAGAAAGTTGTCTCTTCCGATTGGGGAATAGTACATAACAAAATAAAATTAGTAATAGAACTATATAAGGACCAACACGAGATTAGTAGGACAAATATCCAAGCTGAACATCAATGAGTGAGTGGAACACAAAAATTATCATCACGACTAGACAATCCAGTCTGATCCCAACTAGAACAGAGGACTTAAAGGACAAGATTAGTCATTCTCTCTCTCTCTTCAAACACCTTTCTCAATTCTACCCCTTTTTCCTTGAAATTATGTGCTAATTTGAGCCACCCCACTTCCATCAAACAAATCTGAAAAGTGACAACTGTAGAGTTTATCCTAACTTGTATTTCATCAATTAAACCAATGTCATTAGCAAACAACATCTATTAATATAAATTAATACTTTCCATGCATTAAGAAGATTTCATAGTAACTCAAAGTTTAACACACTGTTCATCATGTACCCTTCTTACCAAAATAATTACTTTATTCTAAAAACATCCATTTCCCATTATAAGCCGTAATCAGATATAGTTGATTCTAGTTTGAGAGTGAGCTAATAGGTTTCACAAGTTATATGTGATTGTACTGTTGAGCAATAGATTATGGACTGCAACTATTTTCAGAATTTCATGGCTAATTCCTACTATCCTGCAGCTTTTATAGGACTTGCCTGCCAGATCCATATGGTTCATTCTAAGAATAACTACCATGACAAAGATCCATTCTCTTCCAAATATAGACACTCTCTTGATAGTAGTAAATACTAACTTAACCCATTTAAATGGCTATAGTAAGAGGCCAAAATATACATAAAATGGCAAGCTAGTGTTGCCACAAAATAGTAACTGTAACAAAAGAATATAGATTAAAGATAAAAATTTAAACTAACAATTTTAATAGATTTTTTCTCATTTAAGAAGAGTTAAATTGAATGCAGCTTAATTATATAATAGGATCGACTACTAGATGGAAAAACAACTGGGAGTGGCTAATAAAGTTTCACATACTAATTAGGATTATTTGACTGTCTTCTGCCAAAAAAGAAAATTTATTTTTTCCCTCTGATAGAAAGATAAAATGAAAAATGAAAAAACACTGGCCTTGGAGAAGCCAAATGTGCAGTGTGCCTATCTGTTAAATTTCATATAAAGTTAATTGCAAATGAAGAATAAGTATTATTTCATCATAATTGTTTGTCACCTATTATATAGCATATAGCAATAATATTATAAGGTATGGAATCTTGCTAAGTTATACAGATGGAAAGTATCTATACATCTTTGGTGTTCCATGAAGTAAATAGAATGCAAAAAAACTTGCCTACATATAGTACTAGGTTTTTCATTCCTAAGTTACTGTTCTGTCCACTATCTCCACCTCCTCCAATGAGGCCAAGACTAAGGTACATGTATATGAGTCAAATCAAAGACATATGTAAACATTCTGTCTTATGTGAGCATAACCAACTAATAACAAGATCAAACAATTAATACCTTTTCCAACTCCTTGAAGAGCACTTATTGGTTGCCAAAGGGCTGAGAATGTGATGCCAATACTGAACAAATGCACTGTGCTTCCAGCCATCCACATCATAAAACCCATCATTAACAAGTTCTTAAAGGGGGCCTGAGCCACTTCCCAAGCTTTCTTCATGCAGGAAGAGGTGGAAGAAAGGAGGGGATGAAACAGATTACATAGAAGAAATTAGAAAAATGATGGCAGCAAACACAAATGGGCAACAAGATACTAGTGAAAGCAAAATAGACATGAAACAGACACTGGCAAAGGCAAATGGAAACATGATACTAGTAGAAGGAAAATAAACATACAGAAACTAATCATATAAATGACCTGAATCAGCAAAAACATCCTAGACATCTATCAAATGAGATACTTAGCTGACACAACAATGATTAAGCTGGCTGATAAGTTTAAAAGGAATGGACAATTCCTGTTATCAAAGTAATGCCAAACAAACAAATAATGGCAAATTGCTTTAGATATCACAATGAGCATGAGACAACGAGCTACAACTGGAAACAGGATTGAAGTAATTGTAAGGTCACTTCAAAAAGTGCAACATATAAGCCATGAACACGTTACTTTAGTGCAACCAGATCAGCTCAAAATTTCGTCTAGGAATCGAATAAACTAAAAACGGACAAAACAAGAAGGCCAGCAACCACAATGTTATAAAGCTACCAGTAGTCAAAATGAAACTGTGGCAGATGTATCTATTTAGACCCATTTCTGTATCATGTTAAGGCCAAAATCAGTTACACAAATTGTTATCCACCACAAATCCATATTCACGTCTAAAACTTGCAATCAGAAATGTTCAATAAATGAGTATGAATATGGTATCAGTTCTTTAGACCACATATCAGAATAAAAAATTGCATTTCAGAAAAAGGAAAGCATATATTGTACAGTGTCAAAGTCGCCTACATTAACCTAAAGAAATGTCTAATTCAATTGATTTTTTGGCGCAATATATTATCTTTTCTTCATTTCAAACTCTTCTTCACAGTTGCTTTGAAGTCTTCTCGCCTTCTTGCCCAAATTTGTCAAAGATTGGTTTAATATAGTGCCTTAATCATTTGCCCATGAAATATACGATTCTGTCAAAATTCACATCTTGAACCACCTAAATCCTAGTCGAATTTGTATCCTCCCATTTCATATTCTTTCAAAAATTGGCAAAAGTTCTTGTATCTGAATTTGAATTCCACTGAGTAAAAGTGGATATGTATAATAACTTCCCAACATCCAATCCATTTTCACCCTTGGTATCACCATAATAGGGGATCACACCAAATTCTCAATTGAACCTTGACAACTTAGTAGGGCACTTGTTCTTATCAATCTAGTGAGACTTGCTACTGAGACTAGTACAAAAAAGATATTTTCATCAGTTGAGTTTTCCAACTGAATTTCCAAAAGGTTCACAAAATAACGTAAAAACCATACCATCAGATCTCCATCACTGATCCTTGTTATTTCATAATAAAGCAAATATCATAATCATAAGCCCAGACTTGATTAGCAAATTCCAAAGACAATTTTCATCTAAATCTAGAAGGGGAAATCGGCAACCGGACTTGGAAAGGGGAAGAAATCTAAACCTATATCTCGATCGACTTGGGAGGTCTCTAAAATCAAGTACATGAAGAATCAAAACCCTAACGCATCAGTACCTGCGACTTCCAGGCCGATTCGGCGTCCTTCTTCTGTCGACTGGCATTTGCGTCGTCCTGAAGTAAGAATCCAAGATCCCAAAAAGATAAATAAATCAGAACAGATCCTCGGAACGGTGCGAAAAGATCAAGAAGCGGGAGACGAATAGCGAGGGGAGTACGGGATCAGAGGCAGATCGGTTGAAACCGATAGGATCTGGAACGTCAGACGTCGATGAAGAGTAAGAAGAATTCTCGGCGAATTCCACCGCCCATCGCCTCGCCAACCCCTTCCCCTTCTCCATGCCTTCGACCGCTCTGCGCCGAGAGATGGGAGATCCCCCGTCTCCCTCACTATTTGGTTACCGAGCCGACCCGAGAAAAAGGCCCTTGCTTTGAGACATGCGAGGAATCATAGGCCCAGATCTTTCGAATCAGACGGCAGACGGTGGAGGAGGTCGCAGGTCGCAGATCCAACGGCTTGGTGGACGTCCGAGGAAAACGAGAGCGCCCGGAGCTGTTAGCAAGACCCTTTTAGCATTACCGTCCATAAATTTGTATAATTTATATTAAAATCTTTATTATTATAAAAAAAAATTAAAATATTTAACTTTATTTACTCTAATATCATGGATTTTATCGATGAAAGTATTAAAATAATAAATAAAAAATAATTTCAACATCCTAGTTATGCTTTCGATGATGACGTACGATGACATCATTAGGATCGTAGATAGTTGTTGTGGATAAAGAGGAAGAACGATAACGAAATGTGAGACAAAAAGAGAATAGGAAGAGGAAGACAAAAATATCGACGCTCGAGAACTACATCAACGTCGATATAGATACAAAGCGATAAAAAGTCACTCAATAATTACGTCAACGCATATGCAAAACAACTCTCACTTTTCGATGTTATTCTCCCTCCTCATCCATAACAATCACTCGCAACCTCATTGGTACCATCGTTTACGACCACCGACATTATCCACAATCATCAAAAACGTAACTAAGATGTTGAAATTATCTTTTTGCCTATCATTTTTATGCTTTCGTTGATAAAATCGATGACGTTAAGGTAAATTGAGTTAGATGTTTTACTTTCGTAACTATAGAAATTTCAATATAATTTTTTTAAATCTAAAATTCGAGATGCTAAAGAGATATAATTATAAGAGGTAATATGTAATTAGCCCGTACTCAAATCCTGATGATGCTAATAAGGGCCTAGCACAAATCTTAATGCATAACGAACACGAAAGAGGTCATAAATCCAACAACTTTGTGGACACCCGAGGAAAACAAGGTACACTCGAAGGAGGTCACATAGATCCAACGACTTCATGGACACCCGAGGGAAACAAGGCATGCCCGAATCCTGATGTGCTAATCAAGGGCCCAGCACAGATCTCGATGCATAACGAATTTGGATCCATACCCACGTCGGCTTTCTTCTTAAATCTTTAAGGACTTGTTGAGGTTATTTTCTTGTTATTGTCTTTCCTCGTATTAAAGAGGAAAGAATCGAATCAGGTTGAGTGACGAAATGCCAAGCTCTTCTTTTGGTTAAATTAACCTTAGAAGTACAGATTCTATATCAATTTAATTAATGTCAAAGCGACGAAATCGAAAATCAAATTCAAAACACAAAATCTTTACCAGCCTGAAACCTTAAAATAAATCAATATTGCCAGACCAATAAATGGTGCCTCAAAAACAGTTTATAAACAAGCTTGGCACAACGTTACACTGCCGACTTATAGCTTAACAAAATTCAAATCCTTCGATGGAGGAATAAGAATTCATCTTGGAAATCAATTTTGTGAGGATACAGAGTACAACCCTTTTACCAGTCTCTTTACCATCTCAACAGCGTCCCATTAAACTCTCATGCTGTGTTTATCCAACACAGGTCTTCCACAAACTGCGAAAAAAAGCAAAAAAAAATTATGGGTATCTTTAGCAAGACTCAAACTGCTGAGAAGGCCTTCTGCCCACCGCCACTCGTAGATCGAGCTGAGATGACTTTTAGTACATTGAACCGAACAGTCTTCGCCAGCGGCCTGACATAACCCAATGTAACAAGCAGGGGGATGTGTGCAGGAATATTTGAGTGCCTCTTCTCATACCTATGACAAGAATATAACATCTTCAATCCCTTCAACTAAGCAACTATAAATTATGGCATCGTGGTCCATGCTTGCCTTTGGTATTTCTTTCACATGGTGAAGGTAGTTACAGCGTACAATAATTGTTCTGTTCATCATAGAACTGTGACATGTGCCTGCTAAGATATGGCCCGAATTGAAACATTTCCAGTGAATGGGCACTTCATATCAATGTAGGTCCCTGCCCAAAAAGAAAAGATAAACACTTATGTTTATGTGGTCAATGTGGATCATCTGCATTCATCAGAAGCAAGTATAAGTTCCAACAACTTTAAGTTGAAAAAGGAAAGGTAAAAAAAAAGCATGTAACATCAGATCCAACAAATCCCCAAACAGTAGCTCGGGTTAGAGACAAATTATGTTAGGTAACATAACAAGGGGAGCTGAACAGAAATTACACAAATACTGAGTTGTCAAGAGTAGAATCTGATTCTACTTTTCCTCTTGCTAATATGATAATATGATTGATAAATCTTACACATGTTTGATTTAAAAAGGCGCTCAGGCCTCACCTTTCCTCGCCCGAGCGTCTCGTTTAATGGCCAGGCGGTTCGCTTCAAAGAGACGTCACCTGGGCGCTCACCCAAGCCTAGGCGCCGAGCACTTCGAGCGAGCGCCCAATTTAAACAAGACGATCAAACTAGATTTTTAAGTCTGGTCGGTCGCATCATTAGTTGGTTCGGTTCAACCAACTAACGCACGCATATCATCCTCCCCCTCGTCGTGACTTCCCTAACCCTACGCGTGATTCTGCTGCCGACAATTCTGTTGCCTCTCTCTGCTGCTGTTGCCTCTCTCTCTTGCTGTTGCCTCTCTCTCTTGTCGTTGCCACTGCCACTATCGCATTTCTTAGTCAACAGCCTTGGTTTCCTCCTCAGTCCTCACATCGATCTCTACTCTTACTTCTCACATCAACTTAATATACTATTAACAGTATATTAATAGTATATTATTAATATACTATTTAATAATATTTTTTATTTATTAGATTAATATTATATTATTTTGATTTTAATACTGTTAATTTTTATTTATTTAAAATTATTTTTACGGTTTCAAGATAAATGACAAGTGTACAAAGCAACTCAATAGATTCTTTAATTACATAAAAAAAGAATCCTGGAAGTATAATTATCTAAAGGATCATAAAGATCCTAATGCAGTTATTTGCATCTTTTGTGTTAAGACTATTAGAGGTGGTATTTCTCGTGCAAAACAACTAGTAAGAAATATAAAGAATACAGTAACCTACAAGAAGTGTCCACTTTAGGTGAAAAAAAGAGTTGTTAGCTTATATGAATCAAAAGAAGATGCAAAAGAATGTATCTTATAAGAATTTACCAGAGGATAATGTTGAATATACAGTGATGATGAAGAAGATTATTCTATGAGTGTCAACCCAAGTAAAAAAAAAAAGTACACGAAAAAAAAGGAAAAAAAATTATAGTTACTAAGAAGGATAAAAAGGAATCGATGGATCTATATATGTTTTAAGAATCATAAAAACAACAAGGGCAAGAGGAGGCTCAAAATTAAAACAAACAAATATAAGTGATACTTGTGATAAAAAATAAAAGGAAGAACAATTCAGCACATTGCTCGCTTCTTCTATCAAGCTGGTCTTCTCCTTGGTACAACTCGTTTAAACAGTTTTAAGAAGATGATTGAAGCTATTAGAAGATATAGTATGAGATTAAAACCTCCAAGTTATTATGAGATGCAAGTTTCATTGTTAAAATAAGAGTTGGAATATACAAATAACTTATTAAAAAACCATAAAAGATCATGGGTAACACATGATTACTCTATTATTTTAGATGCTTGGACAGACGTAGGAATATAATTAATTTTATGGTTAACCATTCCTTAAGGATCATATTTGTGAAGTCAATAGACACTTCATATTTTGTGAAATATAAAGATAAGATATATTATTTACTTGACAAGTTCATGGAAGAAATTGGTAAACAAAATGTCATTCAATTCATAACCGACAATGGAAACAACTATGTATTAGCTAATAAGATTCATCTTTTAATTTTTTTTTTAATTTTTAATTACTTTGTATTTAATTAAATAGAAGATGTATTAAACTCTTAAGTTTTATCATTTTTGTTATCATTTGTCTCAGGTTAATTACTTGAAACAAAAAGACATCACTTATATTGGACTCCATGTGCAGCATATTATATTGATTTAATGTTGAAGGATATTGCAAAGATCCCTTACATCAAAAATTTTTTAGAAAAAACAATCTTTGGTGTTGAATTTCTCTATAATCACGCTGGGCTTTGATTATGAAGAAAAAATTCACAAACAATAAAGAATTTATGAGATATGGTATCACCCGATTTGCTATTTCATTCTTGACATTATAGAGCATGCATCATCAAAAACATAACCTGAGAAACATATTTACCTCTAAGAAATGGGTGAAAAGCAAATAGGCAAAAGAAGCAAAAGGCATGAGGATCATTGATATCATCTTAATGTCATCATTTTGGAATCATGTGGTTTATATATTAAAGGTAATAGACTCTCTTGTTCGAGTCCTTTGGTTGGTGAATAATAAAAATAAGCTTACAATTGGACATTTATGAGGCTATAGATAGAGCAAAAGAGATGATTCAAAGGTCTTTTAATAAAAATAAAGAAAAATATGAAAAAACTTTTGTAATCATTGACAAAAGATAGAATTGTCAACTTTATCGTTCCTTACATGCACTAGGATATTATTTGAACCCAGAATTCTTTTATAAGATCAAATTTATTGGGTTTGATGCAAAAGTTATGAATGGGTTATATTAGTGCATTGCAATATCGGTTCCAACCCTTGAGGTGTAGGATAAGATTATTCGTGAATTATCTCTATATAACAATGTCGATGGTCTTTTTGAAATTCCAATGGTAGCTCGATCTAGGACAACTACATCCTTAAGTATTAATAATTTAATATAATTAATTTCATATATAGTATGTTACTATATTATTACTAATAATAACATAAATTTTGCAACTGAATGGTGGAGTCTATTTGAAAATTTCACCCCGAACTTGCAGTAATTTGTTATAAAAATACTTAGTTTGATTTGTAGTGTTGTTGGTTGTGAGTGAAACTGAAGTATCTTTTAACATGTAAGAATTACTGAATATTTTTGTTTTAATTTATTTATTTTTTAGATAGATGTATTAATATATTTTTAAATTATATGACATGACAGATTCACTCAAAGAGAAGAAATTGGTTAGAACATCAATGATTATACGATCTTATTTATATCAAGTATAATTAAGTTTCAAAGGCTCGTCATGATTTGTGAAATAAAATTAATCCAATCTCATTACAAGATATTAATGATTCAAATGAGTAGTTACTGAGAGAAATGAGCGTCAACTTGCAAGATGTTGACGAGGAGCTTGTATCTAAAGTCCATATATATTAACATAGGGAGATGTGGCAAGAGTTTCATGTGTTAGAGAATTACAAATATATACAAGACAGATAACGAGAAGAAAAATGGGTGTAACAACATCAAGCTCAACTCCTACTATTGTTGACGTTGTTACAAACATATTTTGATGAAGAGAAAGGACGAAAGAAAGAGGACAAACTCAATGAAGATGAATCGTTTGAAATTGATGATAATGTTGATTATGATGAATAACTGTGATGTAAAACTTTATTGTTTTGAATTTGAGACTTTTGTTAATGTGACATTGTGACTTTGTAATTTAGATTTTCTTAATTTAATATCATATTTTTTAAAAATAATTATTAATTAATCATATTATATTATATATTTTTATATTTTAATATTTTAGAACGTCTCGTTTCGCTCAGGCGAGCACCTAAAGCCCGAGCGTTTTACGACTTTGGCACCTAACGCTTTTTCAATCACTAGTTCTTAGTAGGTTTTAGTAAATACACGAGTAAAGTTCAATCCAACTACATAGTCTCAAGGACCAAAACAAATTAGACGTGCTAAACATTAAAAGATTATGCTTTCATGTTGAAACAAAACCTTTAACATTCGACACCCAATACCAAATATACCAAGAAAACTAAACCATATTGGTTCATAAGTGGGAAAAGAATGGAGCGAACATGTAAAGGAGACTTTCTAAATCAGAAGTAAAAAAAATGCTATAAAGCACAAGATGGAATACATTAGATGCACATGTATATGATCAAAACAAAACACGAGCAGTGAACACATGACAGCAACTGCGAACAGAAGACAGATTCAAATATTCCATCACTGAGAAAAATGACTACCAATTCCTATATTTAAGATGTCACAACAAGACTCTGGCCTGAAACATTACTATTGTTCTGCAGAAGCCGAAAGTAATATGACTGTACAATCTACCCTCTGTGGACACGGGCATCAATCTTCTGATTAGAACTGCAAAAACTTGTCCACGCTGTCAAATGTTATGTCAAAAGTAAATGATACATGGAACAGAACAGCCATAGCCACTTGTATGTGATCCTGGAACCATTCAATCATCAAAAGAGGACACAGTAAGATATGATAGTTAAGCTACTAACTAAATGTGATCCAACTATTTCATGACTCCTTGTTAAGTGTAATTTCTCCATTAATTTTGACATACAACCATGGTACACGTTTGGTTTCATCTCCTTAAGCACAGAATAATAGACAAGAATTAGTTGTAATAAAATTATTCTCAGGTTTCATGAAACATTCTTCCTATCCCAAAACAATGATTTAAAAAACGCTACGAGCCAAAAAGTGCCAAGGTTTAAAAATGCCCAAGGCGGCTACTAGGTGGTGCCAGCCTGAGCAAAACAAGACACTCTGAAATATTAAAAAATATAAAATATAATTAATAAATAAAAATTAACAATGCTAAAATCTAAATAGGAACTATTATATGATAATAGTAGTTAACAATCTACTATTAACAATAGTTAGAGGGGAGAAAAGATATATATACTGACGATAGAAAGTGGGGAGGGAGAGGGCAACGGTGATGAACTTTCGGACGATGACGACAGCGATAGAGGAAGCGACAAATGACAATAGAGGAAGCTTCAAACGATAACAACGGCGTCAGAGGAAGCTACAGACGACAACAACAAGAACGAAGAAAGCTTCGGATGGTAACAATGGCGACAACGAAAGCTGTGGATGGTGACATCATGGCGGAGGAAGCTTCAGATGTATCCGTTAATGGCAAAGGAAGCTACAGTCCGCTCTTTCGATGATGGAAAGACCTGCACATGGAAGCATCGACGACAGAGGAAACTACATACGAAAGCTAGACCTTTGAACCCATCCGTTGATTGTAGAGAAAGAGTCAATATTGTGCATCAATGACGGAGGCAATGATAGAGGAAGCGACAACGATGAAGGTAGCAGTTGGGCATGAAGTAGGGTTTATGGCTTCGGGTTGCACGAGGGGCGGGGTTTGCGTGCGTAGATTTAATAACATTATATAGTTTAGTTGGTTCAATTAAACCACCTAAGCTACTGTTCAATTAAACGCTTCGTTTCACTCGAACGCTCACCCAAGGCGCCCGACACCTGCGTTCAGGCGAGCGCCCAGGCGGTGTGCTTCAATGAAGGCTTAAGGCACTCAAGCCTCACCTCGCCTCACCCGAGTGCACGAGCGCCTATTGAAACCCCTGTCCTAAAGACATTCAAGTAAAAATGAAAAATCAGTTTAAAATGACAACCAAATATCAGTCACGAGATCCGCCAATAATGACAATGACTTCATTGCTTATAAATTTAGCTGCAATAACTGTAAGCATTTTCCATTACTTCATTTCACTTCCTAGGCAATCAAATAGCTAAAAATTGGCTAATTTACTTTGCAAGCATGAATATTCTAGCATGTAATGGAACAAAATCATGAATTCGCTTCAAATAAAAAGAAAAAAAAAACAACAGATAACCAAGGGTACATTCAAGACCATGTAAGGATGGCCAACTAAAATGAATCCAGGAAGGAAAAAGAAGAATGAACAAACTGCAAGACTCAAATCTAACATCCAAGAAACAGTTACGAGGCCAGACCTTCGATGGCCTCTCTGGGAGTCTTGAAGCCAAGACCAATACTCTTCCAGAATCTATTGCCACCTTTTCCAGGTCTCTTCCCCTTTCCAGGTTTCTTTTAGCTGCAAATTACCAACATTCTTAAATTAAATCCTTCTGCATAGAGTTCTTCCCATATAATAATTAATAAAAGATTGTCCTTGTGCTCACCACAGAAATACCTTCGGCTGCTTCAAGAATGCCTTTTCTGTCTGATTAAAGAGCATACAAACAAAATAATCAGAGCACACATTCTTAATTAAATAGGCATGAATAGTTCCTACGTTCCTAAGATGAAATGCCCTAATAAATCCTATACACACGTAATACACATAAGAAATTACACCAAAAGTAGCCAACAGACTTACAGGCAAACTATGCCCTAAAATATATAGATCGCCTGCAGGTATTGAATTGCTTAGATAGCTCGTAACATAAATGCATATGCACATGCGTTTTAAGGAAGAAAGCAGCGCAACAAATGGGCAACACCGACATCACGCATGATCAAGGCATTGGTCGACAGGATTCAAGGCAACGCGGCGTAGAGCATAACAATTAGGTAAACATAGTTCAATCAAACAGTGTCCCAATTGATCGCGTTCAAGAACAAGAAGTCTTCCAGACAACAAATAATACTCCTACAGACCCCTCAGTTGCCTCACTCAGATATTTGCAGGCATTTCAATACAAACAGCAGAAGAAATCAGAATGTATTCCTCCGATCAACAGCGGGATCTTGCAAGGCGCTAACGATTCCAACAACGCTTAAACCCCTAAACGGGGCATCAAATCGAGTCCGCGACAAAAAGAAAAGGCAGCAGAGGAAAACGTTGTCTAACCTGTTCAGCCATGATCGATCGAGGAGCAAGATGAGACGAGCAATCCGCGGCGGAGAGACGGCAAATGTGGAGCTCCCCGGTGGCCAATCCAAAACCCGAGCGACGAGTTCTCATATTTATAGTTGGGCTTCGTCACTCCGTATGCGCAACATTGAGTTCAGCAATAGGCTTCACCCAAGTCAGGTTTGGACTCCTCCAAGTCTAAGCTCATCGACTCGATCGATTCAATGGAGGGGAAAATTACATCTATACCCTAATTGTTTTGTAGGCAAACCGGGTTCGGATTCGGGTCATGCAACAGAAAATTTGAGTCCGGAATTAAATATGGGTAAAAAAAATGCAATTGATTATAACAAATTAAAATAAGATCATTATTATAATTTGTGATATAAATTTAACTACATTTTAAATGATAATTTATGATAAAAATAATTATTTTATGAGAAAATAAATTAAGAAAGTCTTTTGTTGCGAAATTGTGGAAGAAAGACAACAACTAAGAAAAGAAATGTAATGAGAAACAGTAATAAATAAAATAAATTTTCAAAATTGTGAACATATAATAAGTGTGTGACTAAGAATATGATACCAAACAATTTTGGAAAGGCTCATTATGACGAAAATTAATACATTCATTTTATAATTTTGGGTAAAATTAATGACCCAAACCTACACAAATTTTGAAATGAGGGAGGAATCAAATATCATGATATGCTTTGGAATAAATATGGAAATAACTTCTCTAACATTGAGATAAAACATTTAAAATTATATCTTATGAGAACAAAAAAAAAAAAAGTAACTGTATGATATGTGAACCATGACAATTTGGAATGCAAATTCCATTTAATTCAGCTCATGCCAAACTACAATATGAGTAAGCTACCAAAAACTTCAAAGTCACATTATTTCCTTCACATATTTCCAGGCCTGCATTTGTCAGGACAGCCATAGACAGACCATAAATTACCAGAGTAATTTATTCAATTTTTTTTTTTTTCTGAAATGAATAACCTGTATGTTCGATACAGACCAGAAGCATAATGGTCAAAAAAAAGAATATACAACAGATGAAGAACAAGCCTTTAGCACAAATGAATACTAACATACAATATGCTAGGGAAAACATTACAAACAAAGAATCAAAATTCTGCAACCAACATGAAGAGGGCTGGTCAGGCTCTCAACTCCATAGAAGTTATGCTCCATGAGCAAGTATCAAGACGTATATAGCACCAGGATCCCCGGCCTGGTGCATGAAAGGAAGAAAAAAGCACTCCCACACGGAAGAAGTTCAGTTCTACGAGCAAGTATCGCCAGACCGGTACACGAGAGGGAAAAAAAAGAATTTTGCTATGACTCCGGAAACAAACTCTTCTACGCAAAAGTAAACAATTAGATGCACCGGCACATGAACTAAAACATACCTGCAAGGAAAGTAACCAGGTTTTGTTAGGAGATGTCTCTTAAAGTATCATTACAAAGAAAGAACAGACGAGTTCGTATCAGCCTTAGCGATAAAAATTCTTCTGCAGAAATCATGATGGTAGGTTAATAGCAAAGCCGGCATGTTCTGACAAACTGTTCATTGCTCTACAGGTTTATCTTATTTAAGACACAGCAATACAGGCCATTACCTATTGAAATTTGTCCTGAAAGTTCTTCACCATATATTGCAGGCTAATGGTCCAAATATAGGACAGATGTATATATGAACAAAGGAGCCAAAAAAGAATGGCATCCAATTAAAATCCCAAAACTACTCATTCTCGATGAGTTAATATGTCAATCAACTTACATGTCCCTCCATGGTTTACAGTTGATCATGCAGTTTTAGGCACTGTCCTTGCCGATCCATGATGAATTTTTATATTATTTCTACCACTTCGTGTGCAACTCATAGAACAACGTAGCATTGTAAGATGGTCAAGTCAAAAGCTACCACAACATTACTAAAACATTATACAGCTGGAACAACCAGCAAGAGCTAGAGTAAACTAGTTTGAAGTTAATAAATAGTGATTGTGAACTTTCAGCTACACTTATGTGTTTCGATCTTAAATGCAGTCGAATAGCTCTCCTGGTTCCTTCATGAATAATTTATCAGGAAAAACCCTGAAGAACAAAGATGATAAATACTGAAATCATAAAATTAACTGAAAGACAAATATTGTGATCTAAAAAGAAAGAAAAAAAATAGTAACACCAAATGACTGATGTTAAGATTATTTCAAGAAATTCAAAACAAACAAGGCAAATCTAATCAAGCAGATAAAAAAGAACAGTATACACAAAATAAGATGGATAAGGCTAAAAGACAAGTCCTAATAGCCCCATTTTGTTAATTTCTACAGCTAACTTAGATAACAATCAATACCTTAACAACAAAATATATGCAAAGAGCTAACTTAGATAACAATACCTTAACAATATATGCAAAGCTCTTATATTTTAGATACGACTCTTATATTTTAGATACGAAAAATGAGAATACTACCTATTTAAAACACAGACAGCAGATAGCAAAATACGGTTTGATATTCTCAATAATGCCCATAAATTCTAAACTGATGCCTCCAATGTATCATGCAGCTTCGGGACTCGTCGCCGCAATAAAGGCTCAAGCCTAAATGATGGAACACCGCTTATCCACTTTTTTGCATCATACATCTCATTCCATGCCTGAACTATCTCATCAATCTTGAAGCCTAATCCTGCAAATAAAGAAAAACAATTAACATAGTCATTTCCATGCCAACTTTAGTCTAAGTAAATAATAAAAGTTTGATGAAAGATCATTGCTTAGGTGTATTTTTAAAAACATCAACAGAGAAGACAAACTTATTTGGCTATCAAGGTGATACTTGAACCAAGTGTAGCATTCCTTCTAATTACTTCCAGTGCCATAAAAACTTGGATAGAGAGATGATGTAAACAATTAGGTGAATACCAATGCCTAAAACAAATAGAACAAGCAACAGGTCATGGATTCTAGGGAAATATGCCAAATCAGGAGCGACAAAAATATCGTGTTATAACATTCAATCAAATATTTGTCCATGCCAAATATCCTCAACTGTTCTCTTGATAATAAACTTTCAAGTGTTGCACCTATTCAAAATGGATGCTGTCTTAAGGTTTCTGATAACGGTTATACTTGGAACAACAGCTACCATGTAGCAGTAGTAGTGGAAAACTTTTTGCTAAATATGCACAAAGCAGCATTTACTAGCTTGATACCTGCACTGGTATTAAAAAAAAAAAAGATATACTAACAGCACAAAACATAACATGAACAGTCCTATTAGTGATTGAAGCACTAATGATACAGATGCAATAAAGGATTAAAGAATTAAAGAATAAGCAAGCCATGTTTCAAGAAGTTTTGCATAAATCAGTAGCACATAATATGTAAGATTTAGAGGATTTTAGCTATTCTCATTCACAAGTTTGGTAACGAATTTTTCATTCTACCTATAGTTAAAGAGTAAAGAAACAAGAGCAGCACTTATATGACAAATTTTTGTACCTTCTTGGGCAGTTTCATTGGCACAGTGGTTTTTTATCATAACAGAAATGTCAGTTGGAGAAGCACCTGCTCGCTTAAATTTATCTACCGCTGCCTTAAGGCACTCTTCCCACATTGGAATGCCTAATTTGAATTCCACAACAGACCGCTCATAAAGAATGGTTCCCCATAATATATTTATCTGAGACCTCATATTTGAAGCAATTTCTGCCGCCTCATCAGTTGAGGGCTCTGTGAAGTAGTCTTCAAGATCCATCTTTTGCAACAAGGTTTTTTCCTTGTTGGGTTTATAGAGTCCCTTTAACCGCTGATCTTCTATCTCTTCCCACATCTCCATTCCCCTTTCAGTATTATCCTCAGCATGGTTGAATAGCTCTAGGACTTCCGATGATGGGCACTTCTCCAAATCTGCCTTGCTTCCAATTGCATAATACCATGAAAGTTTTGTTTGCTCAAACTGTTGCAGCGCAAGCGCAAGACGACCTTCATAGAAGTCAGGCTTAATTTCCAAGGCTTCATCATAACACTTTCCCGCTTTAACATACTCAATCTGAGCCCATTCATATGCAGTTTTCATCTGTGCAAGCAGTGACTCCTTTGAGGCATTTTCTGGTAAGGACAATCTTTTCCTTGCTCGCGACATATGCACGTTTCCCCAATTAAACAAGGCCAGAGCTGCCATCTCCTGAAATTTATCCTCAGCAAGTTGAAAAATTTCCTGTGCCTCTTCGCTTGTGACTGTCTCTTCCACTGCTTCTGAATATAGTTTCGTTCCCAATTCATGAAGGTTCAGAGATGCATCAGAGCTGAATCCAACATGGTTCTTGAATAGCTGAGCAAATTGCACAATCCAGTCATCAACATAAACTGAAGAGACCCTGTCATCATCACTTCTTGTGTTCCCACTTTCAGATATGCAATTATTTTCTCTGTCCAGCTTCCTCCTTGAAGAGCTGTTTTTTTCCTCTTCAAGCAAAGGTTCAAACTCAGGACTAACTTCAACAATAAACAGCCTAACAGACCCTGGCGAGTCTGCAGATTTTTCCGCCCATCTCAGCTCTTCAGATGTAGTGATTGTTACCAAATCACCCTCTTTATCCTTATATTTGATAAGGACAGCTTTCAAGCTTGGAAATTTGCTGCCAACAATCTCCCTCAACTGCAACATTGTACAATCAGCTGGTATCTGAGCCAATCTTATGTCTTCCCCAAAAACTAACTTCATGCTCTTCATAGGCTTCTCCTTAACTTCAGCATATTTCTCCCCCATATCAACTAGCTTCTTCATGGACTTGTGGCTATTCTTCTTCTTCCTTGGCTTTTCTTTCACTGTCAAGGATTCTGGCAGTGGAAAAAGTGGCTTATCATCTAATACGACGCCCTTTTTCTCCATTTCCTTCTTCACTCGTTCCGAAATCTCCAATGCTGTGAGGTTGTTCGGTTCTGAACTCAAAACAAGATCGACATCTTTACAGGCTAAATCCAACCTGTTCGAGACTTCAAAACACCTGGCCCTCTTCAGTAGGGCTTTGCTGTAATTGGGTGAGACCTTGAGGGCTAGATTACACTCGTTTATTGCAAGGTGGTAATCCTCAGGGCTAATCTCCATATAACAAGCTGCTATGTTGCTGTGGAGGTATGCAAGATCAATGTGGTTCTTCGGAAGCAGCTTAGTGGCCTTCTCATACTTCAGCAACGCTGTCTCAAACTCCCGCTTCTGGAACAACATGTTGCCCTCCTCTTTTAAATCCCGAGCCATGTCGATGAATATTGTCGTATCCTCATCGTAGACTTTTGGGTTGTGCTCGTTGGATTTGCTGTGCTTCGAGTTTGTATTACTGTGTTTACTTCCTGAACTCTTCTTCTTGGCAGTCGGCTTGCCCATTTCTATTTCAAGTACAATCTAAACCTAAAACCTTTCTCAACAAAAAAGAAAATTCACTTATTTTGTTTTGATTGCTATATATGTGATCTGTAAACCAGAACGAATCAACTGTTTCCAAGAGAAACAAAGGGCAAAGGCAGCGGAATGGGAGGTGATTGGGTTGATGGGTCTTCTCTCAATCGATGAAAGGGGCCAGGAAAACTCTAGAGCACGAAACAAAAGCTCCACTTTTCCCCGTCTAAGCCGCCACAACACACCGAAAAGAATATTTCAAATCGAAAGATGGGTTTCGCTCAGTCAACAAAAACTCGATTTGGTTACAAGATCAACGAGTTGAACCACAAATCCTCCAGAGAAGACAGAAAAGACTTATCTGAACCCTTATTCGGATCACCTAATCGAGCTTTCCCGGTGAGAGAAATCTCGTCTGCCTTCTTCGGTCTCACGAGGACCGTCTTCCCCCTTCCTCCGCTTGGTTTGTCGCGCTGGGGCGGAGTGAGGGAGCCAAAATTAAGGAAAATGTGCGCAAGATCAAGCAAAAAATTAAATCGACCGGA
Organism: Musa acuminata AAA Group; assembly: GCF_036884655.1. NCBI lineage: Eukaryota > Viridiplantae > Streptophyta > Magnoliopsida > Zingiberales > Musaceae > Musa > Musa acuminata. Next base: position 4,113,806 of record NC_088333.1, read on the forward strand.
TTAATAAGGAAGAGGGCTGAGGAGGTGGAGGAGGAGGCTGACAGCACAACATGCGCCGGCCAAACCGGCGAGCTGTTGTCCTGGTGGCGCGATGGAGCACAATCCCGAAACACCAATAATTTTTTAGTGCCCATCTGGGGGGAACCGCCGACCTACTCAGTGGGCCCCGCAAAGGTTGCCGCCGCTTCTGAAAGGTCGCTCGCAAGGGGACGGGTCAGAAGGTGCTTCCCAATATTCGAATAGGTGGGGCCCGCCGGAGAGAGCCTTAACACAACACGGATTCGGCGGGAAGAACCGAAGGATCGGCGAGTTGGCGGCTTTACTGCCTTCCTTTCTTCCGACGCGCAAATGGTTGCGTACGTATTTGGTCTCGACTCGGCGGGAACAACCGAAGGATTGACGGGTTGTCGGCTTTAATGCCTTCCTCCTTCCAACATCGGCACGTCTTGTAGTTATTATCGAAATAAATAGGTCATTTTTTATCCTTCTGTAATGTTATTTATTGCTTTGATTTCGATTGATACTTGCCACAGTTATAAAGATGCTAATTAACCATTTTTTTCTTTTAAGTATTCCGAAATGAGTTTGCATGGAGCCAATTATGTGTCAAATATAGGTTAATTATAATATTAGCTATGTAGTTAGTTACTTTTAGTCTCTATATAATATAAAAAATTATATTAATATCTTTATAATAATTATAAAAATGAAACATATAGATTCATTTACTTTATTATCATCGATTTTACCTTAAAAATATAAAGATAAAATAATAAAATTAATAATTTTAATATTTCAATCAATGATAGTCAGCAACGGTGTCACCGGGGGGAGATAAAAGCCGTTATATATATATAATGCCAATATCGTTCGTGTGATAAGCATCAACGCAAATGCAAAACAACCTTCACAACCCCTACCGACACGATCATCGATCACCACCAATTAGAACATTACAATTATTTTTTTACTCTTTATTTTTCTATTCATTAGTATATAATTATCTTTTTACCTTTTATTTTTCTATTTTTATTAATATATATTTATTTTTTTATTTTCATTAGTAAAACTGATGTTGTTAGGTAAATAGACTAACATATTTTGCTTTCATAATTTTAAAAATACTAATATAATTTTTTAAAATATAAATATTATAATACTAAAAATAACTAATTATAAATTATAATATATAATTAATCCATCATGCTTTAAACAATTGATTGGTCATGATCGATAGGTCATACCATGACCTCATTATTTTAAGAAAAATGCAAGTCCTTAATTCCTCCATGGCAAGAAATTTGGTAAATAGATAATACAATTAGATCTCTCCTACTAACTTGAGATTTTAAGGTCAATAAATAACTCTACCAAAATTCGAACTTCAAAACTACAACCGCACATATGGCGAACAGCCGCATGTTTCATGGCACCGCTAAGTTATTACACCCTTCACCCACTCGCACAAGTCTTATGACAAGAATGTCCCGAAAAAGAACAAATTGTCTGTCTACATTTGTGTAATCTACAATCCAAATGGGAGCGCTATGGGAAACAACAGACAGATAGATTGAGTTGAGCATTTTACAACCTCTATTGCACAACCTGGGGAAGACTTGGTAGCAATGAAATAGGTGAGACAGTGCTTGAATTTTTTTTCTGTACTACCTGCACAAAGACACATAAGAAGGCCAAAAGATCAGCCCTTACAAAGAGTAGAATCAGCTCAGCTTCGGTCCATTATGTGTCCCGGAATATGGGCTGCGCTGCCCACTTGAGGTACAGGTTGATCTTTCCAGATTTAGCCCCTTCTAACGGAAAACTGTCTCTCACTTCCCCTTCCATTATGACTCTCGTCAGCGTCATGATGCATCGACCCATATAGTCCTATGATCATGAATGAGACTGTTAACACATTAAATTTCTACTAACAAACATGAAAAATATGATATATGACTATGATGTGATGAATTCATCATTTGTTCCTCATGGAGATGCATAATCGTCGAGAAGATGAAGGAAAAAAGTACAATACCTTTCCAAATGTGTCGTGATCATAAACTTCCAACATAAGCATATCATGTAAACCATCTTCGACGACAAAATCAAAAGTCTGATTCCAGGTTGGATTCAAGCTTTCATTTACCACCTGTAAAGAATTATGTCACATCTAATGTTTAAAACAAATACGAGGTCTTTAATTTCCAAGAGTGCTAGGAAGTTACCCTCGTTTTGTTCTTTGTTTCTGCTTTTTTCATACGGACCACAACAAATGGATCTGCCTTTCCCATTAAATCCATTGCAGGCAAGTCTTCAGCTGAAATTACTGTCACAGAAAGGACTCCTCTCACTATGACCTCCTTTTTCCTTTGAGTTGCTGTCCGGTCTAAGTTAGCAGTATCAGTTCCATTTGTGCTACCTTTGAGAGCCTTCTCCAAGGAAGTCATAGAGAACTTCTGAACAGCAAAAGGATTTGAAAAGTCATTCTCCGTCCCAAAAGGACAAAATAGAAGCTCCACGTGAACCTGATGCAACAAAGCAAAGATATAGTTCAACATGCTGTGATGTCTAAATGACTACAAACATCAGGAATAATTCAGAAAATTGCATATCAGGCAGACATCAAGGACCACCAGCAGCTACAGTAAGCAAGTATTTCCTACTGATATGATCAGCACTAAATCACACCATGCCAATCCATATTTGGCTCATTCTATGAAGTATGAACTCTGACAACTCTAAGATGATCTAGATAATTGACTAGTATTCTGATCCCAACTTTGCAACATCCATTGACAGGATGGCGTTATATTATTACTTTAGAGTCAAGGGATTTAATGCTATGACATCAAGGGGTAGGGAGAGAGAGAGAGAGAGAGAGAGAGCTAATGAGCAAAAGCCAATTTTATTTCCTAAAATATCCTCACAACATCAGCCAATAGATCATGCATCATTAAACTAGCACTATTCAGTTAGTAGATACCAAGTATAACAATATGTTTTGACATGCTGTCACGGACAAAGTTATAAACGGGGTGTTTGATATACTGCTCATGTATGTTCACGTCTTTCGGTTTTGTTCATACTTTGCACAGCATATAGAGAGCTGACAATAGACTTAGCAGCCCCATTTTGGTGGGCTTTGGTAGCTGCTTTAGGCTTGTAAACAAAGATTGTGTCAATTCAGCACTTATGGGGATTTTGGTATGTAGTGAACCATTTTGGACCCTTTGTTGTGCGACCGTTCAGAGCTATCGAAGTCTATATTTGTAATTTGTATTGGCTATAGGGTGTTTACTGAAATGGTTGCTTGTAGATCCCGACTGAAACGCTTTCTCTAACCCGTTTTCTCTTTTGTAGGTCTTAAGGGACCATAGGAGATTTCGGGAAGGTTGATCTTTGCGGACGGACACGCAAGGGTGCCGCACGACTTCGGCAAAACCAGCTAAGTTCGTGACATTTGGTATCAAAGCGGAACAAGCACACTTGGAAACACTTTGGCATACAAACTTGGGGGACCTGGTGGGGCTGCGTTGAGGGCAGCCAGCACATACAACCGTTTGGGGGAAACAGACATTGAGATGTAGGAAAATGAGTCGCTTAGAGGAGCAGGTATCCGAGATTAGCATTCAAAGGAATGGCCAACCCTTCGCGCGAAAGGCACCACGAGGACAAACAAGTTGAAAAGAAAGCGTAGCACACCAAGGTTGAGATGGTTGAGTTTGAGCTACGGCTCGACGTTGGCAACCAAACTTAACGGTACTCAAGGCAAGCGGGGCACTTAGTAAAGGATGAGACCGTGAAAAGTGAGATGAGTTGCTCAGCGACCGAAAGAGTTATACAAAGTTCACAAAGGTGAGGGGAATTACTGACTCGAAGAATTTGAAACTCATGCAAGGGCTTGTATGCGGACGATGGAATGTTCATGACCATCCCAAGACAACCAAAACTCGACACCATAGAGCATTGAAACTTTCTCTTCGATATAAGAATGATACGTCCGTTAGAGGCTGAAGTGTGCAGCAAGTTCAGTGTATTGCTAGTCTTAAGGGGTGCAATGGGGGTTGTATTAGTGAAGAGTCTAAATCTAGCAAGTGCGTTTGCAGGGGCAGCACAATTCGTAGTTTGTTCACCAAAGCGTAATAGTCTAAGGGGATGGTGGTCTCCGAAACTTCCAGAGGGAAGGAGCACATATTGAGGAGTACATTAAGACAACAACTCCACAAAGCTCAACAGACCAAGCAAGTGGCGAGGAGTCGTAGCATGATCTCACATAAGGTCATGCATTGCGAGATCAAGTGGGGGAGCGACCCAAGACAATACCAAATGAAGGCACACTTGGAGTCGATATAGAAATCGGACTTAACGGAGGGCTGACCCATGGAATGGTGGACGCGAGGGCCACCATTAACTCAATGCAAATCGAGCGGATCAACTTGGGTATAACTTGGTGAAGTACCCAAGCCGCATGAAGGGAGTCAGCATAGAAGATGGAACATAGAGCGGAGGCACGGAGTTTTCCTTGAACAGAGGTCAAGAACATAAACTCTTGTAGAGGCAAAAGCGGGGTCATGTCTTTCCATGGGTCCCTAATTCTGATGGAGCGGACTCATCCTGAATAGTGCCAAAGAAGAAGGGAGCTTCGAAGTACATGCACCTTATCTCAAAGAAGCATTTGATGGAGGAACTAAGGTGACTCAACTTGCGAAGACGAAGTTGGGGTCAGAAGGCCTTAGCATAGGGCAAGAGGATGCGAAGCCGGATACTCTTAAAGAATATGTTGTTATGCTGCCATTCGAGTTGCCATAAAGGAAACTGTGCTCAGCAAAGATTGTGCTGGTGGGGGCAGAGACCTAGGATCCAAATAATGGTGCACTAATTTCAGCGAAGTCGATGGACTTCAGGAGCTGCTAGGCAATGGGCTGTCCTAGAGCTGTGCTTCGTTTGGGTGTGACATGAGAGCGGGTGGACGAAAGTCGATTGCCAAAGGAGTGAACACAATCGAAGGTGATAGAGACCCTGCAATGTGTTGGTAGAGTCTACACACGGAGAGATCGCAGCCCGAGTTCATCCCACAATGATCATAATACAAGGGAGATGTCACCAAGTGGCGACATCGAGCAACGGATCATGGTGGAAAAGTTGCAGGCAATGCGACACACATGAGACAAGTCCTACGAGGGACTGGATCATATGGAGGTATGATCAGGAGCTACTGGGAGCTCCACTTCGGTGAACAACACAACGACAAGAAGGGCTATGGATTCAAGGAGTGAATGTTATGGTATCGTAAAGGCGAGTCTTCTATGCGTGCATTGAATGAAAGCTTTGATCATCAGTATATGGGGGTTGTATACCACCAAGAGGGAATTCCGAATGCAAATACCGGTGAGTCCCATAGGAGGGACTTGATCATTCAAAGGTATGATCGGAGTGGTTGGAGAGTTGGACTACTCCAGAGCTCATATTCGCTAAAGGAGCCCGGCAAATCAGAGGATAAGGCCGAGTAAGCGAACGTTGCTACTAAGAAAACTAATGAGAACATAATTGGCACGAGCCCAGCAACATGATGGCAGAGGCTATGTATAGGAGTTGCAATATGTCTTTTCCATCAATTAAAGGAAACTGTTCGGAGAACACAGAGGTGTTAAAGCATGTGGTCAAAAGGGGTGAGGAAGCGATAACGAGTCCAGAGAGAGTTAGCTACCCAAAACCAAGCATCGGTTAGAATAGAGGTGGACTCAGAGGAGTGTCACAGTGTCACAGTGTCACAGAGGCAGATCTACTGATCGCGAAGAAAGGGACGCACATGCGAGACAACGGATAGGATGCCATGGGCATGGCAGCGCCATAGTACCGTAGAGGCAGGACTTCCGTCGAGTCATCGATCCCTTGATCTCATTGAGGGAGCACTTGGTCATGAAAGGGGCAAAGTAGGTGAAGAATGTAAAGGCAAACTCCAAGTATCGAGACAAGGCTGAAGGGAAAAGGCTAAAGAACTTCGCAAGACTGGTGTCAACAAACTTCTCATCAAGATAATCGAAAGTGGAGGAATTCGGGTCGATGTAAGAGTATTCGATCAAGGAACGAATTAGGCAGTACGCGGTGTTGTACCTTTGCTACTCAGAGGAGTATGCGACAGAGATAATGAAGAAGACGGGACAATCTCATAGGCGACCAATGCTATTAGAGACTTGCTCTAAGTTGCAGTAAAAACTTCTTGCATTCTAGAAGTTTGATGGCATTGAGAATGTGAATCATAGTAGCTAACTAAACGTAAAGAGTGCAAACACTTCGGGTGCTTCAAAAATACACAACCATCGTGGAGGCACGCGAAGTCAAGTAACCCTTACCTTCTCAACTCTTAAGAGAATGAGCGAAACCGAGTACCCCAGTTCTCCTATTTATCCAGTAGAAAAGCTATGCACAAGTTTGAAGACCCTTCGAAGAAACATAATAGAAGACATTAGTTGTCAAATCCTCACTAATGGTGATCGGTGCTACTGAGAGTAGATTGTTCGCTTCATTTCCTAATAGAATGTTAATCGAAAACGAAAGTGATGCGAACCTACCTAGAAGTGACAACTAAGTGGAAGAAGAATCGATAGGCAAATTTTGCAAAGGACCCGAAAACTTTACAAGGCGATACTCGTTAAAGCTCCAACAAGCATCCACCTAGTTCAAGCGACATAAGGCGTTTGACATACTGGCACATACCAAGGATGGTATTTTCCTTCATCTGAAGGATCCGTAGGAACCAATAGGGATCATCACAACTCAAGCGACCCCACACCAAAGTCAGAATCATTAGCGAGTTGAAGCAGCATAGCGAATCAAAGTACAACTACTCAATAACAGCGACGGAGAGTAGTTGGGAGCCAAGAGGCACGTTGCAGTTGGAGCAGAAGATTGTAGACTTAGCAAAGGCGAGGAGATGCAGCATTTGCAAAGGCCTCGACGAGGACGTCGAAGGAATAAGTGGAGGAGAATGTCACGGACAAAGTTGTAAACGGGGTGTTTGATGTAATGCTCGTGTATGTCCGTGTCTTTCGATTTTGTTCATTGTTTACACAGCATATAGAGGGAGAACAATAGGCTTAGCAGCCCCATCGGCTTTGGTGGTCGCTTTAAGCTTGTAAACGAAGGTTGTGTCATATGGGCACTTGTGGGGATTTCGATCTGTAGTGGATCATTTTGTACCCTTTGTTGTGCAACCATTCAGAGCTTGTAAGGCATATGTTTGTAATTTACATTGGCTATAAAATATTTACTAAAATGATTGCCTGTGGATCTCGAGTGAAACGCTTTCTCTAAGTTGTTTTCTCTTTTATAGGTCCTAAGGGACCATAAGAAGTTTCGGGAAAGTTGATCTTTGTGGACGGATACGCAATGGTGCCACATGACTTAAGCAAAACCAGTTGAGTTCGTGACAATACATTGGCATTTTTAAGTTTTTACATATGTACGCACGAAGCAAATGACAAAGTATGTGATGTTTTATTTTGGTTTAAAAAATTAAGGTGGTCATCATATTAGAGTTGCATTAGCCTGCATTAACATTTTTCAAGCACAAGTTGTACATTCACACACAGCATAAGAAAAGCAGGTGAGAAAGTATAAATTTCTTTTTATGGATTTCTAAAATACATAAGATATGTATTTCTAAAATAAGAAAAGTGAGTGATAAAGTATTTTTGTTATTTCTAAAATAGGAATAGATATCTGTCTTCCTTTTACTCTTACTTGACTAATTCAGGGGCATCTACTCTGCTCCCCTTGCATCTTTCCAAAAACATTATAAGGGTTTCATTTAATTAATTGGAGTTGTTCGTTGGCATAGTGTCTCCGATATGAACTTTCTTGCATCAAAGCTGGTTAGTTATTATTGAATGGACTTAAATTGCAACCAAAAAGGCCAAAAGGGTTATGGGAGAGCCCTTCTCTGTCTAAATTTATCAAGGCTAAGTTGTAAAAGCACATAAGACAAACAAAGAAGGGACAATCACTAGTCAGCAATAGAAAAGGTTGTATTTTATAATCTGTGAGCTAACCTGACCACGATCTTTCTTGTCTCTCTGAATTTCCAAATCTTTGACAAGTTTCAACCAAACATCTTTCACTTTTCCGGGCTGAAGGTCCTTTAAACTTACATGAGCACAACCAATAAGTTCAGATGGCTGTAACCCTTCATCATCATATACCTTTATTGTCAAATTCTGAGTAGATGCATCCTCAACTACAAACTCGAAATGTTCATTCCAGATAGGGTTTAAATCATTATTCTGCAAGGAATATAAAGTCAAATCCAGAAAGAAGACAATAAAAGGTAAAAAACCTGCATCTATGCTTACAATAGTTTTGCTGGTCTTCATTCTGTCACGTAAAGGGCGTATATATAACACAGCGTAGGGATCAGACTTCCCTATTATGTCCTTATTTGTCAAGTCTCTAGCTTGCACAAGCTTTACTTCCAATATACCAACAGGTTTCAGTTCCAGGTCACTACGTAACAAGATGAAAGTCATTGATGTTGTAATACAAATGAAGTCGTACTTTTTCATGAAAAGAGCAAGAATATAGCATACCTGTAATCTCCAGGCACAATAGGAACGACTTTCCGTACTGGCCATGTTATTGAATCTTCGATAGCATCACGAATCGTTCCCTGAACAATGACAAAGTTCTTTAATCAGTAAAAATGTCTATGTAATTACAAACCCTTTTTTTTCTATTCTTTATTATGCTTCTCTCTCATAAAAGACATGATGTGGTAGACTGGAGATTTGTAAACCTCGATTGCATCTGAAATTCCAGGAAGAGATGATATGTCACCACCAACAACTTTAAGTGTAAAGTCCAGTTTTTTCTACAACAAAAACCAATGATAAGGAACACACCAAAAACTAATAACAAGGAAAATCATGAGTTGTTAAAATTAAAATTGTACCTTCTCTCTCAAAGAATAAGAAACAGCTCCAAAACATGGAAACTCATCCACTAGCGGTTTAAAAATCAAACGGAATACCCCTGTAAAGCCAATGTTTTTCACCTAGTTTAAAACAATCAATAGAATTGTTGTCAGTTTAAGGTTATGTAACAATTAAAAGCTCCATGTAACTTTTTTTTCAATTTTATCAATTCAAATTCTTGGAACAGTCAAACAAGGGAGAGAAGTTCCTTTTGGATGCTTGCAATTTAAGAGCAATAACAATTCCAGACATATTTATTGATTGAAGTGTTTGATTATAATCTTATGCATCAGCACATTAACAATGGAATTTGTTGCAACTTAGCTCTCTAATTTGTATTTGCATATGTGACTAAACTGCCTATCTGTGGAATCGTAGGCCAGTTGCAACACAGAACCAACCTTCCTGATATCTTCTTAACCATCATCATCCTCCGGCCACTCTTTCTGACCATACCTACAACTATAAATAACCTTTTACAATATATGGACCCTTCTGCAGCTCCTCCCAATGCCCACCAAACAATAATTTACAGGTGCATACACAAGAAACCAGATAAGTATGCCTACAAATTTCAATAGTTCAACCAAAAAGTTCAAATACATTCCAAAATGAAGCAACTTATTACGATGCAATCTTAACTACAAGTATTTCTAATCTAGGGCAACCAAAATAGCCCTGAAATTTATATTAGCTCAGCACCTTCTGCAGGCACAAGATGAATGCCATAGTGTACAATTTCTAGTCTATCTTAGGAACATCATTCCAAGATGAAGGAGCTGATGTTGATGTCTTATTTTAGATAATTCTTATTATATTACAGTTTTTATGAATATTACTCATTTTCAAGGCTTTGAGAAGTGAAAAAAGCACCAACAGTCAACAATGTCCAAGTTTCAAACAAGATAATTCAAACCCATCATTAAAATTAATCAACTTACATATTGGTGCCATGTTTACTGATAGCTGAGCAACATGTACTCCATGTTCCCTGACATGAGTTTCAGTAAGACATGGGAGTTGCTCATGCATACTTTGCCGCACATTGTTTTTCTATACCAGTGAAAGCTAGCATGCATAACAAAAGTGCCAAGACTACTAAGGTATTGACTATGCCAGCACAAAAGACGCTCAGCATATGCCCTAAAATTCGATGCATGTTGTTAGCATTCACATGAAACTGGCAGAAATTAAATCACTAGCACTAGGATAGACAATGAACCAGCAAGAGTAGGCAAAAGATGGAATCCAATCAGCCCTAAGCTTGCATTTGCATGTCACATGGCATGTCAATCCCATGGTGTATCCATATCTTGCCGAATATAACAAAGTCATACATAGTATCTAACACCTCAAGAACATAAATTCATGGCAAGAACAGAAATGTTGTATAATCTTCATCAAAATAAGCCTTGCCCGTTTGATTCCATTTAATCTTGAAACATATAAAAATGACAATATCATTTAAAATTTAAGTTTCCTTGACCACAAAAATGAAACATGCAAGCAAAAAAATGGGTTAAGCAGCAAAAAGAAAAAAGAAACAAAAATTGGCTATCTGAAGTGTATCAGCATAGGGTGAAATATCAATGCAGAACTTCATCCAACAAGAGAATAACCCATCCAGACATTGTCTGGAATATCAAATTCATTTACTCAAAAAAATTATCATGAATGTGTTCACTTTTTCCTATCAAACAAGCTCAGTGTAGACAATGGTTCAGCATCGAGAGTCTCCATTGAGGATTTTATAAAACTCTACGATCAACTTTCAACTTGACATCACTTAAAAGTATCAATTATAAGTTACTGAGCTTACCGGCTGATACCAGTATCCTTTTTTATTTATGACAGCTGCCATAGCTATCAACTTCCCTTTTCTCACTCCTCTCTCCCCCTCCGACTCTCCATGTCTGTCTCTCTTTCCCTGCTTCGCCTCCTCCCCCTCCTCCCTGTCTATGCCTCGTTACTGCCACTTTGCAGCCTTCTCCTCCCCACGGCATTGCTGACACCGCTTCCTCCTACCAATGTGTGTCTCCATATCTTCCTCATCTTCCTCCTCCTCTCCTCTGCCACCTGCATCTCCTACTCTTTCACTAGACAGACCCATACAGAAGCATACTATGTGTCGGTATGCCCAAACATATCAGGTAGCGTACCAATCCTTCCGCAAAAGGCAAAATGCATAAGTTTTTGATGAAAATTTTAACCCTCGATCAATGACACAACATGTTGGAGCATACTATGAATCAATGACACAACATGTTGGGTGAGAAGTATTAGCTTCATAGGATGAAGAATGGAGCAATGTTTATCCTTCAAGAACAATAATACAGAGAACCAATGAAAAGCAACATCTTGCGCAACAACTATTTGCTCTATTACCTGTATAGGAAGCGAAACACCAAGTCTTGTTCGAATATCAAGGATGATATTTGGATTACCATCCCACTGCAACTCCAACTCCATTGTGATTCCAGAATTATCATCCTCGATTAATGAAACACCTAAAAAACATTACCTTTTTATGACCACTAGTTCCATAAGCTAAAAAAAGAAACTTCATAGCAGGATAGTCAGTTACAAAAATCAACACATTAACTCATACTGTCATTAAGATCGATAGGGAAAAGTGTAACAAGCCATGCATCCCTATATATTCATTCTGGATGAAGTTATGCAATTTACAGTGTTAGAAACCTTTATCATAAAAAATGGAGACTGAAATAATAAAGACTTATTTCAATGATAACAGAGAGCAAATTTAGCTATAATCCATTTGATTTTCTGAGAACAAGAAAAATATGCCTTGTGCAGAATCCAGGTGAATTAAGAATGTATCAGCAACTTGAAAGCACTGAAAAGATTTAAGATGCCTGTTTAACTGTATAATTGGCTGATGAAATATCGGAAAAATTATCAGCAGTTTAGCCTTGGTAGCTTTTTTCTTCTTGAGAGAAAATTTCAAGCCTGCAAGATGGTGGTCTAAGAATGCCAAGCATTATTTCTGCCAAGTTCACAAACAGAATTTTTAACGAAAAGACTGTTTCAGTAAAAACAATTAAGTATGTTGAACAAATAAAACAATTCTAGACAAAAGTATTGCCATCCTAAGCTTGATTAACTACTATGGTTGCTTGGCCTCTCCACCATCCAAAATAAAGGACAAGAAAAGAAGAAAAAAATGTGCAAATGTATGCGGATTATATTACTGTATATCATATGTAAATCATAAAGTTCAACTATGAAGAGTATTGTGATTATTTTGGTTCTTATACAAATATGCCTTTGTGCCAAATCGCACCTGTGAATTGTGGAGCAACAGTACCAAGAGTAAGCTTCGAAAACTTCAGAGAACTTAAGACAGCTGACTTATATTGTTCAAGCACTGGTTCAACAGAAGTTCTTATCAGCTCCGACGCGGCCTGTAGCAATTGATTTGTCAGACTCAAACCAACTTCTCAATGTTACACTAGCAGTTCCAACTATGTATAGTTTCTCATAGTAGCATAATATATAGAGCTCAAGCTAACAAAGTTTCAAAAGAGGAACGTAAAGCTAAGAAAAAAAAAGAACATAACGAGCACCTCATTGACATAAGGCCAGATCTTGGTCAGTTCAAGGTTGAGCCAGTTCAACTGTAAAGATTACAAAACAGGAATCAGAATATGGAAACAAGGGGAACATATAAAAAAGTTCAGCAAGAAGGAAAAAAGTAACCAAACTTTTGTCGCTGGGAGAAAACCACCCATGAAGGGTAAAATTCAGCCGGCAGCAGTTTCCGTGAATCCTCTACTGTCATTTTTGAGAAAGCTGCCACAGTAGCAGCCTGTAGCAAGAAAATTCACATTCAGCTCATCCCTAAAGACCTCGAAAGGATTACATTCTTACCTTACACCACGCTGTCGAAAATTTGTACAATTAAAAAGCTACTGTTTGATAAAACAATAGGATAATTCACATATAATTTGCATTTCCAAACCCTAGATCTACTAGTATGCTTAAATCATCATATTAGAAATCCATATACAATAATCTTCTGTTCTGTCCTGTTTTAGATCACAGAGATACATGAGTTTACAGTCTACTGTCTCGCTACCGCGAATTGATCCACGATCTCTCTCAACAGACCAAAATACATAATCTCCACGCGTTTCAATTCATTTGGTGAATGCAAAAAATTACCCACACCGTTCCAACCTGGTTCCAGATGAGACAAAGGAAAAGAACGCGTACCAGCTCGCCTCGGCGCTTGGATCGCGCATTCTCCGAGTGGGCGAAGGCCATGACGAGACCGACGCCGATAACGACCCCCAGGAAGAGGCCGACGAAGAACCCCATTGGCGGAGCTCCTGCCGCGGGCTTCCGATCTGGCAACGGGAGTCTACTACGGGTGAGGGAGGGAGGGAGGAGAGGGGAGATCTGGACGTCTCGACTAGGGTTCCTCCTCCATCGATGTGATGGGGCGCGCTTGGTTTGTCGATGCGTGCGGCCTTCTGGTCGACGGTGGGAGTCATACGCTATTCTTACCAAGGATCTGCACGCGTTGTTCCCACTTCGTTGTGCATCCGATTGCCACGTCCGATTTAACGCGCCGAGCGAGGTCCGCGCGTCATCGCGTACGATACAGAGGGGAGATCTGGTCGGCGCGTAACAGTCAGAAACGGACGGGGTGAGATGGTGACGTGTCGGTATGACGGGGACTCGGCCTTGCCGACTGCCACGTCTCGTGACTATCACGCGACTGCGTGTGTGCTGAAGAACTCGCCCACGTCCGTTGCTCGTTCGTGAGAGAGTGGATTTGGTAGAAATAATAATAATAATAATAATAATAATAAACATTTTCTATTGCTTTCATTATACTTGTTTTATTGTAAGAGTTAAATTACGTACACAGCCGACAAGCCACTTGCGGCCGCAACGCCTCGTAATTGATGGCGAATTGGTCCACGATGTGTAGGGTTTGTCCTCATTTGGTTGTTCTTTGTTCAAGTACTTGTCGTGGTGGGCTCTCACCGCATCGACGTCGTGCGGCGAGATTACGTGTGAGCTCAACAGTTGTCGCGGTTAACGTTGGCTCGAGTACGAGTCGGCATCAGTGCACATGTAAGGTTGCGAAGTGAGCAGTTACAGATGATTCTGACGGTTATGGACACGTCATGTCTACTCTTTCACCACACAACGGTAGATGATGTTGATTCGACGATCACTGGTTATTACTGTAGTCTGATGACTTTGGTATCCTTTTCGATATTTATTGTGATCTCGACTCATCAGTCACTTTGATCTATTAAAAAAAATTATTTTTTGACTTATTATTGTTCCCTTTCTCATTTTACTAAATAATCTACTAACTTAAATATTGAAGAGATATTTATTGGATATATCCTGATGTAATTATTGTAGGGTTATTTGAATTCTTGATCTCAATATCTTAGCCTATGATGAACTTAAAAATAGATTTTGATTACGTCTTAATCCTCTTTGTGATAGACAATCAAAATTTGACTTATTAGATTGGCATAAAAAGAAGAATATTTTTTAAAATATTTTAAGGAAATCATATCGAATCGTTACAAGAAAATTAAGAAGATTAGCTCCCTCCAATCCAAATATGATCTTTGTACAGTTGATAGAGAATAATATTTTTTTTTTATCCTTGAACCCACAACCTTTAATCGTTTGTTTAGTGAACTTTGACCCCCTAATCAATCAATTTACATCCTACCAACCTTCCACCAATCTAACTTAAAAAATTTAAATATTAGTAAAGATCATGCAGATAATTATCTCATTCTTGCCCAACTCGCCCAATTGGCCTAACGAGCCCAACTCGCCCAATTGGCCTAACGAGGGGCACGCTCGTATGGACTTGTTGCACCGCATCTTGAACTAAGGAGTGTGAACTATTAAAACGGTTAGAGACACACTACATGACAACGTTACCCACTTAAAGTCGAGGATCAACTCTTTGATATGAACTAGTGTCTTGAGGGCATAAAGTGAGAGATTAAATAATAAAAATAACATGTTATATCTAAATTCAACGTGTGGTCTCTATTCACTCATAGTTTCAAAGAAGAATCAATCACCCAATATTCTTTCTCTCTATCCTAAAGATTTTTTGATGGGAACTTAAACTCGTCTAAGTATGTTACAATTTTCATAGCTCAGATGATCTTATATACAAAAATGGACATATTCATCTCGATTCCAACTCCTCTTCAAGGGGCAACACAAAAATGGTACACGTGATTGCCCCCTCATTTTATGAGTTTGTTTGACTAATTAGTCATACGATTTGAGCTCAATTTCATAAGTTATAAGCTCCAAAAAAAAAAAAAAAGAAGCTATTATTGCTCTTATAGCCATACAATAAGAGAAAGATGAACCCCTAGCTAATTACACCAAAAGGTTCAGTGAGAAAGTAAGGGTAGTGTCAAACCTAAATCTGTATATTCTCATCAATGTCTCCATTAGCAACCTTCGCCCCTCTAGCTTCTTTTGATCGATAATTAAAAAGCCACTTATAACATACCTATAATTACTTTAAAAAGTCAACCAATATATTATAATCAAATCTTTAACAATTAGAGAAACAAGGCAAAAGCAAAGAAGCTAACAACAACATTTTCGACTAACTTTCAACAATCAATCATGAGGTAAATGACTTTGGGAGGATTATGCTCTATCACGAAGAAAGTTCATTCTCCTATACACTTCCTAAACAGAATTGTTTCTTCAAATTAAAGAAAAGAGACTTATGTAGGAGCCTTGGCCAATGAAGACCTCATTTGTAAGGAGGAATAAAATAAAATATTATTAAATTTATCAAAATCACAATCATGACATCAAGGACTATTACGATTGAAAATAATAGATTGAAGAGCTTATTAGGAGGGGACATCTTCACCATTATTTTTCATAGGTTCAAGAGACATCCTTACATTTTCAAGGCCGCCCAATTTAATGGTAAGTTGATGTTATAATCAGAGGGTCATCGTTGAGATAAGACAATAATATAGTTCATGTCTTAATGCCTAAAAGATTATGTTATAAGACATTGAGTAAATAGTGACCTGTAATCACCTTCAAGGAAGAAGATCATTAATGCCTTAGTAAAATGGATACTAAACATGACAATAAGTTGGTAGTGTCACTTAAGATCATTAATATTTTAGTAAAATGGATCTTAAATCAACATTGAGAATTCGATATATATCTTATACTTTGATGTCTTTTAAAAGGTCAATATAACCATAAAATATTTAAAACCAACCTCCTTTATGCTTGCTAGCTTCGTAGACGAATTTGTCACCCCTCGATTCTGGAAGCTCCCACAAGCATGAATTTGTCAAGATCACCTATGGTGGACGAAGAGGGACCTTCATGGGCTCAGTTTAGTAGCTTGAAGCCTCGCACGTGAACCTATCCCAATTAATAAGATAGTTCGTAAATAGACAACTAGGTTAGAGGTGGGTGTTGGGTGATCTTTCGTCGCCTCTCTTAACCAATAATTGAGAACCAGGGCCTTCTTTTATCCTTCTCGCCTGAACCAAGGCTAACCTCTTCTTAGCATATAGAGATGCTCAATTTGGTGATCAAATGATACTCATAGTGACTTATGTGACTACTCGTATTGTTGTCATTGTTCCTATTATGACTCCCAATATCATTCTAGTTGCTACTTCTTTGTTAATCTTGAGGAGTCATCCAACTTCTTACCTTTTATTGTCATTGGTGTGGAAAAATCTTCTAGCAAAATCCATTTATACGAAAAGAAATACTAAGAACCAAATTAGTAGTCAAGCCGCTAAAGTACACATTATAATATGCATGATATAAGGCCAGTGTTAAGGTGATGCAAAGACTATAATATTTCTCAACAAATGTTATAGATAGTGTCACAAGTTCAATTCTATTTGAGTAGATGTAACCTCCCAAACTTATAAGATCATGACAAATAAATAAATAAAAGGATGAAGGAGAACCGAAACTCTCATCGTGCATAATATAAATACAAAAATAATGATTTAACATATAGCCCCTACCTTCCAATAGTTAAGATCAAACTCAGAATGAAATAGTTGTATTGAATGCATGAGATATAGTTAAATAAGTGGGTCATAGGCTATTAGACTTTATCAATAGAAGGAACCACCCTCAATAGAGTAGCCTACCTCATCGTGGGATCTCCAATTTCTTAAGAGTAGGAGGAAGTGAGATTAGCAAAGACCAAAGGAGAGGAGGGGACAAAAACAGATCAAAGCTCGTAGAAAATGAAGAGGAAGAAAAAGATATATTGGACCTTCGAAGGTGGAGGTTCACGAGTCCACTAAGCATTCTCAAGCTTAAATATTTGAAGATCTGACATAAGGTCTACAAGAGTACATGAAATGAATAGAGAAAGAGTATCATTTGTTTATAAGATTGAACGATCCTTAAGCTCCATCGCAATACTCTTTAATCGCATAGCAATATAATTGGATAGGCAACGTGAAAATGTTAGATTTGTAAAATTAATTATCAAGATCACGATCTCCTCGAGTCCTTGACGGTTCGTTGGGAGTAGACCTATAGCTCTTTGATTGGACCATAGGGTGCAAATTATCAAATAACTATTGTGGACGATCATAAATCAAACCAAATTAAACATTACACCTAACAAAAAACAATGCGAGTGGATTTAAATTATTGTAGTGTTTGTTATACAAGAAAGAACCCAAAGCTATGAGACTACGTGCATGAAGAGCTAAAACGATGTGGTCGAATCCAAACATGAAGCATTATTTATTGATGACGTGATTAAATTCGACCATGAAGCATCTCGATTACGATGTGATTGAATTCAACTATAAAGTATTAATCAATAATGGCATGCTCTAATTTGGCAATAAAGCATCACCCTTTCACATATACGAGGGCAAGTGATTTGAGGAATATGATACGTGTATACGAGGGCAAGTGATTCGAGGAATATGACACATGTGTAACTTGATGACACTTTATGCCCACTTAACTAGCAAGTCAACTTCTTGATTAGCACGTCAATCGAGTTCCAATCGTACGAAGTTAACAATGTGATATGGACAAAAACACTAACTCCACGATGATAACTAAAATCGTAATATCAAAACAAGTCATTACTCTACAATTATGGCCTAAGGATTCCGTGCACAATCTCACAACTAATAAACTGTCTTGATATTTAGCATGATCTCGAATCAATAATCACTTCAATACACTATAAAATACTCCGGTGGTGCATTCCCGAAAAGATCGATTTTTAATTTTTTTTAATTTTTTATCAAATCATTTGAATAATTTATTAACGTAAGCATTAAAGGAGTTTTTGTAACGTACATCGCCGACGTAGTTGTTACCCAATACATAGATTTTTGATATCTTGCAATGTCAAACTAGGAAGTGCACAACCAAAATCTCATGCAAATCAAAGGATGCCTAACGGATGTTAGGATCCGTACCGAACCCGTTAATCAAAATATCATCTGTCGAGGTGTCGGCCACTTGCGAAACGAAACTACGCGAGAACAGAGAAGGAAGCCCCGACGGAGAGAGAGAGAGACAGTGAGTTCAGAGGATGCCGGAACTCCCGGAGGTGGAGGTGGCTCGGCGGGCGATCGAGGAGCACTGCGTCGGGAAGAAGATCACCGAATGTTCGGTGGCCGACGATCCGAAGGTCATCGATGGCGTCTCCCGTGCTGACTTTGAGTCCGCCCTAGTCGGTAGGAGCATCGTCGCCGCTCTCCGCAAGGGGAAGAACCTGTGGCTCCGCCTTGACTCCCCGCCCTTTCCCACCTTCCACTTCGGTCGGTACACCCTCCCCAGCTCATTAAAATCCCCGCTTTTTAATTGTCTCAGAAAGTTTCTTGACCCGTCTTCTTGGGTTCTAGGGATGGCAGGTGCGGTCTATATCAAGGGCGTGGCCTTGACCAAGTACAGAAGGTTGTCTTTGTTTCTCATCCAGATGATCTTATACAAATAAGGAATCCGAGCTTTCTGTAGTTCTCAAAGCTACTTTGGTTGTTTTTAGGGCTGCGGTGAACGATACAGATGAATGGCCTTCGAAATACTCGAAGGTGTTTGTCAAAGTACGAGTTTTGTTTCCATGCCCTTTTTCTTCCGTTCGTGCTCCTGTCGCTTGGTTTATGAGTGTCGTGATGAGGATTTTGGGAATGCAATTAGCTTCCTATTGCTTAAAATGGAGACATGGTTGCTTGATAACCAGATCGAGTTATTCAATTGAAGTTGCTGAAATGTCTTGTCGTATGTGAAGTAACTACATTATGGAAAGTTATACAAAGAAGCAGATGACAAGAAGATTAAATTGCTTGATGCGGATTAGAGCTCGGATGTTGTACAGTCAAGGATGGTCTGGTTCGAAGTAGTTTAAAAGATAAAAATAACTTAGAGGACTGTAAAGTGAAATGGCACCGGTGGAGTTTGCACATTAAGACCAAAAGGGACCTAATTTATAATAAATTAGGCACAATGTAATTTGCTTGTTAATGCACCAACTCAATGTATCTGATTAGACTTCTATAGAAAAAGAACAATTACTTCCTGTACTTTCTGATTAAATGTTGTTGAACATCATTCCATTAATTATAATAGTCAGGTAAATCATACAAGATCAAAGGCAGCAAGAATTTAGAATCAAAATTTCTGTATAACGGATTTTACTTCCATTATTTATGATAGTCTGAGGCAAATTATAGATTGAAACCAGCAATAATCTATAATCAACATTTCTGGTATAATGGATTTCTCATAGTAGACTAGCTAAATGCTCATCCTCCATTGCATGCAGGGTTTTCATGTCTCAATCTGTAGAGTAGAACCCTAAACAATGTTGAATGGATGTAAGAGGGAGTAAAATCAAACAGTCTGAATATGTCAGATTCATAACTCAACTATTTCTACGCGTTCTCTATATTCACTATGTTTAGAAGATAATATTTTTGCTTGAGATTACAATTTAAGGGTTAGGGACTTACATAAAAATACCAGTAGTCATCCTTGTTCTCCGAGTTAATTTTGCCTTGTCATTGAATATACCTGCAGGAATTTTTGTTCTCTCATTGACACAACATCTTTTTCTTCCTGATTTTACTAACTTTTGTCCATTGAATTTGCAGCTAGATGATGGGCTGGAGTTTTCTTTTACTGATAAGAGGCGTTTTGCCCGAGTTCGCTTGCTTGATGATGTATACTCCAGCATTTCTTGTTCCATGTTGATTGCAGTCATTGCAAACATTGTCCCTGTTCTTACAGGCTTTATTTGATGCAGCCAGAATCTGTACCTCCAATTTCTGAGCTAGGGCCAGATGCCCTGTTAGAGCTTATGCCAGTTGATGACTTTGTGGACTCACTAAGCAAAAAGAAGATTGCAATAAAGACTCTCTTACTTGATCAGGTTAAGAAATATCCTTATCGGAACTACTTCTGTGTGGTAGTTAAACGTTTTAGAATCTGAGAACGCCCTTTGATCTTTTCTCATCACCTAAGAGGTGTGGTATAATACATTGTTTGTGGAATTGATTTGGTTACAAATACTGCATCTAGCTGAAAGACATGTGCTAACTCATACAAAGATCTGTATCGTTATACTTTGGTACATTGCTTTAGCACTCAAGTTTTTCATTTTTTTTGGTGAGTGAAGGTGTTAGACATAAGGTGGTTCTGTTTATCTCACTACTCATTTTCATGAGAGCCTCTTTCCTGTTTTGCTAAATTCTTGTAATACAGTTATCCTGATGATGTTGTTAAGCATATCAAAATTCATGACTTATTTATGAGAATCATTCAAGTATGTACTCATTATTTATCAAAACAACTACTGAATATTTATGTGATGGTTAATTAAGTTCAAACAATTAGTTCTGGGCACAAAGGCAAGCAATGATTACTCCTATGTCACAACAATATCAACTGAATTTCTTAGAGGTAGTTTTGTTGGCCTGTCAAGGTAGCTAATGATTAGCTCTAATATAATTTGTTACAAAAAAGTTGGTTAGAATAGATGCTGAGATTGCTAAATGCTGCAAAGTTCCCTTTAATAGCTCGTAGAAGTCCTTAAAAGCATTAGATCTTGGTCTTCCAGAGCACAAGTTGGGATACTTTGGAGTGTTTTATTTGTCTATATCTTTATTTTGTTGCCTTTAACTTTTACACAAGATTTGACTTACTCTATATTTGAAACAATGTGACTGTTAATTCTGTGGACATATTGGTTGGTTTATTTTTCTTTGCATACCTTGAATTTTGGATTCATACCAACTCTCTCAGAATTTTGTTCTCTTGCTGCAGAGTTATATTTCAGGTATCGGTAACTGGATAGTAGATGAGGTGCTTTACCAGGTTATCTGCATTGCCTTCTTGTCTTACATATGCTTTTACATGTCTAGGCAGATTCATTAACCTTTTTCCTAGTTCAACTTGAATAAAACTACAACTTTCTCACACATGACATGCTCTATGTTATTTACCCATTCTTTAATATGCCTTTTCCTTGGGATTATGCTGGCCTGCGTTGTAATGTTATAAGCTTCTATCTTCTGCATATGCTACATAAGCTGTTCCTTCATATAGGTTTTGCTATTTTTCCTGCTTATCATTTTCCAACATAAACTATTCCCATGTATATCTGAATGGACAGACTTTCGTAGACCTTCTGTTGTGGCTTCCAACCTTTTTTTTCTCTTTCTTCTTTACCTTATTTTACGGTAAGAATTGCTTCTTTGAAATTGTTGGAAGATACTCTGTGATTAGTCTGTTCTGGATTACCATCCAGCTTGCTTCTTTCAAATGGAACAAATCATTTGAAGAGGGTCCTTGAGTAGTTGGGCCAGCCACCCAGCTATTTCTGAGCGGAACTATCAAAATTAGATTGAAAACAACCTAAGTAATTATGACCAAGTCAAACCCCAGGCACTTGATTTCTCTTCCATGCATGTTGATTTTGTACGTGTGTTTGCTTCTCATTGATAAAATTGTGCATAGTGTTGCATATTGTTATTTTTTCTACCTATCACAGCCATAGCCCACCCCTGGATAACGACAAACCCTTTTCTATGTAAAGTACCTTTTTCATTTACAACAGTACTGTGTATGATTTCATTTAAAGATGCCTCCTATAAGTGTGACACTCATGGTTTTAACAATGTGTAGGCGAAGCTTCATCCCCTTCAAATTGCTTCAAGCTTGTCAAAAGAGAGTTGCAAGTCATTGCACAGATGCATCAGAGAGGTGAGTAGCATAAACAATCATCTAACTGATAGTTTGGGTATGTGTAAGAAACTTTTGTGATCATTTAACAGTTTTGAGTATGTGAAAGAAACACTTGTGATTCTTGAGACAAAAACTATGGAAGGGAAATCTGTAGATTATTGAACATGCGGTTGAAGATATATTGACACCAGTCATTTTAGAATATAATGATTATTTCATTTCTCAATGGGGAAATGTCTGGGGAAGGTCAAAATAAGATACCTCTTTATGATCATTTTGACACACTAGTCTGTATTTACAGGTAATAGACAAGGCCCTGGAAGTTGGAGCTGATAGTAGTCAGTTCCCCAAAGATTGGATTTTTCATTCTCGTGAAAAGAAATCTGGGAAGGCCTTTGTAAATGGTTTGTTTTCTGACTATAAATTGAATGCATCTACTTCAACTTCAAAGATTGGTTTCTCTAAAGCATTAGGCTTTTATTTCAATTTATTGATATTTGTAGTCATCAAGTATCTGTAATCAGCACTCTCCTGAATTTCAGTTCTTTATTTGGACCACATTGTAACTGTAATCACCTTCCAATTTTTGTTTGAACTTTAGAGTAGATCCGTGCTCACTAAAACCAAGGTTTTTGTTCCATCAAATGGAAGCTATGACAGTTTTCTGATTGCTGTTCAATAAACTAACTGTAGGTCTGATAATATTCATGTTTAGAGAGTGGTTATATATAGCTTTATTTTGCTTAATTTATTTTGGCTATGTTTGAGAATTCTAATGTGGCTTTAAATTGTCATATTTTGGGCAATGCCAATAGTTTAACAATAGAGGATTTGTTTGCGGTTTATTTAGGTTTTACAAAGATATCGCAAACTTTGTTTTGCCCATTTATTCGCCCAAATTTCCAATAATGAGGATAGCAATATGCTTTCCAAATTTAAAATAGTGTTATAAATTAATGGAATCATGGAGCAATTCACATAGCTAATTAAGCCTTTGGTGTCTCCTACATTGTAAACATGAGTGCAACTCTTCCCAACTCTCTGAAATTAGTTGCTACCAATGAATTTCTGATGTACTGATGGTAGAATATTGATTGGCATGTTACTCGAATTGTGGCTAGTGGAATTAGACCTCAGGAGATGTGCGATAATGGACTGATTTTGTGAAATGGTGGAGAAGGATTTTCCTTGAGATGCAGGAACTAGGAGATCATGCGGATAATGTTACTGCGTGTGATGAAAGAAGAAAAAGAATTTGTCATCTGATTATTTTCATACATCAGTGGCAAATTTAATGACCTATTGGTATCTTCATATCTCATCTTTTTTGGATGCTTGCTCTTCTTATTCCATGCCCCTGTATGGATATCCAGAGAAACAAAGGAATGTAAAACTATAGATTCCTCTTTTTTTGACAGGGAAGAAGATCAATTTCATCACAGTAGGTGGCAGAGTAAGTCCTTGCTACTTAGAAGACTCTTCTTATCAATTTATATGTTCGTTTAACTCATCATATCTGTGGGCAGACTTCAGCATACGTGCCGGAGTTGCAGAAGGTAACCGGAAATCAGTCAAAAGAGGCTCCGAAAAAGAAGTCAAGAAAAGCCAGGTCCGATGTGGAAGAATCAGAAAGCAAGGAAGACGATAATAATGGAACTTCCAAGAGAAGCAAGACAACTGAAGGCGTCGAGGGGCAGCAAAAGAAAAAAACCAGTGAGTTCAAGAGCGATAGTATTCCAAGCAAAGGAACGACGCAGAAACAAGTCCAAGCTGCGAGAGGCACATCAAAGAAGCTGTCAGAATCCACTCGAGCCACCACACGACAGAAGAAAGCAAATATATAGGTGTATGGAGGCTAATTTTGAATCAGCCATCTTTTGCAGGAGCATTTTGGTCTTCCTGTGTGTGCTTATTGTGCTTTAGGATACAGCTTGGTTGATGGCACGGTGACTGGATATCAACCGTATCACTGTCATGCAAAGTTACAATATAGCTGGGAACTGCTGCCATGCCATTTTGCTCCTTGGCCATGGTTGCAGGTGTGTGATGCTCTTGTTTCTGTTTACATGTGCTGCCTGCTGCAGTCATTTGGATTCTCATAGTTCAACTTAACGAGGTGGTGATGCAAAATTTATCCATAATATCTTATATAACACTCGAGGATGACGTTTTTTGTTATAATAGTAAGGTTATTTCTTTACGATCCGAACGATGATGATCATTTAAAGTATGGACATCAATGACGAAGTTGATATCCTTGATAAGCATGGAGATGATAATGATACGTTTTGCAATGGTAGGATAGGAACTTTCAATGATGGTGAGATAGTCTCAAAAATATCTGTGCCTATTAAAGTTGTTCAGAGGGTGCAAAAAAAAAAAAAAAAATATATATATATATATATATATATTTTAAGGGAAAAAACAGATAAAAGAATTCCTATAAATCACTGGATCGAAAAAGGTGAGTTGTAGCAACTAAATCATTTTCTACTATTTTCTTTTCTTACCCCAGTACGTGTACCCATGTGCCGACCCGTTTCATGTGACCAAATACCACCCCTCGTTTTCCCAGCAAAGCATCAAAGTCGCAGACTCCAATCCCCAATCCCTTTCTTCCCGTTCCGTCGAACCCTCGATTTGGAGGACGCCGCCGCCCTCGCCGTGGATCGATCCCGAGACGGTCTTGCCCGAGATCCGGCCGAGATCGACGCCGCTGGATGGGAGGAGCGGCCTAGAGGAGAGGAGGGGGAGGCGGCGGCGGCGGCGAGCGAAGGGATCGAGGACGCCATCGAAGACCAGGCGTGGAGGCCACCATGTCTGCGGTAGTCTGCGGGAAGAGGTCATCTTCCATCTTCGAGGAGCTCCTCCACAGCACCCCTCCGCCGGCCTCCAAGAGGGCCCGCTGCGCCTCCTCCCCGACCGCCTCCCTCCGCGTCTCGCCGTCTCGGGCCTCCCCCTCTTTCGACCACTGCGACGGTGAACGGATCGCGGCTTATCTTGCCCGTCTGAGGTCCCTGTTCCCCGAAATGGATCAGCAGGTGACTTTTCGTTCTCTCTCTCTTGTCTTTGGCTGCTGGTCATTTCATTCTTAAGATATTTTTTTAATGTTTGTTTAGGATGGTTTAGTTTATGCACAAACTTGGGACTTTCATTATCTTCGGATGAATCCTAGAACGATCTGGTTTGACTAGCTGGTCATGCACACCGATTCCATCCATTTTTATCACAAAATGGTCATTATCTAGGCTTATATTGGCCTATTGGTGCATTTAGGATGTTTTTTGTTTCATTTATTTTTCTTGAGAGGCAGGCGCTCATGGCTGATCAAGACAATATTGGAAGATATATACTAATTCTATGTATATGGATGATATTAATTGTACATTTTTATTACAAAAGTAGACAAATGAATTTTTTTTAGCATGGTAGCTCTAGAAAGACGTGTCCCAAGGCCTTGGGGTGGTAATGGGGTTTCACAAGCTGGTGCTGTTAGCTTTTAAGGTATTTGATGGGCTCATAATGTCCTCTCATCCCAGAAACTTTGGTGCTCGTAATGGTAGTATAAGATGGAAAGGGTTCTGCCATTTTAAGATTGTGTAAAGTATGTAACGTAGGTACCTTGGTATGTGCCTACTACGAAATTGTTGTTGGTTTTGATTGGTTACCCTGCACGAGGACACTTTCTGTGATTGGTGCTTCTTTTAATAACAGTTCCTTATGGATCTGGATTTAATTTTGAGGAACTTGGAACTGGTGTATGCTCCTTACTAATGGAATGTTCTGTTGCTATTAATTCATGTGATTATAGTAACTTTGTTGCATAAGATAATAGGGTTGTCCTCTTTGGAAGCTGTTCTCATTACCAGTAAAATTGACGACATTGTTGATAGCAAAAGCAAAAGTGTATGCAAAGTTGAATTTCTTATGGAAAAATTTATGGTTGTGTCAATTATTTCCATGCCAAGTGTTTCATAATTTCTGGTCCTGAGTTGAAAAAAACATGCATGTTCTATGCTTGTCCAAGTCATGTGCTCAGTTTTACATATGGGCATGACTAATTGTACACACCCACGTGCCCCAGCCCAGCTGGTTCTAAGTGGTCAGTGCTTTGCGTCATGATGTCTGTGATTTTGTTCACTATTTAAGGAAAGATTTCAACTGGTTGAGATCATTGTGAGGGGTCCACAGCTGCTAGGCCTAGATTGTCTTCCTTAGGGTGACCAATTTTAATTTTAATTTTTTTTTGTCATCCGTTGCAGTTGCCTGCGGTAACTTGTTAAGACTGCTAGTAGCATGTGATGTTTTGATGATATATGGCAAAGTACGTCATTAGTTCTTGAACTTAGGAACAAATTAGGATGAAGCCAGTGGTTGAATTGATTGTTTAAGCCTATAAAAGCTTAATTGGTTATTGTGATAAGCATCATAAGATTGAAGTTATTTCTTATATCTGTCATTAAGTGTTTAACATTAATGAGTGACTGGCAAAAAGATAGTGATTACATCACACATCTACATTAGATGTGCATGAAAGCTTTGTATGGCATCTTTCTGGATGTCTGCTGGTGAACTTTTGTTTTTGTTCCCATAAAATGATGCTTCTCCTTGCATTTGTTTTTGAGCAAGCATGTGTAGGGATAGATATAGATAGTAACTTATATTTCTTGAGTAATGGTTTTTATTCTCTGATGGTGCCTTTTATTCCTTCACTTTCCATTTAAAGGGACTGACCATTCAGGATTGTAAAATAGGCTTGCTCTTCCATATCTGATTGTGTTTGATCTTCCTTACAAGGACGATGTTGAAGAACGGGATGCAGGTTCCGTTAGTTATTAGTCCAATGTGATCATAACCTTTTCATTAACCTTCCAGTTAGAATTATGCATTATGCATCCTAAAATCATTTTGTTTGTGTTTTTGCATTTTATGTTTTCTTATTATTTTAGCATTTTAACTCGATGATTTTTTTTCTCTTTTACCCAGCTGCATATGGTTCATGTTCATCCATGGGCAAGAGTTCCCAAATCTTTTTATTTGTGACTTCCTTTTGGTTTCTGCATGCCTCTAAATCAGGTCTAGTATATGAGTGTATCATGTTGTATTTTTGCTAACAATGGTAATTAATTCCTCCAGCTTCTTGAACGCGCTCTTGAAGCATCTGGAAATGATCTAGATTCCACAATAAAGAGTTTGAATGACCTTCGATTAGAGTCAGCAGACTTCAACTTGGTTTCTGGTGTAAGAAAACCTGAAAATGGCAATGAAATGAATGCTCAGTTACCAACTGAAGGTAGATTTACATTCCACTATGCACTTCATTTATTGTGAAGCTTTGGTCTTTAAATATCGTAAATTTGCATAGTCACGTTTCTTTCCTTCAGGTGTCTTAGTGACCTATTACATTGATTGTTAAGATTTCATGCGGGACATTGAAAATAATGTATAAGTTCTTGTATTTGTAATTTCTTTCTTTATTTGTCAGTAATTTGTTTAAATTCTTGCAGTATTAGATTTGTTTAAACATTTTGATGAAAGAAATCATATTGCTTGTTCTGATATTGGATTCCCTTGAGATGGATTTTATGTTTATAACTCTGAAGTAACAACCATATGTAAAGAACTTGTAGAGTCATTGGGTAGATACATGGACTTTAGTGTGCAGGTCATTGGGTAGATGCATTGATGTTTTGTCAAGTAATATGTACTCCAGATTGAATTTCAGTAAGAATTCTTGTATTTCATACCTGATTCTGGGAGCAGTAAAAGGAAGGAATCTTTGTATCATTAGCCGTATGATATCTTTGATGGTGACGCTAGTCAGTTTCTTATTTGCCATAGATGAACACTGTTTCAAGAATTATCCATAATTATTTTTCTTTGAATTCCCTATGTTTGTCAAGGATGATGTACAGCTGATAGAGAAGTACCAAGTAGAATCAAATACCATGTTGAAAGAAACCTTATCCTGCTAGAAGATGTGGGCCTAAATATTTTGTAAAATATTCAATTTTGAGGAGACATGAGTTTTCTGTTCCATTTCTTAATCATCATTCTTGTATTGGAATACTGGTGCTTATTTTGCTTTTCTAAAAAAATTATTTTGAAGTATATGTTCCATAAATATCCTTTTAATGTAAAAATATGTTTTGAAGAGCTAACATGAAAGATTAAAAGAGGGAAAAGGGAGAGAAGAGGAGGTAGGAGAATAGATGTGTCTGTGCCTAGTGAAAAGGAGCATAAGCTAGAATAGGGTGGTAAATGGTGATGGACCAGTGGACGTGGTGGCAAGTATTTGGAGATGACAAATGTTGGGTTGCATTGGTGTTGTGGTGACTATGAGGTGCAACTATCAACAACTGATCTGGAGCAGGTGCTGGCCAATGGCTGATCTGTAATTGTGGATGGTAACCAGCGAGACTGATAAATAGTAGGGGTAACAAGAGGTTGTGGAGATGATCGATTGTGATGAGTGATTGATGGAGGTGGTGGCTGGAAATGATAGATGGTCTGTGGAGACATGAGAGTGGTCACGATGGACACTTTTAAGTTGATTAAAGCAAAATTA
Organism: Musa acuminata AAA Group; assembly: GCF_036884655.1. NCBI lineage: Eukaryota > Viridiplantae > Streptophyta > Magnoliopsida > Zingiberales > Musaceae > Musa > Musa acuminata. Next base: position 4,142,594 of record NC_088333.1, read on the forward strand.
TCTTCATTGAGGTCGGGACATATGGCACTGGCAAAAATAATTTAACATGAAAAAGCTGTTTCCAGTTTTATATGTTTAAGACCAGCAGGTACTTTGAAATATTTACTGCTTTCTGCTTTCTGCCTATAATAGAATTCTAAGACTTCTTGAGATGTAGTGGACAGGTTATTTTTAAGTCATGTGCACATGAGTGAATGAAGCAGTCAAATGCACTAATAGGGGTATTCATTTTTTTTATTTCCTAGAGTGCTACAATTGGAGTCAATCAATCAACACTTCTCTAATTCATAGTTTAGTTGACAAATGATGGACGAAATGTGGGCTTGAATATCTTGTTTCCATTTGGTGGGCACCAGAGAGAAAGATGATGGAATTTTGTGTGCTAGATCCGGACAATAGTTTATGCAATTGATCATTAGATTTTGTTAGTGACTGCGAGAAAGAATAAGTTAGTCTGGTCTTAAGTTGTCATTGGACTATGTTCAGCTGCTGATTGTTGATTTGATCTTTCAGACTTACTTCTACGCACGTCCCCTGAATGGGTTGTCGATTGCTGAAATTTTGATTTTGGTGCTAACCTTATCGCAATCGATATACTTAACGTGACCAAATTGTTTGCTTTTTATCTGATTTTCATACTATCATCAACAAGCTCTTGCCTCCAATAATGTATCATTGACATCAAGGTTTCATCTATTTCATGATTGTTATTACTCATCCATTTCATGGTTGTGACTTTGTCAATATCGATACCTCCTATAATGTACTCCTGTTTTTAGAGAAGCCAGTTAACACTCTGATTGATATTTTAATTCTGGAAGAGTCTTTCGTGATGATTGCACTGGGATTGGTCAATCCTGAATTGACCTTAGTGCATTTTTTTGCTAGAAAAACACAACTTATCAGACCTGGCTTGACCACTGGCATTTGTTATGTTCTGCATGTGGTTGATCTTTTTGGGGAGGTATTTTTTTAAATGCATGCAGTGTATGCACAACCTATACGATAGCTCTCCAGGCAATTTATTTTTTCATGTATACTAACATATATGAACACTGAGCAGGTACAGTGAAGGAAAATGGTGTTGATGCTGCTGGTATTGACATTCTTCCAACAGATGGTTCTGAATGGGTAGAGCTATTTGTGAGAGAAATGATGAATGCTTCTGATGTGGATGATGCTAGAACTCGTGTTTCCAGAGTACTGGAGTTTTTAGAGAAATCCATTATGGCTCGTGCTGATGGTGAAGCGCTGCGAAACTTACACAAGGTACCTTAGGCTTCTCTTCTCTCCAACATTGCAAGCATATAGGTGGAGTGAATCGTTCTATATTCTTTACGCACTCAATGCCAGCCATTCGTAGGGGAATTCTTTCCGCACTTTGGGACTTTTCAAGTTTTCATAAAGGTAGATATTGATTGCTTATTTTCCTTTGCCCTTAATAATAGGAAAATATGATGTTGAAAGAACAAGTTGAAGTGCTGATTCGCGAGAACACTGTTCTAAAGCATGCGGTGGCTATCCAGCATCATCGCCAAAAAGAATACGAAGAGAGAAGCCAAGAGCTGCAGCATCTGAAACAGCTGGTGTCTCAGTACCAGGAGCAAGTTCGAACACTAGAGGTATGGTGATATGTAGATTTGTTCTTGCGTTTACCGATGGCCCCGCCAATGATCTCCCATGTCGAGTAACCATTGTTCTTACGTGGTTGGCAGATCAACAACTACGCACTCACGGTTCATCTGAGGCAGGCGCAGCAGAGCAGCTCCATTCCAGGACGCTTCAATCCAGATGTCTTCTGAGGTAGGCCAGTTGTTTCTGGTGGTGTAGTTTACCATAGTTTGGTTTAAGATTCAGCCAAAACCTGATGCACTACACCATCTTTAGTTCGTTATCTGATAAGTAGGTGTTGCAGTCTTCACCTTTTGCTGCAAGGTTGAACCTGGTTGCCGTTGTGACTTGATCTTGCATGTTTTGTTAGCAAGCAACTCTTGGTGACTTCTTCTCAGAGAAACCAAAAATTATCTGAACTTGGTTGAAACAATGGTTTAGGGCTTCATAAGGATCTTCGTTATCAGTAAAAACGACTGTGCCCTGATAACTGACCCAACGAATTGTCTCTAGTACACAAGATTAATGACAGCCAATTTCCAACTCAAAGTCAGCCTCGCTCGCGTCTTCCGCAGTTCAAGTAGTCGACGACAATGGCCCGACCATGCAAATTATTTGGCGGGTTCATCGTCCCTATCGCTTTCACTCGCCAACCCTGCCGCCCACTGCGTCTGTCCTCGCCGTCGTCATGTGAGCCAAGAAAGTTGTTGTCACGTCTCACCATCACCTACTGCAAAGTCGTACCGTTCATTGATTACGCGCAAAAATGCACAGCCGCCGTAGGTGACCCGACATGTTGTTCGAACCCTGTCTGTTCCCGCGCGTCGTGCGTGGCATCCATCCGTGCGACGTTTCATGCCAATAACTTGTTCTCGAGGAGCACCAGATGCCCGTCCTATCATTTTCGTGTCAACAGCGGCACCAACTCGATGGTACGGCCTTCACTCTCGGCCGTCGGATTGGACCCGTGTCGGCGGTTGCGGTCCCCCGGTGCGTGCTTTCGTGACCGGTGCGGAAACGTGGACGTCGTAGTCACGTGACTTCCGACGCCCGCTAGACGACAAAAAGAATTTAATCGTATCTAATGCGTGCATCACACCGCTCACCGTGTCGTCCTGCCACGTGGCACCCTCTGTGAGCCGCCTCCATTTTGTCCGTATTGTCAGTCTCTCCACTAACGCGTTTTGACTTTTCGACAGTCGTACCAACGGCATAATTCATTCGTCCCTTCGTTTCCTTTCCACGGGCTAATTCACTGTACTGAAATCGTATCGTGATCTTTATATTTTAAAATTATATATTAATATTTTTATAATTTTAAAAAATAAAAAAATATTTATTTAAAAAATAAATAATTTAATTATATTAATATAACATATGACATCACATACTAAATTAGTAAAAATAATGATAAGTAAAAGGATAATTTTAATATTTTATTTTTAATAAATGAGATTAAAATTATTTTTTTTACTGATAAGATAACTAAAATAAAAAAGATGTTAAAATTATCTTTTTTTATTACTCCGTATCGATCGTGTATTTTTTTTGTTAATATAATTGATAGTGTTAGGATAAATAAGATTATTTATTTTATTTTTAATATATATATATATATATCACATTGCTGTCTAAATACGGGGAATAATATACAATTAAACCCCTTCCACCGCCGTCGAGTTGCTCTCTGGTAAGCCTCCCAACAGCGCGGGAATAGGCGTGTTTGCCGCGTACCTGCACGCGCAATATATCACACGGCCCTATAAATCCCCGCCACGTTACGAGTATATGACCATGTGAGGTGAGGGGATGAAGAGAGGGAGCTCTCCAGGAAGAGAGGTTTGAGAGAGAGAGAGAGAGAGAGAGATGGAGGGGCAGCTGCCACCGAAGAAAGCGGGGATGAAGCCAAAGGAGCGGCTCTTCCGGGGTGTAAGGATGAGGAAGTGGGGGAAGTGGGTGGCGGAGATCAGGGAGCCCAACAAGCGGTCCAGGATCTGGCTGGGGTCGTACTGCACCCCGGTGGCCGCCGCCAAGGCCTACGACACCGCCCTCTTCTACCTCCGCGGCCGCGCCGCCCGCCTCAACTTCCCTGACGACGTCTCCGTCTACGACGCTGGCAGCGGTGCCGACATCGGCATGCCGGCGGCGTTAATAAGGAAGAAGGCGGTGGAGGTGGGCGCCAAGGTCGACGCGCTCCAGCAGAGAAGCGCGTCCGTCTTCTCCTCTCGCTCTCAGGAATACCGGCGTAGGAAAGAAGAGAAACGGTATAAGAACCCCGACCTCAACCAGGAGCCCACCCCCGAGAGCTCCGATGACGAGTGGAGCAGCGGCTTGCAGTAGTAGATTTGTACGTATGTAGTGGAACATGAAATGATCTCTTTTCTTTGGCGCGAAATCTGTTCGATGTAAAGAGCTTCGATGATACTTTATTTGGTTTCCATTTCCCTTCCGAAGCATTAACAATCTTCGCTTTGCAGGTGAATAAGATTCCTGTGGTTAACCCTGTAGATTAATTCCGCAAGTTGTTGGGGAGGCAATCGTTTTGTTAGTCTAATTGTATATTATCTCTGTAACTAGTTATATTTAATCTCGATCCTTGTATTTTAAAAAATTATAGTAAAATTTTTATTTTTATTTTTTTTCGTATCATCGATTTTATTATAAAAAAATATTATATATATTGTCATATGTAAAAAATAATATTAAAAAAATAATTTACCCTTGTGTGTAAGCTTTGTAATCCTTTTGTGATTTTGTTCTCCCCCATTGGTTTCGCTACCATCGCACGTCTTTCTCTAACGTCGATGGTACCTCCATCGCACACTATCAGCTTTTGGTCCTCTCGAAGAAGGGAGACCTCTCCCGACAACTTCTACTTCGATGTCGAGATCAGCATTATCATTGTCGATCTCCGCTTTCATCGTGCTTACATCACTCTAAGGGCATGGAAGAAGGTAATATACTTTGACTCCCATAATTTCACCAACAATTAGGTTGGCCTTGACATGTGTGGCTATCACAATGTCTTTTGCACCGTGACACTAGATAACCCCTCGATCAACATCATTGTTGGCATCGACTTTAACTATACTGATATCTAATATCATCAGCTACCTCCTCGTCGAGCTCAACCCTTTCACCATCGTTGCCCTATTCCACATAAACTCCAATTGCTTCTATAACATCATCCCCAAAACATTTCTCGTCTCAAACTCCTCCACAAGCTCGATGCTAGTAACAACCGCTTTGTTGGCTCATTCTCGAATTGTGCCCTTCCGCATGTCGTTGCTTAAGTGCCTTGACCTTCATTTTAATGACTTCGAGGGAGTGTTGTCACCGGTACTTTTTGACAACGAGTTCAATACTATATTATTGAACGACAATTGTTTTAGCTCTTAGATGCCGACAACTTCGGTAACACCAAAGCCTCTGTCATCATCATCACTAATAACAAAATCCATGAGTACCTTCCAAGTAGCATTGGTAAGATGGCGACCATCTTTGACGACCTTGTTTTGATGAATAAACTTTCGAGATATAATTGACGCTTTCTTATTTCAATAGGTCGTTTGAGAGGATACCGAAGCTGAAGAGGAAGATGAAACCATAATTTTAGCATCATTTTTTGTATGTGACAACATGTGCGATATCGTCTATTAGTAAAGTCGATGACACGAGGAGAAACAAGATTAGATATTTCACCTTCGTAAGTATATATATCTCAATATAATTTTTTAAGACATAGAGACAAAGATACTAAATATAACTAACTACAATGAATAATTTATAATTAATCATTTATTTAGCTGTCATGCCTTACAATACGCTTAACCATACTTAGATTTATAGATGTAGGAGACCAATGCTTACATGATGTTGATGATGACTCCGCAGCTGAATGTTGTGTATCAAGTACGAAGAAAACACGCTTAGATCTCAAATGTAATCATATTAAATCGATTTTATATGTCCTTTGAAGGACTGTGTGAAAAGAGTAGCCTGACATCTTTGGCTATTGTTGATGTGATTGATACATAGCGATGTTAGAGCGCAGTTTATACGCCATGATAAATAGGAAAATGATGGCATCTCTATCGTCTTGTGAGGAGGAGAGCGAAACAGTAATTACAATCATGAGAATACCCCAGCAAATATAATTATTTATATTTTTTTATCAAATCAAAAATTAGTTGTGCTAGAAAAATATTGATTCGGAGTTATCAATCTTATACTACCCACATGTTTATTACGTGGGAATTAGTAATACGACACTCAGGGTTCAATCCGTATTACATCTCTAAGTATTGATCAGATATCGAGGTGTCATCAGACGTAGTATTGAAGTGTCAGCGTTGAAGTATCAAACCATATAATATCAAGATATTGATCAAGTAATGTTATATCTGTATATCAATCTTATACGAGAATTCTTATAATAAAATCCTAAAATAACATGCAATAGAGTAAGATATACCGATTTTTCATATTAAAAATATATTTATCTACGAGATTTTTCATATTAAGTATTTTATTTTTACATCATATATATTTTTATTTTAACATCAAAATAATTTTATCGGTTACATTGCCGACATAAGTCACATATAAAATATTTAAACAGAGAGGATTCAAATTGAGATTTCAATTTAAGAGCGAAATCAAATCGAACGAATCGAACTGATTACATCAAACAATAACAATAGTCTTTTTGGTAGATCGAAGAAAAATAATACAAAAAAAATAAATTGGACAGAAAACCTAAGTGGACGCTTTCTTTTTCTCTCACTTTAAAGCACTTCACAGCAGACGACTCTCTCCGCCTCCCTCCTATCTTTCATCCAACTGCCCCTCTCTCTCTCTCTCTCTCTCTCTCTCTCTCTCTTCCACCGTCAACTCTTGCTGTGATCTCCGGACGAATATAGAGAGGGCGAGATGCTGCTATCCATGGAGTCTCTCGTCGGCCTCCCTTCTTCCGCCCTCGGAGTGAACCCCTCCATCCCCCTCCTCCGGAATCGCAGCAGCCCCCTCCTCTTTCGACGACGCCGGCGGTTCCTCGACTTGGGCGCCGCCTCCACTAGCCCAGCCTCCGCCGTGGCGCGGAACGGGTCCTTGGCGACCAATTCCTCGTCGGTGAGATTCTCGCCCATTTCAAATCTAACTCTTGTTTTTTCCTTTCCCCTTTTGTCGTATTGTTGTTTTAGGACCGGAATCGAACCCGGGAGGGTGAACTCTTGATCTTGTTCAACATAACAAATTGGCCAACTAAGATCGTACTATGGTGGATCTAATTGCGCGTTTTTGGTGAAGTTAGTGGCATGCTTCAGCAAAAGAGAAGGGTAGTTTGAAATGGTTTGGGAAAGGGGTAAACTGAGAGAAGGCTTCAACTACCATGTGAATCTTGTACAAGAATCAGAGTCTTGATGCCTAAATTATTTTATCTGCTGTTCAAGATTCTTCTCAGATATCGGTGCATGAATCTACTGGTCCTTTTAGGTTTTATAATTTGTTGACAAAGACTGATGATATCTTGCACATCTAGAACCCTAAAACATGGGAGTGTTTGGTCCTATTTTTGCCTAATAGACCCAGCTGCTTCCCTAAGGTCTAACCAAAACTATCTCAATTTAATAAGATTCGAGTTTAGTACCTAGCAAAAATAAAGATGCAGGGGAGACAGAGTTATGTTAGCTAGAAGATGAGATACGAATGGTAAGATATTTGTGGCAAGTAAAATATAGTCTACTCATGCCATGCTTGCTGCCATTGTGCAATCTTTTTGCAACAATGTGAATATGCAACTTGCAATAACATAAACCAGAATTGGGTTACTCATGTATTTGTATTTAGCGTTGAAGTGAAGCATCAATTGTGTAGAGCTTAGGTGGTTATTTTTTTGAGCTATAAATTAATAGAGATGCTTTCATAATCTGATATTGCATGTACAATCATCTAGAACAACGTCCATTTAGCTAAAGGTGTCTTGAAGAGTACAGATTACTGCAAACTTCAAAACTAAAAGCAGAACTTGTAAGAGACATTGTTTGAGCACAAGCACATTGCAATTGATGAGATGATTCATTTTCTAGATGAGCTGTGAGCTTCATGCAAGATGGAGAGGCACTGTTATCATCACCTTGAATTGCTGGATTGTCATTACATTCTGCTTTTTAATCCTCATACAACATGATGCCCGAGATGAATCCTAAAAAACATGAGCTCATGGTAGAAGTTGACAAGATCATTCATACGACAATTATTCAAGCTGAATTGGCATATACAAAATGTTTGTCATAAATTGCAAAATGTTGACCCATAGTGATCTATCAAATTAATTGAGCTTGCACCAGCATCTCTCGAATTTCCTTTGAAATTGCCAAAAAGGATATATAGTCAACAGTTGCAATTGATTCAGAGCCTAGAAGACAGTTAAATCAGGTTTCAATTCTGTTGTTGTGCATGTGCTTATTGTCAGTTAAAGTTGGAAGTATTCGGTTGCAGGGTGACGTGATTTACATTTTATGCAATCTGATTATCTGTAACTGATCAAATGAGTTTTGAGAAGAGTACAAGAGAAAATAAATCATGTCAGTAGAGGGCCTTACTTTTTGACTAGCTGCTGGTAGTTGCATAACAAGTTAACAACCATCTTCGCTCTTAGACAAAATCGGCATGTCAAAAGGTTGGAGTCTTTTGCATGATTTTTTGCTTTTTTACAAGTCATTTGCCATTGTCTATTCTTAATTTAACTTAGTTAATGAATTTTGAAATTAAAAACACATTTTCAGTGAAAGGATGGCCTACCTGAAATGCCGACTATAGGCTTAGGAATAGTGAGACTGATTGAGGTATGTTAACTTTACATTATGAGAAAAAGATCATATACATGTAGAGAATGTAAAGATAGTGACTTAGAAGCTAAGAGTATAGCAATTATGCAGGGTACTGCTAGGATGGTCTGACTTGCATAGATTTCGCATTAGGTAAATTTTGACCCCTTTTTTTTTTTTTCCTTTACTTTCTTTATTTTGACTTAATTTCCGTTTCCTGATGGCTTAGTTCCATGAAATTCTCTCACAGTTCCATTTAGCATTGTCTAAGACAGATAATAGGTTTAGTTTAATTTTATTCAAATCTCTTATATAATATTTTCAAAAAGGTTCTGTTGAAACAAGTACTGGACTGAACTTAGTGCATTTATCTAGGTTGCATCTATTTTGACCTCTTAGCTAAGGGCCACTTCATATTCTGAAGTTTTACTATGAAAAAGTACTACTTTAGAATTTGCTTTCTATTTCTATTTCGTTTTCTTTTTTTCCATTCTCCAAGTAGCATCAATGACATGGCCCAGGTTTATATTCCTGGTTTAATGATTTGCAGCAAAGCAATTGTGTTTACACAGTTGGTGATTTTATGACCAAAAGGGAAAATCTTCATGTTGTGAAGCCTACCACTTCAGTTGATGAAGGTACTACCAGTATAATTTATTTGTTTGTATAGTTATTTATTTATTTTTTCTTCTTATATACTGGGCTAACTGGTTAGCTGACCCATTTATCATGTGATGTCAAAAGCACTGGAGATGTTAGTGGAACATAGGATCACTGGCTTTCCTGTGATTGATGATGACTGGAACTTGGTATGAACTTTTCACCCTTTTCTTTCTCCCTTCTTGATCAAATCTCTTTTGTTGCAACTGAAACTCATGTTTGTTTGTAAATATTAAGTATTTGATATTATCTTCTATTCACTAAATAGCACTTTTTTTTTAAATATATCATCTTATTGTTCTAAGGCAATATGTCAAAGATTGAAGCTCCTTGTATATATTTTTCATGCATGATTATCTTTTCCTTTTGTGATAACTGGAAATGTTGACATAAATAATTCCAAGGATGGAAATTATACTAAAAGAGGAGGAAAGGAGGAGGAGAAAGAAGAAGAGAGGAGGAAGAACTGGGTAAATAATCTTCTCATTATGATTTGGTGACTGGTAACCCAGAGAGATCATTGCATTGTTTTTAGCTAATCCTCAGCCTCGCCTCTGGAGTTTCCAGAACCTTGTGTTTCATATATATGAGAAGAACAAGTTTTTATCTGGTAGTGGAGATTTGTAGGTGGTAGTGGAGTTGGTTCTTTAGTTCAATGGTACCAGATCAGGTGTGGATAATTAGTGTTAGTGGCGTTCTTTCTGTCACTAACACAGAAGACTATAGATCATGTTGTAGTGTTAACAGTATTCTTGCTGTCACTATACAGAAGACTGTAGATCATGTTGTAGTATTGCCAAATGCCGTCTTTTTTGAGTTTGAAAAAAGATCACATTTGCACCTTCATGCTAGCCTTTTTTAAAATAAAGTAAAAACTGAATTTCAAATATCTGTGGTGCAGCATGCTATGAAGATTAGCTTTAGTATTGTGTCCAAAAAAGAATTAAGAAGAGCTTGTGCATTTCTTTTCTTTTATGCATCTTAGCATCTCTTTTCTTTTATCATGTATGGCTCATGTACATTTTCTGGAATGTTTGTCCTTATGGCTTACCCTTTTTTCTTTTTTTTTTTCAGGTTGGTGTAGTTTCAGACTATGATTTGTTAGCACTAGATTCCATTTCAGGTTTCCTTCATTTGTTTTGTTTGATTATTATCTCTTAATCTTTCTTTCTTAAAGAATCTTGCAAATTACATTGATGTTCTTTTGATTCCAGATTGATAACTGGACAACCTCTAGGATGTAACTCATAGGTGCAGCATTTTTTTTCCATAGAATGTCATGTTTGGGCTTTCTAGTTGATTAGATTCTACCTTTTGCTTTTCTCCAATTTTGAACTTTTAAGTGACAGATTGGATTACTTATGAAGTGATCACTGTTAGTTTGTCGTGCTTTCTAGAAGGGGACACAGATTGATTACTATGTATTTATTGGAAGTATTGGTGATATTGAATTAGGCTGTCATGTCTCTCTTTCTCAAAATAAAAAAGATATTATATTTCCTGCAAGGTTTTATAGCTATTCAGAATCAAGGGTTACAAACATTGATGTTCAGTACTGACCAATGTTATAAGCACCATAGATTTTAATGGCATGAAAAGATTAATGTGGCCATCCCCAGATAGTTGGAACCTTATTTGTTAATGTTACTATGGGCAAAACTTTTAGGTTTGACTTGGAACATATTGATAATATACATTAGAGTAATTCTGCCAAGGGATGCCATATTGGGTAAACATGGTAAGTCAAGGAAAGATGAAATAATTGGTGTGGGTTGTTCCTGTTTCGAGTTTGTTATTTAATCAAATTCTAGGTTTTGCTTACCAAAAGAAGATGAATGTCACTTATATGAATGAATTCTTTGAACTATTAGTTATCATATTAGAAGGAAGTTATAACACCTAAATACATAAATGTTCCTTGTTAATTTCAAGGTATCTTTAGTGCTCCTCCTCCTTATACTCTACTTCTGCAAAGATACGAATAGAATTTTGCTTGTGTGTCAAGAACATTGAATTTTCTTCTAATGTATTAGACTCATCCTGATACAGCATATGCCTGTACTTTCCTTTTCTGCCCAGGTAGTGGACGGGCTGACACTAGCATGTTTCCTGAGGTTGATAGTACATGGAAAGTATGTATGATTTTGTTTCTTTTAACAAGTATGATTCCTTATTTCTTTTACTAGAATAAATATTAATGGTCATTCATGATGAAATTTTTTTGTTATACGTTTGAAGCTTGTCTTCGGAAAAAGAATAGTGACTCAGTGTTTGTTGGGCTTTTTAGCGTTAGACAGAACTAACATAATGTCTTATACTGTGTGATGGTCCAAAGAGATCACAAGCGATATTAGAAGTAACATTGATGGTATCATCTGATCGAATATAGACAGGTATTTTATGAGATAGTGATGTGCAAACTCAAAGATGCAAGTGACTTATTCACTTGCTCATAAAATAGTCTGTTATGGTGGGTTATTCTTTATGAACCTTCATTAACCTGAAACATAATTTGCTTAAAAGTTATTATGGTCTCAGCATCTTTGAATTAGTCGGACATCCTAGTGGTTAGCAGATTATATCCACAGTCAAGGGGTCCACGGTTCAACTCCTGTTTTGAGTGTTGGTGTGCATTGTCATGCAATGGTTATATATGGAACGAGTAAATTGAGAAAAAAATTGTTTAAGTATGATTTTATATTAACCCTATTAAAGCAGCATTATCTGGATCGAATTCCCTTGAAAACTGTTTATCTATAAACCTTACAAAAGCAACTTTATCCATATCATATTCTAGAAGAAAGGAATGTTATGCATAAGAAACCACCACCTATCCGTATGTATTCAGACAGCTGAAACTTACAGTATCATCTTCTGCAGGCATTCAATGAAATCCAGAAGCTGTTAAGTAAAACTAATGGTAGAACCATTGGTGAGGTGATGACTCCTGCCCCCCTTGTGGTCCGTGAAACAACCAATCTCGAAGATGTTGCAAGGTTCTGACCAGTGGCGACCATACGTTAAATTCTTGTTATTGCTGTTCTCATCACGAGTGAAGTTACCAGAGTTCATTTCTGATCGCAGGCAACTGCTTGAAACAAAATACCGTAGGCTTCCGGTTGTTGACAGTGATGGTAAATTGGTACGTGAAATATCTATCTGCGCCTACCTTGTACCTATTTTGGGTATATTCTTAATGATTGATTTTTAACATCGTAGGTCGGGATTATTACGAGGGGAAATGTAGTTAGTGCAGCACTCCAAATAAAGCATGAAATGGAGAGAAAATCATGATTCTAAGATGGAAATCAAGTAAGTTGCAGTTATTATTGACAAGATCAGGTAGCTGCTGATCACTTGGCACACGCCGTCTTGCACTAAACTAGTTTAAAGGCCCACACATTTTTGGGACTTGTGTATATGGTTTTAATGTGTTTGTTAAACTCCATTGTTTTTCTTTTGGGTCCGGGATGCTTTGAACATGCATGCTCTTTGATGTCAAAATATAAAGTGAAGCCTTTGTTTTCACATGAGATCCGCCAAGAGCTGCTTCTTTTCATTAGTTCAACGAGAATCATTTTAATCTATTTAATATATTCCGGGCTGCTCCCAAATAGAATGAACTATGAATTAGTTAGTAACCAATTGTGACCGTGACCGATGCATTATGCTATGCTAAAGATAAGATTGTATAATATCAATTGTTGCTTTATATGCTCGTGAGCTTGTGATAATGTTTCACAGATTGTACTGGCTTTTTATGGAGCGGTGTTCACTGTGATGGCTCAGCCCAGCCAACACATCTGTCCTCGGTATCCTCCTGCCCCGGCCATATGCCTTCGTCGGGCTGCCTTTGGTAAAGCAACACGGCGGCTTCCGCGGGACCCACCTGGGCTCCCCCGCTGGTTAGGCAACAGGTGATGGTGCCGGCGCTGCGGTCGTATTGGTTTATTCTTGTACGGAAACTCGTTGTCTTCTTTAAACGGGGACGCTTGCCTTTTTGCGGCGTAGCGGTGATTGACGAACCCTGCACCCTGGCCGGTGTCATACGTGCGATCCGGTTTCGCCCGACCCCTCCACGCGTTACAGCTCGAGTCGTAACTCCGACCCTGCGGCTCGGACACGTAACGACCCCACGCCCCACCGACGACGTCACCTCGGGTCGCGCCTCATCCGACGGCGGAGAGCGCCGCTTCATTCTGATTAGGGTTTGTGTCGCCCTTGCTATTTAAAACCCCGTGCGGCCGCCACGATGCCGGTGCGGTGCAGTTTTGGAGGCTGCCCTCCTAATTCTTTTCTCTCTCTCTCTTCATATCTTGTCTTTCTCCATCTCCAAACCATATCAAGGACTGCCAAAATTTCCCTAGAAAATTTATCCCCCCCCCCCCAAAAAAAACAGAAACCCTAATCGAGAAACCTGTTGTGCCTATCTATCTATCGATTAATCATCGGGTCTCCGTTCCTTTTTATCAATCAAACGGAATCTTTCTTTGTTTATTGTTGTTGTTTTTGTTCTTGATCGATTAGGGTTCTTAGAAGAGCCGGAAGCTAGGGTTTTCGCTGTTGTCCAGATCCAGAGGGTGAGATGGCGCAGATCCAGCTTCAGCCCCAGGCGGTCTCTGGCCCGGCGGCGGGCGGTGGTGGGGTCCAGTTCCCATCGACGTCCTTGTACGTCGGGGACTTGGACTCGGGCGTGACTGACGCGCAGCTGTATGATATTTTTAGCCAGATCGGGCAGGTGGTGTCGGTCCGTGTATGCCGCGATATCAGCACTCGCCGCTCCCTCGGTTACGCCTACGTCAACTACAACGATCCGGCGGATGGTACGTTGAACTGTTCGCTCCCTTCTTTAGCTCGTTGGTATGCGTCCATTTTGTTTATTTGTTTTGGGTCATTGCACCCTAACGTTTGCTTTATCAAACGGCATATTTGTTCCTGTGACGAATTTATATATAGCAGTTCGATCGTTTGCGAGTCAACACCTTATGTTAGTGTAAACAACTTTATGCCGTGGCCTCGGGGCCGACGCGGCTTGGTCAGGGGTCCGAATGACGGTGATCTCGCGCAGCATCTTCTCGAGGTCTCTTAGTGGCCGATCACGGCGGTCGGTCGGGACGAGGTCGTCGTTTCCTCCGGGCAAGAATTCCTCGCCTGCGCGTCCAGTGGGGACCTTCGGCTTTGCACCTGCACAAAGGTCGGGTCGGAAGCTCGGCCCGACCCCTCCGACGATCAAGTCAGTGGATGTGGAGGGTATTTTTGTACGAAGGAGAAGTGTTTGTATGTGTGACCCCCCCTTCTCTGATGAACGAGAGGGTATTTATAGGGAAGCTTACTGCTGTTTGATGTGCCCACCTGCAGGAGGCAGGCTGATAGTGTCTGACATGAGCGTTGGCGTGGCGTGAAGAACCGCGCCTGAGCAGGCGTTAATGCGCTTCAACCGATGTTTCGGTTCGGTCGACCGAGTGCAGTTGCGCCGATCGAGGCGTGAGGCATCGGCTGACGTCAGTCGAGTCTTATCATAATTACTATCCTCATCATATTCCCCTCCGGAAAGAAGCTATGCGTCGGATGTTGTAACGGGAGTCCGAGGCATGACTTAAGCTTTCAGACGGGCTGGCCACGAAGGCATGATCTCGGGGAAAATGACGTCGAGGAGCACGACGCAAGCGGGCTAGCCGCGCAGGTGTGTCTCGGGGAGCATGGGGCCGAGGAGCACGACGCAGGCGGGCTGGCTGCGCTGGTGTGTCTCGGGAACATGGAGCCGAGGAGCACGACGCAGGTGGGCAGGTCACGCAAGTGTGTCTCGGGGAGCATGGGGTCGAGGAGCACGACGCAGGCGGGCAGGCCGCGCAGGTGTGGTCTCGGGCATCATGCGGTCGATGAACACGACGCAGGCGGGCAGACCGCACAGGTGTGGTCTCGAGCGTCATGCGGCCGAGTAGCACGACGCAGGCAGGCTAGCCGCGCAGGCGTGGTCTCGAGCGTCATGCGACCGAGTGATGAGGTTCGGACGGGAAGGCCGCCCTGAGGGGGCCTCGGCAGTCTACGGCCGAGGCAAGTGGCTCGGGCCGAGGGACACAACTCAGGCGGGCAGGCCGCGCTGAGGTAGACTCAAGTAGTCTACGGCCGAGCCGTGTAGAGTCAGAGGGGTTTAAGCTGGGGCCAATCGCGAGCCGAGAGGGGGTCAGGTAGATACTGAACCTTCGCTCAGAAGAGACTGAGGCAGGGCTTAGATTTCTTTTCATGAGGACTACATCGGGTAGCCACCGCAAGTGCTTGGCCTCTCTTATGGAGCCCGTGGTCAGAGGTCGTCCATTCTCCTCACAGTTGCCCAGGCCTCGGCTGCGATGTACCGGTTAGCCCGCTGGAGCATCTCTGGCACCGTAGTGGGAGGTCGCTCCGCGAGGGACCAGAGGAATTTGGAAGGTCGCAGGCCTATCACAAACGCCTGCACTAACAGAGAGGGGTGAGTGTCCGGCAAGCCCCGGATTTGCGTTGCAAAGCGATCCACAAAGTGTGACAGGGGCTCATCCTCCCTTTGTTTAAGTCCGAGGAGCAATGCCGCGGAGGGCTTTGGTCGTGCATAGGCTATGAAGTGGAGCTCGAAGTCATTGGCGAGCTGGTCGAAGGAAGCGATCGTTCCGGTCTCCAAGCCGCCATACCACGCGTGGGCCGACCCTCTCAGAGTGGTAGGAAACGCTTTGCACATCATGGCATCAGAGGTTCCGTATAGCGCCATTTGGGCGCGAAAAGCAGCTACATGGTCCGCTGGGTCGGTGGAGCCATGGTAAGCGTCCAAAGGGGGGAGTTGGAAGTCCGGGGGGATTGTCAGGTCCCGTATCTCGGGTGAGAAGGGAGACCCTTGGTGTGCGTTCTCCCCGGGCTCTCCCTTGGACCTGCGAACCTCTTCCTGCACCTCTTCGAGTCGTTGGCTGACGAAGCGCAACTGGGCCCGCAGGGAGTCCGAAGAGAGCACCTTAGGTTCCGAGCGGTCGCTTGGGTTTGTCTTCACTGGATCCCCGAGCGAGGCCGGTCGGACCCGAGGCGAAGTGGGGGGTTCCGGTGGTGTCAAGTGGGCCCGAACGGGCGCCTTGCTGTCACGGACAAACTTTGAAACAGGATGTTTGATGTAATGCTTATATCTGTCCGTGTCTGTTGGCATGTTCATGCCTTGTACAGCGTGTAGAGGGGCAGTCGAAGGCTTATAAGTCCCATTTTAGTTGGGTTGGTGGCCTCTTTAGGCTTGTAAATAAATGTTGTGTCATGTGGACACGTGCGAGAGCTTTTCGGTCTGTAATGGACCATTTTACCCTTTGTTGTGCCACTGTTCAGAGCTTGTAAAGTCTGTTTGTAATTTGCATTGTCTATGAAGTGTTTTTCGAACATGTTTGCTTGTGGATCCCGATTGAGGCGTTCTCTTTAACCCGTTCTCTCTTTTGTTGGTCCTAAGGGACAATGGGAGGTTTCGGGGAGGCTGACCTTTGTGGATGGACACGCAAGGGTGCCACACGACTTAGGCAAAACCAGCTAAGTCTGTGTCATATGGTATCAGAGCGGGACAAGCACTCATAGAAACACTTGACATGCAAACGTGGGGGACCTAGCGGGGCTGCGTTGAGGGCAGTCAGCAACGCGCGACCGTTCGAGGGAAAACTGGCATGGAGATGTAGGGAAAAGAGTCGCTCAGAGGAGCGGGCATCTACCATTGGCATTCAGAGGAATGGCCAACCCTTCGCGCAAGAGGCACCACGAGAACAGGCAAGCTTGGAAGAATGCGGAGCGCACAAAGGTTGGGATGGCTGAGTTTGAGCTACGGCTCAACGTTGACAACTATACTTGATGGTGCTCTAGGCAAGCGAGGCGCTTGGCAAGAATGAGACCATGTAAGGTGGAATGAGTTGCTCAATGACCAAAAGAGTTATACAAAGCTCACAGAGGTGAGGGGAATTGCTAACTCGAAGAATTTGGTACTCATGCATGGGCTTGTATGCGGACGACGGAATGTTCGTGGCCATCCCAAGGCGATCGAGACTCGGCGCCATGGAGCATTGAAACTTTCTTTTCGGCATGTGAAGGATACGTCCGTAGGAGGCTGAAGTGTGCAACGAGTTCAGCATGTTGCTAGGCCTTGAGGGGCGCAGCGGGGGCTGTATTGACGGGGAGGTGCAATCTAACAAGTGCGTTTGCAGGAGGCAGAACAATGCACAGTTTGTTCAGCAGATCGGAGTAGTCCCAAGGGGATGGTGGTCTCCGAAACGAAGAGAGATGTTGCTCCAATGGGACAGTTATCCAGGAGGGATAAGTCCCGGCTCTCCAGAGGGAGAATCATGTGAGACAGACCTCATATGTTGAGGAGTACCTCAACAAACAACAACTCCACGAAGCTCGATGGACTGAGCAAGCGGCGAAGAGTCGTCGCATGATCTCGCTTGAGAGAATGCATTGGTGGATGCATTGCGAGATCAAGTGGGGGAGCGACCTAAAGCAACTTAAATGAAGGCACACTTAGAGTCGATGTGGAGATCGAACTCAAGGGAGGGTTGACCCGTGGAATGGTGGGCGCGAGGGCCACCATCGACTCAATGCAAAAACGAGGAGCGGAGCAACTTGGGTGTAACTTGGCGAAGTACTCAAGCCGCATGAAGGGAGCCAGCATAGAAGTTGGAACATGGAGCAGAGGCACAGTGCTTTCCTTAGACAGAGGTCAAGGACATGAACTCTTGCAGAGGCAAGAGTAGGATCATGTTGTTCCATGGGTCCTTTCTGACGGAGCGGACTCATCTTGCATGGTGCCAAAGACGAAGGGAGCTTCGCGGCACATGCACCTTAACTCGGAGAAGCATTTGATGGAGGAACTAAGGCGACTCAATTTGCGGAGGCGAAGTTGGGTTCAGAAGGGCCTTAGCACGGGGCAAGAGGACGCAGAGGCGGGTGCTCTTGAAAAATATGCCACAGTGTTGCCATTCGAGTTGCTATGAAGGAAGCGGTGCGCAGCGAAGATTGTGCAGGTAGGGGCAGAGGCCCAGGATCCAGACAATAGTGCACAAATTATAGTGAAGTTGGTGGACTTCGGGAGCTACTAGGCGACGGACTGTCCTAGAGCGGTGCTTCATCTAGGTGTGACCCAAGAGTGGGTGGATGAAGGTCGATTGTCAAAGGAGCGAACAAAATCGAAGGTGGAGGAGACCCTGCGATGTATTGGCAGAGGCCACACATGGAGGGTTCACAATTCGAGTTTATTCCACAAGGATCAGAATGCAATGGAGATGTCATCAGGAGGCGACATGGTGCAGCGGATCGTGGTGGAACAGTTCGTGGCAATGCGATACACACGACTGAGTCCCGTGAGGGATGAGATCATATGAAGGTATGATCGGGAGCTACTGGGAGCTCCACTTCGGTGAACAACATGACGGCAAGAAGGGCTATGGATTCAAGGAGTGAAGGCCATGGTACCGCAGAGGCGGGTCTTCCGTGTGTGCATCGAATTTTGCTTCGGATGAAAGCCTTGGTCATCAGCATATGGGGGCTAGGTTCCTCCAAGGGAAAAGTTCGAATGCAAGTACCAGTGATTTCCATGGGAGGAACTTGATCATGCAGAGGTATGATCGAAGCAGCTGGAGAGTTGGACTACTCCAGAGCTCATATTCGCTTAAGGGAGCCCGACAAGTCAGGGGACAAGGTCGAGTAAGCGAACGTTGCTACCAAGGAAGCTAAGGAGAACAGAATCGGTGCAAACCCTACAATGTGATGGCAGAGGCCATGCATGGGAGTTGTAGTTTGTCTTTCCATCGACCAAGTTACCTGCTTGGAGAACACAGAGGTGTTGAAGCAGGAGGTCGAAAGGGGCGAGGAAGCGACGACGAGTCCAGAGGGACTTAGCTACCCAAAATCAAGCATCAGTCAGAATGGAGGTGGACTCAGAGGAGTGCCACGGAGACATATCTACTGATCGTGAAGAAAAGGGATACAGATTCGAGCAGATGGATAGTAGGGTCATGGGCATAGCAGCGCCATGGTACCGCAGAGGCGGGACTTCCGTGAAAGTCATTGATCCCTTGCTCTCACGGAGGGAGAGCGCTTGGTCGTGAAAGGGGCCGAGGAGGTGGAGCATGCAGAGGCAATCTCCAAGTACCGAGACAAGGCTGAAGGGCAGAGGCCAAGAAACTTCATAAGACCGGTGTCAACAAGTTTCTCATCAAGATAGCCGTAAGTGAAGGACTTCGGGTCATGCAAGAGTGCATGACCAAGGAACGAAGCAGGCAGTACGCGGTGCTGTACCTTTGCTACTCAGTGGAGTAGGCGGCAGGGTTGATGGAGAAGACGGTACAATCCCAGAGGCGACCTCATCTATCAGCGAATTACTCCAAGTTGGGGTGAAAACTTCCCGCATTCCAGAAGTTCGATGGCATTGAGAAGGTGAATCACAGTAACTAACTCAACGCAAGGAGTGCAAACACTTCAAGTGCTTCAGAAGTGTGAGCAAAGAGCAGGCGAAGGCCAGTAACTAGCTCGATGCATGAAGTACAACCTCGAGGAGGCGGGCGAAGTCAAGTAACCTTTGCCTTCTCAACTCTTAAGAGAATGGGCGAAACCGAGTACCCCAATTCTCTTATCTATCCAGCAGAGGAGCCCTGCACAAGTTCAAAGACCCTTCGAAGATAATGGAAGACAATAGTTGTCAAATCCTCACCGACGGTGATCAGTGCTACTGAGAGTAAATTGTTCGCTTCATTTCCTAACGAAATGCCAATCGAAAGCGGAAGTGATGCGAACCTACTTGGATGTGACAACTAACCGAAAGAAGAGTCAATGAGCAGATTTTGTGGAGGAAGGACCCAAAACTTCAGAAGTTTACGATGCGATGCTCGTTAAAGCTCCAACAAGCATCCACCCAGTTCAAGTAGCATGTGGAAATTTTGAGAGACTGGCGCAGTAAGGATGGTCTTTTCCTTCATTTGGTGGATCCGTAGGAATCAACGGGGATCAATACAACTCAGCCAACCCCAAACCAGAGTCAGAGTCATTGGCGAGTTGAAGCAGCATGGCGGATCAAAGGTTCGACTACTCAGAAACAGCAGCGGAGAGCAGCTGGGAGCCAGGAGGCGCATTGCAGCTAGAGCAGAAGATTGAAGACTCAGCAAAGGCGAAGAGTTGCAGTGTTCACAAAGGCTTCGACGAGGACGTCGAAGGGATAAGTGGGGGAGAATGTCACGGACAAACTTTGAAACAGGATGTTTGATGTAATGCTTATATCTGTCCGTGTCTGTTGGCATGTTCATGCCTTGTACAGCGTGTAGAGGGGTAGCCGAAGGCTTATAAGTCCCATTTTAGTTGGGTTGGTGGCCTCTTTAGGCTTGTAAATAAAGGTTGTGTCATGTGGACACGTGCGAGAGCTTTTCGGTCTGTAATGGACCATTTTACCCTTTGTTGTGCCACTGTTCAGAGCTTGTAAAGTCTGTTTGTAATTTGCATTGTCTATGAAGTGTTTTTCGGACATGTTTGCTTGTGGATCCCGATTGAGGCGTTCTCTTTAACCCGTTCTCTCTTTTGTTGGTCCTAAGGGACAATGGGAGGCTTCGGGGAGGCTGACCTTTGCGGATGGACACACAAGGGTGCCACACGACTTAGGCAAAACCAGCTAAGTCCGTGTCATTGCGTTGTCGCAGTGGTTCGATCGCGGGCGGGTGCGCCGGATGAGAAACGAGTGGGATAATGGTTTGCACCATTTCCATCAAAGCTCGGACTTGACGGGCGAGGTCCTGAAAGGCCTCGGGTGACACGGGCGATGAGTCGGCTAGGGCGCCGTCGGGCGGCGACAAGCCCGGGTCATTGAATATTCGCCAATATCGTTCGGAGGTCGTGGCGGGGTGTTCGTCACGATGGTCTCCGTGCGGGGGATGTTCCCCCGAGGCTTCGGTCGAGTGTGACCTCTCAGTCGTGGGCTCATCTGAGCCACTCGGGTGATCACTCGACATTCCGGGCCCTTCCTCTAGCGCCAATCTGTTAGTGTAAACAACTTTATACCGTGACCTCGGGGCCGACGTGACTTGGTCAGGGGTCAGAATGACGGGGATCTCGCGTAGCGTCTTCTCGAGGTCTCTCAGTGGCCGATCACGACGGTCGGTCGAGACGAGGTCGTCGTTTCCTCCGGGCAAGAACTCCTCGCTTGCGCGTCCAGTGGGGACCTTCGGCTTCGCACCTGCACAAAGGTCGGGTCGGAAGCTCGGCCCGACCCCTCCGACAATCAAGTCAGTGGATGTGGAGGGGATTTTTGTATGAAGGAGAAGTGTTTGTATGTGTGACCCCCCCTTCTCTAATGAACGAGAGGGTATTTATAGGGAAGCTTACTGCTGTTTGATGTGCCCGCCTGCAGGAGGCAGGCTGATAGTGTCTGACATGGGCGCTGGCGTGGCGTGAAGAACCGCGCCTGAGCAGGCATTAATGCGCCTCGGCCGGTGTTCCGGTTCGGTTGACCGAGTGCAGTCGCGCCGATCGAGGCGTGAGGCGTCGGTTGACGTCAACCGAGTCTTATCATAATTACTATCCTCATCACCTTACATTTAGATTGTATTGACATTGCACTATCGTTTTTGAACTCCATTTTAGATCTATACATGTGTTTGGTCAGATTTTGGTTGTCCTGGGTGATAATGTCCTTGTTTGGGATGTACTTGTTGGGCCCTTTTTATAGTGGCCTTCAGAAATCGTTTTCATGTTATACGCTACTCATGGGGAATGCGATGCATTGATCTTGGGCCCAAACGTTGTCACTCTGCGTCGAGTTCCGAGTTCGGGATAGACGATGAGGGAATATTAATTGGTTGACTGGACTAGACCACCTAATGTTGGCATGGAGGTGTCAGCCACCTGGCGTCGGGGTTGGCTACCTAGCATTAGGACGCTTGCTACATGGCCCCGAGGCATCTATCACTTGGTGTTGAGGCATCAACCACATAATACCAAAGAGTTGGCCTCTTGGAATTAGGGTGCCAGGCTATCAGGTGCTGAAGTCAATGTTTTAATAGTCGCTTGGGTGAGGCGTGGTGAGGCCCGAGTGCCTCGCACAACCTCCAGGTGATGCGATTCATTGATGCGTCACTTGGGCGCCCACCTGAGCCCAAGCGTCGAGCGCCTCGGGCGTGCACTCAAGTGAAAGTGGCATAGCACAAGAAATTGGAAGAGAAATGATGAGATTTGAAGAGAAAGGGGTCCAGGCCAAAAGAAGGGGCATTGACCTGAAGGTAAATAATACAGAATTGATCAGTGCTCGACGATGGAAAATCGATCTCTGCTCGGCAACGGATGGGTGGGCAAAAGATGTGATCTTGTTAGAAGGCACAAAGCTAGAGTTTTGAAGGCGGGATGGGAGGGCAGAAGTGATCTCGTTGGAAGACGAAAAGATAAGGTTTTGAAGACGTGATGCGTGAAGGATGTGAGAAGCAATTAGTGTGCTGTTAAGTAGACTATGTAGCACACTAAGTATTAAATCGCAATAAATAGCACTCTTGTTCTAATTTCATTGCGTCAAGATGCCAATTGACTCATTCGGTTCTAGATTTGGGTCAGAAATGATCCTATCAAATGGGATTGAGCTCAAATTATTAGTAAACTCAAGCATAATAGTCAAAGAATTACACCTTGTAATATATATTTCAAGTTGGCTATGTGATTTCAATATGATGTGACCTTTTTTTTTTTTTTTTTTTAATCATATTTATTAATTATAATATATATTTTTTTATATTCTTATATTTTGGAATGCCTCGCTTCGCATTGGTGAGCGCCGAGTGCCTTGGGTGTTTTGAGACCTTGGCGCCTAGCTCTTTTTAAAACAATTGTCGAAGTCTCGATCACTTGGCGCCAAATTGACGTCGAGGTGTTGGCCACCTAGCGTCGAAGTGTTGGCCACCTAGCGCTCAGGCATCGGCCATGACACTCTTTCCCCTAACAATGCACATTCTGTTGATGTAAGCATGATTGGCTTGCTTAGATTCTAGCATTCTGTTTAGGTTCTGATTGTTTGTATTCTTTTTCTATTGCTGTTTGGTCTGAATGCACCTTTAGGTTGCAAAGATTATGACATCTTGTGTTTGGTAGGTGAGGAGTAGCTTTTGTTTTAGTGAATGAGTTGCGATTGATTAGTTTGTGCTACTCTAACTAGATTTTACAATGGTTAACCAACCAGAGACGAAGTTTTGCCATATAAACACGTATGCATATGGAGTGCTGCAACTTGCCTATATGGTGTAACCAACTCTCTAAGAGATCCTTTTTGTGGATTTGGTTTTTCTTTGAAAACATTGATAAAGTGTCAATGATCTTAGCTCAGTCAATTTCCATTCTAAAATTCTTTTTTTTAAAAAATAAGGAAAATAAAATGACCTCATTACTTTGCTGTTGCATACAAGCAGCCTGATGAAAAATTATGAACTACTTGTTAGAGGCTTTGTTCTATATGATGTTGTGGCTTCATGCAGTTTTAAAGGAGTCATCGAATTCATATTTGTGGAGCTTGTACTATGAAACCATTGAAGAGTGGTGGATAAGTAGTTATTGCATTATTGTGTTATCAGCAACAATAATTTATTCATTTCTCCATTAATTATCATCATAAAATACAAATGTTCATCCACTGTTCACACATTCATCTCGGCATGCCTAGCTGTCTTTTTGACCTTAAAGATAATGACAAGATGTTCCTTGGGTACATAGAGAAGAGATTTTAACAGGATCTGGAAGTTAAAGGATGAGCTTGTGGAAGTTATGTGATGATTTGGACCTGTGTAATGTGAGGCATGATTTTAACCGGTTGATTAAAATTGAACCAAACCAATTTTAATTTATAAGATATCAATACGGTTGAGTTCACTGTCCTAAGCCCTTAACTAGTTCAAATTGATTAATCAAATCGGCCTAAAGGCTCAATTTTATAAATGACATGAGCTCAATTTTATAAATCTTGTTATGTCGCCCAATTAGAACAAGATTCTGATTTGGTTCAATAGAATTGAATCGGTTTATTTGAAATATGTATATTTTAAAATTATTTGAAATTATAAATCGGTTAATTGAATCTGATTAACTGGTTGTGAATTGGTTTGGTAGGTAGATCCGAATTGGTTCCAATTCTGACTACCTTACTTTAATTGAACCAACAAAATGGTGTGGTTCAGTTCGACCCTTAAAGCTTCGGTTCAAACCGGTTTGAACACCCCTTATGAAAGCATATTTTTCTGCAACTTCATTAGTCGTTAGATATTGGTTTTTTGCATGTGCAACAAATCATTTGTTCCAGTAGAAAAATGAATATTTCAGATATACTGTGTTTTCTATAGCTATGCCTACTTGCGTAAGCAAAAAGTTGAAGTGCATATGTTGTGTCTGAAGAAAATCATGCATTGCTCTCTTGAACTGTGGTTTTTCTTTTGGCAGCGGCAAGGGCAATAGAAGTGCTTAATTTTACACCTCTTAATGGAAAGACTATTCGGATAATGATTTCAAATCGTGACCCCAGCACACGTAGAAGTGGGACTGCCAACATATTTATTAAGGTATAATACTCAGTTTACTTTTGGTTCATTGAAACATGAATTTGTGAGTGGAATTTTTATGATTTTTATATGCTCCAGTAGTTATTACTTGTGCATTCATATTTCTGTGTCTTTTGACTTTTGTGTATGGTTTTCTACAGAATTTGGACAAGTCTATAGACAACAAAGCACTGTATGATACATTTTCTGCATTCGGGAACATTCTTTCTTGCAAAGTTGCAACAGATGCATCAGGTGCGTCAAAGGGCTATGGCTTTGTTCAGTTTGAACAAGAGGAGGCAGCACAAAATGCAATTGAGAAGCTAAATGGCATGCTATTGAATGATAAGAAAGTTTTTGTTGGGCCCTTTGTTCGCAAACAAGAAAGAGAGAATGCTGCAGGCAACACAAAATTTAATAATGTTTTTGTAAAAAATCTCTCGGAATCAATGACAGAGGATACTTTACAAGAAGTTTTTGGTGAATTTGGAAATATCACTAGCTGTATCGTAATGAGGGAGGGAGATGGAAAATCGAAATGCTTTGGCTTTGTCAATTTTGAGAATCCTGACGATGCTGCTCAGGCTGTTCAGGAACTTGATGGGAAGAAATTTGATGATAAGGAATGGTATGTTGGAAAAGCACAAAAAAAATCTGAAAGAGAACAGGAACTAAAAGAGAGATTTGAACAGAGTAAGCAAGAGGCCACTGAAAAATCTCAAGGGGTTAACTTATACTTGAAGAATTTGGATGATAGCATTGGGGATGATAATCTGAGGGACCTATTCTCTGGGTTTGGGGCAATTGCTTCTTGCAAGGTTCTTTTTAGATTTGTTTAGTTTAAAATATTTCTTCTCTTAATATACTATAATTGCTAGTTATTGATTCATGTAGTTAAAATATTTTATAGATTATGCGTGACAAGAATGGTGCGAGTAAGGGATCTGCATTTGTTGCTTTTCAGTCTCCTGAAGATGCATCTCGAGCTGTAAGTTGAAATCTCAAAGTTGTATTTTCACTGCTGGTTATTGCAATCTGTTTGTTGATATGCCATTTAAATTGATATAGCTCTCGGAGATGAATGGCAAGATGATTGGCAATAAACCTCTTTATGTTGCTCCTGCACAACGCAAAGAAGATAGGAGAGCAAGACTGCAGGTACAATTTTTTGAATCATTGTGAACTATATGCTTGGAGACTAGTGTTACTTTGGTTAAGCAGCAAACAACAACAAAGACTTGTTTAATTATATCAGGACAAAGAAAGAGTGTCATGCTTTTATATCAATAAAAATGTTTATATAATGATAACAGAGTTCGCTCTAGCAGTATGCATGTTCCAGTGCATCTTTCCTTGTACATTTTTGTGATACCTTTCATATGGTGACACAATTTGTGTGGTTGCTTTTGCTGATTACCTGTATATTTGTT
Source organism: Musa acuminata AAA Group (assembly GCF_036884655.1). NCBI lineage: Eukaryota > Viridiplantae > Streptophyta > Magnoliopsida > Zingiberales > Musaceae > Musa > Musa acuminata. The sequence goes on from NC_088333.1 coordinate 4,168,655, forward strand.
TGTCAGGCTCAGTTTTCACAAATGCGTCCTGTGGCAATGCCACCTTCAGTTGCTCCTCGTGTTCCATTATATCCTCCTGGTGGTCCTGGATTAGGACAACCACTTTTCTATGGTCAACCACCAGCACTTGTTCCTCCTCAGGTAGCGCACCTATTATCTAAACAAAATTAAACTGCGTGCTTTTTAATGGAATGCTATACTATAATTTCATGTATTGCCAGAAATTCATGTATAGTAGTGATTATTATGTAGTCAAACCAGTGTCTTCTTTTTTCTATTAATGTGCTGTATACCAATATTAAAAGATCTACATAGTGGAGTACAATTTCTAATCTTTTTATATAACTCCCTATTAAATCAAATTAGTAATTGGATTTGGTTTTCAGACTAATATCAGAATTAATTTATAATCTGAATTGGTTGGGTTGAGGACCCTTTAGAACTGAATGAGGTTTTGTGCCAGTTTTTGACTGTTCAGGTTGTGCTGTCATTGTTTTCCTCGAAAACTTGATAGAGTTGCAGTTTGATTTGCTCAGGACCTTGTGCCCACAATTGACTAAACAGTTGCCATCTTCTCTATCTTCTTGTGTTTCTTTCAATTAAATGATCAAACTAGTATGTTCTGTTACTATCTATACAAATTTTTTTTATATCTTGCTCGAAGCTTATTCTGAGCAATGTTTTTATTCTAAGAACCATCCATGGATTCCATTGCATGACAGAGTTGATGATATCTGTGTTCCAATGACTACTTTGTTGTTACAGCCTGCATTTGGATTCCAGCAGCCACTTGTTCCTGGGATGAGACCTGGACCCTTCCCCAATTTCTATATGCAGATGGCTCAACAAGGTCAGCAGCAGGTTCAACGCCCTGGGAGTAGACGTGCAGGAGGAGGTGGTCCGGTGCAGCAGACGCAGCAGCACCCCATGCAAATGATTCAGCAGCAGGTGGGTGTGACTCCTTTTCTTGTGTTGAGTATGCTGTTTACTCGGTTCCAAAGCCGCTGTCTGGTTATGATGCATGCAAAAGCCCATGATGGCATGTGAATGCTGCAGATGCTCCCAAGGGGCGGACGTCCCTACCGCTACCCACCTGGCCGCGGCATGCCGGAGGTTCCTGTGTCTGGTATTCATGGCGGTATGTTCTCTCTCCCATACGACATGGGTGGTGGGATGCCTCAGCCCACTGTTCCTATTGGAGAATTGACTTCAGCTCTGGCAAATGCAACACTGGAGCAGCAGAGAACGGTACGGCGTACCAGTCTTGAGGAGTTTGCACCATCAGATAGATGATGGAAGTAATTGTGTGTTTTGGGTTCGTCTATTATTCTTCTTTTCCCTTCCTGCAGATGCTGGGGGAGAGTCTATACCCACTTGTGGATCAGCTAGAGCATGACTACTCGGCAAAGGTAACTGGCATGCTCCTTGAGATGGACCAAACTGAAGTGTTGCATCTGCTGGAATCCCCCGAGGCTTTGAAGGCCAAAGTAGCGGAGGCTATGGAGGTTTTGAGGAGTGTCGCTCAGCAGCACCACCAGGTGGTTTCGCCCACCGATAGGTTGGCCGCCCTGACACTGAATGATGTGGTCTCTTGAGCTGAGCTGATCCACACAGTTCTGACTCCTCGGGTGGATCTGAGTTTGTGCTTAGGCAGAGTTTTGAGTGGGATTGACTTTACGATAGAGATGATGGACTTGGTTTTTGGTTTCGTTGACCTGTTCGTGGTTTGCTACTTAACGAGACTCCTTTGTGAATCTGCTCTTTTATTTGAGACTCCTCGGTGGGAATCAACTCCCAATCTTTTCTAGCTTTGCTTTTTCCGAACCCTAGGCTGAGGAGAGAGAGAGAGAGAGAGACTTAAAAGAAGAGTAATATGCTACTAAAGTTGGAAGAGAGCAACACCTAATTAATAATGACACAAATCACGTTTTAGATATGAAGGTCAATCTTTTCTCTATAATTTTTTTAAATAAAAAATTAATAATTTTGAAGATGCAAAAGGAACGAACGTTAATAAGAAAAGAATCAGAGTGAAGGTATGATTCCCCTAATATAAATCATATCAAGTAAACTCAGGAAGCCCCTCTTAAAACGATACGATGCAATCACGCTGTATAAGACTTTAGCGGCTTGTTTGATACGAGTTACATCACTCACTAGAGCGATGGACTTCTTCACTTGGGTACAAGTTATAATACTCATCTGCAATGTCATGTTCGATGGGTTAGCGGCTTTAACGCCTTTGTTTATCTCGTGCAAGTGTAGGAGGACAAACAAAACAAGTAAAAAGTTTCTGCTGCTGCTGCTTTCTTTCCCTTCGCCTCCTTTTTCTTTAACTTGTTTTGAAATTAAACGCATGATGCCAAAAGCGAGGCTGTGAAATTAAAGAGCCACACACCAAAGACCGCAAAGCAAGCAAGCAAGCAATAGCCAAATGGCGCGGTGAAACCCCACCAATCAAGCCCCCCCTTTATATCACCACCTCCACTGCACACCCAAGACTCATTCTCCCCATCTCGAGAACGGAAGACAGATCGTTGAGACAAACTAGTAGAACAGATATCAGAGAAGCATGGAGAAGAGGAGCCACGGAGCCACCGCCAACTGCGCCTCCACTCTCTCTCCTCTTCCCTCCTCTTCTTCTTCTCCTGTTCATCCTACTGTAGCGTTTTAGTATCATGAACAGAGCCTTCCGGTTTGTAGCAGAAGAAGAATGGCTCTTCTGTCGCTTTTGGATCATCTCTACTGCCAAGAAGACAACTTGGAGTTAGAAGATGAGCGACTAGAGTCGGTGCTGCCACTTGCAGACGACCGTGAGACCGAGCGCTACGTCCTCTTGGCGGCGGAGGCTGAGGACGAGGAGGCGTGGGCGGAGGTGCTCTGCGCCCTCGCGGCCAAAGAAGGGGAGGCTTTGGGCGACCTCGTCCCTCACGGCCGCGGCGACGACTCCTACTTGCCGTCGGCGAGGAAAGCCGCGGCGGAGTGGATCGCGCGCGCCGCAGCTACCTACGCCTTCTCCGCCCTCACGGCGGTGCTCGCCGTTAACTACCTCGACCGGTGCTTCCTCTCCTGCGCCGCGGGCGGCGGGCTGCTCCGGCTCCGGGACGGCAAGCCGTGGATGGGCCGGCTTGCCGCCATGGCGTGCCTTTCGTTGGCGGCGAAGATGGAGGAGACGCGCGACCCTTTCGTGCTCGACCTACAGGTGCCCGCGACGCCGGAGGCGGCGGAGGAGGATGAAGGCGAGTTCGTGTTCGAGTCCAAGACCATCAGGCGGATGGAGCTTCTGGTGCTCTCCGCCCTCGGCTGGAGGATGAATCCGGTCACCCCCCTCTCCTTCATCCACCACGTCCTCCCTCGGCTCTTCTCAAAGGCCGAAAACGCCGACTCCCCGGCTACCGCCATTGCCGTCCGAATCCAAACGGTGGTGAGGAGGAGCGAAGCGGCTCTTCTCTCCGTAATAGCCGGTAGGTTGTCGTCAAAATGCGAGCTTTACATGAAGGTTTCGATCTCTTCATGCCACCATGTCCTTAAAACCCTGCTTTGTGCGTCGAAAAGATAGGAGATGGGTCCAATATCCTGCATCAGTCTGGGCATCGGCTGCGCTGCTCCGGGCTACGGTGCCCGTTGACGGAGACGTCGCAGCTGTAGATTCTCAAGGAATCCACCACCTCGTTGCCCTTCTCAACGCCCCAAAGGTTCGATCTTTTTGTTTCCTTCTTCCTTGTATCGGTCTCATTCAATGCACTGATGCTAATCGGGTGAAGCATTCTGTAGGAAAAGGTGGAAGAATGCTATCAGCTACTCGTGGAGTCAGTGCGCGCCGGCGTTGTCGGCCACAAGCGCAAGCATTCCTCTTCCGCTTCCTGTTACTGTTCATCGCCACGAAGTCCCAGCGGGGTGATCGGATCCTGCTTCAGCTGCGGGAGTCCATGTGACTCATGGGCAGCGTGGCCGCCGTCACCCCCCCCGTCCTCTCCCGGGGCGGCTCCTCCCTTCAAGAGACCCAGTGGCAACACCACCACCAAGTCCTTCGTTGTTGACGGTGTGGAATCTGTTTCAATCTAAGTAGTATCAATAAAAGTTACGGCAATGGATCGCAGAAGCAGACTGCCTTCCATCTCTGCCATCGAGGAGGCCATGGCTGGGAGCTCCAGGGAGCAGTTTTGGTTGCCAATGGAAGCAATTGAAGAAGGTGGAGAGAGTTCTGAAAAAGAACGTCTGATCGCAGAAAAAGGAGGCAGAGATGGGTGGCATTGTTCTTTTCGCCTTTTAAATTACATGGAGAAGAAACTATTGCACTTCTGTAGTTGTTCCCTACTGTTCATCTAGCTAGCTCATGTCCTTTCTGTTCTCTCATTAATGCATTGCCTTCCTCTTCCTTCGAGTGCCAGCATCTTGGAACAGTTATGAAGTTTGCTCCTCATGTCTCTACCATGCAGTAACAAACACCGATGGGCTGAGTAGCATCCAGCTCTCGGTGCAAGGTTTGATGGATAGGAGACTTAAACAGAGGCTAAGATAGAGGAGGGACTCGGAATGGGATTACATCACGAGAGAGAGAGAGAGAGAGACCTGTCAGTGTCCACTAGGCCAGCCCATGCGTGCCTAGTGCTTACAGCTCGGCTGTGCTCACTAGAGAGAGATGGGTAGAGGGAGAACGGGGAAGGACTTTGGGAGTGGGATTTCGACCAACAAGGAGTACAACAGGATCTCTCCTCTAGGAAGGATTTGGTTGGTCTTCTTTCATAAGCTTTGACCTTGATGAGAGGTTAAAGGCTCTTAGCCATCAAGCAGCAGTATTCTGGACTTACAAGAGGACGGACACCCACCGGTCCTCCTGCATGTGATGCTTTTGCTTCAACTTTTCCTCGCTCGTTCCAAGGCACGCACATCACCTTCCTTTGCGGCAAGGATTCATCTCTGGATTAGGTAAAACTTAAAAGCCACCTTTGTTCCGTTGTTAGGTCATCCATAGACCTCTAATGGAAAAGAGGCGAGGGGATGGTGAGGGAGCCAAGGACCAATGAGTGTGCCCTTGAGTCCTGTGTCCTTGCGTTCTTAGCTTTAGCTCCTACCGAGACGAAAAAGGGAGATGAACGACGGCCACTAGCCCAAACCATCTCGTCCTCCTCCACAGTAGATGATGGGATGTGAAAGGGCGAGTGGAGTCCGCAGTAGCCTGCACAACCGGGATTGCTTTCTGTTCTCTCTGCAGTCACCATCTCTGTGGGCTTTCTGCATACATAATCGTGAGACCACCTCCTTGACAACCCTGCAATCTTGGGATGAAGATGGGATGAAGCGGGTAATCCACGACCAACCCTGCAAGAATACGATGCACATAGCTGTGAAATGTGTGCCAAACATCGAAGCTTTGCTACATTATAAAAAAATGATGTGAGGAGGCATCGGAGACAAGAAGACAGTCATCCACAAAAAGTCTGATCAAAGTTGAGAAGACAAAAAGTAAGGGTGGATTCAAGAAGGGAAAGATCTGCAGCAACCAAGTCCAATGGGGGAATCGAGCTGTGAAGTAGTAGTAATAGTAGTGGTCTTTGAATTGAGAGGGCTCTTCCAGGTTTCTTTAAAAGCTTCACTCGTCTTCTTTTCCAAGGTGTGGACTTTCTTTTTGGCCTCACAAAGCATCAAAAGATCAACCTATACCCCACACAATTATTATGGAATGATATCATGACCAACACTTTTTTTTTTCTTTTGACTTGGTCTTCCATACTCTTAGTTTATCATATTAAATTATGCATAAAATATGTTTATACCAACTCAAATAAAAGATCTAACGACTGTACGACAAATCTCAATATAAGAAAAAAAGACAAGAAACTGACAGAAACTTTAAATTATATACCTTCACTTTGCAAGAGTAAATGCCCATAGACAGGTGTGTAATTCCCCACAGCTTCGAGATGTCTCCGGAGCCCAATTTATGGCGATGAGATGATGATGATGATGATGATGGGGTTGTTGGCTCATCTTGTTCACGGGTTTTGAGCCAAGAGTGGATACTGTTACCTCCATGGCTGCCACAGATAATTGCACCACCGCAGACTCCGAGGAAATCTCATTCAATATCAAATAATGCGACTGTTGGCAACCTTCCAGAGTAGGAGAGAAAGCCTTAATGTGTCCTGACGACTTGTATGTACTCCCTCTGCTGTCCCATTCCAACAACACTGTTCATAAATGAGCTGGTCATAGGCCTTTCGTGAGCTCCATCAGAGCAGCAGTGATCTCTCTCTCTCTCTCTCTCTCCGCACCAGCAGCACTTGGTGCATGTGGATGGGGTTCTGAACCCTGCTCTGAGCCAGTTTGCATGCCTTGCATGACTCCTGGGGGAAGATATGATTGCTTCCTCATGAATACGAGCTTTGAATTTTAGGCTGAGAGACAAATGATTGATCCCAAACTTTGTTCTTATCTTGGTTGGATGAATGGAACTGCAAGGGTAGTTGGAAGGCTTTATAGAAGGTCCCGACTGGTGCACACTCGGGCCACCATTTTGTCAAATAAGCCTCACAAATGTGACCCTCTGACAACAAACTCCACTGTGGACCATCATGTTCTCATCTGAAAAAGAAGAAAAGAAAGATTAACAAGAGACTAGACTAAGATCTATCTATCATCACATGGTTTGACAAACATGTCATGAAATGCTTAGGAATTACCTCCTCAATCATCAAGCTCCCCGCCACTGCATGGAAACATCACATTGTCTTCACTTCCAAAGTTCGACTATAACAGCTTAGCAGAAAACTCTTGTGACAGCAGGCACATGGAAACAAACTTGAGCAAGAACCTAAAGCGATGGATGATCTTAAACCTAACAGTGTATAAACATCTTGACAATCTTAATCTGATGTTAAATCAAACTTTAGTGGGGAAAGCATACCAAGATTTGACATGCCCGACCCATGTTATCTACCTTCTCCTCACTTAAGCAGATCTTAAGAAACATCAAACAGTTGATATACATTCTAGCACATAGTAGAAGCAGTAGCATACACAATGTGTTTGTGCTGACATACCTGTGAAGGCTCTTCCACCTCCAGAGGACTTGTGTTTTGCAGGGTTTTTGTTGACCTCCAAACCAAGTCATCGATCAGTGAATGGTGCAGCATGGAGGATCTACCAATCCATTTTTTTGTACCAAATCTCTTGTAACAACAAGTAGCATAATATGCCTTCGTTATTGTCCTTCACATTGATGTCACATTTTAATACTATTTTTATTGTCTCAGGAAAGACATTGTAATTCTGCAGCGATATGCAACATGTGAAAGGTGGGGATGAATTTAACTTAAGAATGAGACTGATACATTCAGAGTGTGTATTGAAGACAAGCACACACGTTCATGCCTCCATTCGATTGCTCTAAAATTGAAGAATTTATCAAACATCCCACGACATAGATGGCTCTAACACGAAATATTTTAACACAGCTTACTGAGAAGGCATTTTAGTTCACAGTCAACTTGATCAACATACCAGAAAAGACTATAACAAGAGCTCCACCAGAAAATACCATAAATTGGTTCATTAATATTGACGTCCATAAACACAGGTGATGGTAGTGTGCTGATAGGAATGGTTGCCGATGCATATGGATGCCTGGGGTACACAATGCAAGCAGGATGATTCAGTTAATATGTTAATATAATTATCAGTCCAAAACTCAGTATCATCAAAAGGCAACTCGACACTGTGATTTGCATCGACAAGCAACAACGTTTACCACCAGATCTTCATTTTAGCAGACACGCCAAACATTGTCATTTAAGTAGGCTTCCAAATGGATTTGATGCATGTCATGCAAAAGATTGGACCGGAATCTAAAAAAAAAAAAAATGCGAGATAGCAATATTCAACAATGATCCCAATTTCGGAAAAAAAAAAAGTGCAAAAAAAGAAATATATGACAAATGCAAGCAAACAAAGTTAGTAATGACATTGAAATATTTCAGAGAAGGCACACAATATCACCTACCTCTCAGATATCCAATAATTCACTAAATCAGATGTACAGTCTAATCTTGACTAGGCTCAGAATCTTATATGAATGCATAGCAATTAATCCAAATGACAGCCATTACATCCCCGAGTATCTTCTAAATAGCCAATATTGACTGGGAACAGAAAAGAGGAAAAAGGTTCATCCAGCAATTTCAAGACACAGCAAAAATTTTGAAGCACTTTATGGTATGTTCTTTGAGATGATCAACAACCATATCAATACCGCAAGCATCTTCCTTTCTAGTGGTACAACCAGTTCAAAGAGAGAATGGTGATATTGACTATTCAGGACCGCAATTTCAGCAGGGAGTCTGTGGCCAATTTAGCATGAGGACCAGCATACATCAACCAAAAGACACTAGCTTAGCCTATTTTGGTGGAAACTAGTGTGCTTTGGCTTGTTATGGAACCATAAAGACTGAAACTAGGAAGGCACCAAAAGAGCAGTGCATCACTCAAGAGCAATAAGTAAAACTTAGTGTTACCTCAACCAACACACACCCACACACTCACCCCTCTTTCCTGTGTCCCGACCATGAGACATCTTTTTCTCTTCCTCTCTATATTATATGGTCTCTTTCCCTTGATGCCCTCTATTCTCCATATACTATACCAATTTGAGCATCAACCAACATAGCACTACTATCCAAGAACAAGACTGTCCCAAATTCTGTCACCACATCAAAAGGAGCAACCTAATTATGAAGCCACGCCCTCTACTATTGCCATATCATGGATGATATATTCTCTCTTAAATGTGGATGATGAGAATTTGAGGATTATAGACTCATATTTATGATGTCAAGCAAATGGAAGAATGCAGAGTTGAAAAACCAAAGGGAGTATGCATCTGTGTGACAGAATCTAATAACTTGCAGATGATTTACAACTATAGGACCATTTGTAACCAAACTAAGTTCTAGCAGATGATCTAATCTACGACTATAGGAAACTAATAACTAGTTCAACCAGAATATGGACCATTTGTAACTAAAATAATAACTAGTTCAGCAAGAATATGGACCATTTCTTACCAAACTAAGTTCTTGCAGATGATCTACCAACCATAGGAAATTATAGAATTTCATTATAGTCCAACATGTATAGGACCAGTGGTGCTTCATTCCAGTTGTAAATCAGCTTGCTTCATTCCAGTTATAAATCAGCTTGCTTCTTTCCATGTTTAACTAAAGTCACACCACTGGCAATTGAGCAGCCAAGTAAACAGGCTGTTCAACAGCTTGTTCAGGAGCTTCCGCCTCAAGTAAACAGCTTGTTCAGGCTGTTCAACATGTATATGGACCAGTGGTGCTTCATTCCAGTTGTAAATCAGCTTGCTTCATTCCAGTTATAAATCAGCTTGCTTCTTTCCATGTTTAACTAAAGTCACACTACTGGCAATTGAGCAGCCAAGTAAACAGGCTGTTCAACAGCTTGTTCAGGAGCTTCCGCCTCACTATTGATGTGGCAGCTGGCATGGCAGAGTGAGGTCCCATTTGCTGAAAGAATTAGCATCAAGGCCTGGCAGCTGAATTATTTTTTTATTTTTAACCTAAGGTAGACATATTACTTTGTGAACTTTATGGCTTGTGTCACTCCAACTAAGGCAGACAGTGGTTAGAAAGGTGCTAAAAAAATCACAATCTGGGAAACTGAATTGCAATGCCAGACCTCAAACGGAAAAAGCACATGTGCAAATTTAAAGCATGTAGCATTAGCATCTAACAATACATGTGATGGCTGCAGATTCATTCCAGGAATGTTAGGTCACATCAAAGGCCACAAACATGCTTATTATAGTATAGACAACATGGGATATACAACCACAATACTAACCCTATCTCTCCATACGCAGATGCCATATATTCACATCAAGTGTACGTATGAATGTATACGTTTATAGATAGACATGAAGACAAGAAGCAATCAGCCAATAAGATATAAAGTCAATGAAAACACAATCAAACACATATTAATTAATAAGCCATCCACCTAAAATGATCATAAGAGAAAAAGATCTGAATTTGACAGTAGACCAATGTATAAAAAAATGAAGATGGTTTCAGGAACAGCAATAATTTTCTTTCAAGTTTAAATTATTTAGGCCAAAGTCAAACATCATTGATTTTTCTGATTCAGGATCAATTTGTTGTCTTAGCATGACGGCACCTAACTCATGAACTTTATTCATGCAATATATCTAGAGTGAGATCCTACAAATTAAATGTTGATATCTCAGTACATACAGCAGTGATTCTGTTATTGAGTCTTCTTTTCTTTGGTTGGTTGTGCCTGTATTCGGCTTAAGATGCTCACGTACTGCTTCATGACCGCATCATGTGCCACACCAAACTTTTCATCAACATGATCTTGATACTTGTCATACAAAGCAGGAAGTGTGCTAGACAGAAGGACTCCTGCAACATGATAAATTCTTTTATACTAATGCACCAATAGAATACAAAAGAAGATAATTCACCTAAACCATCCTCCCCTTTATCGAAACTAGTTCTGCAAAACTAACCTATGTAAACAAGGGTAAGGAAGTTGAACAGTCTCCCAATGTAGGCGATGAACCACAGAACCAAAATGACCTTTGAGATGAGATAGAGCATAGGAATCACCAGATCATAAAGGCAAGTCAAACAAGCGACATTTAAACCGAGCCTAGAACATCTAATGAAGTGCAAGAGGAGCACCTGAAGGAAAACCTTCCTATCTCTCCGGATGGTTATGTCGTGCCCAATTGCCAAGACCCGATTGATCCACACCCGAGCCCTGTCGGCAGCCTTACCTACTACCTCATCCGAAATCTCGAGATTAGGAAGGGGCGGAAGAGGTCTGAGGGTTTGAAGAATTTGCACGACTTAGCAAGGAAGTCATCCCAAGAAGATTTGGAACAAACCGGATATCGACAGCAAACCTGTTGAGGAGCAAGGCAGATTTGGCCCAGAAGAAGAGGATGAGCACGAGAAGGAGGATGGCGTTCGCAAAGACGGACAAGAAGCTGTAACCGGCCCGCTCGAAGAGGAACCACACCGTCGTGGCACCGACCGCCATGAGAACCGCCGCGTTCCTGTGCCTCCATAGAAGCACATCGGCGACTGGACGAAGCAATAACATCCATAGATGAAAAGAAGGCAGCAGAGCGAAGCAGCGATGCGAAATCCTAGGGCAGTGGGGGTGGGGGGCGAAAGGCAATACCAGCGCCGCCGCCGAGGGCATGGTGCACAGATCGCCGAGTCCGGCCGGAAGGGGGCAAGGAGGCGGCGGATGGAGGCGCATCCGGAGCTAACGGGAGGTCGAGATCTTGCACGGCGGCCATCGGGATGGCTTCTTCTAGGGTTTTTGAGTTCGGCTTGTAACAGTGGAGAAGAATTGAAACGAGAGCTGCGAATGGAATCTCCTCTCTCTCTCTCCCTCTCCCTCTCGTCGCTCTCTTCGGAATCCGTTGCTCGTCGTCTAAGTTGCCCTCGGCGACGATGCGATTTCTATGCGTGGGTGACGCTCGCCTCTGACGACCGAGTCAGGGTTCAGGCTCTCAACTGGCGTGGAGTGGTGGCGTAAGTGTGCCCAGCGACGGGATTGTGGGCCCATGGTGTCTCTTAGCCATGTGCAGAACCTGTTCCCTGCGTGAGTGAGCACACCGTCATGAAACGGATCCTCCCCAATTCGTAGAAACAAAGGACGGCAGCACCAAATGATGGGGATGAGTATCAAAGCATATGTTGACTTATAGTTGGAACAGCATATGTTTGACTTATAGTTAAAACTCGTTAGGATCCATTGATTTATAAAATTTATATTAAAATGTAAGTGAAATATCTAATTTTATTTATCCTAACGTTATGGATATTATTGATAAAAATATTAAAATAATAAATAAAACAATAATTTTAATATTTTAATTATATTTTCGATACTTACAGACAATTATGTTATCGAGGACCACGTATAGTTGTTGTAGATGAATAGTAAAAATTACGATAAAAGTTGAGGTATAAAGATAAAAGGAAGAAGACGACATAGATGCAAACACTTTGCATATGCATCGATGCAGCTCAACAACTACATCAACGTAGCTCAACAATTATGTCAGTATTGCTTCGTAACCCCATCCTCTAGCTCTAACCCAGCAGGATGACTTTCACCTCTCAACCACCCTACATCATCATTTTATAGCGATCCACCAAGGATTTATGAGCTTTTTTGTCGAGCTATCATTATAGACTTAGAAGTGGAGAAGCAAAAGTTAGAGAATGATGAGACCATAGAGTGTAAAGGGGAGGCAGTAAGATTTGGGATCATAAGAAATGCAAAGGGGGTGGACTCATCGTGGACTTATGTCAAAGACATGATAGCCAACATTGAAGGAGTGGCAAATAGCATAGATGACCTAGCGGATGTTATAAACCATGAGGAAATTAGCGCCATGAACGAACATGTCATAGTCCTAACAAAGGAAGACTACGTCAGCTCGCAACAAATCGTCGCTCTTTCGTTGCTTTGTATTTGTGTCAACACTAACGTAGTTGTCGAGCAAAGACGATGCAGACGTAGAGCGTCAGTATTTGTATTATCTTTTTCTTCTTCTCTCACGTCCTGTCATCATTCTCTCTCTCCTCATGTATAATAGTTATCCATGCCCCAAGCAGTATCATCATTTGTCACCATCGAAAAGGTAATTGAGACATTGAGATCAATTATTTTTATCCATTATTTTCGTACTTCTGTTAGTAAAATTGATAAAATTATGATAAATAAAGTTATATGTTTTACTTTTATAAATATAGCTATAGGGATTGAATGTAATTTTTTTAAATCTAACGACTAAAATATTAAAAAGATGTAACTAAAGGAGTAACGTATAATTATAATTAGCCCGAAAAATTCTTCAAATTTTTAGAAGAATATTTATAAATAATCTATTAACAAACCTATCGCTTTGATTAAGAATTCTAAGTACGTGCATCCGTTGGAAAGTAATATTGGACGAGATCATACTTCTGTTAAATGGATTAAACCTCACTATGAGTAGGTAAATCATCAGTAATTATAATTAATATTAATTAATATTAATTAATCATGTATAAAAAATATACTTAAACCAAATAATTTCCGGAGCAATAACCCATACATACGTTAAATAGTATACATATCCTTCAGACTATTGTACCTTACATTGAATTACACGAAATCATAATTACTTATAATTATCGATGATCAAATTAAGGCTATAATTATTTATAATATATTTGTTATTTTCCTCGATTGATTTGTTTTTTTTTTCTCTCTTCTCCGTTACACCAAGTTTTTTAATTATCTTTTCATTTCTTTGTAAGTCTTATATTAAAGGAGCAAAAAACATTCCAAGGATTGGATAAACAATTTAAAATCTAGAGCCGTCTGGAATTTCCTAAGAGGTTGAAGAAGATACTCAATAATATAATTATTTTAAATATGATCACAAATAGCATTTCGATAAAAAGAAGAATAAATTTTCAGAAAAAAACTCATCTTTTTTTATTTTTTCTGCAAAGCATCCTCAATTCCAAAATTATCAACACTATCTCCTTTTTTTTATTTACAAAATACATGGAATATTTTTTTTCTTTTTTTTCGTGTGGACTAGTTATAATATTTTTGTACTATGCTATACAAATTTTATAAAAGCATTATGTTTACGGTATTTTTACACTATGTTCTAATGTTTTTGATAATATTAAAAAACTATAATATAATATTTTAAATTTAATAATATTGAATAAAATATTATAACACAATTTCATAATATTATAATATCCTATATATTAATTTTATTATAAAATATTTATTGATATCACTAAAAAAATTATAACTGAACTAATTCACCCTATCAATCTGTGTGTGTGTATATATATATATATATATATATATATATATATATATATATATATATATATATATATATATATATATAAAGAAGGTAAGTGGCGAAAGTATTTTAGGTATTAAAAAAATTTTGAAAATGTGAAACGTTTTTCGGAAAAATAAAAAAAAAGAGGATTTTCCAAGAAGTCTCCCTAAAATATCTTAGTGTGACCGTTGACTATTTTCATATGATGCATATGCATTGCCTGTGGCTAAATATCCGGCTGGGATTGTAATTGCCTGACCCCGGCAGAACACCGCTACCTAACTCGTGATTGGGAATCATGTTGTGGGTCCGAGTTTTACAATACCTGGAATGAGGGAGATTTTAAACGGGTAGGTTGAAACATCAAGCTTTTATTCCTCGACCGTGGAACACAAGTTTTAAGCTAATTTGATTCCGCTACCGTCGAACGTCATTTCAAGAAACCGGTCAGGTTCACTGAAACGGCACTCTGGAGTCGCCTATTTGATCGGCTTCTTATTATTCTTTCTCTCTTCATGTAATCCATGGCGGCGGTGGCGGTGGCGGCGGCGGCGGGAGCCGATGGGTTTCGAGCTCTGGACGAGGCATCCTTGGTGGAGTACATCAGGGCCACGCCGGCTCTCCGCGCCCAGTTGGGCGAACAGTTGGAGGGCCTCGCCATTAAGGAAGTCGGCAATGGCAATCTCAACTTCGTCTACATCGTCGCTGGCCCCGCCGGATCCATTGTCATCAAGCAGGTAGTTTTTCTGACTATTTGATTTAGCTTTGTGCATTGTTTGCTGTATGCGGACTTCATGGTCACTGGGTTTCGCTTTCGGACCGTATGACTGTAGCTCGATCTGAGAGGTAGAAGGGTTGATGCTTGACAAGACAAGGTTTCCGATGGTATGAATAATCGCTTATTCACACTCATTCATTGAAGTAAGGTATAGTGTTGGAAAATGGATTTTGAAGTAGTGGAAATGCATAAAAGCAAAGCACATAGGATTCAGGCAAAGCACAGAGATGTTTCCTTGAATACTACAACTTCTGCACAACATCGATGTAGGATTCTTCTGGAGATCCAGCCCCTGATATTCAACGCTGAGATCGCTAGTCTATCAAAAATTACAGTGGGTGTGTATAACAGAGATGTCTCCTTTGAGAGTCTGGATGGCTGAAAATTGTTGGTGAGATGGAGATAAAGGGAAAATGGAAACTTATGTTGTAACCATGCTTGTGAACTGGAATATTTTTCTCGTCATCAATTTCTCCACTCCATGGATATTCCGTTCCTAGGATATCTATCTAAGATATGAAATTCTTGGTTGATCTATGGGAACAATATTCGATTCTCAGTAGAATAGAAAGTGTTTTTTAGTGTCAATGACAAAACATTATTTAGAGGCAATAGGAAAGAAGAAACTTGCTAGAGATTGAAATATGAAGAAAGGGAAACTTCTTCATTTGTTTAGAGCTATTGTCGTATATTTAGAGAAGTAGAGAAGTCCCAATCATGAGGCCATGAATTATATTAGGGGGAAAATCCAATTGTAATATTCTTGAAAGATGATAATATAATGTGTTGCAACAAGATGAGAGTCTGAGTAACATTGATGGGTTTGTAGTGGTCTATGGTTGGTAGACTGTACACTCATGTTTCTAGCAACCACACTCCTAAAACTTATTATATACTGTTATATCCATTTGTTTGACTTTCTTATAAATATTTAATTGTTTGGTTGATGTTCATGTCAAATAATGGTTTATATGCATGGAAGTGCTAGTTTTTGATACTCATCTACTAAATGAATACTTTATTTGGTTTTATATGATTGACATGGCTTGCTTAGAACTGAAAGTGAAAAGTCTTTCAGTTTTTCTGTGTCGAACATTGTTGTTCCTCCCTTTGTAGTGTAAGAACAAAACCATTTCTTGTGTTTGAGTTTTTGCTTTGAATCTTTCTTCTGCATGATATATCACTTATTTGGAATTTTGCTTTTTGTTTAAAAATTATATGATATTAGCTGTATCCTCCTTTCTACTTTTCCGATGCTGAATCAAGTTGATCTCATTTGTCTGCATGGCAAACAGGCTATTCCATATCTTCGCTTAATTGGTGCTTCATGGCCTCTGACGAAGGAGCGTGCTTATTTTGAGTCACTTGCCTTAAAAGTGCATGGTAGTCTGTGCCCAGATCATGTGCCACGAGTTTACCATTTTGACCAGCCATTGTCTTTGATTGCTATGCGTTACTTGGAGCCTCCACACATAATTTTGCGGAAAGGGTTAATTGCTGGAATTGAATATCCATTGCTTGCACAACACATGTCGGACTATTTGGCAAGAACACTTTTCTTCACATCGCTTCTTTATCATTCCACATTAGAGCATAGACATGCAGGTACAGTTGTTAATCATAAATCTTGAATATAATGAATGAATATTGTTGGAAGTATTCTATTATTTAGTTCATACTGTTCATTTTTCTTGAACTTTATAACTTTGTAAGTATGCATCTAGAAACAATATTTTATTGTTTATTTTGTTTGATCTTTAGAACTTTGTCATTGTGTACCTAGGAACAAGATGTTTAAGTTGATGAATATAAAAATTTTGAGAGTTCTTTATCTTCTTATTAACTTGCCTTTTTCAATGCTTTTAAATGTAATTCTCAAATTCTTGACAGATTTTCGAAGGCCCATCTTTTTCTTTTTTTTTGCTTTTTTTGGTGTCATCATTTGCACGGTGATATATATGTTGATCGAGGACAATTAGTTTTCATGCTTCAAAAAGTCAATAGAGATGAGCAGAACCAGGAAACTAGGAGCTTCTCACTTTTCGATTTTCTGCATGATAGTTGAATATTGATTGCATAACATGCTGTTTTTCCTTATTTATCATTTATTTGCTTATGTCAACAAGCTTTTGGATTTAATTTTGCAGTTGCGGAATTTTGTGGAAATGCAGAGCTATGCAGGCTCACTGAGCAAGTTGTCTTTTCAGACCCATATAAGGTGGCCCAATATAACCGATGGACTTCGCCACATCTTGACCATGATGTTGAGGCAGTTCGGGATGATGACATTTTAAAGATTGAAGTAGCTGAATTGAAGTCTATGTACAATTGTGTTTCAACATGCATATCTTATCATGTTTTCTTTTTGTTTTTAGTCCGTGAACCTCATTTGTTTTTCTTTTTTCCTTGTATACTTAGTGCTGCCTAAATCTTGTCACGTAGGTTCTGTGAGAGGGCACAAGCTTTAATTCATGGAGATCTGCATACAAGTTCTGTCATGGTGACTATTGATTCAACGCAGGTCATTGATCCAGAGTTTGCATTTTATGGACCTATGGGGTTTGACATTGGGGCTTTTTTGGGAAATTTGATTTTGGCCTTCTTTTCCCAAAATGGACATGCTGATAAAGATAACAATCGCATGGTATGCATGAGAAAAGATTATAAATATTTATATTTTCATTTATCACAGGCTTATAATCTTTTTAGATTTTCTGTAGCATGTAGAATGATTTGAAGTAGAAATGCATGTAAGAGTAAGACAACTATTGGAAATTCCTTCAACATCCTTCTTTTTAATGCTTCTGAGGCATTATTTTCTTCCTTCAATTCTGTGTCGCAGTCTATATTCGGTTTTGAGCTATAAACCCATGTTTCAATTTCAAATGTGGTGTCAATATATTATGGCTAATGAACCAGTTTTTGCATTATATTGCCTGGAATCACTTTGCTAATATTTATGCTAAGATATGACTGATGTGTTAATAAATTTATGTTAATATTTAAATGATGAATAATGATGATATCTTATTGATTATTTTTGGGACCAATTGAATCATTGGTGTCTTACACCATGTTTTAACCAAAGTAAAAGATCATTGTGATGTAAAATTTTGAAGTTAAAATATAGATATAGAAACACAAAAAAAGGCAAGTAGATATTTGAAGGAATTTGGTAGCAGTGCATCAGAGTATCATTTTATCTTAGCAACATATGCAAGCTTGTTTTTGATATTCTGTCATGTGGACATCTGAGATGAGAACTTAAATAGCAGAAGAAACTACAAGGAAGCAATTGGCTAACAACAAAGACGTAAATAGAGGGGTGAGAGAAAATCAATAATGTCCCACCATAATTCTGTTTTACTATCAAGTAAGCTGATATATAGATGAGTTTCTTGGGTTATACAGAGGCTACTATGATGATAAGAGAAAAGTTGATTGCTATCTGGCTAAAAACCAGAGTTGGTGGAACTTGATGGGGATCATGGCCCTGAAAATTTCGTGAGTTTCTCAGTTGTTATGTTGTTCTGAAAAGTGATTAAGAATTTTGGTAAAAATAAGTAGTAAAACTTCAGAAATTTAGCATACCTAAGCTTGATATTTGTGAGCTACCCTGGTGGAAATTTTGATCATGGAGTAGTTTGGAGGTAATTTTTGCAGCACAGTTATCTTCTTTCTTTGATATTGACATTTTCTGATACTTGTGACTCTTAATAGGTTGCTCAGTTTGCTTTCCAAATGAAAGTTTAACTGCGACGACCAATATTTCCTTTATAACTATTATTAGTATTCTCACGGTGATATCAGGTTGCAGGTATATAAACAGTGGATTTTGAGGACAATTGAAGAAACTTGGAATCTTTTTCATCATAAGTTTGTGTCTCTCTGGAATGAAAACTTTGATGGGCATGGTGAGGCATATCTTGTAGATATATATAACAAGCCAGAACTGCAGCTTCTTGTCCAGAAAAAGTACATGACTGATTTATTTCATGATGCTCTTGGATTTGGTGCTGCTAAGATGATAAGGTACTTCTTGTTGAGTTCTATTTTAGTGCGTCATACTTCTATCATCTATGATTAGGATCGGAAAGCTAAGGTCGAAGAAAGTTAATGCATTTTAGTTTCTTGGTTTAAATGTACAAAAAACTATATCATGTTTACTAATGCATGGCCAATGACTCTTCACACGGAATTTACTCCCACTTGATTAAAGCCTTAAGGTCAAAATGACTCACAGGTTAAATATGTTGAGCTTAGCATGAAACTAGTTTATGCATTCCAGTTTCATGGACTACAAGCACAAGAATCTGTATCATGATTACTAATGCTTAATTAATGATACTTTAACAAGAAATTTCCTTCCTCTTGTTCAAAGGTTAAATGGCTGATAGTTGAAATATGTTGCTAATTGTCTTTATTAGAATTATATATAATGGCTAGGCCATTTGATTTTTCAGTGTTGTGGTGAATTGTAAAATCTGAATTTTGTAACCAGTAACATCAAGGTCCTTTGCTGAGCATGTGACCACATGACAAGGAAATTGTGTACAGTTCTGATGATAAATCATGGTACATTGGTTGTATATCGCTATATGCTGGTGACTTAATGGGCTTCAAGTCTTCAATCTTGCTTTCAGTCTTAATTCAAGTTTCTCAGTTGTGTAATTTGTTGCTCATGTATGTTAGCAAAATGTGGGACTGTAGGACTTCTCTGTTTGACATTGTGAGTATATAAGTAGTTATATACCACACACAAGGGTATAATGTATATATTCTGAGTCATGCCTTTTATGTTCCTGTCATTCTTCAGTCTACATGCCGAAAAGCTTAGACCTTTAGTTAGGGTAAATAGTGGAGGATCTAGATATCTATAATTTTTCATGCCTGTAGAAGAATGCTATATGAATATTTGGCTTCTCTGGTTCTTTTTCTGATTCAATACACCTTCATTATACTATTTACTTCAATTACATTAGATGCAGTTATGAATCATATAATCTGTCTGCTAATAAAGCTAATTTTCATAGTCATAATTAATCTAAAACAGATTTGGAAGAGTTATACGGTAGCTTTCTTGTTAAACTCTAGTTGAGTTTTAGTTTCAGCAGTCCTCAGAAGTAAAAGATTGATTACTTCAAGTTGGAGTGTTTGTGTTTTCTGCTTTCACTAATCGTTGGCTGGCTTTCAGGAGAATCGTTGGGGTAGCTCATGTTGAAGATTTTGAATCAATTAGTGATGAAACCAAGCGGGCATTGTGTGAGCGTCGTGCCCTGGACTGTGCCAAAACAATTCTCAAGGAAAGGCGCAAGTTCGAAACAATAAGCCAAGTCATTTCAGTCGTCCAGGAGATTTCAGCTCCCTAACAGTTGTAGAAAAACACACACACCAAAAAAATAAAAGCGGTAAAAGAAAAGGTCATTTCTCCTGTTCAGGGTTCCTAGAGCGAATGTCTCATTGTGTATCACTAGTTGTCATATCCTGAAAGTTTCTTGCCCCATGTTGATTCAGATGTGAGTTGAGGTTTATTAGTGTGTATAACTAGATGTAGAAGAGGATTATGCTTGCCATGGTTTTGGTAATGCTTTAAATTATGAGCCCTGGAATAAAATCTGCACGTTATATTTTGGTGCCTTTGTAATGAGATTGCTTTTTATCACCTCGTTCACCATTTGATTGTTTCTACTCCCCTTTCTCTCATATTTACTAATTTCCCACAAGTTCGATCATATTCTTCTTGCCTTGAGCATTCTTTCATGCTCAAGAAACTTCATGTGTAGTAGTAGTAGTAAGTAGTGGATGGTTGATGTCCCTTTGCTAGTATTGTGGTTTGCTTGTTATGTGACAAGCTCCCATTGATATATCTGTCGAGACATTTTTAGTGGTTAATGCATTGTTGCATTAATTAGTAGAACTCAGTGTCACATAATTTGCACTGAAACTGATTTTTTTTAAAGCAAAAAATTTGATATGCATATCATCCAAAAATCAATTTTTTTTGCTTTAATAAATATAAAAAGGGGGCACGTGGGTCCCGGTCATCTCTCGTCATGCTTTGCACCTTAGATGGAATCCCCTGAAGGGCAGTGCTGGGCAATTACAAAAAATTCGGGCTTATCTCTGTCGCACGAATCCGCTTTCTGCTCCACCTCGGTCGACTTCGTGATTGGGCATCACGCTGTGGGCCCGACTGTACACTACCTGGAATAAGGGAGGCTTTAAAACGGGTAGATTGAAACATCAAGTTTTATTCCTCGACCGTGGAACACAAGTTTTAAGCTAATTTGATTCCGCTACTGTCGACCTATCATTTTAAGAACCCGGTCAGGTTCACTGAATCGGCCCGCAGCGGTCTCCTCGTTGATCGGCATTCTTTCTCTCTTCGTGTATCTATGGCGGCGGCGGCGGCGGCGGCGGCAGCCGATGGGTTTCGAGCTCTGGACGAGGCATCCTTGGTGGAGTACATCAAGGCTACGCCGGCTCTCCGCGCCCAGTTGGGCGAACAGTTGGAGGGCCTCGCCATTAAGGAAGTCGGCGATGGCAATCTCAACTTCGTCTACATCGTCGCTGGCCCCGCCGGATCCTTTGTCATCAAGCAGGTAGTTTTTCTGAGTGTTTGATTTAGCTTTTGTGCATTGTTTGCTGTATCTGGACTTCATGGCCACTGGGGTTTCGCTTTCGGACCGTATGATCGTGGCTAGATCTGAGAGGAGGAGGGACTGATGCTTGAGAAGATAAGGTTTCCGATGGTATGAATAATTGCTTGTTCGCACTTATTCATTGAAGTCAGGTATAGTGTTTGGAAAATGGATGTTGAAGTGGAGGAAATGCATAAAAGCAAAGCACATAGGATACAGGCAAAGCCCAGTGATGTTTCCATGAATGCTACAACTTCTGCACGATATAGGTGCAGGATTCTTCTGGAGGTCCAGCCCCTAATATTCAACGCTGAGATTGCTAGTCTATCAAAAATTACAGTGGGTGTGTAAAACAGAGATGTCTCCTTTGAGAGTCTGGATGGCTGAAAATTGTTGGTGAGACGGAGATAAAAGGGAAAATAGAAACTTAAGTTGCAACCATGCTTGTTAACTGGAATATTTTTCTTCACATCAATTTCTCCACTCCATGGATATTCCGTTCCTAGGATCTCTAAGATATGAAATTCTTGGTTGATCTATGGGAACAATATTCGATTCTCAGTAGAATAGAAAGTGTGTTTTAGTGTGAATGTTATTTAGAGGCAATAGGAAAGAAGAAACTTGCGAGAGATTGAAATTTGAAGAGAGGAAACTGCCTTATTTGTTTAAGGCTAATGTCATATATTTAGAGAAGTAGAGAAGTCCCAAGCATGAGGCCATGAATTATATTAGGAGGAAAATCCAATCGTAATATTCTTGAAAGATGGTAATATAATGTGTTGCATCAAGATGAGAGTCTGAGTAACATTGTTGGGTTTGTAGTTGTCGATGATTGGTAGACTGTACTTTCATGTTTCTAGCGACCACACTCCTAAAACTTATTATATACTGTTATATCCATTTGTTTGACTTCCTTATAAAGATTTAATTGCTTGGTTGATGTTCATGTCAAAATAATGGTTTATATGCATGTTGCTGAAGATGCTACATGGCGTTGACGTGCTAGCTTTTGAAATGTATCTCTGCTTAATGACTACTTTATTTGGTTTTACATGAATGACATGGCTTGCTTAGAACTGAAAGTGAAAAGTCTTTCAGTTTTTCTGTGTCAAACATTGTTGTTCCTCCCTTTGTAGTGTAAGAACAAAACCATTTCTTGTATTTGATTTATTTTTCTTCGAATATTTCTTCTGCATAATGTATCACTTATATGGAATTTTTCTTTTTGTTTAAAAATTATATGATATTAGCTGTATCCTCCTTTCTACTTTTCTGATCTGAATCAAGTTGATCTCATTTGTCTGCATTGCAAACAGGCTATTCCATATGTTCGCTGCATTGGTACTTCATGGCCTCTAACGAAGGAGCGTGCTTATTTTGAGTCACTAGCCTTAAAAGAGCATGGTAGTCTGTGCCCAAATCATGTGCCACAAGTTTACCATTTTGACCGACCGATGTCTTTGATTGCTATGCGTTACTTGGAGCCTCCGCACATAATTTTGCGGAAAGGGTTAATTGCTGGAATTGAATATCCACTGCTTGCACAACACATGTCGGACTTTTTGGCGAGAACACTTTTCTTCACATCGCTTCTTTATCATGCCACACTAGAGCATAGACATGCAGGTACAATTGTTAATTATAAATCATGACTATAATGAGCGAATATTGTTTGAAGTATTTTATTATTTAGTTCATACTGTTCATTTTGCTTGAACTTTATAACTTCGTTTGTATGCATCTAGAAACAAGATTTTATTGTTTATTTTGCTTGATCTTTAGAAGTTTCTCATTGTGTACCTAGGAACAAGATGTTTAAGTTGATGAATTTAAAAATTTTGATATTCTTTATCTCCTTATTATCTTGTCTTTTTCAATGCTTTTAATTGTAATTATCAAATTCTTGACAGATTTTTGAAGGCCCTTCTATGCTTTTTTTTCTTTTGCTTCTTTTGGTGTCATCATTTGCACGGTGATATATATGTTGCTTCTTTTGGTGATATATATGTTGATCGAGGACAATTAGTATTCTTGCTTCAATAAGTTGTAGAGATGAGCAGAACCAGGAAATTAGGTGCTTCTCGCCTGCCACATGCATACTGTCTTGCAACTATATCATATTATTTTTCTATTTTCTGTTTGATAGATAAATATTGATTGCATAACATGCAGCTGTACCTTTTTTATCATTTATTTGCTTATGTTGACAAGCTTTTGAATTTAATTTTGCAGTTGCGGAATTTTGTGGGAATGCAGAGCTATGCAGGCTCACTGAGCAAGTTGTCTTTTCAGACCCATATAAGGTGGCTCAATATAATCGGTGGACTTCGCCACACCTTGACCATGATGTTGAGGCTGTTCGGGATGATGACATTTTGAAGATTGAAGTAGCTGAATTGAAGTCCATGTATACTTGTGTTTCAACTTGCATCTCTTATCACGTTTTCCTTTTGTTTTTAGTCCATGGACCTCATTTGGTTTTCTTTTTCCTTGTATACTTATTGCTGCCTAAATCTTGTCATGTAGGTTCTGTGAGAGGGCACAAGCTTTAATTCATGGAGATCTGCATACTGGTTCTATCATGGTGACTAGTGATTCAACACAGGTCATTGATCCAGAGTTTGCATTTTATGGACCTATGGGGTTTGACATTGGGGCTTTTTTGGGAAATTTGATTTTGGCCTTCTTTTCCCAAGATGGACATGCTGATAAAGATAATGATCGGATGGTCTGGATGAGATAAGATTATAAATATTTATATTTTCATTTATCACAGGCTTCTAATCTTTTCTAGATTTGCTGTAGCATGCAGAATAATTTGAAGTAGAAATGCATGTATGCGTAAGACAACTATTGGAAATTCCTTCAACATCCTTCTTTTTATTGCTTCTGAGGCATTATTTTCTTCAATTCTGTGTCCAAATGTGCAGTCTATATTAGATTTTGAGCTATAAACCCATGTTTCAATTTCAAATGTGGTGTCAATATATTATGGCTAATGAGCCAGGTTTTGCATTATATTGGCTGGAATCATTTTGCTAATATTTATGCTAAGATATGACTGATGTGGTAATAAATTTAAGCTAATATTTGATTGATGAATAATGCTGATATCTTATTGATTATTTTTGGGAATTGAATCATTGGTGTCTTACACCATGTTTTAACCAAAGTAAAAGATCATTGTGATGTAAATTTTGAAGTTTAACCATAGATATAGAAACACAAAAAAAGGCAAGTATGTATTTGAAGGAGTTTGGTAGCAGTGCATCAGAGTATCATTTTATCTTTGCAACATATGCAAGCTTGTTTTTGATATTCTGTCACGTGGACATATGAGATGAAAACTTAAATACCAGAAGTAACTACAAGGAAGCAATTGGCTAACAACAAAGACGTAAATAGAGGGGTGAGAGAAAATCAATAATATGTCGACATAATTCTGTTTTGCTATCTAGCAAGCTGATAAATAGATGAGTTTCTTTGGATGTATAGAGACTACTATGATGATTAGTGAAAAGTTGATTGCTATCTGGCTAAAAACCAGAGTTGGTGGAACTCGATGGGGATCATGTTCCTGAAAATTTCGTGAGTTTCTCAGCCGTTTTGTTGTTCTGAAAAGTCATTAAGAAATTTGGTAAAAATAAGAAAAACTTAAGAAATTTAGCATATCAAAGCTTGATATTTTAGTGCTATCCTGGTGGAAATTTTGATCATGGAATAGTTTGGAAGTTATTTATGCTGCACAGTTATCTTCTTTCTTTGATATTGACATTTTCTGATACTTGTGACTCTTAATAGGTTGCTCAGTTTGCTTTTCTAATGAAAGTTTAACTGCAACCACCAATATTTCCTTTATAACTATTATTAGTATTCTCACGGTGATATCATGGTGCAGGTATATAAACAGTGGATTTTGAGGACAATTGGAGAAACTTGGAATCTTTTTCATCATAAGTTTGTGTCTCTCTGGAATGAAAACTTTGATGGGCATGGTGAAGCATATCTTTTAGATATATATAACAAGCCAGAACTGCAGCTTCTTGTCCAGAAAAAGTACATGACTGATTTATTTCATGATGCTCTTGGATTTGGTGCTGCTAAGATGATAAGGTACTTCTTGTTGAGTTCTATTTTAGTGCATCATACTTCTATCATCTATGATTAGGATCGGAAAGCTAAGCTCGAAGCAAGTTAATGCATTTTAGTTTCTTGGTTTAAATGCACAAAAAACTATATCATGTTTACTAATGCATGGCTAATGACTCTTCACACGGAATTTACTCCCACTTGATTAAAGCCTTAAG
Organism: Musa acuminata AAA Group; assembly: GCF_036884655.1. Lineage (NCBI taxonomy): Eukaryota > Viridiplantae > Streptophyta > Magnoliopsida > Zingiberales > Musaceae > Musa > Musa acuminata. The sequence continues at coordinate 4,194,305 of NC_088333.1, forward strand.
GTCAAAATGACTCACAGGTTAAATATGTTGAGCTTAGCATGAAACTAGTTTATGCATTCCAGTTATATGGACTGCAAGCACAAGAATCTGTATCATGATTACTAATGCATAATTAATGATACTTTAACAAGGAATTTCCTTCCTCTTGTTCAAAAGTTAAATGGCTGATAGTTCAAATATGTTGTTAATTGTCTTTATTAGAATTATATATAACGGCTAGGTCATTTGATTTTTCAGAGTTGTGGTGAATAGTGAAATCTGAATTTTGTAACCAGTAACATCAAGGTCCTTTGCTGGGCATGTGACCGCATGACAAGGAAATTTTTTACAGATCTGATGATAAATCATGGTACATTGGTTGTATATCGCTATATGCTGGTAACTGAAGGGGCTGCAAGTCTTCAATCTTGCTTTCAATCGTAATTCAAGTTTCTCAGTTGTGTAATTTGTTGCTATATATGTTAGCAAAATGTAAGATCGTAGGACTTTCCTGTTTTACATTGTGAGTACATAAGTAGTTATATACCACACACAAGGGGATAATGTATATCTTCTGAGCCATGCCTTTTATGTTTCTGTCATTCTTCTGTCAACATGCCGAAAAACGTAGACCTTTTGTTCGGGTAAATGGTGGAGGATCTAGATATCTATTATTCTTCATGCCTGAAGAAGAATGCTATATGAATATTTGGCTTCTCTGGTTCTTTTTCTGATTCAATACACAGTGAAGTTATGAATCATATATCCTGTCTGCTAATAAAGCTCATTTTCATAGTCATAATTAATCTGAAACAGATTTGGAAGAGTTGTACGTTAGCTTTCTTCGTTAAACTCTTGTCGAGTTTTAGTTTCAGCATTCTTCAGAAGTAAAAGATTGATGACTTCAAGTTGGAATGCTTGTGTTTTCTGCTTTCACTAATCGTTGGCTGGCTTTCAGGAGAATTGTTGGGGTAGCTCATGTTGAAGATTTTGAATCAATTAGTGATGTAACCAAGCGGGCATCGTGTGAACGTCGTGCCCTGGACTGTGCCAAAACAATTCTCAAGGAAAGGCGCAAGTTTGAAACAATAGGCCAAGTCATTTCAGTCGTCCAGGAGATTTCAGCTCCCTAACAGTTGAAGAAATACACAAAAAAAAAAGGAAAAAGAAAAAGGATGCCTGTTTCCCAGTAAAAGCTATAATAAAAAACGAATGGATGTTTCTCCTGTTCCGGGTTCCTAGAGCACATATCTCATTGTGTAACTGAGAATGATTGCTCTATTACTAGTTGTCATATCCTGAAAGTTTCTTGCCCCATTTAACTCGTGTATTCATTTGGGGAAAAAAACCAAGTTGATTCAGATGTGAGTTGAGGTTTATAAGTGTGTATAACTAGATGTAGAAAAGAATTATGCTTGCCATGGTTTTGTTAATGCTTTAAATTATGAGTCCTGGAATTAAATCTGCTCATTATATTTTGGTGCCTTTGTAATGAGATTGCTTTTTATCACCTCGTTCACCATTTGAATGTTTTAACTCCACTCTCTCATAATTACTATTTTCCCACAAGATCCATCGGAAATCATAAACTTGTTTGGTTGAATAAGTTTATTATGCTCTTCTTGGTATCTGAGAAGCTCTATTGATATATCTGTCAAACACATTTTAGTGGTTAATGCATTATTGCATAGTTAGTAGAACTCAGTCACATAATTTTCACCGAAACTCGTTTTTTTTTAAAGCAAAAAACAATTGATTTTTGAAACAAAAACAAGCTAAATGCACACCCTAAATCATCTCTAATTATTCGACCACATTACTACCACTAAATTACAAGCATACGACCAATGTCTTCTGCTTCTGAACCAAGAAAGAAAATTCGAAATTTTTAGTTTTTATTATAGTTTAAATTACGTATTTTCTTGAATGATATTTTGTAATGCATTGCCTAATTCCTTATATCTCGTTTGGGTTCGACTCGAAATAGACCGCAGCGAACCGGTTGATTTGGATTTGTGGTTAGATTCGACCCGGAGAGGTAGATCCCGATCGACCAGTTGAGGCATTGGGTTAGGATCGGACGCTCGAATCGGCATCGGGTTCGGCCCAATTGGCAACCCACAGCTGGCGGTCGACCGAAAGGGTGTCAACATGCGGTAGCCGGTGAAGGGCGTGTGGATCGCGATCCTCCACCACGGCGGCCCCGAAGAGCGCCATAAAATGACGGCACCCAAATAGGGCAGGGCCACACCCTCCTCCTCGTCCTCCCACTGCTCCCCGTCCACGATTCCCCAATCGCCGGCTTCCTCGTCCCTCGGATCCTTCAGGTCCGTCTCATTCTTTGTTTTCCCTTGCCCATTCCGATGGTATTTTCTTCATGTTGTTGTTCTTGCTGTTGCTAGATCTATTCGATTATAAGTTCGTCCAATTTATGGTCTTCGTTGCGACTTTTTGGGCACGAGATACCAGTTTTTGCTTTTCGAGCCATCAACGTATTTTTCTTCTTGCATCTTGTGATTCATGTGCATGCATATATGTTGCATATGCGATTAGAGATGGATCAAGAATTGCCGGATTCGTGACGGTTCCTTACTTTTGTTGTATATATATACTATTAACTTAGACTCCTGATAATCTAATGACGGCAGTGGAGAACTTTTGGAACTGCAGATTGCTGCTAGAAGAGGCGGCTTGTTCGGTTGACTTTCTATTCTCGGGGTTACCATTCGTTTAGGCGTGTTTTAGGTAAATAGTGCTACTAAATGAGGAAAACAAGTTCTCTCTCTAAAAAGTAGAAAAGAGCTCGAAATGAATGTAAATTTTCGAACTAATCTGCATACTTTGACCAGGGCATTGAGGTCATTAGTGATCATGTTGATGTCTCATCTTTCTTGTCCAAGAATGCAAGTCTGTGAATGATCCTGATGTAGGTGAATTAGTCTAGAAATATTTTGGCAATTTTTATTCGAACCAACATGTCCAAAGAACAAAAAGATGATATCATAATTTATAATATTTTGCATTATAAATGATGCTACTGAATGTTTCTTTTGTTTCTTTCTTGATTATGCATTGGTTTCAAAGTGGATTTATGCAATATTGCCTTCACAAAATGGTGTGTCTCATCTCATGTATCTGTCATATATCTAGTCTTCTTATTTATGTTTTCTTGTTTTTCAGTGGTGAAGCTTCAAGCCTGCAAGGCAATCGATGGCTGCTGGAAGAGGCATCAGCCAGCTGCTGAGGAAGCACCTTCAGTTCCAGTCATCAGTAATCGTCTCTTTTTAGATTCATTTTTAAATATCTTTACCTTTTCAATTAGGTTTGTCTTATGTTAGCTGGCCATTTCCTTTGTTTTTTTCAAACTAGGCCAAATTGAGGGTCTAATGAGAAAGTGATGTGTTGCTTCATTCCTTGATTAGACCATATATAGGCATCAAACATTTGAATGGGAACTTGCAACTATTCAGATTATAATTATATATTAGCTGAGTTATTTAATGTCATTTTGGTTTGTTCGTCTAGTTTTTTGCTTAAGGCTTATTGAAGTATAGTTAGATCAGATAAGCTAGTATTAATGGCTGTTGTGTTGATCTTGTATCTCCTATAATTTTTCTTTTTTTAGCTATAAGTATTTTTTTATTAATTTATGGTATAACAGTTGGTGATATACATTTATATTATCACTCAATACAGAAATATAACTTGTGAAATATGATGGTTTACTTAGACTAGTTTTGGTGTCATACATTTATATTATCACTCAATACAGAAATATAACACGTGAAATATGATGGTTTATTGAGACTAGTGATTTAAAAAGCACTAGGTGCGCCAAAAGGCGTTAAGGTCCCAAAATGCTTGAGGGCTAGGTGCTCGCCCGAGCGGAGAAAGATGCTTTAAAATATTAAAATATAAAAGAATTGTTAACAATAGTTAGAAGAGGAGAAAAGAGTCATCGACAATGGAAAGTGGGGAAGGAGAGGGCAACGGTGAAAGAGAAACTTTTAGACGACGGTGATGGCGTCAAAGGAAGCTGCGGACGATAGCAGCGGCGGAGGAGGCTGCGGATGACAATAACGACGACTGAGGAAGCTATGTATGGCAGCAGCGGTAGCGGCGAAAGCTACGAACGGCGACGTTGTGGACGGAGGAAGCTTCAGAGGTGTTCGTTGATGGAGGAGGAAGCTGATGTCCTCTCTCTCGACGATGGAAGGAGCTGCACTTGAAAGCAACAACGGTGAAAGGAACTGTCCACGGAAGCTAGGCCGTCGGACCTGTTCGTCGGTTACAGAGGAAGCCTCGGTCCTGTGCATTGTCAGCGGAGGCAGAGGAAACATCGACAGCGGAGGCAGAAGTTGCACTAGAGTTGATAGCTTGGGGTTGTGCAGGGGTGCGAGGCATGGGTTTTATGGGTACAATAAAAGAAAGTGGCTAGTTGGTTCAATCGAACCAACTAGCTATTGTTCAATCGAACCAAACTTAAAAGTTTGGTTCGCTTGCTTCATCTGAATTGGGCGCTCATTGCTTGGATTTAGGCTAGCTCCTAGGTGGTGCTTCATTGAAGAGAGCCTCTTGGTCGACCCTTGTGGCGCTCGGGCCTCGCCTTATCTCACTCGAGTGCCCAAGCGCCTATTTAAACCACTGATTGAGATTAGTTTTGGTGTTATATATTTCTATTATCACTCATTACAGAAATATGACATGTGAAATATGATGGTTTACTGAGACTAGTTTTGTTACATTTCCCATATCACATCATTTGTTCTTGCACATATCATGTACTAGTTCAATTCCTCATTTTTTTAACCGTATCTAGAAAGTGGCAAGTCTTTTATGTTTAGTTGCTTGATGCAGTGCTCAGTCAAATTGCAGCAGGGATTAGGTAATTTGTTGGCATCCTTGCCATCATTCCTTAAAAGTTTACTATGATGAACAGGAGAAAGGAGTCATTTTATATTTTTGCATTATTTCTTAAGCTTCTGTTGTTATTGTAGGAGTTATAGTGGTCTGGGGGATGTCCATAGATGGTTGGTTCACATATGCATTTTGAGAACACATATTTCAGTGGCTAATTTTTACAATTATAACTCAAATCAGGATTTAAAGTTGAACAAAATCAATTAAATTAGTTATCTTTTGCTTGATGTTCTTGGAAAATTTTTCTACGTAAGTTTGCCTAAGAAAGTTATCAACTTGGAAGTTCTCCTTAGTTTCTATTACAGATGCCCTCTTCATACGTGGACCTTCTTGGTTGGTTTTCACTGGAAAGAGACTTCTAGCCAGTCATTCGTTGGAGCTGATGTTCCCTCTAGGTTTCTTTCACAGTTTTCTGTTTTGCCAAAACTGAAAATCAACTCTAAACCTATAGTTCCTGAAACACAGGTCTTGAGGAACCATAGTTTGGTTGAAATTTACACTTGTATAGTTTCATAGTTGCTAATGATTATATTGTGAGCTACAATCTCTTAATATTACTTAACAGTGAAGTATCTGCTGATTTCTGCTTGCTTGTTATGTATGTAGATTTTGATGCAAGTATCGTTGAACAAACTTTTCTTGTTGATTTTAAAAAAATAGCATTGTTTCTTATGACCTCATTCTCCTCTATGCAGGTTCCATCTTTTATTTCATCAATAAAGCATGAAGAGGCTATTGGATCAGCTGGTCTCAAACCATTAAGAGTGTTTGCATTACTTGGAGTTGGTTTTTCTGGTGCTTTAGCCTTTGCTTCACTAGCGTCTGCTGATGAAGCAGAGCATGGTTTACCAGCCCCGAGTTACCCATGGCCACACGATGGTATCCTTAGCTCTTATGACCATGCATCGTAAGTAGCATCGGCCGAGTTATTTTTATGTTTCTCAAAACTTTCATTTTTTTTCAAGATTAACTTTTCCTTTTTTATTATATGATAATGTAAACCATTGATGTGCTTGGAGTTCTGTAATATGGCAAACTTTGAAAAATTGATTGTATAACTGTAATAGTTTACCTTTTAAATCCCTTGCTGGATGACTTTCATTTTTTTTCCTATATAATTTTGTATCTTACAAATAATTATCATGGTCCTTATGAATTCAAACCTTGTTTCTTCTGTACAATTATACTGTTTGGAATATGTGAATAATCTTTTAAATGAAATTAAATTGCAAGTTACTCACCATGACTGATGTAACACTTATATTTTGTACAATATGGTATGAGCAGAATTCGGCGAGGTCACCAAGTATACCAACAAGTATGTGCTTCTTGTCATTCCATGTCACTGATTTCATTTCGGGACCTTGTTGGTGTGGCATACACTGAAGAAGAGACTAAAGAAATGGCTGCTGAGATTGAGGTTGTTGATGGACCCAATGATGAAGGTGAAATGTTTACTCGTCCTGGCAAATTAAGTGATCGTTTTCCTCAGCCATATGCAAATGAACAAGCAGCAAGATTTGCAAATGGAGGGGCATATCCTCCAGACCTGAGCTTAATAACAAAGGTACCACTGCTACATGTCTATTTTGGTTATCTGAAACATTCATCTTTTCTGTGACAAACATGTTGATTTTCTTTTTTTCCAGGCACGGCATAATGGTCAGAACTATGTATTTGCTCTTCTCACTGGTTATCGTGATCCTCCTGCTGGTGTTTCGGTAATATTCTGGTTATGTATGAAATATTCTTTTACTTGTGTGATCAATGTTAACTAAATACGAACATAACTGATGACTCTACTATAGTCTTGTTACTACAATATGAAATTGGCTTATCTAGTGAGGCTTTTATGTATCATCTTCACCTTTTTTAATATGTTCATATTAATCTTTTGGTATCAACTGAAATTTGCAAAAATAGAAATTAACTTCTGAACAAATTTTCTACTGTCAGTTGTGGTTATTTCTGTTTGCTGACGTATATTCCACCTTAAAAAATATATATTATTAAACATTTAATATTGATACTTAAGTACAAATTTATAAAGTGCATCATTTTTTTATCTGCATCAACTTTCTATATTACAAGTGTTAATCTGCTGAAAAATGAGAAAGTTGTTTATTTTGTTCCATTGTTTTTCGAACTATAGATATAAGCATGATGAATCTGTGCAGTGTGCATTTTATTCTGGTATTCTTTAGTTAAAACATGCTTGTTTCCCATCAAGGGAAGTATGGGGTCTGTTACATTCTTTTTAAAGAATTATTCTCTTCACATGTTCTCTGCTAGCACTATTTCACTTCTTTTATATTGTTTCTTTTAATACTCTCTCTCTACTGTTTTTCCTTTTTTTCTGTTTTCAACAAAAGAGATATATACATTATTATGTTTCTTGTACTCACCTGTTTCCTTTCTTAGATGCATCCTTTCGTCTCCTTCTTTTCCTTTTTCTTTGGTTCTTCTTTTTCCTCTATTTGCTTCTCTACATCTGTTGTATAATTTATGAATCCCAACTTTTCCTTGTACTCACCTGTTTACTTTGTTAGATGCACCCTTTCTTCTCCTTTTCCTTTTTCTTTGATTCTTCTTTTTCCTCTATTTTCTTCTCTACATCTGTTGCATAATTTATGAATCCCAACTTTTCCACCCTCTTGCTCTAAGTCATGTATTGCTTGTTCTGTTGTGGGAGTTAGAGATATGTAACTTCTTCAATGTTACTAGTTACTATTAGTTCGTTTTTGAGACGTACCTTAATGTGTCACTGATATATGGAGGTTATCTAGTTAAGAAAGAAAAAGAAACAGGAGGTAAATAAACTTGTATTCTGAGTTTTCCAAAAAGGCTGTCTTGCTAGCCAAACTTGCCTTATAAACCTTGTTTGCTCTTGATTTCTTGAATTGACAAAGGTGGATCTGATGATTTCCAAGTAACTGGAGATTCAGTAATGTCAACATTTTATTGCATTTTTATTACACTAAAAGTTAACTGGCTTTCATATCAGAATAATTTTTTCCACTATATCCTATATCTATCTATTCAGTATCATGGTAATGATAAGACCCTAAAGTCTTATCGTAGGCTCTGATACCAAATGATAAGACCCTAAAGGTCTTATCGTCGCTCTGATACCAAATGATAAGACCCTAAAGTCTTATCGTAAAAAAGAAAAGAGAAAGGGATGATCACTTCGAGGGGATCAAGGAGGGTCGATCCCCTCGAAGCGATCAAGGAGAGCCGATCCCCTCAAAGCGATCATCCCCTTTCTCTTCTTCTTTTTTACGATAAAACTTTAGGGTCTTATTATTTGGTATCAGAACGACGATAAGACTTTAGGGTCTTATCATTTGGTATCAGAGCCTACGATAAGACTTTAGTGTCTTATCATTTGGTATCAGAGCCTACGGTAAGACTTTAGGGTCTTATCAGAATAATCTATGAAAAATATTATTTTGTCTTTTGACAAACCCTAGGAGGCCGATCCCCTCGAAACGATCAAGGAGGGCCGATCCTCTCGAAGCGATCATCCCCTTTCTCTTCTTCTTTTTTACGATAAGACTTTAGGATCTTATTATTTGGTATCAGAGCGACGATAAGACTTTAGGGTCTTATCAGGTAACTACCTGTCCTTCTATGCGTAAAAGAACCTAAGAAAAAAATCTATATGATAATTGATATTTTAGGATAACAGGTCATCTTTCATCCTTTCTCGGGTGTTCCAGGTACTAAATGATCCTTGTTGCTAGTGATTAGAGTTGTGCATCGCTGACTTGTGCATGATACAAGGTCCTCGAATTTTAAAACCCAGTAGTCGTTAGCCTTGTATAACATTACAAATTTTCACCACCTCAGCAAAAACTGAATTATGTATATCCATATGCCTTGTGGGGATAAACAGCTCAAAGTTGAATTATGTATGTCCATAGGTCAATCGTTTGATATTGTTTGACCGTTCTTATTGTTTCACCTGTTGATGTATCTATTTGTAACATCTACAGATTCGTGAGGGACTGCACTACAACCCTTACTTTACTGGTGGTGCAATAGCAATGCCAAAAATGCTCATTGACGGTGCCGTCGAATATGAAGATGGTACTCCTGCCACTGAATCCCAGGTAATTCACCACAAAGGTTACCAACACTGTAGCTCACTTGATGCCTTGCGATATCTGTTATAGGTGCAGATACTGATGTTTACTTTTATTTCCAGATGGGCAAGGATGTTGTTACATTTTTGTCTTGGGCAGCGGAGCCTGAGATGGAAGAGAGGAAACTGGTGACTCGTCTTTTTACCTTTCTCATGTTTCTTTCTTTTATGATTTCGACCTATAAGCGCTACTCCACTAATCTTTAGTGCTGTGGGGTATCGTAGATGGGATTCAAATGGATTTTTGTCCTGTCGCTTGCTCTTCTCCAAGCTGCATATTATCGGCGGTTGAAGTGGTCTGTCATCAAGTCGCGCAAACTGGTCGTAGATGTCGTCAACTGATTGCCACATGCATGTCGTGGACAATGGAAATAATGACCCTCAATGGTGTACATTGCCAGATGCATCTCCAGCTCTTCGTTTCTCCTGTCTGGGAGAAGTAATATTATTTTTTTCTCCTAAAGTTCAAATTTTTTGGGTTTTGTCGAGGCTGGTAATGGCCTTCCAACAGAGTGACTAGATGCTGCACATGACATTAGTTCTTTGTCTGTCTTTGTGGTTGGACTGATCCCAGTGTTCAGAGTTTACTAAAGCATAATTGCTCATCCGAGCAAATCATTGTGATTTTATGGTTGAGATGTTAGGATCTTGTCTTATCAGTCAACTAAAAGGCATGGAATTCAAGGGGTCGACCCTTGAATTCGGATGGTTGCTTGTGGAATCGCTTTGGCATTTTATCAAACATTTGATAGACAATAAACTAATTCATCGACTCATGTGGCGGAGAGAATATGTATGTTATTTTCTGTAGATATATTATTTCTACACTCGTTGAATTGCTATAGTATTGTTGAGTAAATTATTTCGGATAGTGGAGTATCTTAGGTTGATTGTTCGATCCATTTGCTTTAGATGGTGAGGGGTGGATAGCTCGATCAACATGCTGTGGAGTAGTTCAGTCGATCCATCTACTTCAGATGAAGGGTGGATAGTTTGACCGTAAAGCGATGGCAACTAGAGGCCCTTATTGTGGACCTTAGGATGGGATAAGCGTTTTTTGACCATGTCGGGTAACCCATGATGACTAGTGATGACCTTATCGGGTCAGCCATCGTGCCCTTTCTGCTCGTCCAACCCATTGACACGAATCATGCTTCATCTTCATCTGCTCATATTGGGTAGATATCTTATTGGTGCAAACTGTTATAGTTTCTCTTGATCTACCTGCATCGAGCAATAAATCTCTTGATCTCTTGATTTACCCACATCAATTGATCGATTAACTATCCGATTTGCCTTAGATATGTCAAGATGCTCCACCTGATCTTTTTCAGCAGAGCCAAGGGACCCACATCGGAAAACTTAGTTTGTGTGGTCGATCAACTATAGGGGCTTCGATCTGCCCACATCAAGTAGATTGGTTTGTTGGGTCGGACAGCTTAAGAACCTGATTCACCCACATAAGGCAACACTTGTTACTTGGTCAATCTACCCATCTTGAGCAGAATTTGATTTGAATGTCGAGCTACCAACATCAACATCAAGCAAGTTGGCTCTATGTTAAAAGGTGCTTATGTCCATAAAAGAAGAGCACATCGTATGCTTTTGTTTGCAAAAGATTCATCGCATGCTCACATCCGTGAAGGGGACATTAGAAATTAGGATATTTTCGATGAAGAACACATCGAACATTGAATATGCTAATGTTTACGAACGCATCATGCATTTGAGACACTTGTGTCTACGAAGGATGTGTCATATGCTTCAAATGCTTTTATCCATGAATGACGTATCATACGTCAGAGACGCTCATATCTACGAAGGATGCATCGAAAATTGAGATATTTTCATCTACAGATGACGTGTTATATGCTTCGTATGCATTTGTCCGCAAAGGATTCATCATGCATTGAAGACACCTTTGTCTGTGAATGTATTTTTATCGAGTCTGCCTTTCCCTTCCAAAACTATGTGTCTTTAGCAATACGAGTCACTCCAACAACCATGTATCACTGGATTCATATTAGTACACCTTAGATCGTCTCAAACACACCTCTCACCATATCAACTAGTATTTCTCCTCAAGACATGCACTCTCTTATCACTTCAGTTTAGCAGCACTTCACCCTCTCTGTAACTTCTCCATAAATTCACCCTACAATACTTAATGAATAAACACCTTTGACACCACAAATGATGTCTTTATCTTCTCATCGACCAAGTTACACCGAAGTGCATAAGTCTAATCAGGTACATATCAACAACTCTATACTAATTTTCATACCTCTAACATAACCCAATAATACTACCATGCTTGGACATCGTCGGTTTTAGCCTATTTTTAGGTTGTTTTCACGTGTTGCGACGATCGTGGCGAGCGGTGCGAAACATCAGCCATCTCAACACCCTAGAACCCCTCGGAGTGGCATAGGGCTGGATGGGGCTTTCGGATAATAAGGACTCGCTCCTACGATAAAAAAAAAAAAAGGCCAGTTTTGGCCTGTTTTTGAGTCGTTTTCACATGCTGCGGTGACCACGACGAGCGATGCGAAACATCAACCATCTCAGCACCTTGGAACCCACTCGGTGGCATAAGGCTAGATGGGGCTTTCAAATAACAGGGAAGGTGCTGCCCCTCGCTTCACTCGCTGTCCGTCGCTCATGTGGCCACATGACAATATGCTCCAAAAATGACATCTTCAAACCACATCAATCTTTGACCTCCATGCTACCACAATTTTTCCGCATAAACCTATTAAACTCACAACCATCACATAAGCCCAAAAATCATTACTTTTGTGCAAAGTCATGTGTGAAGAATATGATGCCCTACTCCATAATGTCACATGGACCTTATATCATTTAATGACATATAAAATATCATTGGGTGTAAGTGGATCTTTTGAATTAAGTAGAATCCAAATGGATTCGTTGCTAGATACAAAGCATGTCCAGTAGCTAAAGAGTTTCACCAACGATCATGTGTTGACTTTATAGAAACATTTACTTTAATTGTTAAACCAACAACAATTCGGCTCATCTTGAGTTCGATTGTCACTCAAGGCAAGCACATACACTAACTAGATATATTAACAATGCTTTCTTACAAGAGACCTTAATGAAAGATGTCATTATGCAACAACCTCCTAGCTTCATCCACCTTCAATATTCAAGCCATGTTTGTAAACTATGAAAAATTATTTATGGACTTTGCCAAGTTCCAAGAGCCTGGTATACTGAACTTGGCTCGTTTTTTGCGCTAATTAGCTTCGTCAACTCCAAGCCTAACACGTTTTTTTATAATAATAAAAGGGAAGTATTATAAATCTACTAGTATATGTAGATAACATTATCATTACAAGCAATAATCTCATTGAGATCAAGCAATTTGTAGATCGATTCTCCATCAAGTATCTATGAACCTTAAGCTACTTTCTGGGAGTGAAAGCAATATTCATATCTTTTGGATTTTTTTATCTTAAAAGAAGTAAATTCAGGATCTATTATTAAAAACGAATATGTAGAATACTAAAGAAGTCGTCACCCCACTCTCGACCACTGAATCACTTAAATTATATGATGGTAGCCCTTCTACGGATCCTACACAGTACCGACAAATACTTGACTTCTTATAGTACTTATCTCTCACATATTTAAACATCTTATTTGTAGTCAATAAATTATCATAATTTATGCATCGACCCTCCACTATGCATTGGTTTACAAGCCCTCCACTACGCATTGGTTTACAATAAAATGAGTCTTATGATATCTTAAAGAGACTCTCAATTATAGACTTCTTCATAAACACTTATCACTTCATCTCTATGCCTTTGTCGATGCTAATTGGGTAAGCAACATTGATGATAGAATATCTGTTGAATCTCGGATTTTGATGATGAAGTCAATTGTCATTTGTTATCTAATCTATGTGTTGAGATAAGTGTGCAGGATTAACTACGATGAGATTAAGACAAGCAGCAGGAGTTGCCCCGGAGTCAAGATCATGATCACGTTGGGAGTTCGAGAGTTCGACGGAAGTTCGGACGGTCGTCGGAGGTTCAGAGAGAACAGATCCGAGAAGTCCAGAAGCTTGCCAAGCGAAGCTCATCGGAACTCGCCAAGTGGATCGTCGCAAAGTCCAGGAGTATGCCGGATGTCCGCAGAAGGATCACCGAGGGTTATCGGTTGATCGACGGAAGTTGGCCGGAAACTCGCCGGAAGAAGCGATTGACGCATCGGAGCAAGCTGCAGAAGTTGTCTTAGAGATAATCGTAGTTAGCACGATGATTAAGCAGGAAAATGGGAGGTGATCCCATTAGCTTAATCTTGGGGCAATTGGGCCCCTGAAAAGATTCAAGTGGGTCGAATGGAGTGAACCATTCGGACCCTGATTGCACCAGGAGGTGCAACCGCCCCAGCCAGGAGGTGCAACCGCCTGGGCTGAGGGGTTGAGAGGTGCAACCGCCCCAGCCAGGAGGTGCAACCGCCTGGGCTGAGGGGCTGGGAGGTGCAACCGCCCCAGCCAGGAGGTGCAACCGCCAGGGCTGCACGGCTGGGAGGTGCAACCGCTCCAGCCAAGAGGTTGCACCGCCAGAGCTCAAGTTCCGAGCTCTGCCAGGCGATGCAACCACCAAGCTCAGTCTTCGAGCTTTGGCAGAATGGTGCATCAGCCTGAGCTCAGTCTCGAGCTTTGCCAGGTGATGAATTCACCAAGCTCGGTCTTCGAGCTATGGCAGAATGGTGCATCAGCTTGAGCTCAGTTTGGAGCTCTGCCAAGTGATGCAACCACCAAGCTCAGATTTCGAGCTCTGCCAGGTGATGCAACCACCAAGCTCAGTCTTCGAGCTCTGCCAGGTGATGCAACCATCGAGCTCAGTCTTCGAGCTCTGGCAGAGAAGAAGCAATCGGCAGAGCTCAGTCTTCGAGCTCTGCCAGGCGGTGCCACCTCTCCAGTCGAGAGGTGCAACCGCCTGATCCCAGAAATTCTGGGATTAGATCGATTTGATCGTTTTGAGCTCGAATTTTGAATTGGGTTGGGGCCTATAAATACCCCACCCATTCAGCACTGAAAAGATACAGACCTATACCAAAATTGTGATCTTTTCTGTGATTCTAAAGAGCTCAAAAGTGTTGTAAAGCCTTGAGTCTCCTCCTTCTGTTCTTCAAGTTTTCAACTGTAAAGTGAGGAGAGAAAGGTCTGTAAAGGTTGTCTCCTAAGCCTGTCAAAAGGAGAAAAACTGTAAGAGGGAAGTTTGGCCTTCGCCCATTGAAGGAAGGCAGCTAGTTGACGTCGGCAACCTCATCGGTGGAGGAAGCCAAAAGTGGAGTAGGTCAAGGCTGACCGAACCACTCTAAATCTCTGGTTTGCGTTTAATTTCGAGCACTTTATCATTACTGCAAACCTCCCTCATCACTACTGCTCTCTGCGCTTTCACGAACAAGTTCTAAGTGCTGTTCTTCCAAATCTGGATTCAGACGTAAACTCGTATTTTCGTACATTACAGTTTACGTTTACGTTTGATTCTGCAGAACTGTTTTCCGCGCTTTTACGAACGAGCTTCCTTGCAGTTTACGCTTACATTTTAATCCTATCTGATTTTACGAACGAGTTTCAACATTTAGACGTAAAACTGCATTCGGACGTAAATCGGCTTTCTTCGCTCAATCATCAGATTTCAGTTTACGTTTACGTCTTGATTTCAACTGCATACTGCCTTCTGCGAATATACAAACGAGTTTCAAAGTTTAGACGTAAATCTGCGTCTAGACGTAAAACTGCGTTTAGACGTAAATCTGCGTTTAGACGTAAATCTGCGTTTAGACGTAAAACTGCGTTTAGACGTAAAACTGCGTTTAGACGTAAATCTGCGTTTAGACGTAAAACTGCGTTTAGACGTAAAACTGCGTTTAGACGTAAATCTGCGTTTAGACGCAAATCTGCATTTAGACGCAAAACTGCGCTTAGACGCAAAACTGCGCTTAGACGCAATCTGCGCTTAGACGCAAAACTGCGCTTAGACGCAATCTGCGCTTAGACGCAAACTGCACTTAGATACAAACTGAGAATTTGCTTTTGCATCATAATCGTTTTTGAACGAACGCAGCTTTTTGTTTTTAAATTATTATAAGATTTCCGCTGCACTAATTCACCCCCCCCCTCTTAGTGCTCTTGATCCTAACAATATCTACGTCAGCCTACATTGTCTTCTTTGGAGCAAATCCAATCAGTTTTAATTCTAAGAAACAGAAAACAAGCGTAAGATCCACCGTTAAAGCTGAATACCAAGCTATCGTCGCCACCGCTATAGAACTCAACTATGTCACTAATCTACTATAGGAATTTGATATCGTCTCTTAATTCACTCCTACATTATATCATAATAATGTCGGTGTCACCTACCTATGCGTCAATCCACTGTTCCACTCACGCATGAAACATATTATCATCGACTTTCACTTCGTTAGAGATCAAGTTATCATACATCAACTACATGTTTTTCACGTCTATACTTTTGATCAACTAGCTGACTCCCTCACAAAGCCTTTTGCTTACAAGATATTTCAATTACATCGGTCTAAGATTGATATTTTTGATAAAAAAATTAATCTTACGGAGGCATGATAGAAGATCATGATAGAGGCGTATGTGGAATAACATCCCTACATTTCTTACGCCCTCAATCAATTTATGATTTAAAGATCAATAACTAATTTGAATAATTGATCCGATTGTGTGATTTAAGTATATGATTAAGAAAAATATCTCTCTCAATATATATATAAATACTAATCACCTCAATCAATAAAATTCATTCCATTCATAATATATTCCTCAATAGGGGCAAAGTAATTTAAATAAATAATACTAACTTCAATTATCATGGTAGACATAAAGAAATATTCAACGGTATATGTGGAATATTCTTTTAAAAACTTATATTAAACTAATATTCTTGAAACAAAATTATTGATCGGGATCCGTTTCTGCTCGCTGACCATGCCGCCGTATGTCCAGCTATGATCGAACAAACATTTTCCCTATCAACTTCGAAAGAAAATGAGCAGCAAAGGAGTTGGGCACAGCTGCTCTCAAAGTGGGTGGAAGATGAATGCTCCAAATAATTGCTGCTTTCATCTCATCGTATCTGGAATGTGATGAGGCCTTCACTCTTATATATAGTAGGTGAAAGGTAGGCGCTGATTACTGTCGGCTCTGCAGAATCTGCATGCTTGGCTGCCATATACCAAGCAGGTGAATTCTCGCAAGCCCGAGAGAGAGAGAGAGACTAAGACCATTGTTGTGGATTCTGTGGGGAACATGGTTCCATCAGATATGTCTGCCGTATGTTTATCATCCAACTGTTGCTGCGTTTTTAGGTACTTCCTTTCATGGCTAGCAGAGAATGAGCACATGGCCTGTTCTTAGGAGGATAGGAGTTGCCATTTAATACTGGTAAATATAGCTGGATTGGGGGTATACTCCTGCGGACTCCAATTCCTGTAACTTCAAGATTCAGCCGTGCAAACGAGTCTGTGAGGGAGAAGCCGAAGAAGAAGACAGAATATTACACCGAAGAATCTTTTTGAGGTATAATTATAAGATCACAATTCAGTCATGAAGAATTAGATGAGGACATTTATGAGGCGATGAAAGTTACCTTTTTATCAGCTACGTAAAGAATTACAATTTACTGATCATGATTTTGTGTTGATCTCGCTAGATCAACGGCGGCTCGATGTTAAAAGCAAACTTAGATTTTTCTGACACATGAAGAGGGTGCTAATCACCACCAATTTGTGGGTGATGAGGTTGGAAATAATGCAACGGAAGCAATTTGCTCGTTAGTTTGAAATCACTTCGAGTGAGATGTTCGATGCAACCTGCAACTGAGAAGACTAAATGCAAAAAATATACGTTGGATCTTCCCGTATCAGTCGGTGAGAAGGAAGCTGGGAGATTATAAACATCAACGTCTGCAACACTGTGCCAACAAGTACCACAGACTTGAAGAGAATTGAAGCTTCATCGAGAGATGGAATCGACTGGGCCATGCAATGCAATGGAGTTTTACCGAGTTACTAGCGAAGCACTTGTGCTTTGCACCTGCTCGAGGAGAGACACCGAAACATAACAGTCCAATAAATTACTTCCCTGTTGTGGCACAGTCCTCTCCCTCTTCTTCCCTGTCGTGGCATTCCCAGCTTCATTAAATGACCAACCTCTTAAGACAGCAGCAGCAGCAGTAGCAGCAGCCCTTTCTTTACCAGCTAAAGCCACTCGATTTCCCACCTCCTTGCCGCGCCTATCGATATGGCCACCACCAGCTTCCCCAACCTCTTCCTGCACCTCCTCTGCCTCTCCTCGCTTGCCGCGGCCTCCGCCCGCGTCCCCGCCGTCATCGTCTTCGGCGACTCCACCGTCGACGCCGGCAACAACAACCAGATCAAGACGGTCCTCAAGAGCAACTTCCTCCCCTACGGGCGCGACTTCACCGGCGGCCTCCCCACCGGTCGCTTCTGCAACGGCCGTCTCGCCACCGACTTCATATCGGAGGCCTTCGGCCTCCCGCCGCTTGTTCCCGCGTACCTCGACCCGGCCTACACCATCCAAGACTTCGCCAAGGGAGTTTGCTTCGCCTCCGCCGGCACCGGCCTCGACAATGCCACCTCCGACGTGCTAGTAAGTCGGTCCACTTGTGCATGGCATATTAATTTCTACATCTCAATGCAGTAACAGCAAAAATATGAGATTGTACGGAGTGCCAGCAATCCGAAGTGGGCACATAGATCATCAATTTGGAGACCATTCTTCATGGCACATACCATTTCTAGGGTGGTGTTCATGAGAGGAATTGCAGCAGTAGCCTTCAGATCTACAGTTTCGCATAGTATCTATCCATCTATGTATCTATCTTATTTTTGTTCTTTCTGAGAGAGCATCCTTGTCAACATGGTTGCCAAATTAGTAGATGGATATCGCCTTTGTGAGAGCAGCCTACGGCAAGCGTTTGAATCGGGACGCCCGGCAAATGCCTGTGCCAGCCTTTAGTGGCAAATAAGTGCCGGCTGTCCTGTTAGGTGCTCTGAGTCAGTGGAATCCATGTGCCTCGATGCATGCCTCATTTAATGGCCATGAAGTCGAGCTTCCCCGACGAAGTAAAGTCGGTAGATCAACGACACATCCGTTTCTATCATCTGGAGATGAACTAAAGCAAGCTTCTTTTCCTGATAACTTGCATGCAGTCTGTGATACCATTGTGGAAGGAGGTGGAGTACTTCAAAGAGTATCAGAAGAAGCTAAGAAGACACGTGGGGAAGGCACGGGCGAGGAACATCGTAAGGGAGGCAGTGTACGTCGTGAGCATAGGCACCAATGACTTCCTGGAGAACTACTTCTTGTTGGTGACGGGGAGGTTCAAACAGTTCACCGTGGATGAGTTCGAGGATTTCCTGATCGACCGCGCCGCCGACTTCCTCACCGCCATCTACAGGATGGGCGCCCGCAAGATATCCTTCACCGGACTCAGCGCCATCGGCTGCTTGCCGTTGGAGAGAACCACCAACGCCCTCCAAGGTGGTGGGTGCATCGAGGAGTACAACAAGGTGGCCAGGGACTTCAACGTGAAGCTGCAGGCGTTGATCGCCCGTCTGTGCGCGTCCTTGCCCGGGCTGAAGCTGAGATACTCTCCCGTCTACGACAGCTTGCTTCGCATCATTCGTAGCCCTTCTTCCTACGGTGAGTAATTGGGTCGTGCATCGGATCGACTAAGCAATGAAATCTAAGAGACGTGTGTGTGTGTGTGTGTCGTTCAGGGATCGAGAATGTGGAGGAGGGGTGCTGTGCCACAGGGAAGTTCGAGATGGGGTTTCTGTGTGACCAGTGGAGTCCATACACATGTGAAGATGCGAACAAGTACATCTTCTGGGACGCGTTCCACCCCACGGAGAAGATAAACCGTATGATGGCGAAGCAGGCACTGAGGACTAGCTTGGCCGAGTTCCTATGAAGGCCCTCTTTCTTTCTGGTTTGGTTCGACATGGAAATGTATACGAGTACAATCGTTCCTTCACCTACATTTACATATCATTCATCAACCTGGAATCACATTCTTCCGGTACTGATACTGTATGCTCCATTTTGTGGATCTCGAGATGTGACGGCAGCTAATTATCTCGGTGTTTGACCTTTCTTTGAGCTCATGAGTTCACGCGTGCATGGCTTCTGTAGCTGACCTCCATCGAAGGACGCGAAAAGAAAGCCAGCCGAAAGCGGCAGGCAACGCGTCTTGTCTTTCTCGATCACTGCGGACACGAATCCCTTTTCTCTCGGGCACTTTTAGTGCTGTTGGCGTCTCTATGCGTACGCAGCATGTCAAACAACATGATACGACCACGTATTTGTATGGTTTGTGTCACTGTCGATCGTCCCTTTCACCCGAAGCAACAAGCCATGGAAGGTTATGGTAGTGAGTTGGTTCCCTTCCACCAGCCGCCTCTTCCGACGCCACACCCTCGTCTACCTTCTACTGTCTGATGTTTATATATATTGTCAAATGAATTCATCGTATATTCAAGCCATCAAACACCCTCCGATACAGTCAGTCATAAAGAGACTAAAAGGACGAGAACAGGACATTGGTGGGTTGAGTTTCTTCAGTAATGTACACACACTTGTTCTTAGACATCAATGCAATAACTCTACTGATGCACTAAGATGGACACTTGTCCTTGTTGGCCTCTTATCAGCATTGAAGTGATTAGATTTGAACACACATAAGAGGAGTATAATTCCTATCTTGATTTTGAAAGATGTACATCACTATTAGAAGACAACACACTTTATCATATGAACTTCACCTTCCATGCATTAGAGTCATCGATATCACAAAATAATGCTCCATTTAATTCTCTAATACCAACTTCAACTTCACCTCTAATGTCTTCCCAACCTGTACCAAACTATATGAGAAGGAAAGATACAACAGGAAATATCTTAGGCAAACAAAATAGATGGTATCAGAGATCTCTTGTCAAATGATATATAGACAACTGAATTCAGATTGTATGTGAATATGTCATGTGGTAGTATGAGATGAATGCTTTTAGATTAGGGGGAGTAGATTGAAACCAAGATATATTTCATATTTATACTAGGCAAGGAAAGAAAAAATGTCTACCTAAATCAATAGTCTGAGTTCAACTAACATATTCACATTGTCACATAGCAACATCCAATATAATCCAATTTTAATTTTTTAGATTTTTTATTTTTTACAAAAAGATAAACACAGAAGATGAGATTTAAGTCTATGACCTAACGATAAACTATCAAGATCTTTATCGATCAAGCTAATTGAGACCTTCAAAATATGTCAGATGAGGTTTTAAAACCTCGACCCTAGCTAATGTCTAAGGTATAAAATGAAGAAATAATATTTAGTTTCCTATATTGATTATGAAGAAGTAAAAAAAAGAATAAAGAAAACGATTATTAAATTACAAAATAGGAATACAAACAAGTAGGAAAATTATCTAACAAGACAAATATATAGATTTATATATTCAAACTGCCACATAGACAACATCTCATACAATCCTGCTCTTATTTCAATAATAATTATAAAAATAACAAATAACAAATATGAAAGTATATCTTCTCGAAAGAAGACAAGATATAAATTGATGTTATATGTATATGTTTTCATCCTTTGTATTCTTGTACTTGGGTCGAAACAAAGAGACTATAAGACCATAATTTTTCCTGTGATATAAGTTAAAAAGGATTTGAAGCACAATCTACTTAAAGCCAACTTACAAGAAAGAATCATATGGTTCAACTTCTCAACAACATTAAGTAATTAGAAGGCCGATTCAAAGCCTTTCTCCCTGATTGACTCGGTAAGCATTAAATGTGGCAATACCTTTTTCTTTTATTACAAGAATAAGATTTCTCTCAATCGTGTTTTCTCGTTTCCTCGATTTGTTTTGATCTTCTTTTATTATTACTACCTAATCCTTTTCTGTTTCTTCCATACATCACAGATGACCGTTAAAGGTTGTCCTATCTCATGATGATTCCTTCTCCTTCCCGGGGTTACTAATAAGACGATTCAAATCTTCTTCTCCTCTATGTTGACGATCGTTTCTCACCGTGCACAACTCAGAGGTCAATACGTCGAACACATCGAAAGTTAGGGAGTAACGGCAACGATGGAGTCGGAGCAAGCGGCGCCGCTCCTCCCGGCGATCGAGTCGCGCCGCGACGACGAGCTTTCCTGCCTCCGGTCCTGCCTCGGGTGGATGTGCCTCGACCAGTCGAACGCCGTCCTCGCGGTGGTCTCGTGGGTGGCCCTCTTCGTCCTCGCCGTGGCCGTCCCAGCCATGGCCCACTTCATGCTCTCCTACCGCCGCCCCTACGACCTCGTCGTCCAGCTCTCCCTCACCGTGGCCGCCGCCCTCTCCTTCCTCACCCTCTCCGCCGCAACCCACCGCTACGGCCTCCGCCACTTCTTCTTCCTCAACAAGCTCCCCGGCCAGAGCGCCCGCGTCCGCCTCGCCTACGCCGCCCAGCTCCGCAGCTCCTTCCGCCTCCTCGCGCTCTTCATCGCGCCATGCTTCGCCGCCGAGGTCGCCTACAAGCTCTGGTGGTACTCCTTCAGCGCCATCCGGATCCCCTTCCTGGGGAACCGGGTGGCCACCAGCTGCGTCGCGTGCGCGCTGGAACTAGCATCGTGGACCTACCGCGCCGCGAGCTTCTTCGTGGTGTGCGTGATGTTCCGGTCCATCTGCCACCTGCAGATCCTGCGGCTGCAGGAGTTCGCGGTGGCGTTCCAGGCGGAGTCGGAGGCGGTGGCGGTGCTCAACGAGCACCTCCGCTTGAGGAGGCAGCTCAAAGTGATCAGTCACAGGTTCCGCGGGTTCATCCTCTGGGGGTTGATACTAGTGACAGCGAGCCAATTTGCGGCCGTCTTGGTCATCACCCGACCGCACTCCGACGACAACCTCTTTAACATCGGAGAGCTCGCGGTGAGTGGTTGATTAATTTATATAAGTAGGTGAATTCCACGGTGAATATGAGAGGAAACTAAATATGCATTTGGTGTTCCTACTTGCAGCCCTGCTCAATTGTGCTTGTGACCGGCATGCTTATCTGCCTGCACAGTGCAGCAAAAATAACCCACAAAGCTCAAGCCCTCACAGGCCACGCCGCGAAGTGGCATGGCTGTGCCACCGTCGAGTCTTTCTCTATAGACACCGAGGCAGCCTCTGAGGTCATCACCGGTGGCGACGGTGACTCCGACGAGGAAGAGGACAGCGAGGAGGACGAATTGGAGGACACGAAGATCGTACATCCTCATGTCCACACCATTTCGTTTCAGAAGCGACAAGCACTTGGTTGAGCTCATTTAAATCCCATCCTGCTTGTGGGTTTGATCACATAAAAATCTGACTCGATTCTTCTTGGATTGGTTGCAGTGACATACCTGGAGAACAATGGGGCAGGAATCACCATATTTGGATTCACGGTGGATCGCTCCTGGCTTTGCACCATATTCACGCTTGAAATTTCTCTGTTCTTGTGGCTTCTGGGCAAGACAATTGGGATCTCCTGAAGCCATATCTTCTCCTTGATTCAGCTCCTTCTTGTTCTTCCTCTTTGTGTGTGTGTGTGTGTGTGTACAGTTTCTATGGTCTTGTATGTATAAGCTGTTGATCCCTCCCTTAGCTGCTGTCCAGTTTCTCATTATGTTTACGACTTCTGTTCCTCTATGTGGTACTTGGGAGTCTGTATACTACATTTTCTGAGCTGAAGGTTTTATACATGTAAATCCATACCAGTTCTCACTAAAATATACAATATTACTCGGTCCTCACACAACTTACTTCTTGACAGAAATGGGATTGGCATAACTTCCGATATACATATATCATTTGGATGTTTAGTTTTCAAATTTCTGTAAAATATTTTTGTTCTTGAGTTGTTCTAGTCATTTATATGGAGAGAGTAGCAGAAAGTAATTATTAGGTAAATACGTAAGTTAGTATATAATGAATATCATTTAATTTTTATCTCTTACGATAAAATTTATATTTAAAATATTGGTCTAGAAGTAAATAAATCATGTTCATCAAATCAAGATTAATGATTTGAATCTTATTAAAGAGAATGTCATCCAATTCAGTTAGTAAAAATTTGTGACTGCTAATATAATTTTGAAGCTTGGGTTAACATTGGTTGGGTGGGACTTATGCACATTATCAAGTCCAGATAAGGATGAAATGTGGATTGGATGAGATCTGTCTGTTCTCCACTTAAAACAACAGATATAAATGTGGACTTTAAATGGACACTAAAATTTTGTGATCATATTTGAATACACACACACACACACACGCACATACACACACACACACACACACACATATATATATATATATATATATATATATATATATATATATATATATATATATATATATAACCAATTTGACTTAAGTTTCATAAATAAATAATCAACATGATATGACAAATACAAATCTCACCTCATTGTATTTCTCAGTTTTCAGGGTTGATGCCTCACGTGGGCACGTGCGCCGCGAGATGTTTCTAGAACGATCGACTTCAGAAAATATCCGCCCCGACCGCGATTGCGTAGCGTCCTGCCACCACCCAAAACAAAGAAAAATATATAATTAGCTTCGGGTACGTTTATCTACACGTTTGTAGTCCGACCGTTGTGAAAGTCGACTCATAGTTGGGTCCCGCACAGGCTCCATCGAATCAGAAAGCAGGTATTCAAAACGTACGTGTAGGAAATAATTGTTTTGAAGTACACGTTACCTCCTTCCACGCGTTGCGCAGCTAGTGGCTGTTCAAAAGTTAATATAACAACCCACCCGTATCAATCGCCCAACGGAAGAAGACGGTAAGGCGAGAGCGCAAAGGCGGTCGGCGTTTCAAGAGTTGCTCCATGTCTGCGGTGGCGTCTTGGAATCTCTTGGCCATTAAGGCTCCCTTCTCAGTGGTGGCTAATGGCCGCCCACACCTCGCCCCCAGTGTCCTCCACCTGAAAGCCCCCACCTTGAGGGGCATCGGGATGCAGCTGCTAACCCCAGCCCCGTTCCGAACCCGCGCGATGGTCGACGACGACGAGCGGGGCGAGGAGGGCGGCGTGGCGGTGGCGCAGCCGCCGGCAGTGAGCGAGGCTGGCGAGCTGAAGAAGAAGCTGATTGATCTGCTGTACGGGACGGACCGGGGGCTGAAGGCGTCAAGCGAGACGAGAGCGGAGATCCTGGAGGTCATCACCCAGCTCGAGGCCAAGAACCCTACGCCCGCTCCCACCGACGCCCTCGCCCTCCTCAACGGCAAATGGATCCTCGCGTAAGATTCCAGATCTTGGATGAAATCCTTCTTCTCGCTCATTCTCATCGATCAATTTGGTCGCGGACGCAGTTACACTTCGTTCTCGGGATTGTTCCCCCTTTTGTCGTCGGGGCGGCTGCCGGAGCTGGTGAAGGTGGACGAGATATCGCAGACTATTGATTCGGAGAGCTTTACGGTGCAGAACTCGGTGAAGTTTTCGGGGCCTCTGGCGACAACCTCCGTCACCACCAATGCCAAATTCGAAGTCCGTAGTCCGAAGAGAGTGCAGGTATCCTGTCTCCGACACTCCCCATGCCATCCGCAGCCTCCTAATTCTGCAAAACATTGCTCCTTACTTAATGATCTGCAAGAGTTCAATCATGTCATCAATGATATGTCTGCCAATCAAGAACGTTTAGGTCCCAATTGCTAATGAGATTTTGATTTGGGAGAAATCTCACTGGAAATTATCTCTATCTCAATTCTTACAAGATTTAATGATAAAATCGAGTGCATACTATATTTCTCCTCCTCCAGATGTCAAGCAGTTCGCTGGATTCTATTCGAGATGGTTGCAGAATACTGCATTCCCCTGTTCTCTGACAAAATCAATCAATTAGTAGCAGATAAATCTATAGAACAATAAATGTAGAAATGGAAGAATTTTGAACTTTCTGTGATTTACATCAACAAAGGGGGCCTGCATCTTCTAGGAAAATCTTCTTCAGGTCAGGAAGTGCAAATTAGGGTTGTTTTGTATTATCAGATCACTGCTTGTGTAAAGTTGGTATTATCAAACTGTTTATGACTAGTTATTAGTGTTCTTTGGCTTTGTAGAATGTTCTTGCAATTAGCAGTACCTGTGGTTAACTGGGTGAATCCTCAGATATAGGATGGAGATCCAAGTTCTTTCTTTGAAAGCACTTGACTAGATTAGGTTTCTACATCATTCCCCTACCTTCCCTAACAACAAAAACAACACCGAAGAAGGAAAATAGGAGGGTAAAAGAATGTACTGGGACATGCAAGAAACCAAAAAAATAAAAGCAAATTATATCTTCTCATAAATGTTTTAGATTACTCTTAATGAAGGCCTTGACTTGTTAGATCATAGGACGTGTATTAAAATGTATTCATGAGTATGTAGTTTTTTGCTTGCTACCAATTGATGTGGGCTTTCTCCTTATCCTCCTAGGTCAATGCTAATCCTCTTAAGTCTACACTAGTTGTGTGCAGCTTGAAGATTTAAACCAATGAATTTTGACTCACTTTTACATACCATCAGAGAATCAAGATTGTACCTGATATCTTGGATGTAATTTTCTTGTTGCCTAGTTCCACCTTGTTATATATATCATGACTCATGTTGGCATGTTTACTGCTGTCTCCAGATCAAATTCGAGGAAGGCATAATTGGAACCCCACAGCTAACAGATGACATCGTTATACCTGACAAAGTAGAGTTCCTGGGGCAGAATATCGACCTCTCTCCGTTCAATGGCGTCATCAGTTCCATCCAGAATGCAGCAGCATCTGTGGCTCGGACCATCTCAGGACAGCCGCCGCTAAAAATACCAATAAACAACACTAATGTTCAATCCTGGTTGCTAACCACCTATCTCGACGAGGAGTTAAGAATCTCAAGAGGCGACGCTGGCAGTGTCTTTGTGCTTACCAAAGAAGGCTGCTCACTTTAGGCTTGTGCAAGTGTGTTTATGGTGCATGGAGTTTGGTATACTATCTAACACAGATGCTAGTGGGAAAAATAAATGTGAACAGGATATATGCCCTTTCAGTTAATAGTACAAATTAAATGTGCATGGTTTTGATATGATGGAGCTATAGATAATAAATAATGTTGTGGATTATGACTCGAGGCAGCACAGTTGTGAAATATATGTATGTTAACCAAAGCCACAGGGACATGCCTCGTACTGAAGAACAATAAGAAAGACATGGTGGTATTTTGTGCAAAAAAGTTTCCGAGGATTAATCTATCAGGTGATCTAAATAACTTCATAAATTATGCTTAAGACTCGTCCAACAATCTCATGTATGGTGTTAACAATACTGGTATGGAATTTGTCTCTAAATTTCTACAGGAAAATAAACCATGATAATAAATGATTCTAAGTTCTGAGAAGTCACTGGATTAGTAGTCAAGTTCAAATTCAAGTAAAATTAGTGCAGGACCCTATTTATCATCGTTCCCACTCTTCCTTGTTATGTCAGACGCTAAACAGGGGCTTATCTTTTCTATGAAGAGACAGAAAGAAACATCAAGCGGACGAAGAATACGAACCTCTCACTTTGATCCGGACGTGCTCCAAAGCTGATAGCGACCAGACGAATCCACCTCTTTGCTTCATCTGCAGTCCTTATGTCGTTGTCTCCGACCACCACACGAGACATTCCCCTGTTGAGGTAGGCCATTTGTCATCTCGAATCCACCCAAGTAACATGAAGCCAACCTAATGGACCTGTAAACGTTACTCCTCCTGCACGAAGCAATCGTGAGAAGGAATAAAACGCACCCCTTCCATATCTGAGGTTACTGCACCCAACACCTCTCAGCTTTTTGTATGCTGCTCGTATGTATGTGTCATTATACCCTGAGTTGGGTCCCTCTCGTTGCACTCGTGAAGCATCTCTACGGATGTTTGTCTCGAGCCGTCTCTTTTTCTCCGAGGACGCCACAAAAGTAAAGCCGATCCGTGATCATCCATAAGAACATACCGAGGAGATATGCAATCATGTCCGATTCCCACGTCATGATCAATGGCACCATCTGCGACCCTCCTGCCGAAGCCACTTTGTGAACTGGAGCAGTTAGGCTCACGTACAAGGCAGGACTAAAAATTGGGAGTCATAATAGCAAACACCTTGAGGGCGCTCTCTCTGTGGCTTGCGGCACAAGTTGAAACCGATAACGGCGCACCCCACGCTCATCATTGAATGTTACTATTACTCGGGCGCGGGCATACGCAACGCAATTCCCCATCAATGATTCCTACGAGGCGGATATATAAGCCTTGGGCATTCCTCTTCCACTGCAGATATCCCTCCGAAGCCCCAACCAAAAACACCAGACGAGTGAGTGAGCTACTTACTACTCATGGCCAGGCGCAAGCACGCGTCCATGCGCGAGAGATCAACCGCCATCTCCGGCAACGTGTTCAAGGCCTCGGTCCTGGCGCTCGCCAAGATGGCGCTCGGGACGACCCGGGCGGCGCCCGCGAGGATCGCGCCCGGCGCCCCGCTTCCGCCTCCCACCGCGAGGGCCATGAAGCTGGTGGAGCCCGAGAGCCGCTGCGCGAACTACTTGATGGAGCCGGGCGACGAAGGGGACGGCGTCGACGGGAGAGCAGAGGCCTACATCACGAAGGTTCGGGCCAAGCTTTGCTCTGATAGCGGTGGTCGTTCCCCGCCTCCCACGGCCACGTATGCCGCTTACAGTGCTGGGTAGTTATAGGTAGGGGAGACAGGATGCCTGTGTTGTTCGTTCCGGTCGCTGCTGTTCGTGTCACCTTGTTTGCCATATCCATGTATGCCCATGTCGTCGCAGCGATGTGGTAGGACGCCGAAGCTTTATGCTGTCTAGTGATGTGTGTTTCGACTCTGGTAGTAATGTTTCCATGTCTGGGAAAGTATACCCACCTGTCGCACGTGTCGCGTACACGTTTTATTGGTGCAGATGCTTCCGGCTTGGCTTCTCTCCCGAGTTCCATCACGAGAGGGCACTTTTCCCACGCCACATACAAGTGACAAGGAAATAGAGCCCCTGAAAAGTTAAAGTTCTTTATCTGTCATATAAAACTAAGCAGGAATTTTCTTTTTTTGTTTAGGGAAAAAAGTATATACGACACGAGATAAATCTGGTAGGTGGAATAATTACCATAATAAAATTATATCAATTTCGCCATTTCCAATTACCAGATTAAGAGTCGGTGTCAATTTTTCCTTTGTTTCGAAGGACCAGCCAATCACCGAGCTAATACGCCATCCATGACGCGGAAGCCTATATGTAAATTGACGAGCCAATCTTTTTGGGGGTGAACTCTCGGAAAAAAATAAATAAATCATAAGTTTAAATTTTTTTCAAATAATATCTTATTTTTTAAAATTCTTTCAAAATATTTTTTACATAAACATTCTATGTAGACGAATAAGATTGGTATGAATGCTCGTGATATCCGTAAGATTTGATAAGGGTATAAAGATGATAACGACACAAAGAGGAGGTACCAATGGGTCCAAAAATAAAATGTTCTTTTCACATATCCAAAAATGCTTTATGAAAATTCTTTAAAGTTAAGATGCTATCTAAAAAATTCTTAAAAACAAAAGTTTTTTTTTTTCAAAAATTTGCTCATCCTTTTTTCATACTTAGCATGAAATTTATACAAAGTTAACAAGAAAAATATACTTAATTTAACAAATAATTTCACATAAAAGTGCAGAAAGAAAGAGAGCGAGAGAGAGAAACCAATACAAGATGCCTTTCTTCCCCTAGAAGGGCTTCCGCTGAGAGAATTAATTGTCGTTCTTGATTGTCCAAGCCAATAGGAAAAATAGTTAGAGGTACATCGGAAGTATAAAAAAGATCATCAGGAAGTAAATCTAGCACATGAGTGTAAATTAGCTCAGTTTCAAGAAATCTTGACATCCACAGATGGGTTATAATTGAAGAAATGCACAAGGAATGGATACATCTAGAAATGCTCTGTTGGATGCCGAAATGCACACCAATCAGAAAATTTCAGTTTCCTTGTTTATTTTTAAGAGCTTTCATGAGAAAAGAATCTTCATTGTATCAATGTTTGCTTGATTCATGGAAGAACAGCTTTCACCTCCTTCCTATCAGCACCAAACACCTGTAAGCAAAAACGCAGTGTCAATCCAACTTTGCAACCAAAAAATATTGCAAAGAAAATGCATATCGAAGTTAGCAATCTTACTAGATTGATTGTATACTTGTAAATAAGTTTCAATGAGCTAATTCGTGCCACAATGACAATAAAGATGAACTAATACCGTCCAAAGCTCACTCTGAGAAATAATAAACACTAATTCCTTCAGACAAACTACAAGTATGCTCACTCACCTCTGCACCAAAACCCTTTACATATACATTGGTAAATAGCTCAGAAGGATCAGGCATTGGGATTTCCTGAAAATTGGAGTAAGAGAATCTGATGAGCGGAAGGAAAATGTTATTTTAATCTTAATCCAAACATTATAGCCGAATTCCAATATAGTAGGCACCTTCGCTTGAGCAATGGCATCGTCTACTTCCTTCCTGACTTCTTTCTCGATATCCTGCACAAACATTTGTAGAAGAACATATTCCAGTGGAGAGAGGGAGTATGACTAGCCCTTATTTTGTGTAAAGGCTCCTTTAGAAAAATGTTATAGGGATATGTACCTTGAGATCAGAGGCAGTGGCTACTTCATTGGACAATATCAACTTCCTGATTCTTTCAATAGGATCACGCTCCTACGAGTGGCATAATCAACATATATTGGTAAAAGACTTGCATGAGAGGAATCAATCCCATGGATGGCTCCAAAAGTCGAATCCAACTAACCTGCCTCACGCCAGTGATCTCATCACGGGTGCGATAAGTGCTTCCAGGATCTGACATGGAATGACCGTGGTACCTGTAAGTGTCCATCTCAAGAATCTGCATGATGAAACAACAAATGAGAAAAGAAAAAGAAACAAATCATCTCCTTGAATGAATAAAAAAAGAAGCATAAAACTTTACATACAACCTCTATGATTACAGTACATGTTTTACAAGCTATGATCTCGTACAAGAATGCTAGCCAAAATTTCTAATCTGCAAATGCCATCATGTGAAACAACTTGTTTCCCAAGTATGTTAATCATGTATCTGTTGACTGGTGACTAATATTCATTATAAAAAAAGAAACCCAGATGATCCCTGGACAAACAGGATATCCATATTTGTTTCCCTAGCAGGTGTGAAATATAACATGTCCATGACTATACAAAGTACATAATAAATACGTGTAAAATTCCTCACAAAGTAGCTTAAGTGATGTGGATCTTGATAAATGGAATATTCTTTTATGGCTCATCGAGGCCTTTGGTGCAAAAAATTCTCACCTGTCACATCACTAGTATCTCGGGCAAAATCATGAGTTATACAAAAATACATAGTAGCACCACTTACTTCTATTCCTATGAGACTTCAGTATTATTTGAAACTGAGCATAAAGGACACACAGAACACAAGCATTAAATGTTCTTTGCTTCTGGCAACACATCAGGTCTTATTCATGATTTTCGCTTTATGTCTATGAGGACAGCACACGAACAGTTCTACTAAAGGAGTGATAAAATACAGAAATCTAGGTACTCGGGTCCAAGTAAAAAGAATAAAATGAAAGAAAACATCCTAGATCAAAATGCTAACTCACAACCAGAGAATCCTGAACTAGAATATAGAAACTTTTACATACTTTCACTAGTCTGTGCAAGGATGGATCATCAGGTGAGCAAAAGTGTAATCACTTAATATTACATATTTTGAAGGTCTTGCAATGTCAATGATGGAAATTCATGGATTGCATTATTCATTAAATAATTGTATCTCTTTGATTAGATGGTATCAGTTCTAGTAAGTGGTGTTGCACTTTGATGTAGCCGGGGATAATTCTTCAAGTATGATGTGTATAGCTTGTGAACATCATCTCTCTCTCTCTCTCTCTCTCTCATGTTGTTTCAAAGCTCTTTTCCCCATCTAACAAATATCGATTTCATTCTTTATCACAATAGATGTTGATTACCAAATATTCCTATTTATGGCAGCTCATCCAGATGTCATTGATTATACAAGGTGCATAATGAATCGATCCTTCATGCCTTTGCAAATTTACAATTATTTTTATATCATAAAAAAGGTTTTGGATGATTATGATGACAATCAAAATATTACTACTTATGTCAATACCAGTAATAGGAATGATAAGTTCAAAATACCAATCTGGTATTGATTGTGGCAATCTATTAAACCAGTAAGTAGTGGTCGATGAGCTTCAAAAAGAAAGTTAAAATATTCATTGAAGTTCATGTGCTACATGGCATGCCAACATATTAGTCCAAATTAAGACCACTAGGCAATAGAAACCATTAGTTGTGTTGGTGCCGGCATTAAGATTTGATGTCTCAAATAAACAACACAAAAGTTTAGCAACTTGGTTACATGTAAGCTTGAAAGCTCGCATACTTGAAAGCCAGATGGGAACAACTACTTATTCAATCCTAAAGAAGTTGCCCTAAAAAAAGAGGAAAAAGAATAAAAGATGCACTAACAAAACAGTATGTATGAATAGACTATTGAAACAGTATGTATAAATATGTAGGTGAGAATATCAAAGGGGTAAATTTCCATTTGGCTTGTGAGTACCTCCAGTTCCTCAGCACTTGAGACCAAAATTACATACCACATTCTTCAATCTTCGAAACTAATTTGTCCAATTATAAATTCTAGTAAGACCAGAACATGTCTCTGACAGATGATATATCTTCAAATAATGAAGCAGTAGAATGGGAGGAAGATAAACATGTGCCATAGAGAATAAAAAAACATTGGACCAATTCCTGAATACATAGTCAGAGAGATTATGTCACAGTTTTAAGTTTCATGAATATGAAAATCAGAAGATTAAATGGTAATACATAGATAATTGTTGTATCTGGAAGCTTCAGAATCTATCACCTTAATGAAACATTAGTGTAATTATCTTTATTACTCATCATTCTCTGTACATTAATAGGTCCAATCTGAAACAATTAAAGATGCTTCTAAGTCATAGAAAAAGAAAAAACCATTTTTGAAATTGATCTCTAAACATGTGGAAAACTTCTAGCTGAATGAGAGTTAAATTTAAAAGGCTAACACTCACAATGGGTCCATTTTGCAAAGCATACTCCTTTGCAAATTTGCATGCTTGCTTAACAGCAAGAACATCCATTCCATCAACCTGTTCAGGAAAGCACTGTATCAGGAGAAGATAAACTAATTTTAAAACATTGATTCTTTTCAAGTAATATACTCTTAGTTTTAATCCTGACAGCCCCTTCGATGATAGACACTAGATATGCCATTTTCCTGCACAGCACCTAAGACACTTGTGATCTATTTTCAAGGCGAACATATTTTGCAAAATATAGAATCTGACTGAAGTCAACCAAACAGACAAAATGTGCTGACTATGTATAGTAATCATAATCAAACATGTGCAAAAAATTGATGTATACTGATCCTGAACCACTGTGGACACTAATGAGGACGTTCTACACACTATGATATTTCTGGTGTGCTCAATCATGTCATATACTTAAGTGCCAGTTCCAACACCACCACTATGTTCTGCGGTTTTGTGTCATGGAATCTGCAAACAATAGGCACCAGCATGGACCTATACACCAAGACTTGAACGTAGACGCAATAGAGATCCCTCACATCACCCTATCCTCTCAGGACTCTAACCCCTGCTTATCTCTCTTTTTGAAAATGTATAAAATATATATGCTCAAAGAAATCAATAACCATGCATGTTTTTCACAACCACTAATCATGCATGGTTAAGAAATAGCACATTCATCCTTGCTTTTGATGACATATAACAGAGCTCTCTCCATGCCTTGATCTCACATAGCAATTACCATCATTATATTTGTTTGAATGCCTTTTTGGATAGTTTACACTCTCTTGTTATATGCAATTTGTCATCATCACCAACTCCTGTTTCCTTCTTAACCCGATATATACACTGCTGTTCTACCAGACATGAGAAAGAAGTGAGTGAAAATGCTAGTTCTCATTGCACCATTTATTAGTTCTTAGTAAGAAGTAGAATCTCTTGCAACATAAAACGAATTTCTGATCAAGCAATGAAATCTTATATATCTACAACCGATTTAATTTTGATTGATATATTAACACAGTCTAAGAAGTCTGGACCAAAAAGAAGAATAAAGTAACTTGTGACATCCAAGGGCATATTTCATTTATGATAAAAGATGAATGATGTAATAGAAAATAACGAGGATTTCATCCAAGTCACCTTCAAACCAGGGACGTAATCCCCTCTTTTGTAATAGGCAGGGCTCTTCGCGGCCCTCCATTCGGCTGTTCCCATTCCATCTGCAAAAGTACAAACGCAATTAGCTCATCAACAAAGGAAAACCTGGTTTTCCTTCCACCCGCGCCTAGTCATCTCGTACTCACAGTGATTGTTCTCGCAGACCAAAATGACCGGCAAGTCCCAAAGCGCCGAGATGTTGAGGGCCTCAAACAGCTGTCCTTGGTTCGCAGCCCCGTCACCATACAACGCAAAAGAAACGGTCCCCTCCTTGGTGTACTTCTGGGCGAAGGCAAGGCCGCATCCAAGCGGCACCTGGGCGCCAACGATCCCGTGGCCACCGAAGAATCCCGAATCCTTCTTGTAAAAGTGCATCGACCCGCCCTTTCCCTTGGAGCACCCGGAGCGGCGGCCCATGAGCTCGGCGTAGGACTCGACGAGAGACCCTCCGCGGGCGAGGAAGATGCAGTGGTCGCGGTAGGCGGTGATGATGGCGTCCTTTTTGGTGATGGCCGCCTCGAGGCCGATGGCGACGGCCTCCTGGCCGTCGTAGAGGTGGCAGAACCCGCGGATGAGCTTGGACTTATAGAGAGAGTCAGCGGCGATCTCCATGCGGCGCATCAAAGTCATGTCTCGGAAGAAGGAGAGGAGCTCGGAGGGTGTGGTGTCGACGAGGCGCGAGGGTGGCTCGATCTTGTGCCCAGTGAAGGGGACGCTGGTCTCGACGGCGATCGGGGGCTGGCCGCTAGCGGATGAGGCGAAAGGCCGGAGGAGGAGGTGATGGTGGCGGAGGGGGAGAGATGCTGCAGAGAGGCGGCGAGCGGCGGCGGCCATGGAGGAAGATGGAAGCCGGAGGATCTGCGAGGAAGGCGCAAAGAATGGAAGGTGGAAAGGCTTTTCTCTGCACATGGCGTCGTCAAATATCTGTCAACGGAAAAGTTGAGATGCCCCATCGGACGGCTGCAGTTCACCCGTCAACGATAGTCCTGTTACGGCAATAACGCATTTTGCACCGCAACAAATCACCAAAAAAAACACTCAATCGATCCGAACCGTTAAACCTTGGTGTCTGGTATATCGTACGGTCTGCGTTCTTTGGTATTCTTTTGGGTGTATCTGTTTTGTTTTTAGAAATGAGAGTCAAGCAATGGTTTGGCGGCCTTTGGGAAGCAGTTTGGCCAGTTGAGGCCGTAACCATAAGCAACGAATAACCAAGTCGTATAAGCCAACCCCATTAATTTAGGTCAAATCAGGGTTTGCAATTATTTATGTTTTTTTTCTTTTCCTCGGTGTGCTTTAATTTAAATAATAGAAATTTAATTGAGGCAATTACAATTTGGTAGCATTAAGACTTGCCAACTATTGGGCGATGGATTTAATTCGTTAGCTTTGGCAAATATGTCTTTTCATTTATTCTTTAATCATTGTTTTTAAAAAATTTTTTTAAATATCTAAAAAATAAATGTAATTTTCTAATATTCGTTAGCTTGAAAGAGGAAGAAATTGAGTATTTAGATCGACGATGATGTTTTGATTGTCATTTAGAATTATCAAATAAATCTTTATTAATATTATGAGTTTTATTTATATCCTATACCATGATGCCTTCATAAAATTTAGTTAACCCTAAAGGACTTGTTATTGATCTACTCCACCTTGGCTAGCTTCACGAGAGACTCTATAACGTCCCTTAGGACCATCGACCTTTATGTCACATTTGCATCCGAAACTTATTTGAAGACAATTAAGATAAGTATTTGATCGTGAATGTCTTATCGATATAATATAATCATTAGATATTTAATTATCAATCGACTTTATGTAATGATATTAATATACTACATGAATACCAAAGTTTTGAGGTGACCTTAGGAAGTACAGACAATATTATATGACTTTAATATCTCTTATATAAAATATGATATTATTAGTCTATCAAATAAACTTAAGAGGGCCAACATCTGTTAAGACTCTTCTAGATCTAAACCTATAAGATCACACAATCGGAATTAATGTTATTATACCAGAAGAGCAAAGATATGAGCCTGATGATTTTTTATATAGTTAAACTCAAAAATATTTGCTCAATCATCAAATAATATGTTTGACATTGATCGAAGTATGTACGATACAACATCAACACAATATAAAACCCCCACCATCATTCAATTCATCAAAATTCATGCAAGTTCCCCTTAGATTGCTAATAGATAATTGTTAATGATTAACACATGATTTCATAACTTATTGATGATTGAGTGATGCAAATAATTGTTCTTAATATTTAACACAATCTTAAACTAATGATTATCCACCACACTATATAAAAACCCTCCATGTGCAAATTTAGAGGGTGATTAAAATCTTCAAGATCTTACTAACTTAAGTATTATATGAGTTTTATCGAATATACTCGATATAGTTTCTGTATTATATCGAAGTAAATCTTCCTTAACATATCAACCTAATGTATTTTTGGAAGTAAATCTCAATTAACTTCAAACCTCTGTATGTGTTGAACAATCGGAATATATTATAACAGTTCAAACCAAAATTTAAACAAATTTTTAACCGAATAATTTTTTATTTTTTATATTTATTTCTTACATATATATATATATATATATATATATATATATATATTATTGTGATAGAACAACTTAGGGAAAAAAAAATCCTTGCCCCGTCAACAATTAAAATTTATTAAGAAATTATGGTAATTATTTTAAAGAGCAGAGTCTAAGATATATAGGTTGATACATGTGTGTCAATTTTGGTCTAGAACTAATATAAGATATATTAAGAATTTATTCTTAAATATCTGCTGATACTATTAGAATTGACTATAAATCAGAATTAGGCTGAACAGAATGAACAGTAAATTAGAACTAACAACTATTTCTAACTCCAATATCGAGAAGCATACCATTCTATTGTCGATGAAGTTAAGCCAATGATATTTCTCTTTTATTATTATTTTTTAAAAAATAAAAATATTTTTAAAAAATAAGCTCCCATTTTCCTTTTTTCCTAAAAATAATATGTTACATGGCAATGTCTCATTTTTATATTAATTTATGTTGCGATATTAGCTCAATCATTCAAAAACATGATATGCTGCCACGCATGTAATTTTAACCCTATCCTGTTCGAAACAATAATACCAGCCTCCACGTGGCCGCCCGGCTTCTGTTGGCTTCCGCCCTTCGATACGGCGAGGGAAGGAGATCTCTCCGTCCACAACACTATAGGTTCCTATCGAGCTCAATTACGAATCTTAAAGCGTTTTGGACGCCGTGGATCATCCCAACTCCATGTTCTCTCGTCGTAACCCCGTGTTTCGTCTAATTAGTCGCACGGTCCGGTTTATTATTGACCGTGCGCATCGCTTCTAAAACCGACCCCCTTCTCTCATTCTTTCGTCTCGATTCGACCGTCGAGGAAGAAAGAAGCTGTTGTGTGGCGGTGTCGCTGACGCCACCCCCCACCCTCCCTCCCAACACCCGATCTCCCATCCCTAACGCGTGGAGGATTCAGATCTTGATCGCCCCCGATATCTGTTGTCTGTCTGGTTTCGTTCGGTCTGGGGTTTGAAATCGAGTTTCAGATCCGGATCTTGCCACCCGATCGGGGATTCTCGTGGATTCCAGCTCGAAATCCGTGAGCCCAGGGCCCGAGGGTTGGCCTTTGATCCATCGCTGCCGAGATACGGACCTATCTTGCCTTGCCGTCGATGGAGGCAATGGAGGAGTTGAGCCAGCTCGCGGAGTCCATGATGCAGGCCGCCGCACTCCTCGCGGACGAGGACGTCGACGAGGGATCGACCAAGCGGAGGACGTCCACCTTTCTCAACGTCGTCGCTCTCGGCAATGTCGTAAGTCCTCCTTTCTTGCCCTAATCTTTGTCGCTTTCCTTTTTTGGCCCTACTTCATTACTCCTACCTTAATCTCCCAAGAGGACGCACAATTATTTGCTTAATTTGGCAATCCTTTGGTGAATTCCAATTTTAGGGTTCAATCTTAGTCTATGCTTGTTGCTTGTTTCTTTTATCTTTGCTTCTATCTTTCTTGTAAACGTGATTTCAGGGTGCTGGCAAATCAGCAGTGTTGAACAGTTTAATCGGACATCCCGTCCTGGTATTGGTGAATTCGAAATTAGAATTCTAGTTTTTTAATTGTTTCATCTTCTATTACCCACAGCCTGCTGTCAAATTAACGATCTCACTGCAGCCGACAGGAGAAAATGGTGCAACTCGGGCTCCTATAAGCGTTGATCTGCAAAGAGATGGCTCGCTGAGCAGTAAATCAATTGTTTTACAAATTGACGGCAAATCCCAGCAGGTTTCTGCAAGTAAGAACCCTTGAATCCGTCGAATGAACTTCTTAATTAATTTCGATGTTACAACTTGAGGAGTTTCTTCATTTGCAGATCGGCTATATAGTCTTAAAATTGACACAATATTTTGTTATTCTTAGGTGCTCTCAGGCATTCCCTCCAGGACAGGCTAAGCAAGGGCTCAGGAAGGAGCCGCACAGATGAAATCTATTTGAAGCTTCGGACTAGCACAGGTTTACCAATTTCTTCTTCCTTTGCTGTTGTTTTGTTTATACTCACTGTGCAGAACAGTTATAGTACTTTCTTTAGGTCTATTGGTGAATGGTTGCATTTTCAATCTCTTATTTATACTTTGAATGGTTGATTTATTGTGGCATAGGTACTTTTGTTGCACCACTTTATGTTACCACTGTTTATGTGTCAGCTTGAACATAGTGTATTCTTTCCATCACTCTTTACTTTCTGCTTTTAGTGAAAATTATTAAAGTGGTCCTGCTTATAGTTCATGTAATTTGTTTGCTCATGTGGTGATTAGTTAATTATTTCCAAGATTTTAATGTCTTCTCTCTTTTCTTTTTAATTTTTTGGTAAATGCATATGTTTTAGCCTTTCAATATATTTGAAGAAGCCTATGATGTACTCACATAGTGCATTCAACTCCAGTGATATTTTGCCTTGATTCTCTAAATGTCATTCGTCTCATATTGTATTTTCTACGGAGCTTGATGTATACAATTTTGAGATCTTGGTTTTGTACTTTTCTTTCGCTTTATATGAATTAATTTATATATACCAACAGTATATGATACATATTACTTGCGCATGTATTGTATCAACAAGAGAAGGTGTATGGTGCTACTTTGGGATGGTGGTCATCGTTTATTGTTTGGGTGTCGTCTGTTAGAAAATATCAATTTTTTTATTGATGATATCATGCACTTATATGTGAAAAATTACAAATTAAAAAAAAATCTATAATCACAGGTATATTTTGAATAACTAAACTTGAAAGTGTAACATGGAAAAAGTAAATAGTAAAAGTAAGAGGGGGCTAGTGTGAAAAAGATTGGATTGATAATAAAATATCATATTTAGCAAGGAGAGGAGAGGGGCATTTTTCTGCCTCATCTGTGTGGTTTGAGGACTGATATCAACTTTTGGCACTCAGAAACTGTGAATGACAGAATAGTTTTACAGAAAATTTAATTTGCTGAATTCATAGTATATCAGAATTCTAGATGAACTTTGAGTGAAAATGCGGCTGTAGGTTGAGAGTAGAATTTGAAGGATGGTTTGTCTTTTAAAGAATTATTTCTTAATCTATGCTCAAGATATGGGTTACTGCTTTAATTTGTTTACTTTGGATTGGTATATGGCCACTTTTCACAGCCTTCACGAGTTCACTGATAAATCGAGTTGATGTACAAGATTTGCATATTTTAGTAGATTTAGTGACATAATATAAGATTTGAAACATTTCCTAAAATTATAAGAAGTAAGAGTGAACATCTTTAACTCAAAGTTTTGGCATCATTGATTGTATTCTCACAATATTACTTTTACACCTTTTCCTTATTTGATCAGACAGGTTACATTTTAAATGTAATTTTCTAGTATGACCGGGGTCACAAAGTCTGCTTGAAACATGCACTTTTTTGGGGATTCTTTTTAGTGTTCTTTAAGATATTTCAGTCTTTTTTATTGCATAAGTTGTTCTTCAGTAAGTTATACTC
Source organism: Musa acuminata AAA Group (assembly GCF_036884655.1). Classification (NCBI taxonomy): domain Eukaryota; kingdom Viridiplantae; phylum Streptophyta; class Magnoliopsida; order Zingiberales; family Musaceae; genus Musa; species Musa acuminata. The sequence continues at coordinate 4,233,903 of NC_088333.1, forward strand.
ACAGCTGACATGTTTTTTATTCTGCCAGCACCTTCGTTGAAATTGATTGATTTACCAGGCTTAGACCAGCGGGCTATGGATGATTCTGTGGTAAATTGCTAGTTCCAATTGTATCTGCAACAAAAAAAAAGGCAGTGCTAATTCTTCTTTTCAACTTTTTGGCGATGGGGTCGTAATATATCTCGTTTCAGGTCAGTGATTATGGGGCACATAATGATGCAATATTGCTTGTTGTAGTGCCGGCTGCTCAGGCACCAGATATTTCTTCTTCTCGTGCTCTTAGACTGGCTAAAGAGTTTGATGGAGAAGGTTACTACTGCTTACCTTATAACTTCATTTTTTGTGGTCAAATTTTGAGCTTGAACTTGTATGCAAAACCTGACCGTAGGGCTTTTGTTGGGTTGTCTTCTTTCCTGTCTTAGGCATTTGACCTGCATCTCATCTGCTTTCGTTTCTTTTAGGGACAAGAACAATCGGTGTAATTAGCAAGATTGATCAATCTGCCGGGGACCAGAAAACTCTTGCAGCAGTTCAAGCTCTTCTGTTAAATCAGGGGCCAAGGAGTGCTGCCGATATTTCTTGGGTTGCTCTGATTGGTCAGTCTGTTTCTATTGCTTCAGCACAATCTGGATCAGTTGGATCTGAGAGCTCACTTGAAACTGCATGGAGAGCGGAGACTGAAAGTCTTAAAACCATTCTTACTGGAGCTCCACAAAATAAGCTTGGCAGAATAGCATTAGTTGATACTCTTGCAAAGCAAATACGTAAAAGAATGAAGATCAGGCTTCCAAATCTTCTCTCTGGGTGAATCTTTCTTTGATATACTGTTACATATTTTTTGTTGCAAAATAAATATATGAATTTATTATTTTATACACAGATTCAGTTTTTTTCACAATTTTTTTAGCGCCTCATGAAAGTTGAGAAGCAACATAAAAGAATCATGCATCATTTCTTCTGATAATATACATATTTTATTTATTGGAAACAGCAGTGGAACTGTGTGGATAAATCAATGGTTTCAGGCCTGTCAACCAAATATTTTTGTTGAAATTAATCTGTGAATCAGTGTCGATGTTGTTTTGCTTTTGTGCTGGTGCTAATATTTCCTTAAACACATATCATAAATGGAGAAACCTTGTTAGGGTTCTTAGTAAATGGTAGTCTTTTTAAGCATATTGGATATATTAATTTATACAGATATTAAATAGTTTGAAATTTTAATGCAGAAAGACACTGCACTGTATTGTCTGTCATACTCTTATTGTTGATATGTGACTGCTACGTCTCCATGTGTATCATTTAAGAAACTATGAAATCCTTTCCTTATGACATATTCTCCTTATTTTTTGTTGAGCTATTCTATTTTATGATATAAATGTAGTTTGAGATAGTTTTTTTCTTTCATGTTTTTCATAATTGAATGTGACTGGTTGTGGACTTCATGAGACACACTGCTGTTGGTTGATTTGTTCAGTTTTTGAGTTTAGTATTTTTCAAACATAATGCATTTTCTAGATATTTTTGCTGTGGTAAATACAGGTCTCATAGATGTATATGAAATATATTTAATTATCTTAATTCTTGCAGATTACAAGGTAAGTCCCAGATTGTGCAGGATGAGTTGTTTAGGCTTGGTGAACAAATGGTGCAGAGTGCAGAAGGTACCAGGGCTATTGCCTTGGAGCTTTGTCGGGAGTTTGAGGATAAGTTTCTGCAGCACATTGCTACTGGTGAGGTCAGTGGTTGTGACATATGTTTGGTTCTTTCTTTCTTACTATTTTTTATGGTTTATTTTAAGCTTGTCTCTTAAAATCTTCTTTTTTATTTAGAAGGGTTTTTTGTCACTGTTTCAGCAAAACAGAAAGATGCAATTATTTCTTTATAAGATCATCAAGTAATTTCTTCTATCTATTACATAGCAAATGTTGCATTTTATTGACAGGGTGCAGGTTGGAAAGTTGTTGCAACTTTTGAAGGAAATTTTCCCAACAGAATAAAACAGCTTCCATTGGATAGACATTTTGATATCAATAATGTCAAAAGGGTAAGGTTGCCACTTGGGTATTCTTTTATAAGATTATTTTACTTCTATGGATGTAATCTTATTGCTCTGCATGATCCGATTGTATCTTCTAGATTGTGTTGGAAGCTGATGGTTATCAGCCATATTTGATATCTCCAGAGAAAGGTTTGAGATCTTTAATAAAAGGAGTTCTAGAACTTGCAAAAGAACCATCACGCCTTTGCGTAGATGAGGTACTGAGCAATATTTTTGGATAGTCTTTCTAGTTGGTTTGGTCATATAGATTTTACATGGAAAATCTCTTCATGCCATGATTAGAATTTGCTGCTTATGCTTTTGAGTTTTGTGGAAATTTATTTTGGTTTTATTGCTGGAACTTATGTGCATAGATTTTAATTTTTACTTGTTTTTCTTCATATACATTCTCCTTCTGCATTTTTTTCTCTTTCTTAACTGTTTGCAGTTAGATGTAATTGTTGAACTTGCTTTAGATGTAATTGTCTCGATAAGTTAATATCATGTCATTATGATGGCAACTTACTATGTTATGTTTAAAATGGCTGTCAAACAGGTGCATCGTGTTCTAGTGGATATAGTTTCTGCTACAGCGAATGCTACCCCAGGACTAGGCAGATATCCTCCATTTAAGAGAGAGGTACTCTGCTATTACTTTGCCCTTCTGATAATCACAATCTTGTTACTTCATGGACATGGTTATCATTGACTTTCTGTTGTTTGACATTTGTTCTTTCTTAAAAGGTGGTTGCAATTGCATCTACTGCATTAGAAAATTTTAGAAATGAGGCCAAAAAGATGGTGGTTGCATTAGTTGACATGGAGCGTGCTTTTGTTCCCCCGCAACATTTCATCCGTCTAGTCCAGCGGAGGTTTGTTTGTTTCAATAATTTATTCATTATTGATTGGTGAAAAACAGAAACAAGTTAAAGATCTTCACTTGGGTGAACAATTTTGCATGTCAATTTTGAAGTATTACATATTACCTCTATTAAATTTTGTTATAATATGCATGTTTTGCTTTTATCAGTTAGAAGGCCATTTAAATAGCAAAATGCTAATTAGTGCTTGTCAAACTCAATTGCTTAATTTGATACATGCTCTTTAAATTAATTGCTTTTTCTTCAGTGAGGAGCCAATTTTCAGAGGTGATATATCATGCTTTCTTGATTGTAATCGGTTCTGCAGCTTCTTATGAAGTCTTATTTAATAAATCTTCAAGCCTCCTATTTTTTGGAGAAATCTGCCTAGTTTTACTTTTTAAAACTAGTTACTGAGTAGATGATGTTGCTTATAGATAGTGCAAATTAGTAGCCTTTTTTATTTGAGAAAGCTCAGCTAGTCTTCTTGGTAGAAATCAAGGTTTTACTTACCGAATCGTACCGCCCGTACCGGGTGGTACGTACCGGTCCGAGAGGCAACCGGTACGCGGACCGCCCCCTACCGGGCGGTACACGCAAAAAATATCCCGTATCGGCCGTTACGGGTAATATCGGGCGGTAACGGTCGAAATTTCGACCGTTACCGCCCGGTACCATTCGGTAACGGGCGGTAACGCAGCGCCTTTTCGGCGACGTCGCCGAGGCGACACGACGTCGCCTTTTTCGGCGACGTCGCCGAGGCGACACGACGTCGCCTTTTTCGGAGACGTCGCCGAGGCGACACGACGTCGCCTTTTTCGGCGACGTCGCTATATATATATATATATATATATATATATATATAATTTAAATAAACGTCGCCTCAGCGACGTCGCCCCGTGTGGGGAAGGAAAAAGCGACGTCGCCGAGGCGATGCGACGTCGGCCATTAAAATATATATATATATAATATATATATATACATATATCACTCGGTATACCGCTCGGTATACCGAGCGGTATACCGTTCCGTACCGTACCGAGAGATCGTCGAAACTCCGGTACGGTACGAAATTTCAAACCTTGGTAGAAATCATGCTTGAACATTTTTAGTCTCAGATTTTTTGAAATATGCACATATTTTTAATTATTTTTTAAATATTCTAACATAAAGTATGTTAAATCAGAATGGATAGGCAGCGCAGGGAGGAAGAGTTGAAGAATCGATCATCGAAGAAAGCAAATGAAGCTGAGCAGGCCATTTTGAATAGAGTTAGTTTCTGATCTTTTTGTTAAGAAGTTGGCATCCTCTAATGCAGGCTTATGGACTTTTGCATCTCAAATATTTGTGATTTTTGAAAAGTTTCGAGTTGTAATTATCATTTTTAATTTATCATGGCTACTTCTGTTGCATCCTCTAGGCATCAAGCCCTCAACCAGGAAGTCAAGGTGGTAGCTTGAAATCAATGAAGGACAAATCAAATCAACCAGAAAAAGAAACAAAAGAGGGCTCAGCCTTGCAGATTGCTGGACCTTCTGGAGAAATAACAGCAGGTTAATTCACAATTTTGTGGATGTTTGGCTTGGTCAGGGCAAATACTTTTTGCAGTTTATTGACAGACATCATAGTTTCACTTCTGGTCCATTTACAGATTACATAATTTCAGGAGTTTCATGAGATTTTTTTATGATGTATACCTCATGAATATTGCAGCTGCTTGCCAAATGTATAGGATGTTTTTCTGAAAGAATTTGAATATATATATATATATATATATATATATATATATATATATATATATATATATAATGAGTTAATATTTACATATTTTATATATAAATACAAGTGTACAACCAAGATCTTGTTCCAAATTGTAGCCGAGTGCTTACAATATCTGTTCTTTTTCCGTTAGTTCTTTTGGTTCTATTGTTGTTTGATTCAGTAAATAAATGATGATGTCTTTTTTATAACAGTACTCATTGATCTAAATGTTCTACAATTTACTATTTCTCATCATCTTGGATGAACCAAATATTTTGAAAATTTCACATTTGCTTGTTACTTGTATGCCTTCATTTAGTTATGGCTGATACAACACCTTTCTGAAACTTAAACTTTAATTGACTAGTATATACACCATTATAAGTTATCTTTCAGCCATTGTTCCCAATGCTTTCAGATTCCCAATTTATTTCCTAACACAGATTGGATGGTCACAGTAATGTGATTTACATTTTATTAGCATTTCTTTATATTGACAACCTAGTTTCCAATCGTGCACAGCCTGAAGTGGTTTTTTTCACATTGAATTCTGTTAAATCATTTAGGGACTAATTTTCATTTATCTAATAGGGTTCTTACTGAAAAAAAGTGCAAAAACAAATGGCTGGAGCAGGCGATGGTTTGTCCTCAATGAGAAAAGTGGAAAGGTTCAACTATGAGCTTTATATATTTTGCTATTTGCTTGATGCATCTGCAAGTTTTATATAAAAAAATTGTTCTGATTAGATCAACATTTTCTTTCTTAGCTTGGATACACTAAAAAACAGGAGGAGAAGCACTTTCGTGGGGTTATCACATTGGAGGTACTACTATTGTCTGTATAATATTCTTATTTCAATTATAAAAGCAAGCTTGTCGATATCAACATTGACAAAATTGACAGCTAGAATCCACATATGAAAGTGCAAGTTGCCTGTCAGGTTTAATTGTTTCGCTCAATGCCTCTATCATTTAATTGCATGGTACTACTGATAAAATAAACTTGAATGATGTTCTTAATTCATTTTCACTTTTTTTTTGTTTTACTAAATATCTTTAGTTGTTTAAATTTTTTTTCTTTGCTGGTAATGTCAGTCGCTTAAAATGTAAAATTAACATTTTCTACATGTAATTACATGTGTGGAAATTTTTTTGAATGATATAGGATATTGCTGTTACAAAAAACTTGAAGCAGACTAGTGCTACAGTATAAGAGTTTGGTGTTTGTACAATTACATGCTGCATTACATGTGACTAGCTTTTACAAAAATTCCTGATTATAAGTAATAACTTAAATATCCAAATAATTTGAACTTATTCGAAAGAAATTATTTGCAATGACTCCTATACACAGAGATAATTACTGGAAGAAGAAATTTGATCCTCTTCCAAGTCTGCTGACCATGGTTGAATACCCCTTAAATGATGTGAAGTGTAGATATTTAAGTCAACAATCATCACTAATGTAAATAACTAGTTTATTACAGAATTACCTGGGATGTATGCATCATCTGAGAATCATAAAATATTGGACTTTTATTTTCCTTGCAAAAAAGGTTTCTTGAACAGTATATAACCATCAATTTGGTACGAAAAGGCATATGTTATATCCAATTTTCTTAGATTAAAAAAATATTGACTAATGATCTCTGTTGCTCAAGTCATGTGTTCTGAAAGGAAGATTTCAGTTTTTTCCATGTAATTTACTACTTGTTTGTTTCTGATAAACATGAATGTAGTGCATTTCACTTCGTGCTAGATATGTGTAGGGAATCATGTTCTATTAGCCTTTAGGTTTGTACCTGTGCATGCTATTTTTGCTAATAAGTGAATATACTCTTCAGGAATGTAACGTTGAAGAGTTCTCTGAGGAGGATGAACCTCCTAAAAGTTCGAAAGACTCCAAAAAGGCAAATGGACCAGAAAAACACCCAACTCTCATCTTTAAGATAACTAGCAAGGTTGCATACAAGACTGTTTTAAAAGGTAACTATGTTGTGCTTATCCTAATTTGTGTTATTTTTGCTACTAATCATGATTTTGTTGTGTTTGCAGCCCACAGCACTGTAGTGTTAAAGGCTGAGAGCATGGCTGACAAAGTTGAATGGGTGAATAAGATACGAAATATTACTGGACATTCCAAGGGAACTCCCTCGAAGGGGGCTAGTGATTCTGAAGCTGGTCTTAGACAAAGCCATTCTGATGGTTCACTAGTAAGTCCTCCAAGGATGCAATACCTACTTTCCCAATTAGGGAGGAAGAAAGCATTTCTATAGAGAATTCAAACACCATGCAAACTGTGAAACATCTATTATCAGGAAATTCTAAACTTGCTAAATTACTGTAAGCAACCTTTTTTTTTTCTCTGTCTCTATCTATGGATGGTGAAGCTACCTTGTTTTTAAGGTTTTTGTGTTGGATGATGATATTGTTTTCAGACATGCATAACACTTCAAATCTGGCCATATCAGCATTTTAGACTTAGTTTTCTTGCATGCTGTGGGTGGAGGCTTGGTACATCGACATTTTTTATATTTTAATCATTAAAACAATGCATAGTCAAAATTGGTATATTTCTCTTTGTGTTTTCATGCGTATTTGCGCGCCTAAAAAAAAGTGTGAACCCAGTTCATATTTTCTTCCCTGCAGACATGAATTTATGTGCTTATGTGTGTGCTTATTGGCCTGTCATTTGAATGCCTTTCCTTATTGCTGATTAAACAATTGAAGTTATGCCTAGACCTAATTTTGCACTTTAAATGCTTTTGCAATACATCAGTAGTTGTGTCGAGTTTTAGAACTTAAACTAACATGCGGATATATTAGGACACAATGTCTAGAAAGCCGGCTGATCCAGAAGAAGAACTTCGATGGATGTCTCAAGAAGTTCGGGGTTATGTGGAAGCTGTCTTGAACAGCCTTGCCGCAAATGTTCCGAAGGTAACTATATTGCTTTTTTGGCCTGTTGTCCACCAGCTTAACAATTTAAAGCATTGTTTATTTTTATATTATGTTTGTGTGTGTTGAGCAGGCTGTTGTGCTTTGTCAAGTTGAGAAAGCTAAGGAAGATATGCTAAATCAGCTATATAGCTCTATAAGGTTGGTTTCTTGCCATTCTTTTAGCTTATGGTTGGCGTATATGTTCATTAATTAGATTGAAAGAATATAGTATTATTGGGGTCAATTATACCACTACTCCGTGAGCCCTGGTGCTGGTTTTAATTGGGTTCCTGAACTTCATTTTTTTGCTATTTGGCTTTCAAAACTAAACCAGTGTTGCGATTAAGTTCTACTGCTACTGCCAGCTTGTTCTCAGAATCTTTTAACGGAAAGATGTCCTGGCTGCATGGTAAGATTGACCATCCAACCTGGCATACGTTTGAGGAAGAAAAGTTGTTCAATGTATCTGTACTGCTTGGTATGTCAGGCAAGTGAAGCCTGACATGCCGCAGGGCTTGGTTCTTGAACCATATCAGTTTGGGTTGAACAACTTTTCTCATTGACATATTCACCAAGTTGGCAATTCAAGTTCTACTATGCAGCCAAGGCTGCTTCAGAAGTTACCACTTGATTGAAAGCTGAAACAGTAATTGATGTTTAGGGAGTCAACTTTTAATTAATCATAATAAGAATTGGATGTTTAACTACTTCTGGTTTGTTGTAAAAAAAGGTTGCTGTTGCCTATTTTGATGTCGAATCTATGCTTTTTTTCTAGTCTTATTATTTAGTTTTAGTTTTTCAAAAACAAGAAAATATTATTAAGTTGGCTTCACTCTAATTGCCATATTCAGCAAACAACAACAATAAGAATCATTGGTCCTTGTCATTCTGGTTTCATATGCTACCAAATGCAAGAAGTTAATCGTTATGTTTCCTGCTTCTAGTATCTTCTACAACACTATCAAGCTCATGTCACCTATTTGCCTGTTTAGGGGGTAACCTCCTAGGTTTTCTTCCTACTTGCTTGATGAGTGTGTGACTGATAAGGTAGGTTCCTATGTGTAACAACATGTTCTGCTTATTTTTTCCTTGAATTGGAGTTTGATGCCAACTCTGAATCTAGCTTACAGCTGGTTAAAAAAAAAAATCTTTGATCATGCTTTTTTACTTCTCACTTACATTATCCCTATGGGAATAAAGTTTGGAATGCTGACGATGGTAGCCAGTCTATATATGGTGGAGCTCTTTTGGAACCAATAAACTATAGACTGTTACCTGAAGGTCCATTCAACTTTTCTGTGATTTTCTCACTGTAGGTTTAATAGTTACAATCAAGATTAGACTTATGGATTCAAATATCATTATGCCCAACATACAACTGGTTTGGTGCTATTACACTGAACTGTATGCCGACTTATACCGTTCATTATGCTGAAATAACAACAATAATAAAATAATCCTACATGGCATTATTTGAATTGTATACACTGTTATTGGTCTTTTGTTTGACCGCCATTTTAAACAATAGTTGTGCTTGTACCTCTCAAATTCCACGACTTCCAGAATTTATTCATCATATATTTTATAATGGGATTGTTCTTTGTTTAGCGCTCAAAGCACAGCAAAAATTGAAGAACTAATGCAGGAGGACCAAAATGTGAAGCATAGACGAGAAAGGTTCCAAAGGCAGTCATCTCTTCTTTCAAAACTTACACGCCAGCTAAGCATCCATGACAACCGTGCAGCTGCAGCTAGCTCTTCAGATGGTAGCACTGGAACAGGTAATTTTTCATACCATCTGTTAATAACTGCTTTGCTTAGCCCAAAGTTGATACATAAAATAGTTCATTACTATGGGCCCCAGGCCTTGCTTCGTGAAGAGGTTTAGTAGCTAGCTCTTCCTAATTAATTTATTTTCTTGTAACATAGCTAACTCATTGTGTATCATGAAGATTATTGTAATCAGTATCGAAGAAAACACTGCAAAATTGATCTTTTGCTGTAATGAATTATGACCAAAGTTTAGTGTTAAATTTCATTACCTATAGAATATTGCCTAATCTGGCCGATATTTATTTATTTCCTAATACGAAATTCACTTTACACGCTGGACAGACTGAGATTGGAATGTAAATATGCTGTCTGTATCAATTGCAGAAAGTAGCCCAAGAACCAACATTTCTTCAGGGGATGATTGGAGATCAGCATTTGATGCTGCAGCAAATGGATCTGTTGATGGCTCATACACTGGGTCATCAAGATCCAGCAGCAGCAATGGGCGGCGCCATGGTAATCCAACCCAGAATGGCAATGCAAGTTCAGGCGCAAACTCTGGTAGCCGTCAGACGCCAAATAGGTTGCCACCTGCTCCACCACAAGGCGGTTCATCATCGTATAGATACTAAGTGGCTGGTGGTGTGATTGGGATTAGATATACTATCTATCATTGATGAATGCAAATTACCTATGTGCTTTGCAATTCTTTTCAGCTGATTCAAGCCACAGAAGATCAAAAACAATCTATCATGCTACCCCCATTGGCTATGGTTCCATTCCGTATGCAGAAGCCTTTTATCTATCTGAAAAATACAGGATACACCGACCACCGGATCTTCCTGGGGGAGCCTGTTTTGTCATAAGATTGGCTTTGCTGTTATTCTCCCACCTAGTTATTAGTTGTAATAATTCATTGCAGTCTCGAGGTTTTGATTGTCTGAGCTCGTGGTACAATGCATTGTATCTAAAAACATCCTTTTTTGAGAAAACTTATTATTCTTCTGTTACGTTTTTATTTGGGTTTTCTTTTATGTTTTCATTCTTCAATTACGACATCCGTGCGACATCTATTTGTCTCAAAAGTTTCGGCCTCTACTACGGTGGGATGGGCACAGCTTACGTAGTAAACTATGTACATCACCATTGTACTCTCGATCAGCATCAGGGTGTGGTCTCATCTGGAAATCTAGACTCAAATGTCACATATAACTTTGTTAGATATGGAATCCACTGTAGCTATGAGACAAACAATCTAGTATTTAATGAGCCTTTCCATTACTCGTGTATCCGTGAGGTGATAACCCAGCAAAAAGACACTGTGGACGTTTTTTCTGTAAGAATCAAAGACAGGTGCAGTCGTGTTCCGTATTTGAGGCATGTAAACGACGCACCTGGGGAGACTGGACTGAGTCTTATCTAAGCTAATAAAAGAAAACAGTTTAAGATTTTGTGCTGTACCCATCCATGTCCTCGTCGTGGCCTTGTAATGAATGAACAACGGTCGGTCTCAGCAGTAGCATACAGAAAACAAAAAAGCAATTCCTCTCATAAAATTTGTATTATTATACTATTAACTATAAATTTAGTCATAGTTGATTGGCGAAATCTGCGGAGGTTTCGCGGGTCTGCCTTCACAGATAAAGACACCGTCCTCTCGTCCTCCGCTCCTCCATTCGTTTCCACCCCATCCACCCGTTGCGACGCCACCATCACCCCTCCTACAGCTGTTTCCATCTCCTCCCTCCCGTTTCACTCTTTTCCGCTTCTTTTTATCCCCACCTCCCCCCTCTCTCCCTCTCTTCAAGAGAGGAGAGAGGGGTGGACCGCCGTCGTCGCTGATTTCATGGGCTCGGCCAACCATTCGCCGGGTTCAGACGATGCAGCGATGGCCACGGCGGACGAGATGTTCTCCAAGCGCGGCTGCTGCTGCTTCTTTGTGCCCTGGCCTAACAAGGCCTGGGAGAGGATAATGCCCCCGGCGTCGGAGCGGACCGACGGGGCCTGCCCCGCGGCGAGCCGGCGGTGGTGGTGCAGAGGATGGAAGGCTATCCTCAAGGTGCGGGAGTGGTCCGAGCTCGTGGCCGGCCCCCGGTGGAAGACCTTCATCCGCCGGTTCCGCCGCCGGCCCCGGAACGGCGGCGGAGGCAAGCCCGGCGGCAGGTTCGGGTACGACCCCATGAGCTACGCCCGCAACTTCGACGAGGGGCAGGGCAGCGACTCGGACGGCGACACCGTCCGGCGGGGTTTCTCCGCCAGGTACGCCACCCCGCCCGCGTTGGCCAAGTCGTCGATGGACTTGGGGGGCCTCAACGACGCGCCGCTCCTCGTCGGCTACGCCCACTGAGGAGGAGGAGGACGCCGATTTTGAGGTCGGAGGAAGGAGAGGAGTTTGTTTCTTGGTCGGCTGATTATTCGTTTTCGAATGCGATTTCTGTTCGTTATTTGTGTTTCGGTATTATTTATTACGTGATGATTGGAGGGGAGAAAAATAAAAGCAGCGATAGGTTTAATGGGTGTGATTTTTTTTGCTTTTCCCAAGGAACAAAGGGTCTTGTAGTTTCAATTAAAACACCACTCCTCACTACTTATTCCATGAATTTTCTTTTATTCGAGGGTCGAAATGTCTTCCCTCCTTCATGTTCTTTATTCTTTTCATGGTTTTCTAAAATAGCTCGTTTGGTTTTACATTTTAAGGAAAGATTGGACAGTTCAAATGGAGAGGAGAGGAGAGTTCAAAGTTTTGTTTAATCATAATACTTTATATGGATCGTATGAGTGTTGGGTAAATGAGAAGGTTTAATTAGATATATAGAGTTAGCAAGAAAGATAGAACACAAATTATTTATAAAATAATTAGGTGGAGCTATAATAGGTGTTAACATGTGATAGAGAGACTATGTGGGTTACTACGTAGATGATGTAGTTAGAAGAAGAGTAATAATTACAACAATATAAAGAGCGATAAGAAAACATTTAAAGAGATTTTATTAAAAATTATAAATAAAAAATTAAATATTCTTAACTTAAGTTAACGATATAAATTTTTACTGTGGTTTATGTTTTATTTGTGTTTTTTTTTTGCATAGGCATGTGGTTTGGTATAGCTAAGAGTTGAAAACTAATAACGAATATATATATCACTGATCATATCTCGTCAGGTGAGTTAACAAAGGAGAGAACGCCCCAACCAGCGATATATTTATCACTAATCATCCTCCTCCTTCGAACGTTGGCTCTCGTGAAGAGTCTTCTATTGGTCGAAGATGAGACTGATGTGGAGGAATATATTTAGACATGCCTTGTCAACTAAATAAGGTAGGGCAACAAAAGTCAGTGGGACTTTTGGAACCGTTGCTAATACTATAAAAGGCCATAAGAGATCATTTTCTTAGACTTCGTATCAAGCTTGTTGGCGGTAGGTGGACTTAAATCGATACTCGTGGTGGTCGATTGGTTTTTAAATTATACAACATTTATTGTTGCACCTCTATACTGCTCGGTAAAGAAGGCAGTCAAGTTGATGATGAAAAATGTGGTATTGTATTAGGGAGTTCCACACAAAATCATCAACAATCGAGATGTGCGTTTCTTAAGATGATTTTGGATCGAGCTATTTAAATTGTTAGGATCCAAGTTATACTTCTCCATAAGCCTCCACCCTTAAATAGATGACCAAACTGAAAGAACAAGTTCACTCCTTGAGCAATATCTTCAGTACTAAGTGAGTGCCAACCAATAAGATTAAGTGAATTTGTTGAACATAGCCCAATTCTTCTATAACTTACAACGGAGCTCCATATCCAACAAGAGCCCATTTGAGATCATTACTAGATAGCAGTCGTCAACTCCTTACACCTTGACGATCGATTATACTAGAAGTAGCTCATCAATGTAACACTTTACAAAAGAATGACATCGAAACATAGATATTCCCGAGTATACTTGGAGAAGGTGATTAAAAAGATGAAGAAGTAGGCAGATCATGAAAGGCAACCATACGAGTTTAAAGTCAACGACTTGGTGCTGGTGAAACTCCCACCAATATCATTGCAGTTCTTTAGCCATAGAGTGCACAAGGGAATAGTGTGTAAGTATGAAGGACCCTTCCCAATTATCAATAGGGTAAGCAATATCTCCTACAAGTTGCAATTGTTAGTGTGCATTAAAATTCACAATGTCTTCCACATAAGCAACTTGAAAGCCTACCACTTAGATCCACAAGATGCTTCCTGAAATGTTTCAACTTGGCTACCCCACCAATGCCTCCTACGAAAAACGAGTCAAAGTCATTTTAGTTGATTGCAAGATAAAGCTACCCAAAGGAGCAGAGCAGATCGAATACTTGGTGAAGTGGCGAAAGCTTAATTATAGGATCGTTTGTAACTTAATTTGGTGAAGTTGGGAGTCTAAAGACACCTTGTGACACGAAAAAGCAATCCGTAAAGCCTACCAGCAAGCCTCAACAAGGGTGTCAACAGTTTAATTAGGAGATCGTTTATAACTTTTGTTTGCTTGTACATATGTTTGGCAGTGTGTTTTGCCTTGTTTATGTATGTTTTTGCTTGAAAAATGTGAGCAAGAACAGTTTACAGAGCTATAGAGCAATCGCTCATCAAAATGGGCAAAACTATCCCAGAATGGCTCAATTTTTACATATCATGGCCTGTTTTTTGTAGGTTGTGGTGTTGTCATCAGCCATTTTAGTTCCCTAGCACAACTCGACACAAGGCTAGATGGGGGTTTGGGATAGTGTTGAGCATCGATTGGATTCAGAAGTTTGTACCCTAGAACCAATGTGCTCAACACCATGTGAGCAATCATTTGTGGACTTGCAATTATTCATTCTAAAGTTATTGTTTTCGCTTTCCTCTCTTTTTTCTCTTGCACACCAAATGCTTGCTAAATTACTTATAAGGCTGTCCTCTTTGCGAGACATTGAGACTTGTCCACCACTCGTTTTCTGAAATAATTAATTTGCTCTTTTACAGGTCCTTCGGGACCTAAGAAAGATTACAACTAGGCTAACCCTTTGTAGAAGGATAACGCAAGGGTGCTTCATGACTTAGGCAATTCCAACTAAGTTCGTGACAGTCCGATGAACTCCTAAGCCACTTCCTCGGCCACATCAAACTCTTTGCGGGAAGCAGCCCAGAATCAAGTTGGGTTGATTCGGACATCATCGATATCCACCACATCATAGACCAAGCCTTCTTTTTCCGAACTCTTTTGTGGCGAATGAATGCAGTGAACACAGGCTATGCAATGGCAACTAATATGAATTGGATGAAAGCCTAAAACCAAGGAAGTTGCAGCCTGTTGTATGCATACAGACAATGGAAATGAGGATGTGAGCACACAAATTATAAGATCGAGGCAGTATGTGCAATTGGTAATCATGATGTTTCTACCATTAAAGCCATACAGAAAAGTTCCAGGGGAAGGTTGACAGGAAATGATACGAGTGGTACAAAACTGCAATTGACAGATCCTACTGGGTTCTGTCCTTTCAAACACAATTATCAAAACAAAAGAGAAGAAGTTCAAACTAATACAGAATGCATTTATAGAAATTAGATCTTCTTGGGCTACAAGAGGTCACAGAATTATGACAGATAGCTGGAAGGATGTGCAGATAAACATGATAAATGACTTCCTGGTATCTGGCTCAAGAGGAACATTCTTTTTCTTTGAGTTGATACTTCTGATGAAGTAAAAGAAATGCTAACAAGACCTTTTAAGATATTGGGCAAAGTTATAGAGGCAGCAGGTGGGGGAAGGTGGCACAAATACCAAACTGATTTTGTTTTCAACATTTTCAGATCTTTTTGGTAGATGAACTGGAATTTGCTGTTCCCAAGTCAAGAATAATCTTCTGCTGGGCTTATGTGATAATCACAGAAAACACTACATGCTATAAGGCTCCTGGGAAACTGCTAGAGGAAATGAGAACAAGTTTATTCTGGACACTTTGTGCTGCTTATTCCCCTGTTAAAATTCTGGAGGATTTTACAAATTTAGAAGCGGGTCAGAGAGTGCCTTGAGAAAGGAAAGAAGATAACTAGGCACATACCAACCAAATCTGGTTGTTAAATCTTGTGGAAAAGAATTTACAGCTGCCAATGGACTTCTTAAACCATTTTTCAGAAGGTTTATGACTAATTTTCTACTTTGTTATGATGCTAGATCATCAGTCTGCTTCCAAAAAAATATTCCACTTTAGTAAGTGTAATTCATCCTGATTGGGCAGATCAGATGGGGGAAATGGAGTTCAACATTTTGGAAGAAGCAGATCTGTAAAGAAGCCTGTGAACCACCCTTCACAATAGTTGAGCAATGATATGTTGTCTATACCATCACTCTATAATGACACCTACCGAACTAAGCTTGCTGGTGATGAGCAGAAGTATGGGCCATTTTGCAGTGTTTATGGATGATTATTCACATGAATTACTTTCTGAATCCATCATACTGCTACTGTCCACTTACGATGCTTGTGTTATACTTGTTTTGTTTACATTTGGTACATTCCAGAGGTCCTTCATGGCTTGAATGAATGCGTAACCTGACTGGAACTAGATAATGGAAAATGATTTATTTCTGCTGCACAGGTAATTGATTTGTGGATATTGGTCAACCAGCCTTGCAAGATGATGAGGTAACTCATGGTTCTTTCTTTCTTGCTATTTCTTCTGTTGTCACCATTATCCACCATTTGAATTTGTTGCTTAATTCTGGATAAAGATACTCTCTATAACGATATGGAGCAAGCAGTGGCACAAGCGAGATCAACAAGTTTGAGATCTTCAATGGAGAGTCAAAGAAGGTCTACACAGATGTTGCATTACCTGAAATGTGCTGCAACCGATGAAGATGACGCTGGTTTTTATTTTCTTCATGTTAATTTGGAAATGAGATTTTGATGAACTCTAATTGGCCATTACTGACTGAATCTTACTGCTATGGATTATTGTTTAGTGTGAGTAATAATGTAGATCATCTGCTAACCATTAGCTCGATGTAATTCTATCAGATTAGAACTTTTTAGAAGAAATACTCAGTTTTCTTTTCCTCCATGTCGGTCTTGCTCCTGATGTCTGTGTTTTGGATGATTAATAATACAAGGTTGCTCCAGGGAAATAGAAGGTTAAACACTTAAAATACACTCTGAAGTTTCTGATACGAGAAAACTGGAGGGTAGGATTTTGAATGATGAAGGCTTCTAAAAGGTAGTGCTCTGCTGCTTAGCAACACATATCACTAATTTCTGAGACTTAAATCAGATTTTTGTACCAAGAAAAAAAAGGAAAAAAAATTAAAGAAATGAGCTGGTAAAGAGCTGCAGGTTGTCCATAAATTAGATGCTTTCAGGTTTCATACCACTTCTGGTCCCAGTTTTCCACACTTTTATAACCAAGTACATCCATTTAAAAAAAGGGAAAACAAATCAAGCTAAAGAACTGTCCTATTCAAGTCCATAGGGTATGTTTTAATCTGAACTGTAGAAGAAATTTTGATCTCCAGAGTCTTTACCTCTGGAACTGACCATAGGATAATCATGTGTCACGGATTCTATAGCATGATGCTGAAATTTTGGCACTTCACAATCTTGTGACATGAGAACTGTGGCAAGGTCTTGTAGCACTGCTCTTTCTCCCATCTCCTTGTTTTCTTCTCTCAATGTCATAATCCTTTCATGGCCTCTTATTAGCTTTACTCTTTCTTACTTGTAGACTGAAGGTGATGTATTGTCAGTGCATTTCTTCTCTCAGGATACTTCGATAACATCATATACTTGGAGGATAGAAGCTGCTGCAACAAGTCAGCTTTATGCACTCATCAACAGAAATGCACATGCACCTCGTTTTCAGCCAAATGGGCTCACTCTATATAGTAGCAGCTTGGTTGGCCTCTTGCTCTGTCTCTATTGTCAATAATCTAATGGTCCCCATGGTTGTTGCTCAGCTATATTTTACTGCACTTAACAATTTCATGTCCTTTGCTGCTGCAGTTGCAATGAAGCTCATAATTTAGCACCTCCTCCTGGCTGACGAACTTTGAACAACCTATCCTGTACTTTCATGGATGCTGGAAAATATTGTGTAAGCAAACTGAAAGTTTGGTGGCTGAATGAATCACAAAGAAGTAGGTACATGTCTTGATGACCTTCTGCTGCTCTGTCCATAGCCTGAAGTGATGTTGCTAATAACAGCCCCTTTTTTTTATCTCAGTGTGCAATGAACTGCATCCTGAAATCATATCCTTTTTCTGCCGCTGACAGTTTCTTGCTGCAGGGTCTGTGGTTGGTTGTAGCCATTAATGATTCCAGTATAATCTGTAGCTGGTGTCCTCTGTAATAACTATTCAAGCTCAGTTTGATCCACAACCATAAAGAGTGCCACCTAATGCTCAACAGCCAGCAACTGTGAAATGAACTCTATCTGCTTCCAGTAATCATTTTCAGAATCTCTCTGCCCATAAATTGTGAAATGGATGGACAAAGTAAAGAAAGCCTGAAACTGTGAAGAGAGACCAAGTCAAAAAAACTATGGTAAGCCAACTTCACTAATGCATATATTTTTGTATACAAGTTGCATTTGCATAATTCGACATCATAATTTGTAAAAAATATGTTGCAAGATTAGATTAAAAGGGTAAAAAAATATGAATACATTTTGGATGACTAATTTTCACTAGTTAGATGAAGAATGCGCATATCGCGTTGTGATATCAATAGCTTATTGTTTCTTAAAGAACTATCTGGTTTCCAAGTTTAAATTGGACTGCTAGAAGGTCTGAGTAGAAAATAAATTTGTAATTGTAAAATTGCAGTGATCAGAAAACAAAGAAATGGTTTTTTTTTTTTCTATGATTTTGGTAATAGATAGTATAATCATCATATCTCATTACTTGTGTGCCATTACAGCATGAGATAACACCACTTACATCAACATCAAGATCTTCCTCCATATAAACTACATAATCTGGGCCAGCAAGTCAACAATGGCTTACTTGTCACGCACCATATACTAATATGGGAAGTTTAAAGATTGGAAGCAATCCTTTTCTCTTCTTCTCTAAAGATGCTCACATCATCTATTTTGGCTCTTTTATCTCCAAGCTGGAGAACAAGATCATGGGAATCCATCATGCTGGGCCATCACTGTCTTCATTGCTTTGGACGGCAAAATATTGTGTTGTTATGCCTGTTTGGAATCCACTATGTGATAAAGCCATGTTTAGAGAGGGCATGATTTGTGGCACCCAGAAGACTTTGGTATTGCTTACTTTTAGATGTTGCAATTGGTACATCCAAGGGACAAAAAGACCCACACCATCTTAATCCATAACATACTGGTGGTTGACCATTATTCTTCACTGAAATATTATCCATGATGGCATAGAGTAAAGAAGTTCCAATTGTGAACATATCTTTACTACAGAATGATTGCATTCCAAAGTTGAGATATGATTTTTCTTTTCTTCTTTCTCAGGGCCCTGAAAGGTAAAGGTGGAACAATTAAATAAGCATGACACTGTGCTGCCCCAGGAACTGCTGCACCAGAGCAAGCTCATTGAAACTTCTTGAGAGGGATAAAACCACACACTTCATGCTCTAATCCTCTATTGTTGTGTTTGCTTAAATACTTGCACAGTATGACAACTTTAGCTCATGTAGGTGCAAACTGCTCTTTTGTTATTCTACACTGCAGTCTCTTGAATTCCATGCATGCAAATACATCTCTTCAGGTACATCTTCCTAAGAAAGAAACCCCATCCTCTCTGGCTGACCTAAGAATGATGTGTGTTGACATGATGTATCTCTGTTAGCTTGGTCCTTGTTAGAAGCCATACTTCTGTAGGTAAACTGTAGTGGTAGCCATACCTCTCTCTCTCTCTCTCTCTCTCTCTCTCCCTCTCTATAATTGAGGAAGGAAACAGAGTTTGTTGACTCATGAGACTTGCAGTTGTCCCAACAAATCATTCAAAAGATGGATTACTAAGCATACATTTAAGGATTCATCTTCCATATGATTTGGTCTCTCATGATTCATGTCCAGCACCACCACTCAGAGATTTCTGCATGGATGTTCATGATTTTTTTTTTACTTGTTATTGAAAATCAAGCATCTGAATCAAATTCCTTGAACTTAGTTGGAGAATTCTAAATGCTCTTTGTCATCAACACTGCATACAAATTGTTCCATAGCAATCCTGCATGAAAGCCACACTCAACCTACTTGACCTGTTCATCAGCTCTACATTTCAAGTTCATATGCAAGATTAGGTGAGACTAATGGCTCGTTCTGCTGCTAATCAACTCCCATCTACCCCACCCCAGCTGAATAAAATACCCATCCGACCAACCAACATCAACACCTTCTCCATCCCCCACTCTTCTTCTCCTTTGGGGATTAATTAGCCAGTTCATGACCACTCTTGGCACTTCAAACAATTCATTCCATCAAACAGATGGCAAGCGTGGAACATATGGGTTGGGTACAAAGAACTCAAAAGGAGTAGCTGACATTTCAAGATACATTGCTGTCATATGCTGGTACTACTTCTCAATCCTTCACCATCCTCCTCTCCTCTCCTCTCCCTTTGTTAGCTCCACCCTTCAATTCCCCCAGAAAAACACAAAAATAACATATAATATGAAAACGAATCCAAATCAAAAGTCAAATGCTAGCATTAAAACCTTGGCAATTATAATTAGATACTCGAAGGATCCAATTTAAATCATAATCAAATCCCTTCTTAAATCAGACACTAATTTCTTCTTAATTAAATTATAACGAGATATTGATGGGAAATTATAATGGTAGAGCGTGATATCGAGTGGGGATTACGCAAGAGATCTTCGAATTAAATGAAAATGATCCATCTATTTTGAATTTTTCTGATTTTTTTTCTCGAGATGTGTGTTGTGCAATTATTAATAACATGCATGCACGCCATGCCCTCTCTCATAACAATCAGTGTGGGAAATTAATTGCGTGCTCTTTCAGGCTATCTTATTTGAGTTTTTCTTTTATTTTTTTTAATATTTAGTTCGATAATTTTACCACAAATTGATAGGGATGAAAATAAGTAGGAAAATTAAGGTGGAGCCATCTAATATTGTTTTGATTTATCAATAATGACAACGAATTAAAATTAAAATTTGCCATCTCTCTTATATTGAAGAATTAGAGTTTAAATCCCATTTATGCATTATATATATATATATAGCATTTTCCATGCTATTTATTTTTCTCAAGGCTTCCAATGACTCAATAAAAAAAAGAACATGATATTAAAAAATAACAGAAAAAAGGAAAATGCAATAATTTTCTAAATTGATTAATTTTAAAAGTTCGAAAAATAATTTTTAATCTTGTTTATGTTTAAAGCTACTATAAAAAACATAATATTAGAAAACATTAAGATGATGATTTTACTCTTTAATATATCATGCAACACTACTAAATGAGGGTGGAGAAAGAGAAAGAGAAGGTGAAGGTCACGTGACACCCTATGATGGGGCGAATATAACGATATAAAATGATAGAAGAAAGGATATTTATATAATTATAAAAATTAAAGGTACTATCAATATATATATATATATATATATATATATAAAGAGAGAGAGAGAGAGAGAGGGGTATATATGGAAAAACAAAAATAGAATCTTTTTCAGAAAAATCGTCTGTATATGAATTCCAAAAAATAAAAATAAAAATAAAGGATGACAATTCCATGTCACCTCTTCTGCCAACTCTTTTACTGCAACCAGAAGCATCGCCTCCTCCTCCTCTTCCTCCTCCCCAGTCTCCTCTCCACCTCTTCCTCCTCCTCCACTTCCATTTGCTACCTACCGTTGACAACTCCATCTCTCCCTCTCCCTCTCCCACCTCCTTCCTCCTCCTCCTCTTCCTCCTCCTCTCTCTCTCTCTCGCTCATGTGTACCATTCCCCTTTCCTACTACAAATCCAAGGCGCTACCTTTGTTCCTGTGCAGCTTCTCCTAGAGCTAGATTCAGGGCTAGGCTTTCAGAGGAGGAGCTTCTGTAGCCTTCCAAAACTCTATTCCGGCTTAGATCTGAGGCGCCGCTTCTTTCCGACAGCTCTGTGAATCGTTTCTTGAAGCCTCTCTGTCTCCCGGATCTGATTCCCTGAGGCAAATGGTGCCGTAGCTTTCGACATCTCTGGTGGCGCAGCTTCGCTCCGTCGGCTCGCTTCTTGGCTGAACCTTGCGGAACGGGGGACGGAAGGGCCGAAAGATTGGATCTTGGTGGAGATCTGGAGATACAAGGTATGTTTGAGAGTCGATGGACCCAGATTTGTCGTGCCCTGGCTTGATTTCGTGGAAAAAAAATTATTGCATGTGGCGTATGGGATAAAACCATGTTCTTTTCTTCTTCTGGGTGTTAATTTGTTATTGTGGTGCGAGAAATCTAGATTTGGAGTGCCTGTTTGGTGTTTCTGTTTCCTTACTGATGATGCTCTTGGAAGCAGTTAGTAGTTCTTTATTGAGTTGAACTTGCTGGTAAACTTGATGCAGGAGTTGGTTAAGGTGGAGTGGTTTCTCCACCTGTGATTTTATAAGACTCTACAAGACTGAAAAATGGGAGAATGTTAATATGTACATTGAATTAAGTAGGGAATATTTCTTCTCGCTTTTCTTAATTCTGAATTTAACAGTATGGAATACTTGCAGATTCTGGTAGGTCCATTTTGACCAAGTTAAAATGTTCTGGAAGTTGATTGTGCACTCAATTGTTGTGTACTTCTTTTTAGTATAGGATAAAAGAATAAGAGCTCACATTTTAAGAGTGATCTGTTATTTCAGCTGGGAGTTATGTGTATGTGTGTCTGTGTGTGTTTTGTGCTTGCTAATTTTTGTTTCCTTCTTTATATGCTTGTCTCCACTTTTGTGTCTTTGCTTGTCACCCTCTCTTATAAGAGGGTCGGTACGATTATGGATATCTTCTGAGCATTTGCCATGCTATGACTGTAATGCTTGCCTTAAAAGTTCATATCTCGTGGAAATAAATGATAGTCTTCTCATCCCTATTTTAGGCCCTGTTGTGATAGGTAGCCTATGTTTTGTTTTTTCTTGAGTTCCTGAATATTTTCTACTGAATAGATAGCTTAAGCGTGTGATTTTTTTTTTTTAGTATTCATATGTTCTCCTTCAGTTTGTGCAACTTGAATCCATGAGAACTGTCATGGTTTGTACTGGGTTTATAGGATACTACACAGACCATGTTGGAAGTCTCCTAGTTATGATGCTGTAGGATGCTTCTGTGATCACTTTCATGATGTAGTTCCTTCTTTCTTATTACTATTCAATTGGAATTAGTGTATCATAATTTTTTTATGGTTTGGATGAAATATTTTCAGTGGTTATAAACAGTTGTACTTCTATAGCTGCCTTGAAAGGACATTTGCATAAGTATAAACCCCGCATTTTTTATCATTTATTTCAAATAATTATCTGAAGTGGTTGGAGTTTTACGCTTCATATTGGATTTTTTTCTCTTGCAGGAGCTTTGCTATCAGAAATATGTCATCTCTGAAGGAACATTTATATGATAAAACATTTCTTTTTGGCCTCAAGTTGTGGGTTGTAATTGGGATAATTGTTGGGGTCTCCATATTGGGTGTTCTTTCCATTCTAGTTATATGCCTTAATGCTAGGAGTCAAAGAAGGTCAAGGAGGGCTTCCAACAATCTTCCAGTTAGCCAAATACCACCGGTCTCAAAGGAAATTAAAGAAGTTAGGGTTGAACAAGTCTCAGCTAATGATTTTGTTGCACGTGATGGTATTCTGCTTACAGTTCATGATAAATCCAATGAAAAAGAAACGGACAAGGTTATGGTCCATTTGGGCTTGGGCAAATCAAGGCATGCTGATGAGAACAGTCATTCAGGCTCATTTCATTATATAGATAAAGATGGTAGTTGCCATTCTGGTGATGAAGGAAGTTCAGGGACAGTTGCTGTACATAGACAATCTTCTTACCGTATAACTGCTCCGTCACCTTTGACAGGCCTCCCAGAGTTTTCTTACCTTGGCTGGGGTCACTGGTTTACCTTGAGGGACTTGGAAATTGCAACCAATCGTTTTTCAAAAGATAATGTACTTGGGGAGGGTGGTTATGGTGTTGTTTATCGAGGACAACTCATCAATGGTACTCCAGTAGCAGTTAAAAAGCTTCTTAAT
This sequence comes from Musa acuminata AAA Group, assembly GCF_036884655.1. Lineage (NCBI taxonomy): Eukaryota > Viridiplantae > Streptophyta > Magnoliopsida > Zingiberales > Musaceae > Musa > Musa acuminata. The sequence continues at coordinate 4,257,492 of NC_088333.1, forward strand.
AATCTGTACGCCTTCTTTGCATAATATTCTTTAAATTTGTAACATGTTTTTTTCATTTTTGATATTATGTTACCGCTTGAAATTTACCTCTTGGGTGTTTGATGACAGAGGACAAGCAGAGAAAGAATTCAGAGTTGAAGTTGAGGCCATTGGTCATGTCCGCCACAAGAATCTAGTACGCCTTCTTGGATACTGTGTGGAGGGTACTCAGAGGTACATTTCTGTTAAAACCCTTTATTCTATGGTCTCTACTGTGTTCTACGTGCTGGATGTTACATATGTGGTTCACTTCTGTCGGTTCCAAGTACAAGCCGCCACTTTTCATATTAAATGTCAATATTTTGTAACTAAATTACCCAATTTTAGACAATGCTAGAGTCTGGAATTGGATGTTAAAACTTGCTAAAACTTTTCAAGAATGATCATCCTAACTTGTCGTTTTGGTTGTATTTCTCAACAACTCAGGATGCTAGTTTATGAGTATGTGAATAATGGAAATCTAGAACAATGGCTTCATGGAGCTATGCGTCAGCGGGGTTCTCTTACTTGGGAGGCTCGCATAAAGATTCTTTTGGGCACTGCTAAGGCGTGAGTTCTTTTCTTTCTTTTTTCCTTTTATTGCTACTGTGTTATTGCTACCGTGTTCTTTCACTTTTAAGTAATATTTCATAGTTCTAGTAAGGATGACTCATGGCCTTGTTTTTTTTTATTTCTTTTCTTTCCGGGAATGAGTTTAATACGCCGGATAACTTTAGAGTCCTAAATCTACTTCCTTATTGCATCATATTGGGCTTGACTTTTATTTAAGCTTTGTTTTTAGTTTTTGAGCATTAGAACCTTCTGGTTGTCTTAACTATGTTTTTTGGCATAATATGAAATGTCATTTCTTGCATTTCTAATCTAGTCAGAGTTTACATGTTTGTGACAGTCTTGCTTATTTACACGAGGCCATTGAACCAAAAGTGGTGCACCGAGATATCAAATCCAGTAATATATTGATTGATGATGAATTCAATGCTAAAATATCTGATTTTGGTTTGGCCAAGCTTCTAGGAGCTGGTAAAAGTCATATCACTACTCGGGTTATGGGAACCTTTGGGTAAGTATTCTTCACCGTTAAAGCCACCAAATTATTCATTTTCATGGCTTAGCCTTATGGATTCTCCTATTTGCAGTTATGTGGCGCCAGAATATGCAAACACCGGACTGCTAAATGAAAAGAGTGATGTATACAGTTTCGGTGTTGTTCTTCTAGAAGCAATTACAGGGAGAGATCCTGTAGATTATGGGCGCCCCGCAAATGAGGTATTTATGGGCGACTGGTCATTTCAATCATGTTTAGTCATTACGAACAAGTTAAGATGGGTTAACTCCACGTGTTCTGCAGACTGCTGATAGTTTACTCATTGATCATTTCAGTTATCTGCATTCTTTGGGCTCTATCAATCTGATTTGCCTACCTAATTGCTTCAATTTTAATGTCTGGATGTGACAGCTATTTCACTTAATCAGTAATAGTCATTGAATTCTTTTTGTATTTATCAAACTTTCCTTTGTCACTTCTATTTAAAATCAGTTGTGCTAGACGTGTTTTTATAATTTTTTTTCGCAAAAATTGTTCATCTTTTCTACACTTGCTGGTCTTGTTTAAATTTGACTGATATTATGTCTAATTTTTTGACTATTTTCTAAGAAGATGAATGGATAGGTTGAACTATCATTAGACCCTATTGAACAAGGGATACGTGAATTGATTTTTAGCCTTCTGTAATATGACCAAGTTCTTCCAGTGCACTGATTCATAATATGGAAGTTCAAGCTTTTCCTACGATATCCTCCTTTAGTTGTGCACCCAAATTTAAGACCCATAGCAAAAGTATCATGCTCATACTTTTATGCTTGCATTGGATCTCAAGGAGATTTTCTGATGGATAAGGTGTAGTGTGTGCAATTAAAGAGGTCAAGAGTTCAAATCGTGTAGCGTCGTATACACATATTATGTAATGTTTGATTGGAAGAAACCACATTTAAAAAAATGTGCATTGGTAACGCAAACATTTATACATGGCATTATTTTCACTGTGCACTTTTCACTTCAAGTTATGCTTATTGTTATTGCAGGTAAATCTAGTTGACTGGCTCAAAATGATGGTTGGGAGTAGGCGTTCAGAAGAAGTAGTGGATCCAAGTATAGAGACAAGACCATCTACAAGAGCACTTAAACGTGCCCTTTTGACAGCTTTGAGGTGTGTTGATCCTGATTCGGAGAAAAGACCTAAGATGGGTCAGGTTGTCCGAATGCTGGATTCTGATGAGCCAATACCTCGTGAGGTATGATTATGTCGGCTTTATGTTTGATTTAGTTTTTACCATTTGCGAAGCAAAATCGTGGCTTTTAGTGTAATTATCTATGCAATGTGATAAAATAAGTGGAAATGTAAACCTCTTGCCACAAGGTTTGTGTGACTAAGCACATTTTCAGAAGAATGACCTTTGTATATTGTAAATATCGTTTTACTGAAAGAGAATTTAACAGCACTCTTTGATTAAGGTCTGATGGTTTGAGACCCGATTGTGATTATATTTTTGGACCTCTCATTCTTAAAAGGCATTAAAGTAGTTTCAAAACGGAAAAAGCAAAACTAAGACCATGGCAGTTTTGTTGAAAGGAGACAAATGCTGTATTGTGCATTTCCATGCATCAAAGATATTACAGGACAATGCCATAGTATTCCTGTGTATAATCTACAGGTTCTCATGGTTGTTTACAACAAGTACATTTGAGTAAGGCTGTTAACACATGTTGCTTTCTGACTACATTTTAAACAGCTCAAATTAGGCATGATGTTAAAAAGATTAACATGCTACGTTTTGGTGCTTGAATCTTGTAGTGTGCCTATTACGTAGTTGGTTGGTGCTATATCCAGTGGTGGTAGTGCGGGACTCTGGTCTCCGGTAGTATACAATGATGATGTATGGTTGCATGATCAAGATGCACAATGATCTGTAGGGATGTTGGCATGAATTTTAATCGATTAGAAATGCATTTGCTTTATGTTAGTTATGAAACTTTTGTTATGACATGGAACCATTTTAGTTAAACGCACTTGGGAATCTGCAGAATCGGAGACATCGACGCAACCGTGCTGGAAGCATAGATATGGATTCCCAGAGGGAGAGTTCTGACACAGATAAAAGTGACAACCCAGACTCCAAATACAGCAGCAGAAGGAACAGATCATCTTCAACCAATTGAGATTCTGTAATCTCGGAAAAGATTATCTCTGCCTGATTGCTTACATTCTTTTCACCAGCTGCTTCCCCAGACTGCAACAACTAATCATTTCTACCACTCTGTCAACAACGCCTCGAATTCAGATCAAGGCAGCTGTATTATCCATGTATTTTCACCTTATTTCATATTTTGTTGAAGGGAAGATTGTATTGTTGTATGTATGATGCTTCACAAGTACTTTAAACAGTATGTGTACAGGGTTTTAGCTTCTCGAGGGATGTGTGACCTTTTCCTGAAAAAGGGAAATGTTTCTTTGAATTGATTGCTTTGAAGAGAACTAATACCTCCTGTTTCATTTCAGGTTGTAGAAGTTTGTTTCTCACAGAGCAATTATCCAAAAATACTAGAAAACTGTGATTTTTCTTAAGTTCAGCATTCCAGTTGCCTAAATTTACTACATGATGATGCAAAAGAGCAATGTGATTAATGTCAATTATGATCTCCAGTATGTAATTTCGAATAGTACTGTTCAATACGGGCAATAAGTATCGGTCCGATGGCTATCGATACGCGGATCGTTCGTTACCGAACAGAATATGCTACAGTGTTATGGTAAGAGAAAGAAATATTTAAAATCGTTTGATAACAGTGATACAGCTTCAACGATCAATTGCTCTTTCTCATAATATTTAAATCTCTTTTTCTCTCCTATTTCATTTCATTATATTTTTCATATTCGCTTTTTTTCTCACATTTGTGATCTTCTAAATTTTACAAAACAATGATTTGTGAATTGAATCAAAACTAATTTGGAAAGATCGAGGAAGAACTTTCTAATCTTATCTTATGTTTACATAAGGATATTCGTAATGGACTGAAATACGAACCTTGCACAAGATATTCTTCAAAGTCCGAAAAAGATATGTTATACTATTCTTACCTAATTTACATTAATTTTGTTAAACTTTTGCTATTACTATATTTATTTCTAATTTAAAAATCCTATCCTAATTTTTTTTTATTTTCAGGTATTTTCGAATGATTTTATACCTAAATTAGGTGTACCACTCAATACGCCCTAATGTACCGTTCCGTACATGGTATCATACCGTACCGAGTCAATCTCGAAACATCGATAGGGTATAGGTATTATATACCTTGCTTTAGACTCCATTTTATACTGCACATCAGACATATGTTGTACCTCAATGGAATCATCTTATTCTTGTTCATGAAACCTTTAGGCACATCTGTGACACATTATGCAATTAAGTATTTTTCTGAAATTTCAACAGTAATATCATGGATTCACCTCATGATGTACTGCGTAGCATTCGAGGTCTGTGGCTTTTGATGTCTAAAATGAAGTTGCATAAATGTTGAACATGATATATGATATTTGATTTAAACAATAACGATGTTGGGGACAACAAAAGTTCAAATGTTATTCACTTATTTGTCTCGACAACAATTTACCCATTCAAAATCTTGAAAGTTTCAGATGATTTAATCGGACCAGTAAAGTCCCGACGATGGTTTGTCTTTAGCCCTATTTGTTTAAATATGAATCCTTCCGAAGTTTGGAATTATAGTATATTATAATATAATGAAATTATGTTATAATATTTTTATTTAATATTATTAAATTTTAAAATATTATATCATAGTCCAAAAAAACCTGTGAAAAAATGAATTGATTAGTTCAAAAACGAATAGCAGACAACTCTTAACATGTTGTTGTGAAGACGAAAGCTTTACGAATAATTCAATAAACATTTAGCGTGAAAAAAAAAAAAGAATTGAAAGAGAAAATAAGTACTTTACGAGGTAAAGTAACAATCGTAAATCCTCAAAGGAGATTGCTTATCAAATATCGATGGAAAGTTCTCGTATGCTGTGCATGCAATTTTATCATTTTCTTTTTGGTGATGAACAATGGGTTTGATCGCATGAGTTTACCACCAACCCAGCCGATATCTTCTCAAATATATGAGATGAGATTTCAAAATCTCAATACTTGTAATAAATGAGTCGTATGGCTTTTCGTTATCCCTACTGAAAATTCCAAATCTGATGACTCCTAGGCACAGTAACTTAACCCAAGTGAATTGCTTGGCTTGGCCATGGTTATAACCGATGATTCCAATCCTACGGTAAATGAAATCAAAATCCAATTTGTTCCGAGCGATTTTGATTTTCCGATTTCTATCCCATCATTTTTTTTTTAATTCTTATTTTGTATTTTTCCCATTAACATATAATTTTTATTTTCATTTTCATTTTTCAGTCGATTTAACATCTAATATTTAATATTGTATTCATGGAATAGAGTATGAATTTAATTTCATTCATTCATGAATTTTTATTTTTCAGTCGATTTAATATTTAATATTTATAACATTTTTCAGTGGGTTGCGGTTCTTTGGACGGCGCGGTCAGACTGACGACTATTCATGAAATAGAGTAGAGAAGAATATAAACAATCGAAGAATGAAAGACTTCAGTTTTGAAATAGGAGTCAACTAATTCCAATAGTCGAGTCGTCTAAACGTAACAAATCTCGACCCAATTGCATCACCAAAATTCCTTCTTCAATTAATAAAATAAGAGTAGCCGTTGACTTTGAATAGTGATCACGTGCATTGCACGTTGTAACCATCCAAACCCCTGTGTACGAGCAGGTAATCCCCGTCATAACAGGATTCAGAATTCAAGTAAAAGCTTTTGTATTCTATAAATCATAGCTAAGAAAATGAAGTGACACCAACCGAGTCATAGATACGACGACCACTCTCGTTTCCTTATTCTCATCATACTTCCTTCTCTTCGGAACTAGGATTACTAACCTACTCTCTTCCAACACACACACACACCATATGCATGACAAGCAACACATGTATCTACGAGCGTCAACCAAAAGTTCTGATTGATGATCTTCAAAACAAGTAGTAGACTTGATCCTTACCAGTATCAGTAATCCAACTAGTCATAGCAGGAGAAAAAACGTTGGGTAAAGCTCTAATGCAAAAAATTACAAAACAAGGAAACACAACCGAGTCATTTAATCTAAAGGCCTATTGCTGTACAAAATTCAGCATCAAAAAGTTCACACATATTGGAGAAACAGTAATTAACAGTAGAAGTGACTAAGGGCCACAACAGGCTTTCCCACGAAAACGAATACGCCTTACCTCGACGAGATATTTGAAGTGGCAACAAGTAGCAGAACCAAAATCAAGTCGCCGGTGATCCATGCAATCTCATTGTAAGACAGCCTTCTCCAGCTTCATGGCACTCCCAACCATGTCAAAAGACTAGGCGCCAAACCAAAACCAACCATATAAAGCATCCAGGGAAAGAACAACCAACTGGATGCTTGGTGCCTATGAACTCTGATTCACATGTCACTTACCAAGCCTTCAGCATGCTGCTCACAAGAATAGGATCGACTAAGACTGGATATCACTCAAAACACCTGGAGTTTATCGCTTTAAAATATTGCTTACAGACAAGCATATAGGTGGAAAATTTTGGAGCACATTAAAGTGGTTATAAACCCACTATGCAGCCATCACACGTTTCACTCTTCACCAACAAGAGCAGTTGCACCAGTATTCTGCTTGAAGAAGTGACTACGGTTTCTTGTTTGACTCTGAACTTGTTCCCTGTACCTTTGTTTGGAAACACGATGAACCAGTGCTCCTTGATCAACACTGAAGTTTGACTGGCATAAATCACTTGGCTCACTAGAAGAACCAATTGGCTTATATTCAAGATGTGCATTGTTCTTTGGCCTTTCTTCATTTATCTGAGCATTTAATTTTCCAGTAACTTGTGCCAAGTCCTTACCCTTATATATTGCTTCCTGCACTCTGTTAAAATGCCCATTGTGGTGTCCACGTTGGTGCGGAGGAGATACCTTACTTTCATGCTGAGCATTTCTATTTCCTGGAGGTACATCATTATCTGCAGCCATCACCACGTGAGAACCATCATCACGTGAAGGATCAGTTTTGGAGCCTGGAGAAGTGAATTTCTCAGTCGTACCATTATGACAAGAAATTCTTTGTCCACCATTGTCCCTATTTTCCTGCTTTTGATTTCGAAAATAAGGCCGAGATTTTGGTTTCCAGTGACCATGAGCTCTGATATGCTCACCACCTATATTCTTACCATCACCTGCCATAGAAGTTCTTCCATCAGTGTCATTTAGATCTGAGATGGGAGTATTGACACCACTTCTATCATCTGTTTCACTCGGCAAATGGCCATGATCAAGAGCAACATAATTGCTTCCTGCAACTCTGTGAACTTGCTGATGTCTTTCCCTGCTTTTCTTTCCTTGGTCCTTAGTCACAACAGGAAGGACAACTGAATCTTTTAAGACAGAATTCCTGCTACTCTCCGGTCCAAATTGTTCTGGTAATTGAAGATGCTGATCAGAAGGCTTGTCAAAAAGCTTAGTAGCATCAGAAGAGTTTAAGCTTTCATTCAAACTCTGTAAAGGTAAAGTTGATTCAGTTGAACTTCTCTGACGCCAAGAGGCATGTGCCATCCCTTGTTTGGTACGTCTATTCTCTCTGTTCTTTTTATCAGCAATGATGTCTGTTCTCCTACCTGATGACCCATCCGATTTACTCATCCCAGCACCTTTAGAATCTAAGCAAGGCTTCTCAGGCATGTCACCTGACTGATTAACATCAGATGAAGATTTTTGTGTGTTTTCTTGCTGCAATAGTTCTTTGGCTACTGGTCTAGGAACATATCGATCCATTTCAGCCCTCTTTGTTCTTGCACCATTCATATCATGCTCATTCCTTTCTGAAGACTGATGGTCACTTCCTATAATACCACTCTGGCTGCTTTCCTCATATTCTTCATTCTTGTTTCGAGGCTTTATAGGTGCCCAGATGACAGTCTCACTTCCATGGACCTTATCCATAGGCCTATGAACTTGCTGGTTTCTTGCTGGTCTTCTGGGAGCATGAGGCTTCCAGTGGTTGCTCATCCTACCATGAGCTTTAATAATTTTAGAACACACTTGGTGAGAATGTATACCATCCTTGGAGTCTTGACTTTCAGCATTTCCAGCAGCAACTTGGGCAGGAACTAATAAAGTTTCTGCAACCAATGCTGGGGAATGAGACTGGGAACTTTCACATAAATGTTCTTCAACATTTTCATCAGAATGTGCATAAGAAATTAAACTAGAGCTCATCGAGATGTCATCCTTGTTCTTATTCCTTGGGTTTCTACTGCTTTTCTTCTTATACTGAAGATAAGGATCCTCATTGTTCAGCAACTTATCATTAATTGGTGCAGGTGTATTACCCTCAGAAGAATTTTCTGAGCTTCTCTCAAGCACAACCTCATCTAGATACTCCGAGTCCATATTTTCCGCCATGATTGGCTTCTTATCTGAACTTTTCTCCAGTGGGACTTTCTGCCTTCGTCTGTAGCCCATCTGCTTGTGCTTAGACACACCACCAACATGAGACTCTGTACTAAAATTTTTGTTTCTAACATCTGTAGTCTTTGTCTCATGCTGCAGATCCAGTGGCGGCCCATGAAAAATTGCAGAATCTTGGGAAACTTCTCTTGGGGTACTTGAAGCAGAATTCAAGTGCAAAGAAACAAATGTTCCATGTTTTTTGTTCCCACTATCAGTTGCCAGTACCAATGTCTCAGTATTCCCCACAATATCACCCGGAGGGTCACTAGTTACAACAATAGTTTGAGAAGCAATATCAACTCCAGAATCTTCTTGATGCTGCACATTACCTTTTCGTGATAAGGAATTCAATTTTTGTTTCATGTTTTGTGCCACTAAGCATATGTTCGGTTCTTCTAAATTTGCAAGACCTTTTGCCTTTTGTTCCCTCGTCCTTTCTTCCTCCTTTTGCATCTGTTTTGCGCATTGAACAGCTATCTCCTTCACTTTAGCATGCTAAAAGAAAAAAAAAATCCAAAAAATGACTATATCATTGACCCAAACAATTAAGACCACAAAGAAACAAAAAATAATTGAAAGAGGAAGACACGTCTTTTCCATTTTCATCCAGATTTAACCAAACTGTCATCATAGATAACATTATTCTATGCAGCATTTAAAATTTATTATATAACAAATGCTATGTGATGTCCTTTTTATTTAAATGCGCTTAAGCTACAATAGATTTCTTTTGCAAAAATCATGCAATAAATACATTACGAACAAGCCAGACATGAACATACAAACTGCAAGTCGCCAGTGGAATCAAACTAGTCAACTTACTGAAAACAAGATGTATTTTCGCTTGTCCGGAAAACATGCACAAAGTATCCATGACTCTATCTAACCAGAAACTGCAGTTCAGATTGTTGTTTCGTTTTAACCACCTTTTCTTTCCTATATCAGGTAAAACTTGTTATGAAAATGCTCAAATAAACAACAGTGTTTTAAAAAAAATGATAAAGCTTCTTCTTTCTCACAAAATTTAACAACACAGTAATTGAGCTTGATTTACCATCAGATTCATGCATATCAAGGATAATCTTACAACCTTGATCACAATGAGTTTCATTCCATTAGGACCAAGAACATATCCTCCTTGCAAGGATGATTACTACAAGCAAAGTTTATTTTAGTACAGTGATGTGCTTTAAAACCATATGCATTAACTGCTTTCTAATAAAACAGAGCATAATAAGACAGCTGCTCTTCAAGCAGGCAAATCTCATGTATGCATGTGGATATCCATATATGAATTGTTAAATTGTGACAATAAAAAAATGTTAAAATCTTGAAAGAGAATGTTCTCTATGGTGCCTAAACCTCGCAGTTGGAATAAAAAAGAGGAGGAAAAAAAAACATCTTCTTCAAGGCAACACATGAACTTTCATTTGGCAATTAAATGGAAAAACTATCCAACTTAGAAATGATAGTTGTTATAAGATGGTTATCCCCTTCTTTACATTCCAAACAATTACCCTGCACAAGCCATGGGAAAGTTACATACCTGGACCTTGTGATCAATTGAATCTGATGAGAATGACAAAATGGCCTCCTTAGAAGGATTATTATCAAGAATCCCTGTGACTGGGCCATCCACAGCCAATTTCTTGGGAACGGCAGAGGAACCTCTACCAGGTGGTTTTCTTGCGGATCCAGTATCAACTTGATTATCTGATCTCGATATAGCATGATAATCACCCCTAGTTCGTGTAACATGGATTCTATTTGGAACATGGAAATAAGCTGCTTCATCAGGTACCCAATAATCAGGCTTCACCACATCAATATCTTGTAATTCTGCTGGGCTAGAGACAATTGATGAGTAAACAGATAGCTTTGGGCTACAAACTACAGTTGAGGAGCTGTACTTAGAGGGAACAGGCATTGCTGTAGTACTTGGTGTAGGAAAATCTGAAGAACTCTCCTCAAAAGAAACAGGCTTAGCAGAAATGATGGACGTAGAAGCATTTTCAGTATGTGCAGCATTAACTTCTGCAGAATATTCGGGTTTGGCATTGACGATCTTTGGTTGTTTTGCTCCCTCTTGTCTAGATGGCACCTGTCCAATTTCAGTGAAACTAGTAGCATTTCTAACTTTGTTATTTAAGCCTTCTATCTTTTCAATCAGCACTGAATTCTTTTTTATGACTGGATTATGTTTCTGATCATGAACCATTGGAACTGCAGTATCTGGTTCTCTCTTCAGCATGCCATTAGATGTTCCGCATGGATTTTCTTGTAAGTTAGTCATGACTGGAGTTGAAGTTTGGCATTCATAATTATTAGCTGGCTTGGATGGAGCTTGCTGATCAGTTTCATTCTTTCTGCTAACTGTAGAGTGCTCGCCCTTCTGCTTGGAGTTGGAAATTCCTGGTTTGCATTTCACATCAAAATTTGCTGGAGTGAATTGCTCTTCTTGCAGGTGATTACTTTCCAAGTCACCATGTTGTTTTACCAAAACCATGTTGGTTCCTTGATGAGGAACACGAGCTGTAACTGATAACATCTGCTCCCTGGTTGTTTTTGAACCATCTTCACAAGGACTGTTCTGAGACTCTCCTGAGTTAAAAGTTCCATTACGATTAGAATGTTGGTTATAGACACTAGGTTGAGTAGCCAAACCCGCTGTAGGGAACTGTTGTCCACCAGAACTGTAAATGCTTGTTTGACGATAATTATAAAACCCATCATAGGGAGGAACCTGGTAAGGCCCAGGTCCAGATGGAACAATAGGATGACTAGGAAACATGTATGAATTAGGAAGCATTTGGGGATGATATGTCTCTCCATTGGTAGGATAGTAGTTAGCTGGTCCAGCTCCTGGTCTTAAAACAGCCTCAGAGTTAGGCGGGAATGGACAGCACACAAAAGGCTCAACGGGATAACTACCCCGTGGAGCTGCTGGCTGGTATGGACCACCTATTGTCCCACCTCTATACCAAATTCCATCAGTAGGGTGGACTGGAGGACCATGCCAAGAATCAAACTGATGAGACTCCATTTTTAAGCTTTGGGATGGCTGTGCCTGCTGTGGGTTATTCTGGCAATTCATATTTAGTCGAGAACCACCTTCAGCATACAAATTTCTGTTTGTCCTGAGAGTATTAACATTTTCATGATCCATGAAACCATCCTCTGGAATTCACAAAGCAGATACCCATTGTTATAAAAGGGTAAACAAACTACGAGAACATGAAAATGGATGAATAGAGCAGTTCTTTTAGGAAAATTGAACACTTATAGGATCTGAACTCACCATTGGAAGAAAGTTCCACCTTTATATTGGGTCTGAATTTACCAGAAGTTGCAGTAGGATGTTCTTGAGAACTGTGACCTGGTAGTACCATGGATCAAAATACCATATTGGCGATGCGGGTAAATTATACCACTCTACTTATAATTATTCATTCAATTATCTTTAGCACCAAAAAATTTAAGCAAAGTATGCCCCATCATAATGCTCAATTTTAGACAAACAAATATAGAAAAAAAACACAAACAGAACACATGATGCAAACCAAAAAAATGCAAGCAGTTCTACTAAACACCCAAAGAGGATGTATCACAATTGATTCAAAAATTTTGATGTAAAAAAGATGAAAATAAAAGACTATCAGGATCCACCTTGATCTAATATTGTTGTGACCTACTTAATAACAAATCTTGGACTTCAAATTAGTCCCTGGTCATGTCCAGGTAGCTATAGTCTCAAACAATTCCAGTGTCATGGTGCATTCATTCTACTGTCAGCACCATCTCCAAAACTCCCTTGTGACTACCCAACTCAATATCTACTCCAAATGTGCACTCTGTAGCGGCTATTTATTACATTTCTGCCAGATTACTATACGAAAAAAAACACTGTTGATGTTTACACCACTTGTGATATAGCAACTTTGCAGTTAAGCTTATAATGGTTTCTGTCATGACACTGTGCCACACATGTGAGATGGCTAATAAGCAGGTTACCCTGTCCAGTCACCTACTTGTGGCCTACAGAACAAATCGCCTTAAATTTAATCAGACTTAAAAATGAGAGATATAAGAGTAATTTAAAAGAAAATAAGCCCAATTAGTTCTTATTTCTATCATACTTCATGACATTGTAATTGCTTCTATTGCTATTAGATGAGTTAGCAACTGTCACTAACCACCAAAAAGGGCCATTGGAAAATAGAGACAAGAAACACTACAGCACGGAGATTTATCAAAAACATGACATCAAATAGCAAAAGAATCAAAAGGAGGAATGCATCTTACTGAGATCTCCCCCACCCCCCTCTCCCTTCTTCCAATTGTTTCCTTTACCCAAATGTGCTCCAATGGCATCTGAAACACAACCTAGGGCCTTCATGCCCATGTTCTGCAGTTTGCTGACAAGAGGTGGTTGACAAAATTGGTAATGTGCTACATATGGGCATCTCAAGGGTGGGAAACAAAGCAATGCTTCATGAATGGTCAAATTGCAATTTTTACTTAAAAAATAATTTTTTCCAGTGTTCTCATTTCAAAAACACTTGACTACCAATCATCTTTTAAAAAATTCAATCAGAACTATGAAGAATGGTTCATTCAATTTCCTTTTAACTCATGAATCAATCGGCAACACTATAAACAGCAATTTATTTTTTTGTTTTTACTTGTAACCTTATGCACAGTGCACATTCCAAACAGCTAACAACAGCTTCAATCATTCAAGTGGTTTTTTGTTAACTCATATCTGTCAAATCAAATGTTACTTGGTTGCTTTATAAATTTTTAGAACAAACACATACAGAAATCCCTGATGTAGTGATAATACCACCATCCTAGATATTATAGGTTAAAGTTTATTTGTACTTCAAAATTTGTTTCTTTGAATCAAGTCACTAGAGACAACATTAACCAATAAAACCTTATAGTGATTAGTGAGCAAGGTATGCAATTTCGAATGGTACCGCCCAGTACGGGCGGTACATACCGGTTCGACGGCATACCGGTACGTGAACCGCCCGCTACTGGGCGGAACGTTTAAAAGCGCCCCGTATCGGACGATACGGGATAATATCGGGTGGTAATAGTCAAAATAGCGGGACGTTTAAAAGCGTCCCGTATCGGACGATACGGGATAATATCGGGCGGTAACGATCGAAATTTTGACCGTTACCGCCCGACACAGCTCGGTAACGATCAAAATCGACCGTTATCGATCGGTAACAATGCTACAGTGCTCCAACAATCAAATTGACCATTAGAGCTCTTTCTCATAGTATTTAAACCATTCTTCTCCCCTATTTCACTCCATTACATTCTTATACTATCTTAAACTATCACAAACTCTTTTTTTCTCTTAAAAAATAGTCTAACAATTCAAATGATTTTTCTATAGATATTTTAATATTTACATAAGGACAATCCGTAATGGACTGAAATACGAACCTTGCATAATATGTTCTTCAAAGCCCGAAAAAGATATGTGATATTATTCTTACCTAATTTACATTGATTTTGCTAAACTTATGCTATTACTATATTTATTTCTAACTTTAAAACTCTATCCTAACTTTTTTTTTATTTTCAGGTATTTTCAGAGGGTTTTACACCTAAATTAGGTGTACCGCTCGGTATGCGCCCTACCGTATCGTGCCGAGCCAATCTCAAAACACCAGTACGGTACGGTATTTCATACCTTGCTAGTGAGTACCAAATTACTAATAGAACCACCAATAAGAATTGGATGACAAAGTATTCAGAACTAAGTCAACTAACCATTAATATGACTGGCTGTTGACTTTTATCTATCACTTATATTCACTCACCAAACTTGTTCCTCAGCATTGTACTTCATCAGAATTTCATACTATGGATAGTTGGATACTCCTGTTAACCACACTAATTCTCTGAGATCAAAATAATTCTTGTAAGTTATACAAACTAAGCAAAGGTCTTTATCAATATGCTTTTACATAGTTGCTGAAGCAAGTAGAGAACTTCCATTGCTAAGCACAGCATACGTGGAAGGCACCCAACAAAAAAAAAAGAACGATCATTTATGAAGTGCTTAGATCAGTAGTTGAATTAGAACTGGCTGAAACAAATATTGGACAACTTAAGAAGTTTATTTAAGTTTTAAACATATAACAGTTATAACAGAACATTACACAAAGATCTACCCTTCACAAATAAAAGAAAAATGCTTCATGCAGTTACATCAAGGTTGAATTTGGTAAAAGACTAGAATGAAAACACTAAAATCTGGTGAATCAGGTTATGGCTGAAAACAAGGATTGCAATTTTGGTCCGTACCAATGTATTGAGCCCTTCTCAATATGGTACGTACCAAGACATACCAACAATACACCAAAAATCATTAAAAAAATCATCAAAAATACCTGAAAAATAGAAAAAAGTTAGATTAGGATTTTTAAGTTAGAAATAAATACAATTTTAGTATAATTTTAGCAAAAATAATGTAAATTAAAAAAAATAGTATTACATATCTTTTTCGGACTTTGAGGAGTAGCTTTATGATACGTTCTGGATCGTCCTTCCGTTAATATTGAATTATCTACAAAAAAAAAATTGAATTGTTAGATTATTTTTTATATAACTTAAACTTTAAGATTCAAATGAATTAAGTAATTAATCGACGGATATACCTAGTTCTACTACCAAAAAATAATGACGGGACTCCATGGGCAATGGATCGGAGACCTTGATCCTATGTATCTGCATATCAATATGATATGTTTGTTGAACCCAATCCTGAAATTGATCCAACGATATATTGTACTAATACATCGTCATTGGTGCATCAATGTGGTGATGATCATAGGCTGATCGTCATGAACCACATGTGTCTGAGACGACTCCTAAGTCATGACGAATGTGGCATGTAGTGGTGCAAAGCATAATGAATGTCAGAACTTCTACTTTCACTACTGATCTGCTACTCTGTATCGTAAGATCGATCATCATACTATTGCTCGAAGAAGTATAACCAACTATCACCATACTGTTGTTGGTCGTAAGATTCTCCATAATACGATAATTGTGAATACGATGAGTTTCGCTCTGTGTCTACGTCGTGTAGGCTTTGTCGCATTTGCTCAAAATCATCCACTAGCTTCCCTTTCTCGTTTCGTGCATAAACTTGACTTGTACCTCGTCAAGCTCCATGATTTGACTCTTGGGTGGCATGTGTAAAATATGATTCCTTGATCCATGCACCACCCTCAAATTTTGTAAACGAGACCATCGACTACCCAACGTCATCACCATCATCGGTCGAGGCACTGCTGTCCACGTCACTACCATGTCTTTGGACTGAACGAGTTGGTGAATGCGATTACGAAGGTGTCTCGTCGCCCAACTTGATTCTTTCCAACGGTACAATTGATGCTACTGTCTTCCCTTTTACCTTTGCCTTTGCCTTTGTACGCTGGCGAACGACTATGACAGTTGGGTGAAATGAGTTGAAAGCAGAGGGATTAAAAGATTTAAAAACCCTTTTCTAAGCCTCAAATAGGCAAAATTGACCGGTTTAAGTCGGTAACGATCAAATTTTGACCGTCACCGCTCGGTACAAACCTTGTATCGTCCGATACAAGGTCAAGTGACCGATACCACCCGATAGAGGGTGGTCCACATACCATTATCCTATCGGACCAGTATATACCGCCTATATCGGGCGGTACGCATCAGTACAACAAACCATGGCTGAAAAGTAGATGAGTTCAAGAAAGTATCCTTTTCTTAAGGAGTTCATTATACTCTCCATTTGTAGTTGTAATATAGTAGGAAAGCTTGTTCTTGGTAGGTTCATTTGTAGCTGTATCATCCTTCCTTCACTTCAACTAAAAGTTAATATAATTTTTGACCTAGTTCAATGTTTCTTTAGTTTTACTATCAGTTGAAATTTGAAAGTAGAAAATCACATAGTCAAGTTATTATTCTTGAATTCTTTACCTTTTTTAGACGACATATGAAGTTGCCTAAACGAAAGCCGCAAAAAGGAATGACCTCTCTTAAATTAAAAACTTTCAAGCACATTCTGACCTGAAGAAAAGTATAAACAAAAACCCCTAGGGTACTTTACAAAATCGAAAATGAGGAAAGGCCTCATGCATGAGGCCCCCACCAATATGAGACCTGGGAAGAGTCATGATACATAATCTTACCCTTGAAAACAAACCATATGTCTTGACTATTTGGAGTCCACATGGAGTTTTTTTCCCACCATTGAGATTTGTTAAGAGAAATATCAGAAATTTTGCATAACAAGTTATAAATTTTTTTAGGCAAGATGTATGTCAATGACGATGCATCCAGATACTACAAGAAGCCATCCTAAGATGACATGAGAATCATTATAAGATTCGCTACTGTTACTCTCAAAGAATTCACTAGTGCATTAAAAAAAACTCAATTTAACAAGATACATAGCATACAGAATGTTAGGTTAAGATTTAATACACTCTCAATACCAATCCTTCTGCTCCAAAAGATTTGAAAGAATATAAAAAAATAATCACCTTGCTGACTGTGTGTCTCAGACTTCTTATCAGAGCCTAGTGTTGGAAAATCGCCAGAACTCAAGGAGAACTTGTCAGTCTTTGATGATGCACCTCCCTAAAAAGTACATTACATGCCAGAAAAAAAAGTTATGTGCCAGAAAAAAGATCAAGTCTGAATTCACGATACAGAAAAAAGATGATACTTCTAACATCATCTTTAAAGCACATATGCAGATGTGGCAGAAAAAAGCCTATCAGAAATTTGAGTATTAAACAGACTGGCTGTTAGGGGAATACGAATTTCTCAGCAGTTCTCGTAGGCCCCCATGCAACTGCAGGATCTGCTGAATGTTCTGCAAATCGAGAGAGGTGAGAGCTACCAGGCCTCGTCTCTGCACTTTGTGGACGAGCTGCCATTGGTGTTTGGTTTGATGGCAATGATCCAGATGCTGTAAATGGACGTAAATTTGAACCCCATGCATTGGGGGAAGGGTCTTGGGACCTATCACTACCTGCTGTTGATGGCCTCGTACCACTTCCACCAGATGATGGACGACCACTATAATGACTTGGTGAACCACTACTTCCATCAGTTTTAGGTGATAGTAGAGTTGATGAACTCCACACATTTGTACTTGCCGAAGATGGTCGGTTTCCCCAAGTAAGAGAACCCCTAAAGCGTGCAACAGAAGTCATTATTCAGGTCAATAAACTATTAAGAAAAACTCAATTGAGCATAAAAATTTACAAAAAGGCCACAACATGGAATACAAAAAGAATTCAATGTGATGAAGCAATAGGCTTACTTGGGAACGATTTCCAAGTTTGGGTCAACACCATTGTTCTCCAACCTTCATAGGTGATCAACAAGATTAATCAAATGTCACCAAGATGCATAAAAAGCTTTTGTCTCAAATACAATAAGAAAACTTTTACCTTTGACTTGGTAAATTGATGGGTTTTGGTACTTTACCCAAAATAGTCATGCCTGATTTTCGAGTGGAAGCCCATCTAACAAATAATCATAGAGTTTCACATTTAATAACCATAGCAAGAGATTTACTCATAATGATTACTGAAAAGAGAAACATCACAAGCTTCGGATGATGTATTTTAAGAAAACAAGATCATTTTGGTACCATGATGACAATATAAGTCAGAGGTAAAATATGAACAAGTCAGTTGAACATTTAATGCTGATTTAAGGTTGCATATAAAAGATATTACATATGGTCATGCTCTGAGAATATATTCAGACCAGGTACAGTACCGAGTAACATGAAAAAGGGGTACTTATGAGTTTAGGTTTTCAAATAGCATATAAAGGTTCAAATGCATGAGCACTATACCAACCATTAAGCATTCAAGGTCTCATCATGTAAACTTCAGTGACCAAAATAACACACCTCCATTAAACATACTATGTGCGGAAATGCAAATGCACATCCATATGGCATGAGTAGAAACACGTACAATATCTAATAGAAGGGTAGATCAATGAACAAGGCCCAAACAACATAGAGTCTACAAAGGATCAACGTACATATCCTTACCCTGTAAGGCAAATGGAGAGATTGGTTTTGTGACTCGAACTATAATCAACCAGGTCACAAAAAAGGAACCTTACCACGACGCTAGACCTCACTCTCTAAACATGTACATTTCATATACATACAAAGTACAGATCAGATGCTCAACTAAAGAAGCTATGGATTTGCACAAAAAGCTACTGATTAGCTATAATAATTAAAGATACGAAAGATGGTGACGTCGATTAGTTGAACTCTGAGATAGCTGCTTCCGCAAGTGCTGTATCTTATTGAGTGTGAATCAATCCAATTTGGTTGATTTCTCCACCTTACAGCCAAACTGGAGTCATTTGATGAAAACCAGCTGATATTAACCAAACTCAGCAAATTTAAACCAATTCCAGCTGATTTTCCATGTTATCAACCTCAAAGAAGGAAAGAGAGAGGAAGTTGGCAACTGCAACAGGAGGCAATCAACGAGGAGTAGAATAAGATGAAAGTTGAGAAACCAAAAGAAGAAAAACAAATTGTAATTACAAAAGGAGATATTGTTGAACTTGCCATCTGCAATTGTTATGTTCATAATTTGTCATCCACAGCCATGCAAGACAGAGAAAAGGGTGAGGAAGAAGGAAAGGATGACTCTTCACCTCTTGAAGAATTATGAATATCATAATAAGGGAGAGGTCAACGTGTACATATCCTTACCCTGTATGTGGAGGAGAGGTTTTTTTTTTACTCGAACTATGGTCAGCCAGGTCACAACAAGCAACCTTACCACAACACTAGACCTCACTCTCTAAACATGTACATTTCATATATATACAAATTACAGATCAGGCGTTCAACCAAAGAAGCTACTGAATTAGCTAAGATGTGGCCAATAATTAAAAATATGGAAGATAGTGAGGTCTTGGTATTTTTACATATATACACAATCCAATTTGCAAGTGCTGTAGTGAGATCTTGGTAAAAATACGGAAGATAGTGAGGTCTTGGTATTTTTACAGAAGCAGCCAATAATTCTATTATACACAGACATTTCTAATCTGTGTTACCATCTTCCATATTTTTAATTACCAAGACCTCACTATATATATATACCAAATTACAGATAGCTGCTTATATACCAAATTACAGATAGCTGCTTCTGCAAGTGCTGTATTTTATTGAATGCAGATCCTGGTACACATATGCTAACCCATATATATCAGCCAAGGCCAATCCAATTTGGTTGATTGCTCCACCTCATAGCCAAAATGGAGTCACTTGACGAAAACCAGTTGATATCAACCAACTCAGCAAATTTAAGCCAATTCCAGCTGATTGTCCAAATTATCAACCTCAAAGAAAGAAAGAGTGAGAGGTGGCAACTGCAACAGGAGACAATCAAGGAGGACTACAGGAGGCAATCAAGGACGAATAGCATAAGATGAAAGTTGAGAAACTAAAAGAAGAAAAACAAATTGATCAACTTGCCATCTGCCATTGTTATATTCATAATTTGTCATCCACAGTCATGAGAGAGTGAAAAGCATGAGGAAGAAGGAAAATATAACTCTTCACCTCTTGAGGGACTATGAATATCATAATAAGGGAAATGTCATAAGATTTGAAATCAACACCGAGTCTCACAAGAATTCTCTTTAAAGAAAGTCCCTATCTTTGCGTTCAAAGATCTACAAGGCATGAAAACCATAGTGGGGTCCATTGTTATTTTCAATTTTCGGGCATGTCTATTTTGAGAATTTTTGTGTAAACATACATATATACACAAGAATTATCTACTACAGTAATGTCTCTGTATAATAGAATTATTATTGATTTTCATGTAACAATTTTAAATAAAGTACACTCTGTTTTTTCTTCTTTATCTTTAATATTTTGTTTTCAGTATTTATGTTTAAATTTCTTTTTTTTGGAAGTTGGATACTTAATAGAATATGAAAATTGAGAGGTTTTTTATAATAAATTTTATATGTCACATTCGTTTTATTTTTATAAATTCAATTTAAAATTCAATAATTTATTGATTGATCCTAGTCTTGCCAAACTGAACTGATCCAAACAATACCACCAAACCCAAACCAAAACATGTTATCCTTGTTGCTGTATATTTTAGAACCAAATATCCAAATAATACGTCTACAGAGCTTCTCTTAATAATTCGTGGCTCAAAAGTCCACATTTGCATGAGCAGAAAAGGTTCACTAATAACAAATTAATAGAATGCAAGAAACTGAAAAATGGCTATGCTAAAATTATCCAAGAACCATCATGGAGTTTGTTAGCAAATTAGTAATGCACAATACATGATACTAATGTCATGCAATATATAATCAAATATAAACAAAAATGATGATGATAAAAGTAAAACCTCAACCTTCGTTCTCCTGCCAGGATACTCGATGCCATATGACAATAAGAGCAAGTGGATCATCAAAACATATGCAAATCACTACCTGAAAAAATAAGTTTCCTGATAAGATAAACAAACTGAAGTATTTATTCAAGCTTACTCACAGGAATATCTCCAATTACATACTTGATATATCTTTATTAAAATAAAGAAAAGTCAAATAAAGCTTCAAAGTTTAGCTAACCTAGTAATATAGTCCAAATTTTTTAAGAGGATACAGTAATTTTTTTGTTTAACAAATCCCTCATTTAAGTATTGTTTTTTATTTAAAGAAAATTTACATCATCAACATTTTCAATTCAACATGCAAATCAAATCATAAAGGACAGCTAAAAATTATTCCTTAATGTTCAAAACCTGTAGCAAACTAAATCTTCTACGTTGGTTATAAGATCAACCAATGTAACATTAAATTTATACTGCTCTCCTAAAAAAATTTGAAAAGTAGTTTTCACGCATATATAGTTGCACATTTATATATAAACCATTGGAAACATAAAACTTCAGGCAAGCATGGATCCCAAAAGGATAATCCAATGTGTGCAATTCTAATAGGTGCATATTAGTCTTATAGGAGTGAAACTGGTTAGACATTGCACAAACCATGACCATATAAATGCTAATTAGTAGATGTAAGTTCACATACAAAAATCAAATGAGCATTATTTTCATTCAAATTAGCTCAAAAGCAGATAATAAACAAATAAAATGTGTGACAAATAAGGACTCGGACCAAGTTTAAGGCATATATAGATTCATCAATGATATATGTTGCCAACAATGATCGAGCACAAGTCAATGATATTAAAGAGTGAAAAAAATAGAAGAATTATATTCAGTCAGTTTCCAAAAGTCTAGATCCATTTACAAGATGCCAATTTGATTGAATTCATATATGCAAATTATCTTTAACGAGAATCTGCAAAAAAATGTGGGAAAGAATCTGCCCTATGACATTCAAGTTGTGGATTCACAATATGATCAGAAAGTCACTTATAAAATGGTTCATCATAAATGTTCTGCATACAAGTTTGTTGGCCATTCTGATCAAAGAGAGAAAAAAATAATCAAAGAAGAATGGAAAGGAAAATTAAAGAAGCAGTTGAAATCGAGCCCATATATCCATAGAAAATGTTGATAGCAAAATTTCGATAAAAATATGGGTATATTATGGACACACATTATAACCATATCTAGTTCCAGGGATGATAGGGTAATGTGGATACCATCAAATCAACTCACTCATACTCAAAGACTATTGTACCACCCGAAATGGTATGGTACAGGCGGCACATACCAATCAAGGTGTGGGCCAGTATGTGGACTATCCCCTTTCAAACGATCCAGTTAAAATAATAAAAAAAAACAGCAAGGAAGTAGCCTGATTCGCCTTACCAATCCATACCAATGTACCGATCAGCTATTGGTACGATAGGTACCAAACTGTACTGAATTATACCAAACATACCGATACATGATACATAGGGGCGTACCAATGTATCACTCATACTGATCCTCTGTCAGACCAGTGCATATCATCCATATCGAGCGGTACACTATGGTATGACGAACCTTAGGTAGTGGGGCCCATCCAATCCACCGTTAAAAAAAGAAAATAAACCAAATTAGGGCTCGCGAACACAAGCCCTCTTCTCACGTACGATGCCATTTCCTCATCATTGTTCCTTCTTCTTCTCGGGTACACTCCCACCTCTTCTCCTCCTCCTCTTCTTCCTTCTTCTTCTCCACATACTTCTTCCTTTTTCTTCCTCCTCCACCGCTTCCTCTTCTTCCTTCTTCCTTCTTCCTTCCTCCTTCCTCCCTTTTCCTCCTTTGTTCCTCCACGGCCCCTTCCTCTTATCCCTCTTTTTCTTCCTCTGCGAAACACCAGCACATACTAGTGTACCATATGTCGATACACAAATACAAGTCGGTATACCATATATCAATACACCGGTACCGACCGGTATTGTACCAGTCCAACATATCATGAGTCCAGTACCCGAAACAGCGAACTTGCACATACTTACAAAGACCAGAGCTTAAAGATATTTATGAACAAAAACCCTGAATAGCAAAAGTTAATTGTACAGATTGCTCTACATTAGATGAAAGGGACAGATTGATTTATATGCACACCTGGAGATGCATTATCACCTGATCAGTAGGACAACAAATTAAAAAGATGAAAAGAAACAGGAAGTTGGGGGGAATATCTGTATGCAGTATCTCCTGATCTGCACCAAGAGAACTATTGGCACCACATTTCTACTCCCTCCATCAGTTATTAACAAGTTCTTGTTTCAAGACGAGTAGGCTCAAAATGCCTAATAATTAGTTAGAAATATTATGGGAATTTTGTCTAAGTGGCAGGATCTTTTCTTTCCTGACAAAAGCAGTAGGACCTAAACTACATGAACTTACTACGACAGTAAGTTAGACTCAGATCTAATAGACAGAGCCACGGATGAAGGGATGAAGATCATACGAGAAATTCCCAACACTTCTTAAGGATAAATGATTGAAATTCACACGAAATAATAAATTGAAGAAAAGGACTTTGAATCTGCAACAAAATTTGATCACTGTAAGGACATCGCCACCACAGTTGCACGATTTTGTCAAGAACAACCGGCATCGCAGAAGATGATCAGTAGGACAAACACAATCAAAGATGATCAGAGGGAAGATCGATAATAAAAGCTGATAAACAAAAGTCCAATCCTTCGTAACCTAAATCGTACGACAAATTCACAAAACGAACCGTTAACCCTAGAGCAGAAGAGGCATCGGAGACCCATACCTTGTCGAACCGTTCGAGACGGCGAGAGTCGCTCGAGTTATCCGCCCCGCGGCGGGGGGGGAGAGGGAAGTGTGGGGGGCGGGGACGGGGTCGTCGGCGCGGTCGAGGAGGGATCAGAACAGCCGGCAGACAGCCGGAATCGCCGCCGAATGAGGGCTAGGGGAGACGAGGGAACGACAAGAAAGAGGAGGCGGGGTGGAGCGACGACGGCAGGGTGGGCTACATATAAAAGGAAGGATGGGCACGTGGAATCCATTTAGTGGTGCATCACCATGTACCGGCGCGATGAGGCATCATAAGAGGGCCTGTCTGCTTTTTACAGGCGCACGGGAAGCGCATGATGGGAATCCTACGGACCTTGTTGATTGCCACGTACTCGATGGCCCATGATGTGGGTTGGGACATTTCGATCTTTGAATTAAAAAAGACAAATAAAAATTCTAATTAAATAAAATAACAAAAAAATAAATAGAAAGCGTATGTAATAATTTCATTAAACCTATCTCATCTTGAATTGGCCTACAAAATTTCCAACATCCACATGATCGAATCTGTTTTTATCATTAAACCAAGAGATTATAATTTCATTCGAGAATAATTTTTTCTATCAAACCGGATAAAGACTTTGATTTATTATTATAAAATTCCAATTATGTCTCGATGAAGTTATGTGTAAATTATCACATCAGATCGGATTACGATAATTGATAATGGATCCTAACACTATTTATGTAACGTTTGAGCTATGCGATGTATTATTATTAATTTTATCTTAGATTTTTTTAAATCAATGATCCATATCCAACGAAGTTATCTTACAACATCGAATTATGATAATTTTGAGATTTTTTTATATAAAAAATTAGTATATGAACATATAGATTTTCTTTGCACAAAATTTGAAAACATAAAACAACATATGGAAAGAAAAGTAAAATATGATATTTTTCATGAGAAACCGCTGCTTTTGTGCTCCGTTACTATATAAATATGATAGTATGCATCACTATATAAATAAAAGAACAAAAAGAAAATACAAAATAGAGATAATAAAACTTATGTCATCGTAATGAAATAAACCTACAAACTTTAATTTAAAATTTTTGGACCCATGTTGATAAGGTATATTTTGGGTCCTGGCCATGGCCACGTTACAACTGACGTCACGTCATGCCACTGCCAAGTCAGTAAAAGGAGTATTCTCACGCGCCAAGCCAAGATTCGTACCGAAGCATTCCTTGGTATGTCCCGTTCCGTGTGTTCCGGGACGACGGCTGCACAGAGATACCTCCTCACCCCTCGAGGATGGGGCGCTACGTTAAACTTGCGTATAGTCGACCTCGTACAGCAGTATAAAAACCCCTGACTGGCATCTGACCAGGGGAGAGAGGTAAAAAAATAGAGAACCAAGCATTAACTCACTCGTTGAGGGGCCAAAATCGGCAACCACCTGACGAGGGCCTTCCATGCAGGAGAGCGGCCACCCACCAAGGCATGACCATCCAGATCCAGAGCCGCCTTCCTCTAGATCGATCTGACATCTCGACCAACGCCCAAGGCCTTCTCTCAAAGAGAGCAGACACCCCCGGAGCACGACTGTCCCGACCAAAAGACATCAACCAACATCCCGGTGCCTTCGTCCTGACCTGTGGTCAATCAACCTTGACGATGCGTTTGACCGACTATTTGACTCCCGACATCAACCCGTGAACCAGGCTATGCTAACTCATCAGCCACGATACATTAGTTCACTGACACATGTAATGCCAAAATTCATAAATATCTAAATATAGAAGTTGATAGTGGGGTCTTATAATCTAAACAACTATACCAGAAAACTCAAAGCGAATGCATTTGAAAATATCAAGCTATTAGAAATCTATTTCAAACTAAAATAGCAATCTTCGACCTTCGTAAGCTCGTGGATGTTTCGGTTGGGCCAAATGCAGGACCGGACCGGACCAAAAGTAATTGGGCTTACGGCCCAACCAGAACCTGATTCACGTGCAATGCACATGATCGTAGCCATTCGATTACGGTTCAGTGTGGAGGTCTCTTTTGGATGCAGAAGTAAAAAACAACTTATGGTGGGTGATAAAAGTTTATTGATTGTGCAATTAGTACATCGATTCGGAGTCAACTAATGTCTTACTCCACGTAGGTGGTGATGGGTGAGTAGATTCCGAAGTTGAGCTCTAAAGAATGATGATGAATCTTGTAAAATTATATTGGGCGTATTCATAGGATTCTATATGAATCTCAAATTAGTTTTTAAATTTTATATATTTGGATATCTATCAAAACCATAAGTGCTAAATGTACTAGAAGAGAGTCGAAAAAACATATTTGAAGAATTTTTTTATAGTTTAATATTACCTTCGTCGACGTTTGATGAATCGTCGATAGGGTTATAACTTTCGAAAGGCGATGACATGTCGATTACGTTACGATAAGATATTCAAAGTTATATAGTGATGAAATGTTAATTATGTGAAGATGATGTATCGATCACATGATGATGAAATGTCTATCATATCACGATTAGATTGTTGACAATATTTAATTTTTTATAATATATATTTCAATTATACGTGATATCACAACAACACATTTATATATACCTTTAGAATTCAGTGACTAATATAATTCATGGATATTATTGAAGAGCATTTGTGTATTCAGGAAGAGAGATCACGACGTGTGGGGCTTATCTCTCTATGTTTGACCCAATGGCCATAATTGAAGAACCCTAACGCTCACAATTTCCTGGCCATCGTTATCAGCTTTATGTGATTGACTTGGGGATATGAGACTTTGAGGCAGTCACTTGTTGGGCATCCCACAAGTAAGCAAAAACAGTGTCTATAATGACACTACTATCTCGTGCTAATTTTGCATAGAGAGAAATCTCCTTCCCTTGATCTCTAATTTGGTATCAGAATCAGATTATTCCTACAGCAATCCTTTAATTGAATTGGAAAAGGAAAGAAGAAGAGCCAGATTTTCCCCAGGAGGAAATAAGAGTGTTCATTCACAACTGTAAGATGGAAATCATGAAGCCATTTGATCTTACAATAGCTGAGTTTTCCGTGTCATTCGTCTCACCGTCACTTTCGTCCTTGTATAGCTCGCTTTTGGAGGTAGTAAGACCACGAAGCGTGGGTTCAAGCTTTCTATGTTTGACTCGAAGTCTCATGAAACTTTGAGGCACGCAACTCTGTGGCGATCGACCGCATGTAACTCGCTTTGTGTTTGATTGAGTTGGAGAAGCAAAAAAGACAGGCCACGATCTTTATTCGAAAGGTCAAGGTGGAAAACATGGAAAACCACCATATTTTTGGATGTGCACATCGAAGAAATCGAAGGTTGTGAAAGAAAACAAGAACAGTAATGGAATGTGCGGAACGATGGGGGTGAGAAGAAGAGAAGATGAGGATACAAAAGGAAAGAGCCAAAGAGAAGTCAGAGTTAGAGACCTCCCCACACTGTTTAGCTTGTCGAACTGAGCCCTACTTGTTGACTAAACACTCGTCCCGTTGCCGCTTACCGCACGTCCATCACACCCCTCGTTTCCCATGCTTGTATCCTTTTCATCTGATAACTTCGATCTTGTCCCCGTTCATCCATCATCTCTCTTGTTCATCCTTGAACTTCCAGTCAAACTTATCCTTTGCTACGTAGTTATCAAAGCAGAAAGACCATGAATTAGGAATGGAGGTCCATAAAAGGCTGCTTGCTTGGGATGCAGAATCACCACCAAGCGAGGAGATGGAGCTAGAAGAGCTCAGAAGAGGGCCGTGGACTGTGGAAGAAGACATCGTGCTCGTCGAACACGTCACCGAGCATGGCGAGGGCCGATGGAATGCCCTCGCTCGTCGTGCAGGTACGTACCTCGATCAGCCTATTTGTGTTCGTGTTGTACTCGTTGAGCTTTAAGATAATGGAACTCTCGGTATCACTGGCATGTATCTTGTCAAGGTATTCATGATCGTAGAATGGCGTCTAACTCTTTGTTCCACATGCCCGTACTGATGTGATCTGCCATCCTTCTTTGGAGCAGGTCTGAAGCGAACTGGAAAGAGCTGCAGGCTTCGATGGCTCAACTATCTCCGCCCGGATGTTCGGCGTGGTAACATTACTCCGGAGGAGCATCTTCTCATCCTCGACCTCCACTCTCGCTGGGGAAATCGGTAAGCCATACTAACCTAATACATACAGCGTACATAAACACTGTATATACATCTATACGATACGTGTTATGCATTTATATGGTATGTCTATCCCCGAACAAGGTGGTCCAAAATAGCACAGTATCTACCGGGCAGGACTGACAACGAAATAAAGAATTACTGGAGGACTCGGGTGCAAAAGCACGCCAAACAACGCGACGCCGGCGGCGCAGCGCGGCGTCGGTGGACGCCCTGCCTTCCCGAACCAATCCATGCGGCCTCCTGCGTCTTTCCTTCCTCCTCCTACGTCGGCCCCACCGCCGCCCCGGGCCATCCTCCACCGCCCTACTCGTTCGGGCAGCCGGAGCAGGCGATCGCGGCATGCAAGGAGACGGCTGCGTCGTCGTCGTCGTCGACGACGTCGAAGGACTCGATTCCGACCACTGCACAGGGCGGCGGGATGATCGAAAGTGGCGAGGAGATGCTCGGTGTCGGTGGCGGTGGGGATGGGTGGGCCGAGTCCCAGCTGCCTTGTCCCCTGAATCATGACGAGCTTGAGAACGTCGGATGGGAATCAGAGGGCTTGTTGAGCGGTGATTACTTGTGGGCTGTGGATGACAGTTGGTCCATGAATCAGTAGATCTAATTGGATCTATCGTTGCAATTCGTCATGGAGCTGATGATCGAACGAGACGATCATAAGAGCAATTTTATGTTTGCTTAATGTTACTAGACTTAGCAGGAAGTCTACCATGGCTACATGATTCACCTGCATGCGCATCGTCTCCCATATGTGTGGATGTGATGGAAGTAGCAACGAGTCCCCACACACTTGAACAACAAGAGCACGGCATCTTGCACTGTCCACTCTCACAGTTTCTACGATTATCCACTCGTGCATGGGCTGGCGATACGCCTACGTGTGCTCCTGCACCGCGCTTGGCGTTTCTTACCGCCCACTTTCTACGCACGTTTGGGCTTCAAAAAGATTCGCGATGAGGTAAAATTAGTCAACAAGGGTTGACTAAGTATCAGTCCGATGGAGACGGATCCCAAGTCAAACATGAGCCACTCGTGCTTTGACCGATGGAATTATGAGGTGCCAAGTTGGAAACGTGCTTCTAAGAAGCAACGCGGGGTGTGACATTTGGTTCATCCGATATATTTTATAAGATGATAATTAATTTAGATGATAAAGACTTTGATGCTTTATTATATCGTTTTGATTCGATAATACATGTATTTTGTCTGCACAGTTGTCAACGTAATAGTGTTTCTTTTCTACTTCTGGTTATAGGGGGGGAGGGAGACGTGGAGCTCCATCGGCCCTTGGCGTCCCTCTCAAACACTCCCATCGTTGCTTGCGAGCATCAGATACTTATCTCTCCTGGTAAAGCTAGTGCATTCGAAACCCAAGCGCTTCCCAATCTCTCCCTGGAGATGATTGGCGATCTCGCAGCTGCTGCACTTATTCCCACCGATCCAGCCGGTGGCCACCTTCTCCATGAACTCCACCACGTAGCGAGGAAAGGGATTCATGAGGAAGCACAAGGGGTCCAAGAACTTGAGCTTGCTGGTGCTCGTGCCGTAGAACATGCTGACACGGGACTCCAGTGCCACCGGCACGACGTCCTCGCTTACCTCCGCGAACAGCGGACTGAACCGGATGAGGTACGGTTCGCGGCAGGTAGTCCCCTCGGGGCACACCACGAGCGCTCCTTCGTGGAGCAGCTTCTTCATCAGTCCTTTGTCCTGATCCCTGTTCCTCGTCAGCCTGACGGTCCTTATAGGGGACAGCATCTCGCTAATACGGCTGACACTGTACGTGGTTGCAGTGACATGGTGGCCGAGAGCAGCGGAGATGTAGAGGGGATCGAGGAGGGTGCGGTGGTTGCTGATGTAGAGCTGGCGCCGCGTGGCTTGATGGCTCCGCGGTGAGGTGATGACCCTCGAGTGCATGCCCATGAAGCACAGTAAGGGGACGGAGAAGATGTAGGGGAGGAAGATGAAGATGGCAGCTCGCGCGATGGCGAGGAGGAAGGCGAGGGGGATCCACAGGAACATGCAGAGGGTGGAAATTGGGGTTGGTCTAAAGGCTATTCTGCCATCATGGAAGATGAGGGGCTTGGGGTACTCTGTTCTTGGTAGAACACGCCATTTTCTCTTGTCTGCTTCACTCACCAAGTACACTTCCTGCAACGAAACAAATGTGATTTAGTACGTAATAGGCTATGCCGGTCGTGTCTTCGTGGAAGATCTTATAGGCTTCGTCTAACCTTGCAGTGGGAGAAGAGGGGAAGATGAACAGAGTTCGGATAGCCTCCAAATCCAATAACATCGGCTTCCCTCGCCTTCTCTCTTCCCAACAACACCTTTGAGGCCAGACTGTCCTTCTCCATCAACCCGGTGTAGTACCCACCAAACACCTTCAACTCCCTACCCACCGCTACCTCCACCTCCAAATACTCCCTCAGAAACCCTTCCACCATAACCGTCGGCATTGCGCTGACGCACACCTTCCTTTGGCTCCTCCTCAGGATCTCAAAGCCTTCCATGCCGACGTCCTCCAAGAAAAACTTGGGCAGCACAGTCCTCCCTAACTTGAACTTCTCCTTCCTCAGCCCACAGAAGCAGACCACTACCATGATCCTTAGCCTCATCTCATGGCCGAGACAGGCAATCACAGGGCACAATAGCAAGAGGAGAAGGGCCCTGAAGAACCCTCCTGCTTCGAAGGCCACGAGCATGAAGTATGGGAAGATGGAAGAAGACCTCAGAAGGCCTCCCTCCATGTGACAAACTACGGTTTGGCCAGAGAGCTTATCAGGTAGAGGAGGCCAGTTCTGAAACCTTATGTGGGTTGCATGGGCACTTCTGAGTCTCCGCAGAAGAAAACGATAGAAGTAGGCAAAGAACTTGGAGAAGGACTTCGATGCCATCTTCCTCTTTTCTCTGTGTCTTATCTAGCATGAGATTGACAAGGAGGCGGCTGGCATTTATAGAGCCATTCGGACCAAATGGCTGGCGAGTAGTTCAAACATGTCTACACTGGCCATCGCGGTTCTCTTCAGGGCCCTTTCTCCCATAGCAGTAGCAGCGAGAAGAGTCATCCATTGATCAACCACGGAGGCATTGCAAACGTGACCCACCCCGACCTAATTCTAGTTCGGACATTGATGGCGAGTAGGACTCCGTGGAAGTCTCGGTGGCGAGACGTCCGCCATGAATCGGGCAGATCAAATGATTGTGACGTAGGCGTTAAGACACCTCCATGGGAATTCAAACATGGAGAACGTGGTGTTACTGTAATTTATCTATTGATCAACTACATCTCACAGGAAAGAATAATGGCTGATGGCAAGGAAGGGAGAGGGAGATATTGCTCAAAGGAGGGGGATATTGCGCATAAGAATAAGAAAAAGATGAAGGCTTTGGCTCATAGGTTGATTGGTCAAACTGTGTCAGATATATATAGATCACATCAGTTATGTATTATGAGTTTGTAGCGTCAACATGAATTCTTGATAGTAATTGTAACTGGTCTTGCAAGCCTGTTCACAAGATAAATACAGAGCAGAATGAGAAACTTCAAAGGATGACTCTTTGTTGCAATCATCCAAACCTTGTGTTGTCCTACTCTTTATTTGAAATTTCAAATCTACTACACAACAAGATATCCCAAGGAATTTATTCCATCATTCATGTTGACAATAACACAAAAAAGTAGTTAGGCTTTTATAATTTGGAGCCCAGATGTCGTTGAAATGCAGAGTTTTTCTTTCCAAAGTACAGGAATTTGGCAAACAAAGAGACACATAAGTCCTGAACTTAAAGCACAGCAACAAATCTGAGGGCTGTATTAGCGGTGGATTCTTGGATCATGCTCGTTACTCTCATCATCAGGCCATCATGTACTATCTTCATCTCTTGTGCTGGTTGACTTGTGAAGCCGGAAGTTGGGAGGGAGTCATTTTCCTGCTGAGTTCAGAATTATGTTCATAGACAAACTAAATACTTTCATAATAACTATCTGAAGGTCGTGCCACAAGAGAGTAAAGAGCAAAGAAAAGAGGTGGAAAAACAACACAAGATGTGGCTTTCAAGAATGAAGGATTTAGTCAATGACTACTAACAACCTTGCTACTGATTAAAATTGTTTAAATTTCTGAAACATGAACCATTTTTCTTTGACACTGTGACATAAGCCACACACTTTGCAATATAAATATCATAATAGTCTGTATTTTATCATAGCAGCATTCCACGCTGCATAACCTGCAAGCAACTTGAAAGAAACCTAACCTTGATCACTTATTGCTTGGGCTCCACTGTGAGTGAATACTTGGCTGTCCTCCAGTTGACCAAGGAGAAAAAACTTTGGTATTAATCTTTATAGAAGACAAGGAATCTCTTTGTATCATTCTCAAGTTGAATCAGCATAAAGCATTTCAACTTTTATTCTTGATTATGAGGAAAACTCCATGAGGCCAGATTTGAATTAGCAATGCAGCTACCATGTGGCTTCTTTGGATGACTTCCATGCAGCAGAAAACCAATGTACTTGGCAAAACCACACCACCAGAAACGTGGACTGCCATAAGATGAAACAGATGAGCCAATTTGATCAGCTGGCACAACTCAATCAACCATAATCTCACCAGAAAAAGAAGGCATAAAGCAAAAAACACATGATAATGATTTGGAGACTGGATGTAGATGTCGCTGCAGGCTCTGCACCCCACTGTACACTCAGAAAAGTATGTTCTTGGAGGGGAGAAATGAAACGTAGACCTCTTGAGAAGTCCGATGGGGACTGCACTTGCACGTGGTAGCTTCTGTTGCACAGATCCACAGCCTGTTCTTGGAGGCTTGATAGTTGGTAAAAGCTCAGTTTCAGATTGAGACAACTCATGATCCTGTTGCAATGGCAAATCAGAAATGTATCATCATGAATTTATGATGGCCAGTTAATGCGCCAAAGCCATTCATGCATATAACTTGATGACCAATTTGCTTGATTTTTTGCAGTGCCAATAAACCTCCCTTGTCCATGGCTTTGGAATCTATACATCATGAAAAACTCCTGATGTATCCTGTCCTTTAAATAGCAATGACAAACTTCAAGCCAAGATTCTAATCAGATGAAGCCAATGACCCAGTCGATGGCTGGATGAAAGATGGAGGGATGTTTAAACGAAAGATGGAAGCAAGACAAAATGATAATATATAAATGCTCAGCTCGAAAAATAATCATGGAGGAGGGGAAATGAGATTATCCAGCAGATCTATTTATATTGCTATCAACTGAATAAACAGTTTCAGTTAAGGCTAACTATGCAAATGGTAGCAATTGAACCAAAATCTGAATCACAGGCACCCATGTGAACCTGATCAGTAAACACTGGAAGACTTTGTCATGCTTACACTTCTGAAAAGGTAAGGAGATCTGTAGTGAGGTTTATCTTCAAATTGATACACCAGCTTGTGTTGCACCTCAGGGTACTTCCTCTCAACTGCCAAAATATTTTGGTCAGTATACTGTGTTATTGAAGCATTTCTTCAATCAGTTACATTATTTGACATGAAAGCTGAAGAGCAAAATGTCATGATAGGAAAAGGAAAGAAGAGAAACCCAGACTCTAAAGAAGAGAAGGATAGGAAAAGGACAAAGATAACCAAATTATTCTACAGACTGGAATAGTTTCTTGCAACAATATTGAAAAACAGAGCAGCAACATGATGACATGATAAAGCGAGCAGGGAAAGAGAGGCTCTAAAGAGAAGCCCAAACTCCATGTGGAAAGAATCAGTTGATCCCATGGACAAAACAAATATACAGCTTCAGAGCAATCTACAGAACATACACAATTCAAAATGCATGTGGAATCCATATCATATATGAATCAGATAATGATACTTGTCGGATATTTTTCAGAAGCAAACCAAATAGAACAACTAATTATGAATTCTTTTGCCAATCAAGGTATAATTTTTAGAAACTTGACGATGTTATCTCAAAGAAAAAGCATGAGCCAACACCAGTCAGAATCCGCTCGTCTCGCAAGCCCATCAAATTGGAATGTAGATAACAAAGTTGAAACTAATAAAGATCCTGTTACTTTCCTTTGACATGACACCAGACAAACATAAACTTCAGCAAATTCAACACGAATAAGAGGGATCAACATATCCTTTCCATTCAACAAGAAACAGAGTGATCAAGATATCCTTCTAAGTAACAAATCACGAGGTGTGTTGTAGAGGAAACCCATCCGACGAAGAGATGGAAAGAAATTTCTGGGATGTTGATTGGAATCGACCGGATTCAGACTCTTCTTAGTTCGACTCCGGGATCCAACCGGGGAGCTTGCCTCCATAGCACGGGACACCGAGGAACCCTAAACCCTCTTCCGTAGCACGTGATGTCGAGCTACCCATTGATCCGGAATCGGGATCTGTACGGCTCATTCAACGCGTAATCTGCGTCCGTCACGCTTTACGAATGGTGTTAGATTCTGATTCGTAAGTAAAGGCCAACCCAAAAACCCAAGCTGGCGGCCGAATGGCCCGAATATCCAATCTTATTGGGCCGGATCGGGTTGTCTTGGGTTGGGTTGGAATCACGAATCTTCAATTGAACATAACATGGATTTGATCCGGTTTACAGAAAAGCCTAACCCGACCCGACATCGAATCCAACACGAACCTGACACCTACGGGTTTGATCCGTGGGACATTTGACAGCGAGCTTTGGTCGATTAATCGTGGTGTTAGTTGGTTAATGCGGTCATTAAGAACCCTACATTCGCAAATGTGGACCGATAAGAGGATTCTATAATCTCATGCACATAGATAAGAAAACATAGAACTCTTAGATCTTTTCTCATGCTTTCCCAACTGGAATCCAAAGAATACATGACCAGAGCACAGCCAACTCTCATTCTATACGCAACAGTCCACGATTTAATTGGAAGACATGTATCGACGAACGTCTAATTACATTCCCCCAAAAAACGAATCATTGAGCTCACAGCGTGATACTCTTCGCCACTGCCACTGCAAATTTACAGCAGCAGGAGGAGGAGGAGGAGGATCGACTAGTTATCGGAAACCTTCGGCGACAGTTCATCGAGCAGGATCTGCATCACCTTCACCTGCACCTGCAGGCACACGATGTAGTTGGCAGCCTCACGGAAGAGCCCGTCGAGCTCCTGCACGGAGGGCCCGTTGGGCACCAGCTCCTGCAGCACCTCGAGCTTCCTTTCGATGCAGCTCATGGCCTTTCTGCTTCGTGCGGTTCTCTTCTTCGAGATCAATGGCTTCCCGGTCCATCTTACGGTTGCACCACCAACCCTCTTGGTTCTGGCCATCTGCTTCCTTCCTCCGAGCACTCGGGCATGCATGGCCGGAGAACCAAGAGCAAACCTTCTTGAGATCGGCGTCTCGTCGCCGATCTTTTTGGCTTGCAGATGTAAATGGATGTCTGCAGAAAGAAAGAGCGAGCGAGAAAGATGGAGAGAGAGAGAGAAGAGGAGGGATTGCTACACGACCCAGTAACACACAAGGAAACTTATATATAACTGCGTGTGTGTGTGTGTGTGTGTGTGTGAGAGAGAGAGAGAGAGAGAGAGAGAGAGAGAGAGAGAGTGATGAGGTGGGGTGGACAGGGTTTGCTTGCGTCAAAGATCATGTTCTCCCAACGTACTGCACATGCATGCACATGATCAAATAAGGGAACAGTGAGGCACCGGCCACCGCTGTTCCCCGCGCCCCACCTCCGTGACCTCGCAAGAACACCCTGGATTATTCCCTCTCCCTTTCGGTTCACTGTATTCTGATTCATGGGCCTTCATCTCCTCCCCCGTTCCAGTTCAATACTGGAGGTGACAAAAGGATTCCCATCTTCTAGCTAGGTTGGCTTGTCGAAGGAGAACTACTTGGGTCGTCGGCCACCTTCACTTTGTGTTTTCCTACAGGGGACCATGATGGGTTTCGAATGATTAAGATACAAGATGTTGCAGCACCTCTGTACATGTTTGCTGATGTATGTGGAAACAAGGGAGAAAGAAGCCTAAATCTTGCTCACTGGGGATAAGGATGAGGGGATGTTCCCTTGTGACCAAGGTTGAGATGATGTGCGACTACTTTGTTTCTTCTTCTCTGTGAGATTTCTTAAAGATCAAGCTATATGATGATGTAGCAGCTTGTAGAAGCTTTTGTGGTCGTCATCTGCTCAATATATTAGTTCAAGGGGATGGACTGGAATGGACCAAGCAATCATGAATGTTTTGATGA
Source organism: Musa acuminata AAA Group (assembly GCF_036884655.1). Taxonomy (NCBI): domain Eukaryota; kingdom Viridiplantae; phylum Streptophyta; class Magnoliopsida; order Zingiberales; family Musaceae; genus Musa; species Musa acuminata. The sequence continues at coordinate 4,293,931 of NC_088333.1, forward strand.
CTAAGAAGTATATGAGCAATGAAATTAGTGTAGCATTTTGTTGGACATGGATTATTAATTAACCAGATTTATGTTTCTCTCTCTCTCTCTCTCTCTCTCTCTCACTCATTCACTCACTCATTCTCACCCAATTCTAACACTTCACACTATCTTTTGGGTCGCATACACATGCGATGATACTTCATGTCACACTGCTGAGACTCAACTTTGTGCCAAGTACCAAGCTTTCAACCCCTATGTCTGGTGCAAGAAAAGGATATCCCAGACTCTTGACCCAGTGAAATCTAGCCAGGGCTTTGGGGAGGAAATGAAGCTTTAGTTAAACACACAGATGAAATGGCAGCCAAGTTGAAGAGTAATTCTGAAATAGAATGCATGTAAGAACATCTTCTTTCACAGTATCCAAATGAAACAAGACTCATCGTTTAAGGTTTGACACTGATGAGTCTGGATCTCTTGTTGGCCATGAGCAACTGGTGCTGGAGACAGCTACCAGATTAGACATTATTTGTATCATACCAACATACTGTGTTATTGTCTTCAAAAAAATGGAGACACTAGACAGGTGAATTACATAATGTTACGAGCAATCAACATAGTAATTTTTGGACTTTAAGAATGTTTTGTTTTATTGATCTAAGAACGCAAACTGCAGATTGTTTGATGTCATTGCTGTTCAACAAGTGACGGTCAGCCAAAGCTACAAGGAAAAGACTTGGCCTTGCAGAAACCTGCAGAATGGTCAGCAGCAAACCAAGAAAACGATAATATTAAGGTGACGGGCATCAGAGACTCTTTGAATTGCTCTCTGTGAGCAAATCATGATGCTTGGTGGCTTGAATGATTGCTGCTCCTATCTGGAGGTGTCTTTTATTGCTCATTGAGGACTGTGCCAATGAGTGCAAGTTGGCTTCTTCATCCACAAAGTTTCTTTCAACCTAAAAAGAAACACTGATCTGATTACAAAGGAGACCAACAAGGGTAAAGAAAAGGGAAGATCACTACTTACCAATAGCTCATGATGTGTACTGGAAAACAAATTCTAATGGTTGGCTTAGCAAGAGAAAATTACCTCAATGACTAATTTTTGTGCTGACCTCTGCATTAATTCATACTGAAACACTTACATGATGTTTTTTACGGACTCAGATTGATCCTCTCAGTGTTACTGGAGGGAAAGAAAGCAAAGCAATGTGCTATCTTCTCTTCTCGGTGCTGGCTGGAATTTACTGAACATTCTGAATAGCAATTTGAACCATCAATCAACTTATGATTGTCAAGCTGTGAAATTAGCTGGAAAATCCATCATTAAGCAGACCATGTAAAATTGCATCAACATTGTTACCACCACAATGCATTGAGGACATTCGTTAGAACAGAGTTGGTAGGGAACAAGATTATCCACTGACTCATGGAATATGAACAAGATATGCATGCCATTCTATGGCCAGCAACAATGTTAACCAAACAAAAGCCAGAAGAAAAAGGAAACAAACTTTTTATACTGCAAAATATTATCATGACCAAGCCGTGCCACGAGACATACAAGTATATGATGCATCCATGTATCGAGCATGCACATTTGACTTGAGAAACTTCTATACTAAGACTACCATGATACCGGTGGCCAACCCAATGGCAGCCAAAGTGAACAAGCATTCATCTAGGAGTGGCATCTGAACCCTTGCCTCACGTCTCTGAGGCCGCTCATTTGTGACTGTTGCTGGTACCCTTCTTGAAATCCTCACTCTGAAGCTTATTCTTATGTGGCCAGCTGTGGCATTTAAACGAAGTTCCCTCACATCTTCTACAGGCCTATCTGGTTCTGGGACTGGGGGCCGCTCAACTGGTGCTACAGCTTCTGAACTAGTAGGATTTGTTTGAGGGTCCTCACTCAATGGAGCAATTGGTTGTTCATTGATGGTTAATGGCAATGACAGCTGAGGAACAATTGGTGGTTTGCTAAGCATGTACTGATGAATTTAAATCTAAATCAACATAAGGATCATTAACATCAGATCAAGTGATAAAATCTAATTCAAAAGAGACCAGAGTATCCATCATCTATGAGTTTCTGCCACTCGGGTGCCAAATCTGGGAGCTGCTTCCCGTGACCTAATGGCAAGAACATGCCTTTCTTCCTTTGTGTATTCTAGTGACCCTAATGCCCCATCAGGTTTTGTTGACATGAAAGCAATTAGGGCTACTGAGGCTGTCCGAACTGAAAAAGCAAGACAAAAGAATTGCATTAATCAAAGTATTTTAATAGACCGATGGCTTGTGAAAAAACGGGGACATATAGTGAATTGAATATGATATAAATGCAGTTTAAGCAATTAAGTGGCACATTTTATTTTTAGATTTCTCGAAAGGTCCTTAGCACTTCTTTGGCTACTCTCGGAAATTGGGGAAATATGGAGGGAAAAGATTTTATTTTTATTATTTACATAAAATTTCTCTCCTCTTCTGTTCTCTAATTTTATCAAACCAAACATGAGAAAATATTTTATTTCCCTTCATTTCTCACCTTGCATCCAAAAGGAAAGAAAGTAAAAATCTCTTCTCTTTTCTCCAAGAGTTATTATCAAAAAAAAAAAAAAAGATTGATAGGCTAAGTTACAATTTACAAACTGGCTCATGTACAAGTTGCAAGCGACAATCAACATGACGCAAATATTTACCAAGAAATTAAAATCTTGGTCCAGTGTCAGTTTTAACAACCGATCAGACTGACATGAAACCTTGCATTCACCCATAAGCCCATTCAACTCCACATATCACTTCCTATGCAAAACTTGCGATGAAGAATTTTGATTACCACATTTTCATGAAGCAAGATCAACCACTTGTCCAAATGTAAAGAGCATGAGTACATTCCACAAACCAAAATTTGAACTGTAGATCCATAATTTAGGCAAAAATTCCAACAGAATAATTATTATCCACAGTAGGTAAAATGCCAAATGACATGTTTATAAACAAAAGCAAATTAGCATAGCACAAAGCTCGTGTAGTATACTAACCAGGAAATAAGAGCAAACTACGAAAAATTGGTGCTCGACTGCATCAATTGCTGCCTAATAATAACATAAGCTGGAGTACAATGAGTACATAATCTTTTGCAAATAAGGCAACAGATACAGTTCTGATTAACAAAAAATGTGGGAGATTAGAGGCAAGCAACAAAATAGGGTGCAAAAATATATGGGAGAAACCAGGTTGAGATCAAAGCCAATTTCACCCACTTATGGTTTTAGAAAAATAGCATTTAACCCACCTGCAGTTAGGTCTGTCCATGCCATGGCATGTCAGTATCCATCTGTAGTATTACCACATGTGATAGCCATGTGAATTGGGTTTTTAATCCCTAAAACGGTAGTAAATCTCAAATTTGATGGAACAAGGAACCTAATTACTACTACAAGGAGCTTTATCCCATCATATATAAGAATTGGTCTCCAGACCCAACTCCATGTGCCTTTTATGCATTTAGACATAACAGCAAGCAGGTAACGACAAGCCTTCGAGTGGAGAGACCTAGGCCCAAGTGGATTTAAAATCATTTCTTAAACCATGTGCTGGCAGTATGAATTTGTATAACACCACATACGGGCAAATTTTATTTTTCTTTCCATAAAGTGAACCAATTTATTGCAACTATAACCAAAAGATATGTAATATACATATGCTGTGGTTTCTAAAAGTGGTATTTCTACAATAATTTATGAAGTGCAATTAGAAACCTAATCATAGGCCTCCATTATCATGGTTCAGAAGATAATCTTTGCATCCACGATAATTCCATTTTAGAATGAATCACCATAAACATGTCATGGATCAGGAGATAGTGTAAACACAATGGAACAAAGAGTGGTTGTGCATCTTGTTTAGTTTCAAACTCCATCTTTGCTTCCAATACAAGATTGTTTTAGAATGAATCACCAAAAATATGCAAGGAAATATACATAAAAATGTGGAACATACCACTCCATGATGCTGTCAGTGTTGAGGATGACGATTTGATATGCTTAAGCAAATCTTCGTTTGTGTTTCGAATCGGCCATTTGGCTGAGACGAAGATTGGGGAACCAATTAAACGAATGAGAGACGCAAATATGAAAATACACAATTTCATGAAGAAGTTATTGCTAAGAACAAAGCTTACAGTTAGCAACATGAACGCAGGAGGTTTAAAAGGGTAATCTGCCGGTAATTAGAACCTCCCATGATATACCCCTCCCTCAGAAGAAGGGCAACCGAGGGTTAGCGTTCCGGTCAGGGATTGGGAATCATCACCTCGAGCGGAAGGCTCATGAAGTCATCAGAGGCATTGGATTGCATCTCCTTCATCTCCTGAAGGATCCGCTTTACCGCCGTGTTCTTCCTGTTGTACTTCTCCTCCGCCATAATACGCCGGAGGATCTGCTTTTCCTGCACTCTGTAAGGAGGCGCAGCTTCGGACGTCAGCGCATGGATCAAACAGGGTTAGCTTCGATGTATCGACCAACGTTTTTTCGGCACCTGTCCATTTGGACACACGCTTATATAGGCCACGTGGTGGAGTGTGATGGCTCAACTGCTACTTATTGTGTTTGCTAACTTGTAGCCAATCGGGAAGTTCGCCTACTGGTACGTAACGTTACATGTGGGCGTCAGGATCGGCTTCCCTGTCCGATGCCAGACAGGGTTCGAGCTATTCCAAGCCAACGATCTGCGTAGAAGCCTGTTATGGGTGGGATCCACCACTAGCGTGAGTTAGAACCCGTCTGAAGCAGAACAGGTGATCCTCACCCGATTTTAACTGGCTACTACTGGCGAGCTCTACTCTATCAGCCAACCCGAGCTCGCTACCTAGGCCGGGACACCAAACATAATATCTTATATATGCGATTTTTTAGATTGGCCTCTGAACTCGGTGCCTTGCACGCAACCGTCTAAGTCCGACTCAGAGAGTTCCGACCCGGGATAGAACAACCGACTCGGCGATTCGCTTCGGTAACTAAAATCGGATGCGTTTGTGATTTCAAGGAAGTTGTCGGACGGTATCGCAATTGGATTTCCCTAGATTGCGGCTCCGCCGCCGAGCACAACAAAAGGGTTTAACGAGGGTTTTCTTGGCCGAGAAGTTTGCCAGGGTCGCCGCCCCTGTTATAATGATTCCTCGCTGAATCTATCAATAAACGGCTCAATCCGTCGCAAGAACCCCCGAGAAGAAGGAAAGCGTCGATCTTGGTTTCTGGGGCCGTGGATCTCCGGTGACCCAATGTTGAAGGCGCTCTCTTCTTCCTGCTTTCAAGGGCGATTGAGGCTTTCAGCCAGATTTCCGTCGGCCGCTGTCAATGTCGGCGAAGGGAGGTCGCCGCTGCTTCGTGTGCTGGGGTCCTTGGCGAGCCGACGCGGTGGAAGCTCGGTTTTTTGGAGAAAGGCGTTCTTTTGCTCGGAATCTGACGATGGTTCGGAGCCGCTCGCAGAGGCCAAGGCCGAGGAGGAATCTGAGGCCACTGCCAACGTCGCTGCTGAAGGTGGTGGCGCAGAGGAGGCTGATTCCAAAGCATCATCGGCCATTGTTTCAATGAATCCACGGCCCGAGGACTACTTGTCGGTCAGTGTTTTTCCAATAAATAGAAGCAAATTCTTGCAATTCTTTTGGCAATAGTTTGGTGCCTGGTATTGTTTTCTTATATCTTACCGTCGTTTCACACGGACTGCCACACTTGTTGATTTTTTCCCCTCTGAGATATTTTATCCTATGATATGGATATGGGTGGATTGCGCTAGGTTTTATTCTTAGAAAATGTTCTCCATACACTGGCAATCCTCGGAACCTTTAACAAGTTCTATAGGGTTGTAGTTGTATTAACGCACAGACAGGATTTGTAGTCCGGATTCAAACTATGTCAAGAAATCTATTGAAAAGCAGCCCATTGCCTGAACTGAGTGTGCAAACAAATTAACAGAGTAGATAATTATAATTACATGGTTCTTTTTACATGTGGAGAAGAATAAATAAAGGAAGTTCTTTCTTTGCTGTAGTTATCCTTTTTTGGAAAATTTCTTCACCACAAGATGTTTCTTTGGAAGCAATAAGAAGAATACTAAAGGATCACTAATGGGAGAAGAAGAATTTGCTAAGGTGCTACCAAGGCATCTTCATATTGTTCCATCGTCAGTATTGTTCTGCCATCATCACCGCCATGGCTAGTATTAACTGGATCATTATTATCATCCAAACTGTTGGCCACTATTACCAACATGATGGCATTTCCATTAGTGCAACCACCACATCTTCAGTAAGAGAACTAAAGACACCACCCTTATACCTATTATCTTATAGTTATTATCTTATAGGTTTTTAAATTCTTGAATCTTGATGGTAAATAAAGACAAAAAAAGAATTAATTCTCATTTTGTGTCATTTTTGACATTTGAATTTTCATATTCATACTCAAGAGTCAAGACCCAATCAACTTATACAAGGCTGAACTTGATCTAGACTGTTGTAGTGCTTATGTACTGTATGAATGGGTGTGCAAAATCTGCTACCAGCATGTGTCACCAAAATGATGACTTTCATGGTCATATAAGATGAAACCGACCTAGACTGGACAAGTTTCATCTAAGCCAAAAACAATAGGTTAAAACTAACCTTGACTACTGTATCAGCCTTTTTTGTTAACCTAACGCAAGGGAGTATCTACTGAAATGAACCTGTGCATAATGCTGACTAGGTCAATCATGTCTTTGTTGAGCTGCATGTGTCTTGTTGAAAAAAGAAATGCTTTTGTGGTTGGGATGTTTTTTGGTCAATTTGTTCGTGTTTCTTCAACTTATACTCACAGAAACAAGCAGTTGTCTAGAAGTTATAATGACAATTAAGTATGCCATGGTTTTGTTATCGTCCTTGATTGTTATTGTTTGATTTGTTTAACACGTGTGTATTCCTATGTTGATTTATTGATTGTGACCTATACTGAAACTGAGTTCCTGGCATTTATGTGTGGATCACAATTTATACCTGTATCTGCTCATTTTCAGAATTCATCATCTTATTTACTAATTGTACTGGTGTATGCCTAGATTGCTAGACTAACAAATTTTCTCATTGATGATATTGTGAAGCAGGTTATAGCATTGCCACTGCCACACAGACCATTGTTTCCTGGGTTTTATATGCCAATCTACGTGAAGGTGCAGCAGTTTCTCATCAGATAACTATAAGATTCCCAGGACTAATAATTTAGCTTCCTTGTCTATATAGTCTGGTTTGTTATGAATAATTTATGATACATTTGCAGTTAAGAAAATTATTTTTTAGCAGTTCCATGATTCCATCTCTTGATATCAGTGGTTATTGCTTATCTTTAATGTGTATATTTTTTGGATTAGATTAATTGATCTATTATTTAAATAAATTGGTTGTTTTTGGCTGCTTGGTTTCCAGCCTGCCATAATTTTTTTTCTCTATCAGTAAATTTGGTTTGTATTGCTTTGATATGATATATGTAATTGTAAATATGGGCATGTATCACATATAATTTACCTTAGACTATTTCAAATTGTGATGAAGAAAAAAAAAAAATGAAACAACTGAAAGCAGATATGCTTCTATGATAAGGTTTTCAACTGTGGACTCCCTATGCAAGTTGTACACTTGCATGATAAGTGTTTTTTTAATCTTCAGTAATTATTGTTAATTTGTTTACATTTTTACTTCCTGCTCTGTGAGTCAGGGGCTCATAAGTTGCCACTCATTAAGATATTAATCTTCCAACATTAGTATTCCTGTACCTAATAATAAATTAATAAGGTTGATACTTGAACAATGCGTACCTTGGAACTAGTGTCAAATTTATACCAAAAATAATTCATTTTTGTTAAAAAGTTGAGCCTCGTCTTTTCCCTTTTCTGATGGAACAAGGCATTGCTATATTTGCTAATATAAAAAATTTACTAATGGGAAATGGTGTTCTGCTGAGTGCCTTCTGGCATGGAAAATGCTATCAGTGTGTCACGTGATAGCTAATACTGCTTTTGAAATGAGAACAATTGCTGGTCATAAGGTCAAGGGAACATTGGAATGATGTCAGTCATCAAGTATTCAAGTCAACATGTATTATCTCTCTGCCATTGCATGTCGTGGCAAGTGGGGCTGAAATTTAGCCAGATTATATTTTGCCAACTTTGTCTTTATTATTAAATTAGGAATGACTTTGGTTATATAAATGCTTATCCATCACATATCCATAACTTTATCTGAATTTGATTATCCAATTTTTTAAAATTGTGCTTATGGATATTTGTACTTTTGAATCAGGGTCAAAATATGTCAAAAAACTAACTATATACCGAAGTGTTAAAGCCACCTATATTAACCTCGACAACCTCAACTCTGATTTTATTGAAGTTGTCCGATGCCTAGATGCTTGAATCTGCTGTCGTCTTATCTTAGCTAGTAGATGATAGCTCATGTATTTAAGATGCTCATGGATCTTTTTCTAAGTTTCTTTGCAGGATCCCAAATTGTTAGCGGCTTTAGTGGAAAATCGCAAAAGATCAGTGGCATATGCTGGTGCTTTTCTTCTTAAGGATGAACCAGAAATTGATGTGAATGTTGCATCAGGAGAAACAGACAAAAGTGTTTATGATCTTAAGGGAAAGGAACTATTTAAGCGTCTGCATGAAGTTGGGACCCTCGCCCAGGTATATATGTTTAGAACACGTATATATGGCTATGCGGTGGAATAATTTGTATACCATCTGCTAATGTTCTTGCTGTCTGGTGCTTGTTTTCACAGATAACTAGCATACAAGGGGATCAAGTAGTGCTCATAGGTCACCGGCGATTGCGGATCACGGAGATGGTGAGTTCCTTTTGTAAAATTGACAGGCTTGGGGTGCTCAGTTTTATGACTTTTTATAAAAAAAACACATTATGCAGGTTGATGAGGATCCACTTACGGTAAAAGTTGATCATCTAAAGGTACATCAATTAGCTTCTTATTTGTTTTTTAATCTTGGATGGAACTTGATAGTGATATTTGTTGCTCTCTTGATGACATTTTCATATTGTAGTAACGGCATCTAGTGTTCATTTCTTAGTTCTAGCTTTCTTTCACATTACTTCATTTCTCAATTTAGCTGGACTTTTTTTTTTCACAAATCTTAACCTCTTACATTCAGAATCATTTGATCACACTTTTCAGTTGGCATTTTAGAGATTTTACACTTATTACGGAAGGCCAAAACTGCTTAGAATTAGTAATCCTGCAAGCAAAACATAGGCGTGTATCTTATCTTTTCTTTTTACTGCAAAAGCATGGCTTTCCTGCTAAAAAAAAGGAAAAAAGACATTGCTTTTGCTGTTAAATGATGAAATAAGAACATTACTGTTTTAATATCAAGCAAGAAAGCCAGTGGCATTTGGTCTCTAGTTGGTTTGGTTTATAGGTATTACATAGGTTGAAAGACTGGCCAAGAAAAATATATGTACGTTTGAGAACATCCATTACTATTAGCAGAATGTGCCTGCTCATTGTTATTTCTATTTCTTTGGCTAATTCATTAATCTTTTTTATTAGCTGATAATCATTGCTTGGATAAGCTAGTCATCTGATAGCATCAATGCAATTTTTATGTTTTATTAATTTTCTTGTTTGATGCTGTGGAAAGTTGAAACCTGCTATCGTTGCCTCGACTACTGTCAGAATCATACAGGAATTGTTGGTAGTAGTAAGGTTTCTGATTCATCTTTTTATCGAAGCAAGATGGGAAGTCCAACAATGTTGGTTGTTCTGATGTTTCCAAGAGAAACCATCAAAATTTGATCTTCCACGTGACATTTTTCTTCTTGATGTCATATGCTATTTCATACGTGATACAAAATTTGAGTTTCTGTTGTAAATGTGTTTCTTTCGGCAGGAGGAAGCATATAATAAGGATGATGACATTATAAAGGCAACTGCCTTTGAAGTCATATCGACATTGAGAGATGTTCTAAAAACAAGTTCCCTTTGGAGAGATCATGTCCAAACATATACACAGGCAAGGTCTATTCAATTTGTTTATCTGTGTTTCAGCTTTTCTGCTGCTTTTTATTCTTGTAGAAGTTTCAACTTCATGTCCAACCATTATATTCCATAACACTTTGCATTAGACAAGTTATATGAGTTTTTCTACTTTTTAAAGAATGAAAATGTCAACAGCATAACCTGGATAGCGGGACACAAGAAATTTGTGCAATAGAGTACCATATGGTCTGTCTTCACAATCTTGCAAATTTTAGTCTGTTGCAGTAGAAAATTATGTAATCTCATGGATTATTGGATCTTGATCAGAGTTGTGTTCCACAGCTAGGCACATCTTATTGGGTGAAGGTTTATTAAAGTCTAGGTTTGCTGTACCACCTAAGTTGGTACGGTATGGGTTGTACGTACCGGTCCGACTTGCCCTCGAGACATGGCTCGCCCGAGTCTCCGTTGGCATGCCCTAGTGTACCGTATGTTGGTACACCGCTATAGACTAGTACGTGTACCGTACCGATAAATCTCCGAGATGGGTTTGGTACCCGAAATGGTGAACCCTATTTAAAGTCATCGCGTATACTGTCATTATTTTGAACATGGTCTCCTAGTTTCCCATTTGTGTTATATAATTTTAGTTGGCTTAGAAACTATGTACCGTTGATTTTTTAGCCTTGGGTGTTGTGCTTCCTACAGACTAGGATTGATGACAATACTGAATTGTAATTGATATCTTCTGTTTGTAAAAAATTCAGCATATTGGTGATTTCAATTACCCAAGGCTAGCAGATTTTGGAGCTGCTATATCTGGAGCTAACAAACTATTGTGCCAGCAAGTTCTTGAGGAGCTAAATGTATGTAGAATTTTGCTGCCAAAATTTTCTTACTGTTGTTGGATTAGTAGTACAATATTGTGATCCAAGTATGAGACTGCCTTTAGACATTGCCTTCAGACTCTTGCCAGGGCTGTCTTGTAGAATTGCTAAATGAAAACTTCTGAGGGCCCAAAACTGTCACATACTTGGATCAGTTTATGGCTTGAGTACTGTCTGCATTCATTTCTTCTGAGTTGCAATATCTTAAAACTATATTCTCACCAGGTATACAAGCGCTTGAAGCTGACACTGGAATTAGTCAAGAAAGAAATGGAGATAAGCAAAATACAGGTACAACATGTTAATCTGACTTCTGTGTTTGTAATTGAATTCTGAATTCTTGTAGAGAGAAGTATAAGTTCCATTTTAAATGCTTTTGTTCTAGGAATCAATTGCAAAAGCTATTGAAGAAAAAGTAAGTCGCGAGCAACGACGCTATTTGTTGACGGAGCAACTAAAAGCAATAAAAAAGGTAGGTTGCTACTTCCCTGATGATTCAGCAGCAGCAGGGTGCCAACAGTTCACCCAATTGAGGCAATAATAAGCTCTGATCAAGCCAAAGATATCAAATAATTTGGCTTAGATCTTGGTTTGTGTAGTTTTTTAAACTTCAGATGAGTCAAAATATTCTGTTTCTTAGATTGCTGGAGTTATTTTTTCCTGATGTACCATTGGATTGAGCTGTATCTGGTTGCTTGATTCTGGTTTGCTTTTTTCTCCCCCCATCTTTTTCTTAGGCAACACTGGTCTGCATTAATTTTTTGGTCTCTGTAATAAGTTCTTGTTTCCATTTTCCTAATACTGAACAAAATAGGATTCTTGTTTAGAGATATCAGTAGTTTATTAAAAGCAAATAATTAGTCTCCTGTAACTGATAATGTCCTTCTGGGTGTAGAACTATTTGGGTACATCTCTAAGTTCCTCAATATGTACCTTCTGCTATTTTGATTGCTATTATTCTTGAAAGTTGTATGTTTCATCTGAAATAGATAGGTACTTCAGTGGTGAGGGCATTTGTCTTACTGTGATTATCTCCCTTGTCAAAGTGAGGCTTGTGAGCATGTTAGAGATAAAATGGTTGTTGTTTCTGTGGTTGAATGTGTAATGATATATCTTCATCTGAAATTAATGATGTATTATAAAACTTGGCCTTTATAGGAGCTTGGCATGGAGAAAGATGATAAAACAGCACTGACTGGTTAGTTCAGAATATACAACATTGTGTTGTACTTGAATAGATGTTTCAACTTTGACTAGATTTCATTTACTGTCAAGTACTTTATTGAACCATAGCTTTTTTCTTATTTATCTGCAGCAAAGTTCAGGGAAAGGCTTGAACCAAATAAAGATAGATGCCCTCCTGATGTTTTGCAAGTTATAGAAGAAGAGCTCACAAAATTGCAGATGTTGGAGCCTGTTTCTAGCGAGTTTAATGTAACTCGTAATTACCTTGATTGGCTGACATCACTTCCTTGGGGAAATTACAGGTTTCACTACAAAGCATTAATATTTCAGACAAATCCTATATCCATGCCACATCTTATACATACATTCCTTGTATTGGTTGTACTTCAGCTCTTTCTTGTGCATAGACATGGGATGTTTTATGTGCTATTTTGAAAGATTTATTTTTTTGTGAAATGGGAGCATACTGATACATTTCTTTGGGAACGAACCATTCTGTTCTAGTTGGCATGACAATCCTTGCTATACTTGGTTGTTTTCTTAGCCATTTTCTTGTTATCTATGTGTTTGGTCAACTTTCTTCTTGTTTCACTTGGACAATTTTTAATGAACAATGCTAATTCATACTTATTTGTTGTCATTGTCACTCATTTAAGTTGATCATAGTCCCTGCCAAGTTTTTTTTTTTCTTGTTTTGCATCATGTTGCTAGTATCAGTCGATTCATCCCAGTCTGATTCATAAGAACCAGTTTCCAGTTATTTAATGAAATAAATAGATTAAGCAGTTTTTGCCGGTCTCAATTGATATCCAAATGCCGGTTGAAACTTGAAACTTTTTGAATTTTTTGATCTTCCAAGATTTTAGGACTTTTCCTGAATTTGAGATGCCACAACTGGGGCTGCGGTGGCATGATTAGAGCTTGTGTTTGAACTAGGCACTATGAGAAGAGGAAGAATAATTAACCTAATAATTTATTTCATTTAAATGTTTTCCTTTTTCTTATTTTCATATCCAATATTAATTGATTAGAGCTTGACACCAGAAAACTTGACTGGTCCAACTGTGATCAGTAAAAGGTGTGGTATTTAGAAATGATCCTTGGGCCCTGATGCTTTTTGCAAGGAACTAAATCTTGCTACCAACCTTATATTGGCCCCCTCTCAAACCAGTATGGTATCTTGGTACCGTATACTATGGTGTACTGTGTATCATTATGTGGTTGGACCATTATGGTAAGATCAGTAGGATTAGTACCACATCAATTTTGTTGGCTTCTCCAAAGGCTTTGATGTTTCTGCTTTTTCAGTGGTATACTTATTTGAACTTGCCTTGCCTCCGATGTTACAAATTCATCTAGTTATTTGAACTTATTCAATCACTCTACGAACCTTCATGCTTCTTTTTTAATTGTGCTCCCCCTGGCACATTGTTGGGATGAGAATATTCGACGTAATTGATGTCTTATTCCCAAATCATGATGTAGAATTCTCATTGACTGAAAAAGATATGCAGTAATCAATAAATTTATATGATTATATTTATACATGTGTTTCTTTTTTGTTTGCAGGTACTTCAATTTATGCTATGTTCTATAGCTCTTTGCAATTGATCAGTGTGTCAATTCAGTGAACTGAAAGCATTTAACTGTAGAACTTAGCACTTTGATTTCTCTTAATTTCTGTTTTGAATTTCTCTTATTTTGGTATATAATTTTGAAGATGTTTATATGTAACTCTATCTTGCTTAATACTTGCAGTACTGAAAACTTTGATGTCCATCGAGCTCAAAAGATCTTGGATGAAGACCATTATGGTTTATCAGATGTCAAGGAGAGGATCTTGGAATTCATAGCTGTTGGAAAATTGAGAGGGGCCTCACAAGGTTAAACCTTTTTTTTTCCTTGAATAAAGTAGTATTTACTTATCATGCCAGTTTATCTTTGGTTCTTGTTTTCCTTGTACCTTATCATGACATTTTGGGTAAGAAGAAATGCAATTTTTTCCAATAATAAGATTTAATTTGTGTGGCAGAGCTTTGATTGCTTTTTTTCTCTCTAGATTCAGATTGGTTATATTTTTTGTCTTTCTGTTTTTTTTATAAATATCATGTTAGACTCATATGTGGTTGACGGCAGTGCATTTCACACTTCCTAAAAATCTATAGCATGTCTATCTTCACCTGCATGTCTTCTGTTTTTTGGTTTATCTCTTCATTCTTAATGAAAACATCCATGTTATATAATGTTCATGAGCATGCCCCTATTTTTTCACAAAACATACTCTTTATGCTTTATTGAATTTTTGAGTAGATTTTATTTCAGAACTTTTGTTACAAGTAGTGGATTGCGAATTTAGGATGGATTGCTGAAGAAATTCTTAATAATTAATTTCATCATGTTATGGCACTTCTTTTGGATCAATAATGATTTTAGCTATGAACCAAGGATTTTAATTTCGAATGATACCGCCCGTAGCGAGCTGTACGTACCGGGTGGTATTAGCCGAAAGAAGAGGGAGAAGAAAATGGAGAACCTGAAAATCCAGCGTCGTTCTCCCTCGACGATCCAGATATGTAGTCGCCCTCCCTCGTCGGACGCCGCATATGAGATGTCGCCTCCTCCTCATCTGAGGCAACGAGGCCTCGGCGTCGTCGACTACTTCTCCTCGTCCACGCGGGGAGAAGAAGTCTCGACGACGTTGCGACGAGAAGAAACCGAGCATTGTCGGGAGAAGGAAACCTCGGTTTCTTCTCCCTACGCTGGCAGAAACATGAGGTGACGTCGCCTCATTGCCCTGTTTTGCGCGGCGCGGGCAGAAACACGAGGCTATGTCGCCTTGCTTTGCGCGGGGAGTAGAAACCGAGGTACATCCCCTCATTGCCTTGTTTTACGTGGGGAGCGGTTTCTTCTCTCGATGCGGGCAGAAACATGAGGCGACGTCACCTTTTTTTTTTTTTACTTACATATGTATATATATATATATATATATGTGTATATATATATATATATGTGTATATATATATATATATGTGTATATATATATATATGTGTATATATATATATATATGTATATATATATATATGTATATATCTCGAGCGGTACATCAAAACGTACCGCTCGATATACTCTTACTGTACCATACCGAGCTGAGCTCGATACTTCGGTACGATACAAAATTGCAAACCTTGCTATGAACTACTGACAACTTTGGGCTTCACCCTGGTTGTTGTAGGGAATCAATGGTTGTTTACTTTTTGGTGTCATTATAGTATGAAACAGCAATTTGTTCCTGAATTTGTTTTGTTTATAATATTATTTAAGAGATCCAACCTTTTTGAACTTCAGGAAAAATTATATGTCTCTCTGGGCCTCCTGGAGTTGGCAAAACAAGTATTGGCCGCTCAATTGCACGTGCTTTAGACCGCAAGTTCTACAGGTTTTCTGTTGGAGGCTTGGCTGATGTGGCTGAAATCAAGGTGAAAATCAACTATATCTTGAATATGAACATTGTTAGCTAATCTTAAAAATCCAACATCAAGCTTATTGATACACCTGTATATATTTGCTTCAAATTCCCCAGGGTCATCGCCGTACATATATTGGTGCAATGCCAGGAAAGATGGTGCAGTGCCTAAAAAGTGTAGGAACAGCTAATCCACTTGTTCTGATTGATGAAATTGACAAGGTATTATTCTCTCCTCAGGGTGTTTGTGTGTGTGTGTGGTGTTGCTGAGATGAACTTTTCTTCTAACAAATTCATGTGGTTAAATAAATGTCACAACAGTTGGGAAGGGGGCATGCTGGTGATCCAGCAAGTGCTTTACTGGAGCTTCTTGACCCTGAGCAAAATATAAATTTTCTTGATCACTACCTTGATGTTCCAATTGATTTATCCAAGGTTGGGCACTTCCGTCTGTGAACTACTTTGTATTTAACATGCTTGGGTATTGTTAAATTAAGGATTACTTCATGGAATGTATTAGTTAAAATTTTACAATGCATGTTTTTTCTGATTTCTGCTGTACTTAGGTTGATCTTTTTGGGAGTACCATATTATATCTAGTAATCAATGGTCCATGAAGGATAGTAGGTAGGCCTAATAAATATAGCCAACTAGCCATTGCATGCTTAATGACTTAACCAATGCGATTCTAGTGAGTGAATGTTGCTATGAACCAAGGACTTAAATCCTGATTCAATACCACATTTTGTAACCAGTCAGATCAGTTTGATATCAGTAGTTATTGTGGTACACCGACCTGTACCATGCGGTATAAAAAAAAAACAATAAGAGAAACAAATTGTTGGACTGGTTGTGCCGAGTGGTCCAACCAAAATTTGATTCCATGCTACGAACCATGAATGATTGTTATGTGAATAATTTTCTAAAGATATTTTATAATGTTAGTGAAAAACTGCACTAGTGAAATATTATGGTTGCTGCACTATGAATTGATAATGCAATTCTTTATATGATATCAAATGAGTAACTTAAGTCTGTTTTGTTAGTTTGTTTTGGTCCTTTTGGATACTTCGTATATGCTATGTTAGACTACATCAAATATCGTTCCAAATTGTTGCTTGACAAGGCTACCCACAGTACAATGTGTTATGTTCAGACTCTTGCAGCCTTAAAATTCCATCTTTGCCTCCCACCACAAAAGTGTCTGTCTTTCAGCACAGCCATTCCTCCATTACACTATATGCTCACTTTGTCATTGGAATCAATTCTGGAAACTGTTTTGCAGTTATCCATCTTTTTCTTCCCTTTATCCCTCTTCCCTACATTTGTTATTCTCCTATTGTTTCTTGAATAGCATAATTTCATCAAATCTACCTGTCAAATCGTCTATGATTTACACTGCTGCTGATTCCAATTCTCTTGGTTTTATTTTTTTTCCCTCTATTTTTGTGGATATAGAAGTATGAAGAGGAAGTGGAGATATTTTCTAGTTTAAAAGAAGGAAACAGAGATGGGATTTACCTATAGTTTTGTTTTTGAAGGAACAAGTGAAATCTATGGATTAAGATCTAAGGGATAAAGAAAGGACTTAACCAGCAGCATTTAACAAGCTTAGGGCTTCAAAATTTGATAATTTAATTTCTTTTGTTGCCTTAGTTCAAATTCTTGTTTTTTATGTTTGATTTTTAATGAGATATTCTATAATGATATTTTCTTTTACTAATTCAAGCGGGAAATGACGAGTTGCAAGTTTTTCTTGTAGGATTATAATTGATGAATCATTTAACTTTTTTTTTTTAATCTATGTTGCTTTTCATATGCTTTGATTTTTAAAGCCTAAGTTTCACCAGAAAAATTGGCTAACCAAATGCTACTTAAAATTCTATGAAAACAGCCTGTTAGTTGAGATTTTCCAGAAAATTAGCTGCTCTTATGCTCTCTTATAATGTAGCACTAAAATGAGATCATGGTTTCTAATCCAAGTTCAAATTTTGGAGGTTATAGCATGGCTTATTTTATAAAGCTCTTGATGTATGGGTAACAGGAAGAATATGTACTCTTAGGAATTATGGTCATTTTTGTCCTTATGTTGATTAGAGTAGATGGATCACTTAACTTCTGTAGCTATATAGTTTGCAAGTTCCAGCCGATAATTTCATGTGTTGGAAGACATTTTGCCTGTTTGGAGCTTGTCGAGTTATAATTCGCTCTGATGATTGGGTGTAAAATTGCTGACAGCTCTGAACCAATGATCACTTCTACCATTTTACATCGTGTTGCTAGTTTCCTGCTATCACTCAAAGATAATTATCAACACAGCTTTTAAATGAGGTATATGTCTTCTGAAATAACTCAAGACAAAATCCTCAATGGACAATTTACCAGTATTTTAACCAAGTAAAAAAAAATTGTCTATTTAACTTTTTCTTAAATTATTTTGTTTACATAAAAAAATAAGGTTTGAAGAAGCTGCATCACCAGTGAGGATGCTGTCAGAGTATGTGTCTACAATTCCATGCACTAAAATAATGGCATTTGAAAACATGGTTTAGGGTGCGTTTGAGAAATGAGAATATATTTGAAATGTGGATTGAGAGCCCAATGCAATGCACATTTATATTATAAATTGGTGTTTGGTTAATTTTTTTCAAATCACATCCGGCCTAGATGTTGTATCGAAAATGTTCAAATGCTGATATTACTTCATGGTAGCATTAACATTTCAGCATTTGCAGGATGCTAATATAATTGTTTAAATTTCGAAAGTGCCCTAGAACTTTATCTAAAATTACAATATTGTCAAAATGATCTAGTGAGAAACCAATGTGATTTATATTTTCTATAAAATGAAATTTTATTTATTTATTTTTAAAGATTATTTGTGAATTTATTATATGATTATATATTTTTGGGCCATATGAAATTTTTTATAGGATTACATACATACATTTTTTATTTTTATTTATTTACTTATTAATTTAAATAAAAATATGTATTCGTTTTTAAATAAATAATAAAAATGTTAAAGGGTAAATTTACCACAAAATATTCAATAGACGTTTGAAATACAATTTTACCAAGCAACACTTACGTCAATGAATGCATATTTAAAATGCTGTTTTCATTTATTGCTTACTAAACATTCAAAGTATTCCGCAATTGCACATTTATTGAAACCATTTTCTCGAACTGTACATT
The DNA here is from genome assembly GCF_036884655.1 of Musa acuminata AAA Group. Taxonomy (NCBI): domain Eukaryota; kingdom Viridiplantae; phylum Streptophyta; class Magnoliopsida; order Zingiberales; family Musaceae; genus Musa; species Musa acuminata. The sequence goes on from NC_088333.1 coordinate 4,312,672, forward strand.
AAAAATTCAAATGTGTTCCCAAACAGAGCCTTAGCTTATGCAAGACAAGATTTAGGTACATGGATGATAAAACGTCATGTATCCTTTTGTTAGATGTTAGATTATATGCATTATGTCCTTGTATTCTTTTTGTCGTGTAAGTAATTGTCCAAATTGGATTGTACGTGGTATGAAACCGATGAAGAATAGGTGTGAATGCATACAAGTACCATTTTTTCTGTATAAAACATCTAAATAAATTGCTGATAGTGGAAGCTAGAGTGAACCTGAAATCTATTTTATATAGGAACTTAGGATGGGCGTCTTTTCATTATTTTTTTCTTCATTAACCAATAGAAGATGTGATAGTCTGGAATTTACAAATTTGATTTATTGTTGTTGTTTTCCATGCTTAGATATGACAGCTGCATATTATTCATTTTTCTTATAATCTGTCCGTTAATAATATGAGGGCCATGTTATTCCTTTCTTCTGATCTTTTTACTTGGTTTTTCTGAATAGCTGGTGGTGTGGTGTACTATTTTGTTCTTAACAGATTTTCTGCACTTACATTGTTTTACCTGGATGTTAATTGACACAAATTTTTTGTATGCATAGGTTCTATTTGTTTGCACAGCTAATGTAACTGAGACGATTCCAAATCCTCTCTTGGATAGAATGGAGGTTATTAGTCTTGCTGGCTATATCACTGACGAGAAGATGCATATCGCTAGAGACTATTTAGAAAAGACAATTCGTGAAGCTTGTGGCATCAAACCTGAACAAGTATGATCTGACTTTATCCCTTGGCTATGTTTTCCATCATTCTGCTTTATTTCGTTAAATATTCTCTTCTCGTGTTTTTGTTGGGCAGTGTTTTGTCTGCTTGTTTTGACTCAGCCTTTTATAACCATCTGTGGTTGCACACCAATAAGTCTTGATATGCTTGGAAATGGTTTCTTATTTGCTACTTTTGTTTGTTCTTTCATACTTCTAGATCTCTTTCATGTTGATCAAACAAGATCAAACAATTTAATCATTTTCGCACAGTAGGTAGAAAAATAGATAACTGATGTTTTCTTTAAGATATAAACCCGCCCAAACTTTTGAGATATTCACATGAACGTGAGTTCAACACTATGTTTGGATTACAATGCATGGTTTATAGTTTATACATTACAAGACATTTTAAAGACACTACACAGTTATTTTTTCTTATTAAGTATTGGACAGCAGAACATAATCATAATGTCATGTGAACAGCAATTTTCACTAGATTGATGTCATGCCAGTGTTTATAGATATGAAATATTTGGGGCATTCAAGTTACATGTTTACACGTTTAACTTTAAAGTGAATTTGTTTTCCTCAACTGTTAGATTTGAGACTTTAATACCGTTGTGTCTGATATACAAGGGAATATTTCATATTTGCTAATAGGATGAAATTGGTGGAAGCATAATTCATGTAAAGTGTATGAGTCTCATAACTTTTATTTGCTATATGACAACTGGATGAATAACCTCATTCATGTACAGGTAGAAGTGACTGGCACTGCACTCCTCTCACTGATCGAGAATTACTGCCGAGAAGCTGGTGTTAGAAACCTACAAAAACATATTGAGAAGATATACCGAAAGGTACATATTTTATTTCTTTATAGCAGAAAAGAGATGTGTTGAAGTCTTTCTTGTCTAGTTCATCTTTCCTTTTTCTAGAGAGGTACTTCCTAGTCTTTCCTAATGCATATAAATTCTCTATTAGTTTTACATAAATTTTTAAAACTGACACGGAGTTTGTGATATTTGCATACATTATACTATGAAATGTGTCCAATTGACCATATCTACATTCCAATATTGCCCACATAGAATATAGTTGAAATTATTAAATGTTACATATCAATTTTGCTGTGTTTTTTTACATATAAATTTAGAGAAAGACCTAAAAAGATTTTAATAGAAACTATAAATAAAGATTTAAATACTCTGAACTTAATTAAGCATATGCTTTTTACATATCTCAAGAGCGGCAAAAGATCCATGTAGCCAACCTCAAATAATTGAGACTTACGACTTTGTTGTTGTTGTTGTGTTCTTTTGAAGCCTTTGAGATGTATATGCTCCTTTTTTAAGCATAACTTTGTTTTGCAATTTGCATCCTTTGTTGCATTTCTTATGTTCAGAGTTGGCTACATGACCACATAGAGATTAATCACCTGATTGAATTGTGGTATCAACTTCTGCAACTGCTGCTGTTGCAGTTTGGGGGCCTGTAGTGACCAATGGTTTTCTTATATGAGTTTATTGGATTAATTAAACTCTAATTGTGATGTTTTACTATTTGCCAGATAGCTTTGCAACTTGTCCGCCGAGGATTGTCCAATGAACCAGAGGTTGATTCTCAAAAAATAGACCTCCAAGAGTCGAGCAGTACATCTGAAGAGGCAGTTGAAATTGTTGGAGATGGTCAAATCGGCAAAAATATAGATGCATCTGCCTCAAGTGTACAAGCAAATGAAATTGTGTCTGAAGAAACGGAACATGCAACTTCTCATGATGCTGCTGTTGAATCTTCAGAAGAGCCTGAGCAGGTAGCAACAAATCTTCTCTACTGTCTAACTATTAAAGGGATATTGCATTTTTTCATTGAAGTTGATGGACTATGACAGACACTTATTTCCCTTATTTATTTGTGCATTTCTGTGATCATGGAAGACACCCATCTTCTTGCTGTCCATTTTTATACACATCAGCATATGTAACATAATATCATAATACCCATCTTTCCAATGCAGGAAATGATTTCTATACACTTCAGTATATGTTACATAATATGAATGAACTAGTACAGTTTTAGCTAACTCCATGAATTAAACAAATGTATAATGTATTAAACAAATGAAGAAAGGATAGACAAACCATGTATTTGACATCATGACTTTGGGATTGGCAGGTGGCGAATAAAGGAACAAACAATGTTGGCGAAGCAGTTGGCAGTGATGTTGATAAAGTTGTCATTGATGTGTCAAACCTGGTTGATTTTGTGGGAAAACCTGTATTTCATGCTGAACGGATATATGATCAGACACCAGTAGGAGTTGTTATGGGTCTAGCATGGAATGCTTTGGGTGGCTCAACATTGTACATTGAGACCACACTAGTGGAGCAAGGAGAAGGAAAATGTGCTCTTCATCTAACAGGTCAGCTTGGAGATGTCATGAAGGAAAGTGCACAAATAGCTCATACAGTTGCCAGAGCAATATTACTGGAGAAAGAGCCAAAGAATCAGTTTTTTGCGACTTCCAAGTGCCATCTGCATGTACCTGCAGGTGCAACTCCAAAGGAGGGGCCGAGTGCTGGGTGCACCATGATCACATCAATGTTATCTCTTGCCTTGAACAAACCTGTCAAGAAGGACCTTGCTATGACTGGTGAAGTCACACTGACTGGACGAATTCTTCCGATTGGAGGGGTATGGAACTAATATTATTTATTTTTGTTAGCATTTTCCCCGTCTTATCATTCATATCTGTATATATATACATACATACATACATACATACATACATACATACATACATACATACATAAATAAATAAATAAATAAATAAATATATATATATATATATATATATATATATATATATATAATATAGGTATATATGTATATATAATCAATTATCATAGAACTACTTAAGCCTCCTCATTCATCCAACAGGAAAAGGATTTTGTTATGTCTATCACAGTGAGATATCCTTTTGATCTTTTCTTCCTGTACTTGTCCATAATACTTTAGAGAGTTTGTCCATTTTTGCTCATGGCACTTTTTTAGTGGCTCTTGTTAATTTCTTTACTATGATAGTTATGTTGATATCTAACACATATTAAGTTAGGGCTACTTTGATTTTACAAGAATGCTGTCAGGTCAAACTTCAAACCACCCTTTTATTGTGATTGTCCTCATCGATTCAGTTGATCAAGAATGCAGTCTGGTCATACTTCAATTTTCTACCTTTTATTTTGACTGTCTTCACTGATTCAGTTACTATTTCATGTTTGTCGTGAATATGAAACCCGTTCCTATATGCATCCTTTGTTGTCACATAGTATTTCTGCTTCTTCCCTACGTAATATTTCGTTTAAAAATTTGGGTTATTTCCAAACTTGAACAGGTGAAAGAGAAAACAATTGCAGCAAGGAGAAGCAACGTCAAGACGATCATATTTCCTTCGGCTAACAGAAGAGATTTTGACGAGCTCGCTGATAATGTGAAAGAAGGCCTTGATGTCCGCTTTGTGGATAACTACAACCAAATATTAGAGCTGGCTTTTGAAAGCGAAGATGCAAAATAATTGGGTACAAAGGCTTTGCATTTGCATCGACATCCATCAGAATCTTTTTGAGACCTCAGGTTCTTGCAAAGTATCGATGCCAGTTACCAAAAGCAGTACATCTCACAGCCACAATCTATTAACATGTGCCTGATCAATGTGACCTTTGGAGCTTTTATTTGTTGCCTCAAGGATCTTGGCACTTTGGACCTTTTTCCCATATAAAACCCCAATCCAAGGGTGGGGTGTAGATTGTAGTCAATCATACACATCCATTTTGTTGGGGTATCATTATTTTACCAAAAAAGAGGCTTATCGAACCACATGTTCTTATTTCGTAGGAAGAAATTATTCTTTGCTAATATAAGCTTATTAGAACAATTTCCATTGCCTTTTCACTGTATCATGTGTCGATTACAAGTGTCTAATTTTCTTCGGGTGTGACTTATTGGAACGATTTTTCATTGCTTTTTCTCAATAAATATCTCGCAGTTTCAACTGTGTAGTTTAAACTGTATCTCAATAATATCTGTGTGGTTTCACCTTTGCACAGTGAATTGTTGCACAAATAATACAAAATAATAGAGGTTAAACCGCGTTGTATCTCAAGGTTTTCACTGTGGAAGGAAGGGAGAAAGATGAAATAAGTTTTGAGTCGTACACCACTGTGATCATCACCTCATTCATAATGCTCGTTAATCACCAGCCATAACCCAAAACTGTTCATTTGATTCGTTCCTTCAGCGAGAGATGAACTCAAGCCTCAACATTCATTTACATGTGATCCCATCAATCTCTCCATCTGTAACCACAGCTTGGATTGCAGCAGACAAAAAACAGCGTCATTCCTTCCTCCCCTCGAGTCGTTGCCTGAAAGAAAACAATGACACTCTCCCATTAGGATGACAAGAACTGAACCAGCAAACATGTCTTCCTGAGTTTCTCCAGTACTTACTGCACTAAGACTTTGGAGGTGACAAACTAGTCTGAGAATTTGCTGATAGTGTTCATGAATAGAAATCTTTTCTAAAACAAGTTAGAGATGACAACCAACTCAAGTAATGTAATCATCTTTGGTGTAATGGAATAATCACTTGCATATCTCAAGTGGGCTGTAATCTTTGCTTCCCAGCACTGACAGATACTGTGTTGTTGTGCCTATGCATCGAATATACAAACCGAAGGCCAAACAACATTGAGGAAAGCCAAATAACATACATTTGCCTCTCAATGAAGATTGAGTTAACAGGAATCAGGATTTCTCTAATTCTTAAATTGGTGACTGACTGTCAAAACAGCAGATCATATTCATTTCATGCACACACTGAACAGAAGTTGCAGAGGAGGCATCATAACCTGGAAGAAGACAGCTTCGGGATGGTTGCAAACAGCACACCGTACAGCTCTGGTACGAGGAAGAGTTGGGTCAGCTGCCACATCCTGCAGGACTTGTGTGAACTCTACAACAGAATGATGTACCACATTTCTATATACACAGTTGTTGTCAGCAACCTCCTAAATTCAAGCATAATATCAATATTTTTGCCCCCAAAAAAATGCAATTTAAGTCTGTATTGATAAGAAAGCAATTCCATCTATATCTATATATATATATATATATCATGGAAACAAATGCATTAAGCAGTAGCAATTGTTACTGCAATCTTGTTTGCATGTATCAACATTAAGAAGTCACAGCTACTAACTGCTCAGCAGAATATTTCTGGTTCCTCATAATTCCATGAATCAACATTACTGCAATCTTGATTGCTCATTCAGTTAGGTAGGACTGTAATTAAGGGTAAACATGGAGATTACGGAATTATTTTCTGACAATTGACTTATAACTTTCGTTTTAATGTTTCCTAAAACATAGAAAAATACAAACTACTCCTTATCACTGGCAGCAAAAGTTACAAGTTCATGGTATCCATGAAGCAACAACAACCTTACTTCCCAAGTGAGTGTTCCTGAATCTTGAAAACACTTGAACTATAATGCAAAATGAAAATTTCTCATCGAACGCAGATCAGATCAGACTAAAAATTTCTACTGTACATGAAAACTTCTCAAGTTGATAAAGAAGTGCTAAAACTACAAAAATGTAACCTCGACGATTCTAAAACCGAATTTTATTTTAATCTGTCTTCATCTCGTATAAAGAAAAGGAATCTTCCTGCCCTTAGTGCAATGCTACATGTCGAGAAAATTAATACTTCTGACCATGCACCATGCTAGATCTCATTTCGAATGCTTATCTACTGTGAATGAGAATGGAATAATTAGACTCAACACTAGAACCATTTTATCAACTCAACAAAGACATTTGGATCTAGAGACCTCTTAGATCACTTTTTAAAGAGTTTATAATGCTGTAAATTACTAAACCCAACTTGCCAGATAGATGGTTGGGCATCACTAGTCGTGCAATGGACGTATGCTCAACACGATATTTCCAATTTTCAATCCAATTTATGGCTGACTTTTAATTCCTGAGTGATCTTGTTGTAGCTATTGAGAATACCTATTGTCTTTAATGTCGAGGAAAACATACAAAAAAAATGATGTCTGAAATATAGAACACATTCCATGTCCCCGTAGCATCAGAAATTCGAAACCTAATCGCATAATCGACCACTCCTCGAGAACAATTCAAACATTTGGTTCAATATACATGAACAGATTGAGTTTTGTTTATTCTCCAATAAACATGAACAGATTACTGGTAAAACAAGAATCATCAATCAGCCCGAGAGAAGATGTGAAAACCAAGTTAGAAGTATTATAAGCAACCAACTAGCTGGTTATTACATTTTCAGACCAGGGGAAAAAGAATCTTGACACTGCAAGTCATGCAGATAACTAATATTAACTCTCTTGCCAAACATACATATGGTGTAAAACACAACAAGATATAGGAGGAGCATTTTAACAAATACAGCTCAAATTTCATCCAGTTTTGCTAAATCCAAGATCAACCTTGCATTAAAAATCAAATAGGATAAATATAATGTCATGAAAAAGACCTGATGATCACAGTTGCGGCAGGCATAAAGGAGGACCTTCTGCTCCCTGTCTTCTTTTGGGTACAAGATATTGTTGCTGTCAGTGAAAGATGAATTAAGACAGAGGAACATATAGGCATCTAATGTAATATAAAGGTGATCGTCACTCTCCCAATTAAACAAGTACTGAACATACCATTCACGGCAAAACTTCATGGTACTCATGGCTGCTTCTTTGCTCTTCACCCGTTGCTTTCTGTACCTGATTGCACTTCTGCTGGTCACTGATGCAGTGTATGGGGGAAAGGAGGTGATATGACTCCTTTGCAGAGAAGTTTGTTCTCCACTAAAAAGGGACAAACTAGAACAATATGGAGAATCTTCCTATAAAGATGCCAATTGGTTTGAGTAATAATCTATTAGGCTGTGGGGGCATAAAGGAGGGATTGGTCCTTCTGCAAAAAAGTTGTCATAATCTTTTTGGTCCTTTATTGGACAAGTTAATCATGCATATATTGTATATCTTGAGGCTTGAGCTTTGACTAATTATTCAAGATGACTTAATTATTTGGCACCTAAAAAGGCCAACATTCAATAGAAATTTAGAGCTCAAAGTTCAGAACACAGGTTTACCACATAGACAATATATTCCACAATCCACTAAGAAAACACATTCCACCATCCACTAGAAGCAAAGTATCTTTGTGTTCAAGAATAATATCACAAAAAGCCATATCTTCTTTGTATTCAGGAGATATGCTTAGTTGCAAAGCACCAAAACTAATCCTTCATCTGGAGGGTGCAGTTAAATAAACATATAATAAAAAATGTAATGTCTTGCCAAAATGAAGCAATTTCACAGGTAACTTTGAGGAGGATGAACAGTGTGCATGTCATGATGGAGGAACTAGCACTCTACAGAGTCATATGTTGTCCTGGTCTATCATCAAAGCTGTGATCCATCACAAAGTCATACATCCTGTGTTCTGCTAATTAGAAAATATGTCCAATATTTCACTAGCTTGTTGATATCGTTCATCAGCCAAAAGTTAAAGGAACCAGAGCAAGAAATATAGAATTCCCCTACAAGGAGTTAGTGCAGCATGTTAGATAAAGTACAATGATATTTGATATGCATGCAATTATGTGTCCAGCAATGCTCATATAGATTAAATAAGACAATCAATACCACTAGTTTCTGTCTGTGCAGTAGGCAGTTAACATTAGGAACAGAAAATAATCAGACAATATACAAGAAAAAGAGACTAACATTCTTGCATCAGAAGCATCAGATACTTGTTCAAATATTTCATGACACAAGTGTGTGGATTTGGACCTGACACTGCATACACCTTCAACTCTTACTCCAGCTGCTAGTCTAATCTGAATCACTACCAGAAAGCTGATTCAGGTTCATATTCTTCAGATGATGAGGTATTATATCTCCTTCTCATATGTTTTCTTCTTCCACTTTGCTCAGAATTGATGAACTGTTGCTGGACTTAGTCCCATGAGATGAAACACTCAGTATCTCATGAAGACCGAATCCTCGGTGCTGTCATCCTCCAAAAGATCACCATATAGCTGGCCCTTTATTCTTTGTGACATTCTTTTCAACTCAATCTTCTTATTGTTTCTTTCATCCTACAGTTCAATCTCAATATTTCAAGTTGTCGAATTCACAAGACACCGGAAGTACCATATTCAATTTGGGTTTCTCAAAACGGGTCATGACATGCTGATCCTTTCATCGTTGCCATCATAGTGGTCATGACCAACCACTATTGGCACCGAGATGTGCCACTAGCAGAAGAAGGTGGAGCTTTTGCATCCTTTCCCAGCTCAGTTTCACATCTTTCTTGTGCTCATCAGATGTATTTGGCACTTTTGTGTGCTTTCTTGCCATCAACTCGCCTCAATATTTTATTATTTTATTATTTATAATAAAATAATAAATATTTTATTATTTTTTAAGGTGTTGTGAAAAGGGAATGTATATAGTAAACTTCTTGTACTTCCAATACGGCAGAGACAGGTAGGGAATCAAATAAAGAACAGCATCCTGCTCTTGGAGCTGTAAAACAAGAGAGATCAAAACCTCTGATAGGATGAATCTCTTAAACAAAGAACTAAAGTTTCCAAAAAGGTGAAATAAAAATCAAGCTTTTCTCAACCAGAGAAAATGGAAACCAAAATTTTACCCGAACGAACAAAAAGGTTCGAAAATATGTGATTTTTGGCCACACCATGCCCAAGCAATCGATTGTCACTCGAGTGCCTTCATTCATTAGCAAAACGAAGAAAGCCTAAACACAAGAAGAATCAAGATAAGCAATAATTTCAAGGCCTAAAGCTCCATCCAAAACAAAAACTAGTTTAGTTCCAAGAACAACCATTTCGTGGAGGCAACGATCCATCGGATGACAAACTTAACAAGGGAAGCATCGAACAATCGCTAAACAAAGCAAGCATGGAGATCGCATATTGGATAAAATCAAGGAACAAACTGATAGGATCACCTTCGACATCCTATCACGAACGATCGTCGCGCACCTGCAGCAATTTTGTTCAACGAATCGTTCGCATTTTTGCATGCTTGTATAGAGACATTGTAACATGTTTTGCCTTGGTTTTATATGTTTTCGCTTGGAAAATATAAGCAACGATTCGTCACGTTGGGTCAAACTGCCCCAAAATGACTTCGTTTTCGCATGTCATGTCTTGTTTTCTGCACACTACAGTTGCACGGGAAACATCAGCCATCTCAGTACCCTGAAACCCCCCGGGTGGCATAGGGCTGGATGAGGCTTCAATATATTGTCGGGCATTAAACAATCTTCACAAGTTCGCACATTAACTTGATAAAAACTTATCTTCGCGCCCAACACCCGATGATCAGTTGTTTGTGAACTTGCAATTGTTTGTTCTACATTTTAAAGTCCTTGTTTTTCTCATTTTTTTCTTTTCTCTCATGCACGCAATGTGCTAGTTGAATTGCTTGTAAAGCTTCTCTTTTTCGTGAGATGTCGAGACTTGTTTGTCGCTCATTTTTCAAACTATTCAACTTTTTCTTTTACAAGTCTTTCGGGACCCGAGTGATGTTGCAAATTAACTGACCCTTTGCGGACTTATATCGTAAGAGCGCGTCATGACTTAAGCAATCCCAGCTAAGTCCAAGGAGTTAGCGCAAGGGTGCTTCACGACTTAGATAACTGAAGCTAAGTTCATAACTTTACCACAAGAGTATCTCATGACTTAGGTAATTTCAACTAAACCCGTGAGTAACGAGAGCTTCGCATTATACTCTTTTCTCGTTTACGAGAAAGCGTTACACATGATCCGATTTGGGTGGGTCCCACCGTTTGGGCCCATCCACTTTTTCTAACCAAAGAGAAAGAGATTTATGCGACGCATTACTATGTATGTCGTGCCAACCGTGTCGCTATGTTTGGCTTTCTTTGATTCGAATAGCTAAGAAACGAAAGGCTGCGTCGAAGCGAGCGGTAACTGCACCATGGGTTCCCTTCACCGTTTCTTTATCGGTTTCCTTCGTGTATAAATCCATGAGCTACTGTTTTCGCGCGTCCCTCCCGAATAATAGGGCAACCTTGTGCAATGGCGATCCGATGGAGGCCCCCTGTCGCCGCGGCCATCGCGGTGGCGCCCTCCGTGGTCGTGGAGATCTTCTTTGAGTAGCGATTCGCAGGTACATACCTCCCTCAAATCGGCCTACATCTTTCCATCGATGTCGGATCTTTTCTACTTCTCCTGCTCCAGCATCTCTCTCCCCTGTGCGATCGATATCATGTTTCTATGATCCATTGGTAGCTTACTGTCTGCTTCCTGCGTTTCTAATGATCTGCTCTACTTTCGTTAACCAAACCACTGTTTCATCTAAATTTGTAGAGGTTCATAAGAAGCTTTGTTTGAATTGCTAAATAATGTGTTTACTAATGCTTATTTAGTTCAAATCATGCTTATAAGTTTACTTTGTGTTTTACATCTTCTTTTCTAAATCAATTAGTGTTTTAGATATCCGTGTTAGGGTTTATGGCTTATGCTCTATTCATGAAGGTTATCGTAGCAGTTGGTTGGTTGTTTCGTAGGTGTGATGAGGACCAGACGGGTTGATCTACTTTGGCATAAGATGTAAGAATTGAATTCTATGCTAAACATCTCAAATTGATGCTTAGAATAACATTCGTTTCTTGTTGTTTACCTAATTGTATTGCAGCTGATTGTAGTAGTTTCATTTTTAGTTAAATTTGATTGGTCAATTGCTCTTTCATAATGCCTTATTGAGATCAGTTTTTTTTTTTTCATTTTCTTTTGATGTGAATTTGTTCATAGATATTTTAGATTAATTTGTGAATCGGTGGGTCAAGTTGGGATTGGAAGGATTGGAAAAGGCAAATGGAATGGCAACATTGAAGATAAAGGTAGTCCACTATATTTACATTAGCTTTCGTTGTTCCAAGCATTACAATGCTGCACTTGAAGGCAACACTTGCCATGTTTAAACTTCTTCTCATTAAATCTAGGTTGCAGGCATCAGAACTTTGGAAGAATATATGTTCTGTTCCATCTAGCATGGTTACCAGAGTTCAGCAACAAGAATAAGACATTAGTTTTGCAATTCTCAGATGCATGTGAACAAAAACTTGACTGCGTAGGGTGGCTGTGCGAAGCTGCTCAGCGGCAAAGTTGATCAACAAAAAATTGGCAGGGAGACTTCCTAGAGGTTTTACTGAACTATCTTTTAATGCCTTGTCATTTCCATTATCTACAGCATTCATACTTCATATTTTGATTCTTTAGATCTATCTCTAATATATTCATTGTTGATGACCTAACTTATTTATTGGGATAAATTTGATAATTGCAATATCGTATTCAGCAGATATATGTGGTTATAGTACCAAAAAGGATCATGCTATCCTTGCACGTGATAGGAACCATTCAATTAAGAAGGAAGTTCCATGTGAGACTAATCATCTAACTCATGTACAATTCCATCATTCCCTCTGATGCTACCTATAGTTATTCATTGATAACAAAGAGGTCAGGGAGTTTGTGCGTTGACTGGGATATTCTTCCTCCAAAATAAAGTCAAGAATCCTACTGCCAAGAGGGTAACTCTCACAATGTGGATCTTGCAGTACAAACATGTTTTCTGTCTTACCTACTTATTTTTAAATTTTATCAATTTGATATAATTATTTCATCTATTCTCTCCTTTTACAAAGATCTCACTGAGACTACATGAGATGTCAAGAATTAGTCCATTAGAAGGCCTCAATTATTTTTATCCAAACCAATACCACTCGAAAACAACTTAGGTTATAGCCATTTAACTGGCCTCTCCAACCATATGCCTTGCATAAAATTGCTTGTGAGGGCCACTTTGCTGTCAACTTCATCATTTGGCTTTTTTGATTAATTTAGTCAATTTCAGCAGATAACGGTGTGATAACTTACTCAAGTTTGCAGCGGTAGGAACCTTAAGTAGATACTTAGTTGAATGATTTTGTGCATAGTTATCAGCATGCACATATTTTTTCACATTGAAGTCATTGACATAATTGATTGTCCTAATTACATCACCAAAAAGGTGCGATTTTAAGATTTTACATACATTGATCTCTTTTATTAGGCCAAGCTTCACTGTTATGTTTACCTCTGTTGTGGATTTGTGGGTCTATTTGATCTTGTTATCCCTGTGGATTTTCCTTGATAACTTGGAGACCACACATACAAATGTTTGTCTGAGCGTGTGTTTATACACATGTATTAGTTAAGTTGGGTGATCTTATCCTTGTAGGTTTGAAATATTGTTTTGCTCTGTAGCACTCAACCCTCGGCTTTGAGGTTTTCTAAATGAAACATGTACATTTTGAACTTTATTCACTAAGCTTATCTTATTTTTAACCGCTGTCCAAGGATGACGACACAGATTCAGGTGTAAGATCCCAAATGGTAGTTCTTTATTCGTTGTTCCCTTTGACATTTCACTCATATCGGGTTCTACAATTCTTGTGCGACAATATGGAAACCAGGAAGATGCAGAATCTGACACTGGTGCAGATTCTGATGCTGAAACACACAGCGAAAAGGAAGGGATTTGGGAGTAGACGACTAAAGGAAGACACCTGTATTATTTTTCTCTCCCTCTGTGATTCTTCGTATTATTTTGCAGATTCTGATTACTCCACAATGCACATCCATTTGTACTGGCATCTCTTCTGTTCTTTTAATGGTATCAGGTTGAGCTTTAGGCAGCCAGATGAGACCTGCCATGACTTAAGGTCAGTCCTTTTACAGACATAATTAGTTAGCTAGTTACTTAAGTTCTAGTGTTCCTAGGAATCAATCATCTTTCTAATGGAGAAAACTTCAGCATATTCGGTGGTTATTTCCTTTGCCTATTATGTGTTCATTTCAAATTTGGATGAGAAATATTTTAATTTGATCTGGCCGTTTCCAAATAGAAATAAATCATTCTTGTATTGGTTGGATGATTGATGTAGTAGTGCTCGCCTATTCAGCTTACTAAGAGAAAAAAAAGAAATCTGTCAACCATGACTCTTCATTTGACTGAAGGTCGATAGAAACGTTACCATCTAAACTCTTATCGTCCATGATAAATTCACATGTTATGCTTATTCATTCATTTCGTTATATAATCTGTGTCCTTTATGTTTTAAAATATGTATATATTTTTCTCTTTTCGTACAAATGAATCATGAATTATTTTTTTAACAAGCCTTGTATTACTTCTTTAATATAATTTTTAATGTTTTCTATATCAAACTCCACTTATTTTATTTCCACAGTTTTTTTTTAAGGGACTTAAAAAGCTCAAGCACCAACAGCTGCGCCCAGCTGTCTCTTCGTCCGAAAGATCTGGGCTCTGGGCTGCACACCGCCAAACCAAAGAGACTCGACAGATCCTAACTGCTATCATTAGTCGCTCACCTCTGCTGCACGAGCCACTCCGCCTCCCTCGGGCGGGCCCCGCTAGCACGTGCTGGGAATAAAGCAATTATTAGTATTATTATTTTTTAATATCGAAAAAAATAAAGTTTATAGGATGGGATGTGGGAAATAAACAATACAGTGGAGGTGGGAAGAGAGAAAGAATGGTTGCCATCGGAGCCAAACCGAACGACCGCTGAGGATACCGAGGGTTAGACGAAGAAGGAAGAGAGAGGAGCGAGAGAGACGACTGACGTGCAAGGAAAGCGTGAGCGACAACGAGAGAAAGGCTGTCGAAGACGGAGCTTATCTAGCTTCCGAATCCGGATTCTTAGGGTTTCGTTCTTCTCCGGCTGCCGAGTCGCGGTAATCCCCAACCCCTTCCCTTTCCTCGAGTTATACAGTGATCCCTACTTCTATCGTTGCTTTTCGGCACCGCTACCCTGTCAAACACCGTGTTTCTTGCTTTTTTTTTTTTCTTTTAATGGTTCGGCCTGGCGTTCTTTATTTAGTTTCTTGATTCTTCGAAGAGAAATCATTAGGGTTTTTGTTTACTGCCTCGGTGGTTGGATCTTTATTTCCTTTTTTTTATACTGAATATGTGTTTGATATTTCTTTCTTGTAGAATTGCTGATCTTTTGTCGCTACTTAATTTCATCTTCCGGGTTTCTTGCCAAGTTCAGATTAACGAAGGACTTGTGGTTAATAGCTTCGTGAACCATTACGGTTTAATTTCATTTTGATGTTTGTGGATTGCTCGTCTTAGATGTATTCTGGTGATCGTTGGTGAATATTAGCTCTCAGGATTTAGTTCCTTTCTTTAAGTTTGTGGATTGTTACTCGTATGAATTTTCAGTGATCATTGGCCAAAATTCTACAACCAAGGTTGTTTATCTTCTCTTCTTTGACTTTTATGATTTAGTTTCATCTTTCGAAACACGCAGTCAAATACCCACAAGAGTGTGATGTGTTCTTTTAATAATAAAATGAAATGATGTTGAGAGGGTAATTTCACTTCATCGTAGGAGTGGATTGATTGTTTGACAAAGTTCGCATGACAAGCATTTCTTGGCTAGTACTAAATTGCATATTGAGTTTTGATTTATGGAATTAAGTTCCCTTGGTTTTACATGCTTCTTTACTCTCTTATGACTTGTATCCTTTTTTTTTTCTTCCCATTTTTGTTGTCCCTCCAGTACTTACTCTCTTTACCCACTTGCTGATCTTGCATTTATATTGGTATCAGCACTGACCCTAGAAAACCGATGGAATATTTATATTTCAATGATTTCACCCTTTAGGATCCAATTTTATTGAGAATAGGTATGGTGTTGCCTATAACATAGAAATGATTTGCAAGGGAAAATAAGGGTGGAGTCAGAATTGAGATGTTTTGATTGAAATTTGAAGAATCACAAGGCCGCTTGCTGTGGCCTAAGTTCTGAAGAAGATTTACACACAGAGTTCATGGATATGCCTTCAAAGAGTGAGTAACAAGATGAACACTAACATTTAACCAGACACCATAGGAATTGCAGCATTATCAACTACCTACATGGATCATTTTTTTCCTTGAATATTCATAGCAAAAAAACAAGCTACTCCCAGGGGCAATGTACAACAAACATGTTGAACATGATGTTGTAGTGCCTGTTTTTTTGGCAATCTGGTATCTTGTGACAGGTGAGATGACTTGAAAGTCAAAACCGAAAATTTTATTGTTGGATCACTAGATGAAAAGTCATAAAATTCTGAAGAAACAAATCAACTAACTGAAAGAAATTTTTTTTTGAGCCGGTTCATATAATTTTTTTTGTGTGATTCAAATCTTAGTTCATTTAAGTTTGAGTCTCAGTTGCACTTTTTTTTTTCTTTGATTTCATTGGAGGAATTTCATCATCATTTTCAGGTGTTGTTGGGGGTACTTTGATGTTTCTGTTTTGAGCCAGTGTTGGTATTACAAATTCCTACTTTAGGTATAGCCTGGTTCTGGAAAGTTGCCTACTTAGTATGATAGAATTTGAAGAGTCCTAGGTGTACTATAAATGGGATTTTTATCATTTAAGGTTTCACAGGAAATAAAATAAATATCTTACTATGACAGCAAATATTTTTCTACGGTTCAATGCAAATGTTTCATGAAAAGTGGAATTACTGTAGAATTCATGATATTTTTGTTCGTGAAGTTGCCAGATAAGTCATTTGCACTGTTTGGTTTTGAATTTTGAGCTATGCCATTGTTAAGTTTGGATATGGATCATGGGTTATGCTATTTGTTTGTGAAGTTGCCAGATAAGTCATTTGCACTGTTTGGTTTTGAATTTTGAGCTATGCCATTGTTAAGTTTGGATATGGATCATGGGTTATGCTATTTGTTCGTGAAGTTGCCAGATAAGTCATTTGCACTGTTTGGTTTTGAATTTTGAGCTATGCCATTGTTAAGTTTGGATATGGATCATGGATAAAATATCACAATCTAATCTAATTCAAGATTTAAATATGGGGTGGTTCACCGATCTGTATCACTTGGTACAAGTGGAAGTATAATGAAAGAATATGTATTGACTGGTACCAAGTTATTTGATTCAATTTTGGTCCTACATTGGACTGGAAAATACTGGGCAGTATCTAAAAATCTGATTGGTATTTGAAATCTTAATAATTTGCAATCTTTTATATTGTTAGGAAAGTGAGAAATGTAATATATTAAGGCCTTGTGTTAGATGGTTGTAAAGTAAAAGATGATTATGAGGATCAAGTAATGATAATCTTATTCACTACTATCTTAACAGGGAGATTTTCTTATTTACGCAAGCATTAGAGCTCGATGTATCAGAATCATTATCGAAAAATTTCTCTTCACCACTTTATATGGTTCTGTCAACTAAAGAAGAGATTGGGCTTGAGCTGTTCATTGTAGCTCATGGCTTAGTGCCACCTCAATGGTTACCATGGTAACTGTTATGGTTCATCAGTTAAGCTGCTTGATCCAAGGTATGTACTGATCCGCCAACAGACTGGTATGCGGACCGCTCGCTACCGGGTGGTATCGTCGATTGGGGCTGTTTCCACCCTGTTACCACCCTAAATCTGTCGGTGACGATCGATTTTGACTGTCGTAGCCTGTTACCGAGTGGTCTTAGCCGAGGGAGAAGAAAGAAGAGGGAGAAGAAAAGGGAGAACCTGGAGATCCGATGTCGCTCTCCCTCGACGATCCCGATCCGTCGTCGCTTTCCCTCGCCAGACGCTGCAGATGAGATGTCGTCTTCTCTTCATCTGAGGCGATAAGGCCTTGGCGTCGTCAGTGACTTTTCCTTATCCGCGTGAGGATAATAAGCCTTGGCAACGTCGCGAGGAGAAGAAATCGAGCGTCGTCGAGGTGACGTTTCTTCTTCGCACGCGAGTAGAAGAAATGAGGCAACGACATCGCCTCGTCGCCCTCATATCGTACCATACCGATTTGAGCTCGATGCTCTGGTACAGTACAAAAGTACGGACATTGGTCAAAAGTGCTCTCTTCAAGAGATCACTAGAACTTCATCGATGATTGTTGGATTTTAAAATATTAAAAACTCTTGATAGCTAGAAGGGTATCAGTGAAAGTTCTCTAACATTAGCTGGTGTTTATTATATTTGCAACTTTATGAGGCTTTTCTGAAACTTTAGAGCAAGGGTCTGCATATGAAATTCTTTTTAAGAAGTTTGTCATTTTTATTTTGTGCTTGTGTACTTCAATGGTTTCAAGAAAGACAAGGTTGTGTTTACTAGGAATCTTTTAGTTGATTGTACGTTTGCAGTTTGCAGGGTGAGGCTAATAATGTAACAATGTTGGGTTTGTAGCTACAATTTGTTATAGAATGTCTTGCCAACGCAAAGTATTTTTTGAGCAGCTTATGGCAGTTCAAAAGGATATGTATCTATGCATTGACGAGGGATGTTCTTATGCATGGTTTTCTCCTTCTGTTCCACTGCATGTGAATATGCACGCAGGGATACGTTTTCTTTTGGACCATCAGAAAGACCACATTGTGGATTAGACACCTGACAGCTGGAGTCAATTAGAAAAAAAAAAGATTGATGCATGTTACTAAGGTGTTAGATAAAGGAAAAAGAGGTTATATTAACAAAAGATCATTCCTTTTTAAGTGGCAATTGTCACTCTCTTCATGCAATATAGGTGTTGAATCAGTTGCTTGTATGGAAATCTCTGCTGACCTAGAATGCCTAGTGTTTACATCTTATGCTGAAACTGACCAGAAAGTTTTGTAGTGTGCAAGCTTTTGTGGTGGAGTTCATGGTATAAGTCGTGACAATCAAAGAGTTATAATTAATTGGTGCATGTAACAAAGACACTATAATGTTCATGAGAATGATTCAGATAAATATTGTTCGTGAAGTTGCCAGATAAGTCATTTGCACTGTTTGGTTTTGAATTTTGAGCTATGCCATTGTTAAGTTTGGATATGGATCATGGGTTATGCTATTTGTTAAGTCTGGCATCATACTATTTGTTAATTTTACTTTTTTTCCCAAAAGAACAATATTTTTCAAGTACTATGTTTTTGTGACTAGACTTCTGATTAAGTGATGCTATATATATATTACAGAAGGAGACATCACATGCTTATGCTCATCTTATATGTGATTGGATGTCTCAAGTAGCAGCATGATGCAAGGAGTGGATTATTCAGATTTTTAGCTGCCAGTTTTATCTTGTGAGCCAGAATGACACTTGAAGATTTTTTTACTCTTACTGAGATGAGAGATGGGCTTTCGAATATTGCTAGGGTTGAAGAGCTACTTTCCATGATTCAAAAGTTGAATGACTGTGGTACAACTAACTTGGGTGATCCGGTGACACAATGGTGTACAGTTGCAAGTGTTTTAACAGTTACTGACCATAAAGAATGTCTTAATCAGTTTCTCGAGTTAAATGGACTTTCTTATCTTAATAAATGGCTCCAAGAAGCACTAAACCTCAATGCAGATGTCAATGTCATCGATGCTGAAGAATTAATTTGTTCATTACTGACCTCATTTGAGAGGCTTCCCATAGACTATAAAAGGATAATTGCCTCTGGAGTGGGAGTTACTATTGAGCTTCTCCTTGATCACAAAAGCATTCCAATTAAGGAGAAGGCCAGAATTTTGTATGATAAATGGAATCATGCAAGGAATGATGATATAAGTTGTCATGACCATGATAAATGTGGAACCAGTCAAAGTAATCAACCCAGATCTTCTGAGGATGTGCACAAAAGTGAAAATTGTTTGAACTTAGTAAATCCAGTTGTTAATATTTCTCCATGCTCTCTGGGAACTAGTGAAGGAAATGATCAAGCAGAATCTCCAGGGGCTGAATTGCAGGTTTCTAATGCCACAAGATCCTCAGACAGCTCCCCTGTTGATTCTACAAACAAGGAGATAAGTCCAACACCACATCAAGTTTTTCCCATGTTTTTTAATGTCATTAATGCAAGTGCAGTTTTAGCAGTTGCCAATTCAGCAGGGTCATCACCTGTCTCGAACTGCCTGGAGAATCTGTCTGTTATGGGAGAATCTTCTGGTTGTGTTGCAGTGGGAAAACCCTCCACTGAAACTTGTTCTCGACTTGGTCAGGAAGGAGATGCAGCTGATCACCATGACACGCCAATGTCAAAAGATGTCCCTGATATTGAGAAAGAGATTGATGCTGATATGAAAGAAGATAAGCTGTGCAAATCTAATCAGGGAGAAACTTCCAGTAATTCTTCATCTTTTGCTTTTTCTGCTTCTATGACACCATTGGTGGCTGCTGCTGAACTTCCTATCTCATGCAAGTTGGATTCTGACAATGGCACCTCTTCTGCTGCAAAGGCAACGGAACGTCAGCCAAAGGCTGGGGATTTTGACTACAGGAGGGAAAAGTGTCTCATAACAGCCGAGTCCAATTCAGCTGCAATTTTCACCAGTGGTTTTCAAGATTACTCTTGCACTGCTACCATTCTTGACAACATAGATGATGGTCAACTATCCCTTCAAAGGGAGGAAGCCACTAGCAGTGCCATTAAAGATATAGATCGTGCCATCAATTTTAGGAACCGGAAAGGTCCTCTTTCGACATCCACTGATTTTTTTAAAGTTGTTGGGACAGAGGCTGGTGAAGACATCAGTCGGAAGTCAGAAATTGGACTTGGATGTTTGGATGATGCATTAGAGGTTGCAAGGCAAGTTGCTTTAGCAGTGGAACAAGAGGTGGTCGATTATAGAGAGCACTTTTGCAGCTCTCCTGAGGTTAATTCTGGGGAAATGACTGGTTTTCATAGCCCTGGTTCTGAAGAAGAGCAGATTGAAGCAGTGACTGAGGAAGTTGGTGGGGATAGTTCATCAACTGGAAAAGATCATTCTGGTACCTCATCTCCTGACAAGGAGTCGGAGATCACGCAGCACATGAGTTCTGATCCGGGGAACTCTGATAAAGATAAAGAATCACCCATTCCTGCTCAAGAATCAGTTGATAAGTCTCTTACGGATGGATGCACCTTTGACCTGAATGCAGATACATGTGGTGATGAACCTGAGATGAAGCCTATTATGAAAATATCTGTTGCTGTGTCTTCTCCTATAGCTGTTTTTGCTTCTTCGAAAGGAGCTCCCGGATTGCCTGTTATGCCTCTTCATTTTGAAGGTGAAATGGGATGGAAGGGTTCCGCTGCTACCAGTGCTTTTCGACCAGCATCTCCTCGAAGAACTCCAGATGGTAAAAGGACTTCTTCTGGTGAAAAGCAGAAATCAGAATTCCTTGGAATTGATCTGAACGTGGCTGAAAGGGAGGATGATGTGGATGATGAATTCACATGTGTGAGAGAGTTACCTATTTCCTCTAGTCTTCCATCTCGAGATTCATGTGCGGAAGTCAGATCAAGACCAGAGAAGCTAAATTTGGATCTAAATTGCCTTGGGGATGCGGATACATCTACATGTCCATTCTCCTCCCAGAAGCTGCACTTACTGAATGGAGAGCACAGCTTATCTTCTGCTTCTTCATCATCTTATAGGCATCTTTCCCTTGGAGACTTTGACCTGAATGACAACCCATCTTTCCCTGACATTGGCATTACTCACAACCTTGATAAAGCATCATCTATTAAAGCCTTGGAATCTTATGGAGGGCCAGCACCTTATGATCCTGTCATTAAACTCATGGGATCGGTGATTGCTGTTGAAAGAAAGCATAATCCCAATCAAGCACAGCAGCACTCTTTTCTGCCAAACGGACTGAACATCAGGCCTACTATTGTTTCTCCACCACTGTTTGTGAACATGCTGAACCCCAGTTGTGGCTATGCTGGACTTGCCACTGGGCCTACCATATCCGCTCCTGCAGCATATTATTCACCTGGGAGCATTTCTTACATGGTAGACTCTAGAGGGGCTGCAGCCATACCACATGTTACTGGTGCTGGAGGACTTGGGGTGCCATCTGCCAGGCCACCCTTTGTTTTAGGTGCAACCAATATGCCCTCGGATATGGCTGGTTTTGGGATGTCACCGCTTCATGTCGACTTGAACAGTGGTGCACCATCGACTGAGGGTGGCAGTTTTCAACAATTCTTTCTGCAAGGCTACAGAAGTCGGATGGAAGATCAAACAAAGACTAGTGCACAGCCTTCTAGTTCATCTGTTGGATTGAAGCGGAAAGAGCCGGATGCCGGGTGGGAGCCTTCTTTATATGGTTACAAGCAGATGGCACCACGATGATAGGTGCTTCTGAAACCAGGTTATTTAGATAGTGTGCCTACCTTGTTGGCTGTGGAAGATGGCCAGCCAGGCTTTGACCATCCGGTGATGATAGGTGGAGAAACTAATAAGGATATAGAATAGTACTGATGGAAATTTGTTGCCCTGGTTTGATTGTTATCTATTAGTTTGTTGCACCTGGTTGAAGTTCGGTGCATGTATATCTCGCAGATATTCTAACATAGTGGATGAGTCGTAGGCTTTTTATCTTTAATTTACTCTGATCGTGTTTTCTATATTGTTTTGTCATCAGAGATGTTGGGTGCTCGATGCTTTATCATCTATGGACCCCCAGGAGGGTAACCTCCTTGTTTTGTACTTAATCGCATGGTTGGCGGTATAGTTCACAGCAATCATGTTGAAAATTGGTAATGTATTTATTATGTTCGGCGCATTACAAGTAAAATACAACGTATGCCAACTTATGCACATTACTGAGCTACACTTTGTCGGCGCCCTGCGGTCACTACAAACCTCCACATTCCTTTTGGACGTTCTTTGAACGATGACCGCAAGGGCCACTTTTGGACGTAACGTTGCTAGTGTATCTGCCAGAGACCACTCTCAGGAATTCCCGGCTCGTGGGCCGTCTGCCGTGTAAGATTTTATAGATTTGCTATAAAATCTATAAAACATATATATTTTTTTGCATAAATCTAGAGTTACTAGAACAATCTTCTATTTAAGGGGGCAAATATAAGATGATACTGCTAAGTTGACAATGGCATGGATGATCTACCAGCTTATCACGTTCTAATCTTTAAAAGGCTAACCATCTTATGAACATCGAAGGAACAACAATTTCTTTCAACAGATACATACATGCTTATGATATCTATGTGACAAGTCCATAAGTTTGCAGTGAACTAAACCTAAAGGTAATGGTCTCCCACCCGTGTGCGTTGAAGAGACCGACAGTGGTGGTGGCAAACAGTTGACTTTCTAGAATAACAGCAATCAAAGTATTAACAGTTAAAAGGAACCGGACCCTGCAAATAGGTCTATCCAATGACTTGAATTAATAATGCATAAAACTTATATGTAGATTGATCTACCATTCGATAAAACTTATACAGGTAGTCAATAAAATAGAAGAGATGCGGCTGCTGCATTCACCACTGCTGCCCTTACAACTGATGTGTTCAGCATCTGCTGCAAACTAGATAAAGAAAGATCAAAGGGGGACCAAGAAAAAAAAACAAAAAGGGAGGGGAGAGTGCTTTTAACCTCATAAAGAAACAAGAATGCCTTTGTGTTCAAACAAGATAATGAATCCTGCAGGTGCTCTTTGTGTTATCCACTACTTCATATGCATCATGATTAAAGCACAGGAATCACAATAGGAACTAATAATATCGTCAAAACTGCAGGGGATAATTTTCAACTCTTTTGTGTAACATACAATAATTATAATATTGCACTAGCTTCTCCATATGAGATAATATTTTTCATGATAAATATATCATATTATTTTCTTAATGAACCATTATAATATATACTTAGTTCCTATTTTACAAGTTCAATGCCTAGAAAAAAAAAAAATGAAGGCAAAAGATTCTTATACATATATAATATATACTTATTTCCTCTTGAGAACTACAGAATTTAGTATTGACATATCAAATTTCAAGAACATCTAATGCAATAAAACCAGAGTCTTTTAGTTAATCTTAATTAAAATAAGGGGATAACATTAACATGGCAACTGAGTAACATTGGCCACAATTAAGGCAATGCTGGGCCCATATAGCAATGAAAACCCACATACACAATAATGGATGTAGTTGGTGTGTTATATACATTTAAAAAACACTGAAAAAGAAAAATACATATCCGCATTATAAGAACTTCACATCGACAATGCATCATGAGACTAAAGGAACACACCTACAAGAAGTCCTCAGTAGTGGTTTCCATGAGGTTTTGCATCATCAGATTCTCCAACATATCATGTCAAGGGCACCACTGTTCACTTTAATTGTTTACCTATTGTTTCCAGCACCTTCTCATATTTGATTGGATTGCAGCGAAACAGTATTCAGAAACTTATGGCAATGTGACAACATAAGTCAACACAAAATATTATACCACCTTACAGCAAAAATTATAATCCTCTGTTATTGCCTTTTATTCTGACAATATTTTAGAGTAAGGTGGGCAAATAGTATGCCAGAGACCAAGTTCATCTCGCCACCCAGTTCTACCCTGATTATTGCAGAATGAATTATATCTAATTATTCTGACAATACTTTAGAAGTAACTGAGGAATGATAAACATTTCCAAAACAAAAATCAAGAGACAATGATATTTCTTGCACTTTGACTAATATCAGCACAAAAAATTCTCAAATTAATGAAATCATGAAAGAATTCATAGTTGAAAAAGACATTTCCTGCTCTAAGTAAATGCTGATAATTATTACATATAGGTAACTGCGAACCGTCAAGAATACCATAACTACAAGAACTAAAAATTCATTTTAGAGCTATCAAAAACTACTCGTCTTATATGAAAAGGTATATTTCTTAACTTTTGCTATCCATAAGGAAAAATCATTAGTCAAGAGGTTAGTCAATACTAATCTCAAGTTCGTAATAATCCCTTCATCATACAAGTTATTTTTAGATAGAGCCACAAGGATGTAAATCAATTGGACCAATCCTAGCTAATGCAAACTTATTCTAGTGATACGAAAGCAATCCAAATTGATTTCAATACCAATATGGATGATTATATCCCAGTCTAATGAAGACCTATGCTTATACTAATGAAGACTTATGCCATAGCCTAAAAAGAAAATACTAGAGATGTGAGAAGTGACATAGAAGCAATCTATCCCTAAAGTTAGATACAATGCTTCCTTCTTCTGTTCTCTTCTTTTGAGAGAGCCTCTACTCTGACTATTTAGAGGACTAACTTCACGAGCAACAATTAGAAAAGTTTTTCTCATCAAATGGGACAGACTCGAAGAGGGGAACAAAATCAGCTCATCCATTAGTCTCTCAAGTGATTCCTCCTCGTCATGACCTTATTATTCCCTACATCATCTTTTCTTCGGTGCTTCTTCCGACTTTTCCTTCCATGATTGTTAGTGTTTTTTATATCTTTATTTGTTGTCCCATGACACATTACGAGAACTCTGAACTTAAATAATGAAGAAAGTCTCGACACTATGATGAAAGCTACAACACAAGCTTTGAATTTCCTAAGAGTGAAATGATATCTTCATAATCACTAGCAACAAGAGGAAAGTGATACCTTCAAACCCCAAAACTTGTGAGATAAAAAATAACCTTAAAAGAAGGATCGTTACTAATAAATAATTTAAAATATAAATAATGAATACAATAATTCTAATAAGATGAAGCTGCTAGTTTACTCTTTGACATGTTTTATTTTAAAGATTAAAAAAAAAATGCAACCATATAGTTTGCACACACTTCACTATTAATGCAATATTATGTCATCTCTCATCTTATATTATTAGAGCAACGTTAGAAAAGCATTTTCACAGAGTCGAGCATCATTTTCTGGTATGAGCAAGGAGTCAGTTTTACAAGCAAAGCCTTACCCAGCATGCATGCAAGGATATTTCCACACTCATTAGAAACCCTACATTACGTGTAAGTATGTGATATGATAGACTAAATAGAAATTCAAATCGATAATACTGATGAATCGTTCATGTATCGTAAATAAAAATTTATTAATATATTTTTACGAGTAAAGAGTGCTGATAAATAGATCTAAAGTATTTGATCTCAAAACCATGACTCTGATACCAACTGTAAACATAATAACCATAATATGTTATTATTTTATAAAAAAATTTAGTGTTAAAATCTAAAATTAAATAACAATAATTTTCTAAATTTACGATGCATACGTTTCGATGTTGCTTAGAAAGCTTTTATCAAATCTATAAACATACCATCATCAAATCTATAAACATACCTTCAAACCCAAAAATAATGAAAGAATAAATAAATGTGTGAGATAACAAATAACCTCAAAAGAATGATGATTACTAATCAACAATTTAAAATACAGATAATGTATACAATAATTCTAATAAGATGAAGCTACTAGGTTTACTCTTTGACGTGTTTTATTTTAAAGATCAAAGAAAAAATTTCAACCATATAGTTTGTACACACTTCACTGTTAATGCAACATTATGTCATCTCTCATCTTATGATATTAGAGCAACGTTAGGAAAGCATTTTCACAAAGTTGAGCATCATCTTCTGGTATAAGGAGTTAGTCTTACAAGCAAAGCCTCACCCTGCTTGCACGCAATGATATTTCCAGTGATATCAAAGCAATCCAAGTTGATTTTAATACCAATATGGATGATTATATCCCAATCTAATGAGGGCCTATGCTTATGCTATTGAAGGCCTATGCCATAGCCTAAAAAGAAAAGACTCCAAATGTGAGAAGTCTTTTTGTGAGACATAGAGGCAATCTGTCCCTTGGATACAGTGCTTCCTTCTTCTGTTTTCTTCTCCTAAGAGGGCCTCTACTATGACTATTTAGAAGACTAACTTCATGAGCAACAACTAGAAAAGTTTTTCTCATCAAACGGGACACAGACTCGAAAGGGAACAAAATCAGCTTATCCATCATTCTCTTAAGTGATTCCTCATCCTTATGACCTTACTATTCCCTACATCGTCTTTTCTTCGGTACTTCTCTAACTTTTCCTTCCATGATCCTTAGTGGTTTTTATCTCTTTATTTGATGTCCCATGACACATTACGGGAACTATAAATTTAAACAATGAAGAAAATCTTAACACTATGATGAAAAGTCACAACACTTGAATTTCCTAAAAGTGATGACATTCTCTGCCTGCATCAAATAATTTATATACTGCTAATATAAACTTTTTGTATATATTAAATTTTAGAATATTACTTACCTATTGGAATCAAAGTTATCCTTAACTTTTTAGAAACGGTGTCATTTAAATTTAGTAAAGTGAAGTGATACCCTCGTAATCACTAGCAATAAGAGTAAAGTGATACCTTCAAACCTCAAAACAATGAAAGAATGAATAAAGGTGTGAGATAATAAATAACCTCAAAAGAAGGACTATTACTAATCAATAATTTAAAATACAGATAATACAGATAATAATTCTAATAAGATAAAGCTCCTAGGTTTACTATTTGACGTGTTTTATTTCAATGATCAAACAAAATTTTCTAACCATATAGTTTACACACACTTCACTATTAATGCAACATTATATCATCTCTCATCTCATGTTATCATAGCAACGTTATGAAAGCATTTTCATAGAGTCGAGCATCATTTTCTGATTTGAGCAAGGAGTCAGTCTTACAATCAAAGCCTTACCCTGCATGCACATAAAGATATTTCCACAATCACTTATTGAAGTAACCAAGAATCTAACTCATTTCCCAACCATTGTAAAAAATGGCCACAAACAAAGGTCAAGTTTCGATCGAGAGAGAGAAAGAGAAACAAGAACCTTAAGATCAGGATGACCATCAGTGACAAATCCTTGGAATGAGAGACAGAGAGATCCAAACAAGAACCCAGGAATCTAACCAAAATCTAAGGACTTCTCCAAAGCCAGAATGAGTTAGTTGCAAAATCTAAATAAGAAAGATGGTACGGTAAAAAAGATGGATCAAAACAAGAATTCTGGAATCTGAGCAATACCCAAGACTTACCCTCGATAACAAAACCTATGCAAGAAAGATTGATCCGAATGAGATCAAAATAAGAATCCTAGAATCTAACCAGGAACAAACCTTAATAACAGAACCTATCCAAGACTTAAGATTGCATACCCAAGATTCACCTTTGGTCAAGAAGGAGATCTTAGTGAAAATGAGAGGTAAACAAAAATCCTAGAATCCAAATCAAACCTGATTTAGCTTTAATTAAAATACCATAACTACAAGAACTAAAAATTCATTTTAGAGCTGCCAAAAACTACTTGTCGATGCCTCCTCAGATGAAAGGGTATATTTCTTAACTTTTACTATCCATAAGAAGAAATCATTAGTCAAGAGGTCAATCAACACTAATCTCAAGTTCATAATAGTCCCTTCATCATACAAGTTATTTTTAGAAAGAGCCAAAGAGATGCAGATCAATTGGACCAATTCTAGCTAATGCAAACTTATTCCAATGACACCAAAGCAATCTAAGTTGATTTTAATGCCAATATGGATGATTATATCCCAGTCTAATGAGGGCCGCTTAAGCTAATGAAGGCCTATCCTACAACTTAAAAAGAAAAGACTAGAGATGTGATAAGTCTTTTTATGAGACATAGAGGTAATCTGTCCTTTAAGTTGGATACAGTGCTTTCTTCCCTTATTCTCTTCTCCTAAGATAGCCTCTATTCTGACTATTTAGAGTACTAACTTTACGAGCAACAACTAGAGAAGTTTTTCTCATAAAACGAGACATAGACACAAAGAGCG
Source organism: Musa acuminata AAA Group (assembly GCF_036884655.1). NCBI lineage: Eukaryota > Viridiplantae > Streptophyta > Magnoliopsida > Zingiberales > Musaceae > Musa > Musa acuminata. Next base: position 4,341,211 of record NC_088333.1, read on the forward strand.
GAACAAAATCAGCTCATACATTGGTCTCTTAAGTGATTCCTTCTCGTGACCTTATTATTCTCTACATCGTCTTTTCTTTAGTGCTTCTCTAAATTTTTCCATCCATGATCCTTAGTGTATTTTATCTCTTTATTTGATGTCTCATGGCACATTCGGGAACTATAAAATTAAACAGTGAAGAAAATCTTGACACTATAATGAAAGCCACAACACTTGAATTTCCTAAAAGTGATGACATTCTCTGCATCAAATAATTTATATACTGCTCATATAGACTTTTTTTATACCTTAAATTTTAGAATATTGCTTTCCTATCGGAATCAAAACTATCCTAAACTTTTTAGAGACGGTGTCATTTAAATTGAGTAAAGTGAAGTGATACCTTCATAATCACTAGCAACAAGAGTAAAGTGATACCTTCAAACCCCAAAACATGTGAGATAAATAATAACCTTAAAAGAAGAACTGTTACTAATAAATAATTTAAAATATAAATAATGAATACAATAATTCTAATAAGATGAAGCTGCTAGTTTACTCTTTAACATGTTTTATTTTAAAGATTAAAAAAAAAATTCAACCGTATAGTTTGCACACACTTCACTGTTAATGTAACATTATGTCATCTCTCATCTTATATTATTAGAGCAACGTTAGAAAAACATTTTCATAGAGTCGACCATCATCTTCTGGTATGAGCAAGGAGTCAGTCTTACAAGCAAAGCCTTACTCAGCATGCATGCAAGGATATTTTCACAATCATTAGAAACCCCACATTACGTGCAAGTATGTGATATGATAGACTAAATAGAAAATCAAATCGATAATACTAATGAATCGTTCATGTATCATAAATAAAAATTTATTAATATATTTTACGAGTAAAGAGTGCTGATAAATAGATCTAAAGTATTTGATCTCAAAACCATGACTCTGATACCAATTGTAAACATAATAACCATAATATGTTATTATTTTATAAAAAAATTAGTGTTAAAATCTAAAATTAAATAACAATAATTTTCTAAATTTACAATGCATACCTTTCGATGTTGCTTAGAAAGCTTTTATCAAATCTATAAACATACCAACATCAAATCCGGATTATATTGTAATATTACTTTGCAAAGACAATGAGATTTATCTTCTTTTTTCCTCCTATTATTCACAAGATCATGATAGATTTAGGGACAAAGAAAATATATAAGAGATGAAAAGAAATGAAATTTTTTTTTTTATCTTTTAATCATGTCACAAATCCCCTTATAGCTATAGTTCTTAAGGTATATTGTCACTTTATAGACGAGAGTGAATAAATAATTAGGAAAATTATTTTCAATCAAATTATCTTTAATGAATCTTACTATAATTTGATTTGATCAATAATCATAATTAAAAATTAATTAAATCTATATTATATATTATTTAATTGGATAACGATATTTTACATACAAAACCCTCCATATTGGGTTTTTATCAAATGATGCTCTTAATTGGTTTTTACTGAGAGCATTTTTGTTATCACTATCTATCAGTCACCGTTGATCGGCGTCATCATATCCCTAATCATAATCTTTTTTGCTCCTTTTCTTCCTTGTTTACTTTTAATTTGATAAAATTACGAGGAAGATGTAGCACGGCATTATTGTTATAGTGATAATAATGGCATTTTACATACAAAACCCTCCATATTGTTATAGTGATAATAACGACATTTTTGTTATCACTATCTATCAGTCATCGTTGATCGACGTCATCGTATCCCTCGACCATTGTCGCCTCCCCATTGTTATCATCACCCCCTACTCCCATGATGATTGGTATCGCTTCTCCTCCTCCCTAGTCGTGCAGCCTTCTCTGTCGCTCGCGAATGTGTAGTGATGCCACCGCCATCCCCTCCTCGCATCATGAAAAGGCGAGACTTGTGGTCGACGAGCTAGTGGGGACGTCTAATGGATGATTGAGGACGTTATTTGATAAAAAAAATTAATAATGAAGGTTTTTTTAAGATAAAATACCTGTATAATAATAATAATAATAATAATAATAATAATAATAATAATTATTATTATTATTATTATTATTATTATTATTATTATTATTATTATTATTATTATTATTATTATTATTAAGGTAAGAACAGTACGTTTGTTCGATTTCTCAGCGTTTCGAAGGAAAGGATAAGTTCCGATCACTGGTTGACTTAAATACAATATAACTATTACTATAAAAGTAATTTTTAATATAAATAAAATTCTAATAAAATGATGTGATATGATAGACTAAATAGAAAATCAAATCGATAATACTGATGAATCGTTCATGTATCGTAAATAAAAATTTATTAATATATTTTACGAGTAAAGAGTGCTGATAAATAGATCTAAAGTATTTGATCTCAAAATCATGACTCTGATACCAACTGTAAACATAATAACTATAATATTTTATTATTTTATAAAAAAATTAGTGTTAAAATCTAAAATTAAATAACAATAATTTTCTAAATTTACGATGCATACCTTTTGATGTTGCTTAGAAAGCTTTTATCAAATCTATAAACATACCATCATCAAATCTGAATTATATTGTAATATTACTTTGCAAAGACAATGAGACTTATCTTCTTTTTTCCTCCTATTATTCACAAGATCACGATAGATTTAGAGACAAAGAAAATATATGAGAGACAGAAAAGAAATAAATTTTTTTTTTTTAATCTTTTAATCATGTCACGAATCCCCTTATATCTATAGTTCTTAAGGTATATTGTCACTTTATAGACGAGAGTGAATAAATAATTAGGAAAATTATTTTCAATCAAATTATCGTTAATGAATCTTACTATAATTTGATTTGATCAATAATCATAATTAAAAATTAATTAAATCTATATTATATATTATTTAATTGGATAACGATATTTTACATACAAAACCCTCCATATTGGGTTTTTATCAAATGATGCTCTTAATTGGTTTTTACTGAGAGCATTTTTGTTATCACTATCTATCAGTCACCGTTGATCGGCGTCATCATATACCTAATCGTAATCTTTTTTGCTCCTTTTCTTCCTGGTTTACTTTTAATTTGATAAGATTACGAGGAAGATGTAGCGCGGCATTATTGTTATAGTGATAATAATGGCATTTTACATACAAAACCCTCCATATTGTTATAGTGATAATAACGACATTTTTGTTATCACTATCTATGAGTCACCGTTGATCGATGTCATCGTATCCCTCGACCATTGTCGCCTCCCCATTGTTATCATCACCCCCTACTCCCATGATGAGTGGTATCGCTTCTCCTCCTCCCTAGTCGTGCAGCCTTCCCCGTCGCTCGCGAATGTGCAGTGATGCCACCGCCATCCCCTCCTCGCATCGTGAAAAGGCGAGACTTGTGGTTGACGAGCTAGTGGGGACGTCTAATGGATGATTGAGGACGTTATTTGATAAAAATTATTATTATTATTATTATTATTATTATTATTATTATTATTATTAAGGTAAGAACAGTACGTTTGTTCGGTTTCTCAGTTGTTATGTTGGACCGATCGTTTCGAAGGAAAGGATAAGTTCCGATGGTTGACTTAAATACAATATAACTATTACTATAAAAGTAATTTTTAATATAAATAAAATTCTAATAAAATGATGTGATATGATAGACTAAATAGAAAATCAAATCGATAATACTGATGAATCGTTCATGTATCGTAAATAAAAATTTATTAATATATTTTACGAGTAAAGAGTGCTCTGATAAATAGATCTAAAGTATTTGATCTCAAAATCATGACTCTGATACCAACTGTAAACATAATAACTATAATATTTTATTATTTTATAAAAAAATTAGTGTTAAAATCTAAAATTAAATAACAATAATTTTCTAAATTTACGATGCATACCTTTTGATGTTGCTTAGAAAGCTTTTATCAAATCTATAAACATACCATCATCAAATCTGAATTATATTGTAATATTACTTTGCAAAGACAATGAGACTTATCTTCTTTTTTCCTCCTATTATTCACAAGATCACAATAGATTTAGAGACAAAGAAAATATATGAGAGACAGAAAAGAAATAAATTTTTTTTTTTAATCTTTTAATCATGTCACGAATCCCCTTATATCTATAGTTCTTAAGGTATATTGTCACTTTATAGACGAGAGTGAATAAATAATTAGGAAAATTATTTTCAATCAAATTATCGTTAATGAATCTTACTATAATTTGATTTGATCAATAATCATAATTAAAAATTAATTAAATCTATATTATATATTATTTAATTGGATAACGATATTTTACATACAAAACCCTCCATATTGGGTTTTTATCAAATGATGCTCTTAATTGGTTTTTACTGAGAGCATTTTTGTTATCACTATCTATCAGTCACCGTTGATCGGCGTCATCATATACCTAATCGTAATCTTTTTTGCTCCTTTTCTTCCTGGTTTACTTTTAATTTGATAAGATTACGAGGAAGATGTAGCGCGGCATTATTGTTATAGTGATAATAATGGCATTTTACATACAAAACCCTCCATATTGTTATAGTGATAATAACGACATTTTTGTTATCACTATCTATGAGTCACCGTTGATCGATGTCATCGTATCCCTCGACCATTGTCGCCTCCCCATTGTTATCATCACCCCCTACTCCCATGATGAGTGGTATCGCTTCTCCTCCTCCCTAGTCGTGCAGCCTTCCCCGTCGCTCGCGAATGTGCAGTGATGCCACCGCCATCCCCTCCTCGCATCGTGAAAAGGCGAGACTTGTGGTTGACGAGCTAGTGGGGACGTCTAATGGATGATTGAGGACGTTATTTGATAAAAATTATTATTATTATTATTATTATTATTATTATTATTATTATTAAGGTAAGAACAGTACGTTTGTTCGGTTTCTCAGTTGTTATGTTGGACCGATCGTTTCGAAGGAAAGGATAAGTTCCGATGGTTGACTTAAATACAATATAACTATTACTATAAAAGTAATTTTTAATATAAATAAAATTCTAATAAAATGATGTGATATGATAGACTAAATAGAAAATCAAATCGATAATACTGATGAATCGTTCATGTATCGTAAATAAAAATTTATTAATATATTTTACGAGTAAAGAGTGCTCTGATAAATAGATCTAAAGTATTTGATCTCAAAATCATGACTCTGATACCAACTGTAAACATAATAACTATAATATTTTATTATTTTATAAAAAAATTAGTGTTAAAATCTAAAATTAAATAACAATAATTTTCTAAATTTACGATGCATACCTTTTCATGTTGCTTAGAAAGCTTTTATCAAATCTATAAACATACCATCATCAAATCTGAATTATATTGTAATATTACTTTGCAAAGACAATGAGACTTATCTTCTTTTTTCCTCCTATTATTCACAAGATCACGATAGATTTAGAGACAAAGAAAATATATGAGAGACGAAAAGAAATTAAATTTTTTTTTTTAATCTTTTAATCATGTCACGAATCCCCTTATGTCTATAGTTCTTAAGATATATTGTCACTTTATAGACGAGAGTGAATAAATAATTAGGAAAGTCATTTTCAATCAAATTATCTTTAATGAATCTTACTATAATTTGATTTGATCAATAATTATAATTAAAAATTAATTAAATCTATATTATATATTATTTAATTGGATAACGATATTTTACATACAAAACCCTCCATATTGGGTTTTTACCAAATGATGCTCTTAATTGGTTTTTAGTGAGAGCATTTTTTGTTATCACTATCTATCGGTCACCGTTGATTGGCGTCATCATATCCCTAATCGTAATCTTTTCTGCTCCTTTTCTTCCTAGTTTACTTTTAATTTGATAAGATTACGAGGAAGATGTAGCGCGACATTATTATTATAGTGATAATAACGGTATTTTACATACAAAACCCTCCATATTGTTACAGTGATAATAACGACATTTTTGTTATCACTATTTATCAGTCACCCTTGATCGGCGTTATCGTATCCCTCGACCATTGTCGCCTCCCCATTGTTATCATCACCCCCTACTCCCATGACAAGTGGTATCGCTTCTCCTCCTCCCTAGTCGTGCAGCCTTCCCCGTCGCTCGCGAATGTGCAGTGATGCCACCGTCATCCCCTCCTTACAACGTGAAGAGGCGTGACTTGTGGTCGACGAGCTAGTGGGGACAATTAGTGGACGACTGAGGATATTTTTATCGAATTGATGAGAAAAGATATCTTCAAATAAAAAAATTAATTAGGAGGAAGTTATTTGATAAAAAATTAATAATGAAGGTTTTTTAAGATAAAATACATGTATAATAATAATAATAATAATAATAATAATTATTATTATTATTATTATTATTATTATTATTATTTTATGAAGGTAAGAACAGTACTTTTTTCAATTTCTCAACTGTTATGTTGGTAGGTAGTTGTTGATGGGAGGCCGATCATTTTGAAGGAAAGGATAAGCTCCGATCATTGGTTGACTTAAATACAATATAACTATTACTATAAAAGCAATTTTTAATATAAATAAAATTCTAATAAAATGATGTGATAAAAATAGTATTATTATATTTTATAAAATAATAAAAAATATGATAGGGTCGATGATACTTTTAATCACAGTGAATAAATTTATTTGATTTAGTTCAAATTGTATAACACCAATAAGATTAATTTTGGAAAAAATGGAAATCTGTTGGTTTTTAACGCAGCTATAACACAATTAGAATTAAAAAAAAAAAAAAACCAGTTTCGAGGTTTAACCAACGGCTTTTCGATACAAATGGACTCAAATCTTACAGATGTTTTAATCTCAACTAATCTGGACTATGATCAAGAATAATTACAATTTACATCAATATTGTGAGAATAATCGTATCAAGAAGAAACACAATATGTTTAGCAAGAACAACTCATGGATCAGGCAAAACCATTCCCCGAATTCAAATTCTAGAACAAGAATAAGGTTGAAATCTATACCTTGAATCAAGCGGAGAGGCACAGATTAAAATTTTCTAGATATAAATCTATTCAAAATTGAGATTTCCAACTACATTTTATAATAAAATGAGGAGTTAGTAAGCTATCTCGTGTAAGAACTGCATCGATTTTTTGAATCAGATGACTCCAAACTACCCATTTCACTCTTCAGAAAAAGCCAAACGAGTGAGAAGTAGACTATCATTTTCAATCAAATTATCTTTAATGAATCTTACTATAATTTAATTTGATCGATAATCATAATTAAAAATTAATTAAATCTATATTATATATTATTTAATTAGATAACGATACAATCTAACATTTATATCTCTCAAAAATTACTACTGCAAGATCGAGGGCGAAGTTGTGTATATCTAATGAACATTATCCTTTCATACCCACTTTTGTTGTAATGATTTGTAATATTTTAATTTTGAAAAACCAGTCATTTATTTAGTGTGATAGAAAGTACATCCATGCCTCGAAGGAAGAATTGGTCATCATCTTTCTCTCAAGTTTAGCCAAATAAAAAGGTGAAACTTGCAACTTGATATATTGTTTTTTCATAGATCATTGCTCATAACTCTTTGGACTGGATAATAGTTATTTGTAATAGACAAAATGGTATGATTCGTCAGTGACAGTGCATAATTAGTTTCACTTTTGAAAGAAAGTATATTTTATTATTTAGGTTGACGTAATTAGAAGAAATTATCATTAATAATTGGGTTTCATTGTGCATTAGAAGGGAGATACGTGGCAGTCGCTCATACGCCGACGTTGCTCCCTAGATTCTGACCGCCCCTTTCCCGGCACACCTGGACTTGGCCCGCCCCACGTCAGGCCCGCTAACCCGGAGTCGAAGGATTCGGGATGCGCATCCGACCCGAAATCATCATTTGCTGCGCCGGAATGTTCTCCTTACCCATTTTTTCGTTATCGAGACGAATTCAGATGTGGGTAGATGGATGCATGATACCTAACACGTGACGTGATTTCATTGATCAATATCCCATTATAACCCGCCCTTATTTTCTTCCTTTCGCTTCTTCCGTCTTTTATCTTATGTTATCATAGCAACGTTCGGAAAGTATTTTCATACAGTCGAGCATTATCTTCTGATATGAGCAAGGAGTCGATCTTACAAGCAAAGCCTTATCCTGTATGCACGTAAGGATATTTCCACAATCACTAAAAAAAACCCTATGTTACGCGCAAGTATATGATATAATAAACTAAATAAAAAATCAGATCGATAATACTGATTATGTAGGTTAATGTAATTTTAAAATATAATAAAATATTCCTTTATAACCCGCCCTTGTTTCCTTTCTTCCACTCTTTCCGCAGCAGCGTCGTCTCTCTCCTCGTCTGCGCGACTCGCCCATCCGATCGCCGCCTCAATCTGGGAAGAAGAAGACATGGACGAAGGGACGTCGAAGCCGCGGTTGTGCCTGACGGAGAAGGAACAGCTTGCGGCTCGCAAATTGAGCAGGCTCTCGCAGATGCTCCTCCAGTTGCAACACCGCCGCTGCCGCCGCACCACCTACGTCTTCCCCGAATACCTTCGCTGGGGCGAGTGGCGGAGCCGCTCCATCCCTGACGGTCCACCCTCTTCCGTCCCTCCTCCTCCGCCACCTCTACCTCCGATCATTGTCCCTCCGCAGGGCCGGGCCTCAGACGGCGGCCAGAGGAAGTTAAGCAACCCCTTGAGGGCGGGGAGCGGCGGCAAGGACGACGCCATGCCGAGCTCGTCGGCGGCACTGCCT